>NC_054374.1:156654124-157290196 GCF_017654675.1 Xenopus laevis | reverse complement strand
GACTGGCTCTTGATTTGTGATGAAGTTGACCAGTCCTCTGCTTACATCTTTTATTTAGTTATTTCCCTCTTAGGGTCAGGGCACACGCTCAGATTCGGGGAAACTAGTTGCCCGGTGACAAATCCTCTCTTCTTGGGAAACGCCGGTGGGATGGCACTTGGAGCACTATTTTTTTTCCTCACGAGGAAACTTCGGAAACAAAGTGTTCCGAGTACCATCCCGCCGGCGATTAACATTCTAGCCAGCGGGGGGGAGTTCGGGGAGATTAGTCACCCAGAAGAACAGGAGTTTTTTCACCAATGTGAGCGTGTGCCCTGACCCTTACCCTTTCACTCATTCCCTAAGCTTAGAGCTTCAGTCTAACCTAACTTGCCATTGCTAACAGGACTTGGAATGGTCTGATGACCTTCTATGCAATGGAATACTGCCGTTATTGTAAGTGCAGAAGAAGTATAATAGAGGAAAATATGGGAAAATAGGGTTGCCACCTTTTGGCCCAGTTGAGTCTGGGCAGTGGTGTGGTTCAATGGGGGCAGGGCTGTAAATTCAGGGGCTGGGCTATGACTCTGCGAATGGCCGATCGACACATCAATCATAGGGAATCTTGCTCAGTTTTCCTAATTTGTAAAACCGGGCATGCAGTTTTGACCCCGACAGGCCTTCAAAAACGTTCAAAACCAGGCAGGTGGCAACCCTACAGGAAAATGTGAGGTATGGTGGCTTTAATACATGTTACTGATGATAATTTCAACTTGGGTAAGGTAAAGGAGAAAGTTTAAAAGAGAACTAAACCCCTAGAAACGAATATGGATAAAATGCCATATTTTATATATTGAACTTATTGCACAAGGCTAAAGTTTCAGCTTGTCAATAGCAGCAATGATCCAGGACTTCAAACTTGTCACAGGGGGTCACCATCTTGGAAAGTGTCTGTGACACTCACATGCTCAGTGGACTCTGATTGGCTGTTGAGAAGCTAAGCTTAGGGCTCGTCACTAATTATCCAGCAGAAAATGAGCTTCCCCTGTAATATAAGCTGATGCTACAGGTTTGCGGATTATTAAATTCTGATGCTAATTGCACTGGTTTCTGTGCTGCCATGTAGTAATTATCTGTATTAATTACTAATCAGCCTTATATTGTGACATTTCTATTCTATGTGTACTGTATATTGTGAGTCAGTCCCTAAGCTCAGTAAGTGACAGCAGCACAGAGCATGTGTAGTGAATCAGCAGAAAAGAAGATGGGGAGATACTGGGGCATCTTTGGAGACACAGATCTTTACTGTAAAGGGCTGTGATTGCCTTGGGCTGGTACAGAAGCATAAAACGTCATGTACAACATTTCTAGCTACTTCTTTAGTTAGCCTTAAGTTCTCCTTTAATTTAATTTTCAGGTTCTTGTTCATACTGGCCATCATTTGATCAAGATGTACGGCTGTAGGATAACCACTTCTCTAACATTAAGGTCTTTGTTAGTGATGAGGGTGACATCCTACCTAGTGTTGGGAGTGTCTAACCTGTTTACATGAAACTGCAAAAAATTAAGTGTATAGGTGTCAAATTGTTTTCATTGTGCGACAATTTTTTTCACCCATTAGCTTCATTTTTGAATCAAAACTCTGCGAAAAATTCCGCTCATCACTAATTTTCCTACCCGATTACCCAATAACCCTAGTTGAACCACACATAGAAGAGTGGATGAGACCATCACAGACATGGTGCACATTGGATTGATTTCTTTATGAATAAGCGTTAGAGATTATGCACAATCTGAGCTGGCTCAATTTGATCAGTGGGAGTTCAATTATGACCACAGTTGGCGTCACACAAAATTGGGTGCAGTCGCTGCACAAATTGACATCATTCATTAAAGGCACAGGTGATTTCACATTTTATTGCACTTTTTATCATTTTTTTAGTGCAACGTCCTGCCTCTAGATGGTGCTAGAGCCTTAGTCCATCTGAAGCAATGTACTGCATTTAAGCACTATTAAAAGGCAGGATTTAGCACTAATAAATGGTGTCTGGACACAGTGCAACAAAATGTGAAATCCCAGTGGCTTCATCTTGCACTTCCCTATAAATGACAACATTGTGACTCCTTCATCCTACATTTTTTCCAGTTCATGTTAAAGGAAGGTTCACCTTTAAATGTACTTTTAGTATGTTATAGAATAGCCAATCCTAAGCAACTTTTCAAATGGTCATTATTTATTTTACTTAAATTATTTGCCTTTTTCTTCTGACTCTTTCCAACTTTCAAAAGGGGGTCATTGACGCCGTCTAAAATCAAATACTCTGTAAGGCTACATATACATATTGTTATTGCTACTTTTTATTACTTATCTTTCTATTCAGGCCTCTCCTATTCATAGGACTCTCTTGTTCAAATCAATGCATGGTTGCTAGGGTAATTTAGACCCTTTCGACCAGATTGCTAAAACGAAGAGCTGCTGAATTAAAAGCTAAATAACTTAAAAATCACAAATAATAAAAAATAAAAACCAATTGCAAATTATTTTCAGAATATAACTCTCTACATCACACTAAAATGTATGAACAACCCCTTTAGAATGCAAGCATAATCAGTGTGCTTTGATGTATGGTGCACAACTGCATACAATTACTCTAGGATTGTGGGAAAATGGTGCATTTGGGGTAATAACACAGCAAATTGTGCCCAAAATTGCACTTTCTACACTGTACTTACGTTGCCCCCAAGTACATAAATACAGAGGAAGCAGACCCTGTGGCTGCAGCGGGGGCCAGAAGGTATAGGGGGCCCCGTGAAGCCCTAATTATAGAGGAATTTCAATATATATTTGTAAAACTGGCCCTAAAGTTAATTTGCTATGGGGCCCATTAACATCTAGTAACACCACTGAATGCCCCTAATAGTGATGTGCGGGTCAGGGTTTCCCTGACCCGCACCTGACCCTACCCCACCCTGCTAATACCCGCACCCGCCAGCACCCGCTTCCGGGGGTCCTTTTATAGACCTGCCCCGCCGATGACGTCACACTGACTTTACAAAAGGGGCTGGGCGAGCGACACTAAAACTGGAACCCGGAAGTCGGATGCCGGCATTTGAAGGTGCCACTCGCGAGGAGCACTGCGAGGTCGACCCAAACCCGTGGGTATCAGGCGGCCGGCACATCACTAACCCCTAATGTTTCTTGTGAAATTATTTGCCTTGAAGGGCAATAGCACGCGCAATATTTTTTGGGAACTTTGTTAGCTCCTATAGGGATAACAAAACAAACATAATAAATTTACAATTGAAAGAAAGATTAAAGATCCCTAGCAGAGAGAACCATGATAAGATTACTCTGCCAACATTTAACGTGTTTCAAAAATAAATGAGAAAAAGGATTCCTAATAACTCGAGCATATACTCGAGTATAAGCTGACCCGAGTATAAGCTGAGGCACCTAAATTTACCTAGGAAAACTCGGAACTGTATTGACTTGAGTATAAGCCTATACTTGCTATATAAGTGATCTGACCTCTGCCTGATGAGATCCCTTTTTCCTCTTTATAGCTGTGCTGTGGACTTGTGCTGTGGACAAAGGTACTTTGTCTCCTGTTGTGCACAATTAAAAAACTGCCATCGCAGAAAGTTCTGAGACTATTGTGAGCCTTTAGAACTGTTCCCAGCTCTGTGCGTCTTATTCCATTCACTGTGCTGCGCATCTATCTCTCGATGACGTCAGACACGCGCCGCACGCTAAGTAGCATTACTGCATTCGGCCCTTACGTTGTGATGTCAGACGCACAAGGCTTCGTTCTTTGTGCCACTAAGTGAAATGTGCGCCGAAGAATGTTGCCAATGTCTGGGACCAATAGAGGAAGGGAGGGAGGCTGTGTTTGCGCTCCCTTCCTTCACAGTGGCGTTATTTATTGTAGCCTGTGTAAGGGTTCTGAAAAGGGTGCTGTAATACCCACCGTGCCGGAGGTAACATATACCAAATGTAATGTTGCCCATAACTTGCTGACTCGAGTATAAGCCGAGGTAGACTTTTTCAGCACACTTTGGGTGCTGAAAAACTCGGCTTATACTTGAGTATATACGGTACTTTGGAAACAAAACAAAAAAAAACAAATTTACCTGACAAATCGGACTGTGCAAGACAATGTAATGTAAAAAAGTGCAATTTTATAAGTAGTGCAAATGGAATATCATTTAAGGAAGGTAAGACTCTAACAATGAAAGTTTTCATTGTTTGCCATATTTGTCAAAATTAATCCTGGCAGATCTAACAAGATAGTTTCACTTTCTTATGAGACTTCCCACACAAAGCAGAGATAGAAAAGTAATAAAAGGTATGGGATCTGTTATCCAGAATGTTAGGGACATGAGGCTTTCCATAATTTGGATCTTCATACCTTAAATCTACTAGAAAATCATGTAAACATTAAATAAATCCAATAGGCTGGTTGTGTTTCCAGTAAGGATTAATTATATCTTAGTTGAAATTATTTTTAAATATTTCAATTATTTGGATAAAATTCAGTCTATGGGAGACAGCCTTTCCGAAACTTTGCAGATAATGGGTTTCCGGGTTAACAGATCCCATACCTGTACTTTATACATTATGCACCCTCAGCAAAGTGGCAACTTATTAAGACAACGTACATTTGTTAAATGCTAAACCTTTACATGTTTCTGCTTTGTCTAAAAGATGTGCAACCGCGTATAAAGGTTTTACAGAGATTTATTGGAAATCCACTTGTTTTTAACTTTTTCCAAACCAGTAGTAACTTTATTTTACAGAAAAAGAGTGAAAACTGAGAAATGTCTGTAGTTCACTGGCACAATGAAACACAGTTGGTCAGTACTCACTAGCTGGGACAATAGGGAGAATAACGGGCTGTGTTAACTAAGGCTAGAAGACCCAGCGCACACCGATCCCCATCCTCCCGCCCACTTCCTGCCACACCTCTGCCCCGCCCACATGCTGCCTCCACCCCACCCACTCCCTGTCTGGATTCGGCCCACTCCCACACGACTTGCATCCCTCTTCCTCACCGCAGGTAAGAGAGCGGCTGGGGATTTTTCCTCTATAGCTAATTTTTTTAATTAGCTATAGAGGAAGCAGACCCCAAAGTGAAAGTGATGGGCGAATAAATTCGCCTGGCACAAATTCATGAGTTTAGCGGCCGGGGAATAAGTTCACAAATCTCTAGCAAAAAATTTTAAACGCGCATCTGAAAAGCTGCTTTTGTTAAAAATCGCTGCACGTCAACACCATTCGGACGCCCATTGACTTTAACGCCACCATTAAAATTGACGCAAGCAACTTTTCGGATGCGCATCTGAAAATGGACGCGGCCGTCGTGTTTACGTTTTTTTCCGCAAATGGGAAAAAATGGGAGAAATTCGCCCATCACTAGTCAGTGACCCTCACTGGAAAGCTAAAAATAGTCAGGCAAATCATTCAAATAAAATTATAACATAAAATGAAGGCCTATTGAAAATCTGTTTAGAATTAGCCACTCAATATCATACTAAAAGTAAACTTGAAGGTGAACCACCCGTTTCGCAGTGCAGAGGAAGAGAAATGGAAGAAATATACAATGTGTATTACTTTTCTATATTTAATTCATTTGCACTAATACAATACAAAGATATTCAGATTATCAGTGGACCAGTTTGCTCTGGTTTCAGAAGAAGGTTGATTTGTTGGTTGCTTATGTTGTAACAAAACTAGAAAATACCTTATGTTATATATTAAGAAACCTGCTATAAATAAAACACAGACAAATACCTGCTTAAAATTCCCTTTCTCTTCCTTTGAAAACGATATTAACACTGGTGTCATAGTAATATCTAGTGATGGGCGAATTTGTGGCGTTTTGCTTCCCTAAAAAATTTGCGAATTTCCCACAAAACGATGACATTTTCGCAGCTGTCTCGCGAATTTCTTCGCCAGCGGCAAATGGCTATTCGCTGCAAATTCACGCCTGGCGAATGAATTTGCCCATCACTAGTAATATCCACAATAGGTTTAGATGCCCTTTAAATAACATCTGCAGGGCTACATATACGTCATCCTTCCTTAAAGGAGAAGGAAATTCCCTCCCCCCTCCCCTGTGTTGCCCCCCCTCCCTCCCCCCCCCTGGCCTACCGGTTCCTATGGGCAAATGCCCCTAACTTGTTACTCACCCCTCTGCGCAGGTCCTGTCCACTGAGTTAACAGGAGCCATCTTCTCCCAAGCAGTCTTCTTCCTGCTTTGACCGGCGTTTTTGGCGTATGCGCAGTAGAAGCTTTTACCGGTATGGATCTACTGCGCATGCGCCAAAAGTCACAAAGTTTTCCGAGTTCACTTCGTAACATTCGGCACATGCGCAGTAGATCCGTACCGTAAATGCTCCTACTGCGCATGCGCCAGAAGATGCCGATTAATCCAGGAAGAAGACCGATTGGGAGAAGATGGCGTCTGTGAACTCCGTGGACAGGACCTGCGCAGAGAGGTGAGTAACAAGTTAGGGGCATTTTCCCTGGGGGACAGGGGGAGGGATTTTTGCACCCAGGGGGTTTCCTTCTCCGTTAATAACAGTGATGGTGCCACACAAAAGGGTGACAGTTTGATCTTTACATGTGACCATTTACTCATCTAATAATTCCTGTTGACTGGCAATATGATAAAATCGAGCAAGCAAAAAGATTCACAGGCAAATAAAAGCTCTAGAGAAGTTGCTGCACTTAGGGTAATGGAATAGGACATAACTGCCATGACTAACTGCCAGACACATGTTGCACCTACACTGAACCCACATGGGTCGTGCAGTCTAACCTCAAGCACAGCTCCTGTAGTCTTTCAGCCAAAATCCCTTCACTTTTAATCACAATACTACTTACTAGTCCTTAAAGGGTTTGTTCACCTTAAAATTAACTTTTAGGGGCATATTTATCAAGGGTCAAAAAAAACAAACCGAAATTAAG
Organism: Xenopus laevis; assembly: GCF_017654675.1. Lineage (NCBI taxonomy): Eukaryota > Metazoa > Chordata > Amphibia > Anura > Pipidae > Xenopus > Xenopus laevis. The sequence goes on along the minus strand of NC_054374.1, from coordinate 157,283,247 downwards.
TCAAAGGGTTTTTTTTTGGTCGAATAGATCAGTTTTTGATTGAGTAGGTCCGTATTCAGCCAAATTCGAAACGTATGAATAGCGCATTTGATAGAGTTCGATTCGAAGTTTTTTCCCCAAAAAAAACCCTTAAATTTTTCAAAGTCTCCAGTTTCTAGGAGGTCACCCATAGGCTAAAACAGCAATTTGGCAGGTTTTAGATGGCGAATAGTCGAAGTCGAGACAGTACATGATAAATTTTGATATTCTAATTTTTTTCAAATTCGAATGGAATTTCGGCTATTCCCTAGTCAACATACACAAAAAATAGTTCTAAATTCAATTTTTTTTTCATTTGAAAATTCACCTCGACCATTGATAAATCTGGCCCTTAATCACACTACTAGTTACTAGTCCTTAAAGGGGTTGTTCACCTTAAAATTAACTTTTAGTATGATATAGAGAGGGATATTCTGAGACAATATGCATTTGGTTTTCATTTTTTATTATTTGTGGTTTTTGTGTTATTTAGTTTTTTATTCAGCAGCTCTGCAGCTTGCAATTTCAGCAACCTGGTTGCTAGGGTTCCAATAACCCTAGCAACCATGCATTGATTTGAATAAGAGACTGGAATATGAATAGGATAGGGCCTGAATAGCAATATAAATCATAAAAAGTAACAACAACAATATTTTCTTTGCCTGCCAGGGTCAGTGACCCTCATTTGGAAAGAGTCGGTAGAAGAAGGCAAATGATTTAATAGTAAACTAAACGAAAATAAACAATGAAGACTAATTGCAAAGTTGCTAAGAATTGGGCATTCTATAACATACTTGGGGGCACATTTACTTAGCTCGAGTGAAGGATTAGAATGAAAAATACTTTCGAAGTATTTTTTTGGCTAATTTGACCTTCGACTATGACTTCGAATTCGAACTAAAAATCTATCGACTATTGGAAGGTCGAAGTACTGTCTCTTTAAAAAATACTTCGACTAGCTACTTCGCCAGCTAAAACCTACCGAGCACCAATGTTAGCCTATGGGGAAGGTCCCCATAGGCTTTCTAAGTATTTTCTGATCGAAGGAAAATCGTTAGATCGATGGATTAAAATCCTTCGAATCGGTTAATTAACCCTCGATATTCGACCCATAGTAAATGTGCCCCTAAAAGTTAATTTAAAGGTGAACTACCTACCCCTTTAAGCCTTTTTGGTTTTCAAAAGAGCAAGTGCAAAGCATTAAATGGGTGTAAAATTGGGTGCATGTTGACTCTAATCATAGTGGACTTAAGACATTGTAATACCGGTATGGGACCAGTTATCCAGAATGCTCGGGACCTGGAGTTTTCTGGCTAATGGAATTTTCCATAGTTTGGATCTTCATACCTTAAGTCTACTAGAAAATGACGTAAACATTAAATAAACCCAATAGACTGGTTTTGCTTCCAATAAAGATTGATATCGTGTTTTGTAAAAATTACAAGGTTCTCTTTTATTATAACAGAAAAAAATTGGCATAAAATGGATTCTATGGGAGACAGCCTGTCTGTAATTCAAAGCTTTCCGGACAATGGGTTTCTGGATAACGGATTCAATATCTATAGTTCCAGGTTGTGTCACTTTAAGATCAATACTTACCCCTTAGATTAGCACGATGGCTTCTACTGAATTGTACGGCTCTGTGCAGGGATTTGATCATTTCGTTCCTCTTGAAATGAAGATAAGAAGCAAACTGGAAAAAAAATGGTGGCATTTATCAATTATAAGGTTAAAGGGGTAGTTCACCTTTAAGTTAACGTTTAGTATGTTCTAGAATGGCTAATTCGAAGCAACTTTTCAATTGGTCTTCATTATTATTATTTTTTTTTTTATATATATATATATATATATATATATATATATGAAAGATTCCCCTTCTTCTTTAGACTCTTTTCAGCTTTCAGATGGGGGTCACTGACCCCATCTAAAAGCAAATGCTCTCTAAGGCTACACGTGGGGAGCCACTCTTATCAAGGGTCGTATTTTGAATTCACGCGAGTTTTTTTTTTTTGTCATTCAAAGAAAACCTTTTTTTTTTTTTTAAGTTTTTTTTTTTTACCTCTTTAATGTGACTCATGGACTTTAAGTTAACGTTTAGTATGTTCCAGAATGGCTAATTCAAAGCAACTTTTCAATTGGTCTTCATTATATATATATATATATATATATATATATATATATATATATATATATATATATATATATATATATATATATATATATATATATATATATATATATATATATATATATATATATATATATATATATAGTGGCAGGCCGAAGCACGTTGGATATCTACAGCCTGCTTGCACCCTCAAACTTCATACCTCAACCCACCCTCTTCCAACTCAGATTCCTAACTCAAGCCACACCTCCCAACTGTCCCGTTTTTAGAGGGACAGTCCCTCTTTTGACAGCTCAACCCGCAGTCCTTTTGTACCGGAACTGAACAGCCAGAAAAAGAAGCAAAGCTTAGAAGCAAAGCTTCTAACTTAATTGGCTTTTGGCAGAGAGCCCAGAACAGCCAGAGCAGCTGATAAGATACTTTTGCAACAATTTTGAGATAAGCAAATAAGTAACTGTAACAATATAAGATAACAGGTCCCTTGGGAGAAGTTAGACTCACAGCTTAAAGGGCAATTCACCTTCATTAGCAAAACTGTAATAACTGGGGAAAAAAAACAGAAATATGTTCAAATTTTCATAACCTGCCAAATTTTGTTAAAGGAACACGGTAAGTAGGGGGTGTGGCCACAAAAATGGGCGTGGTCAAAAAAATAATCTTTTTTTTCCCCAAAATGTTGGGAGGGAAGACTCATGAGTGCCAGCCCACTCATCGAGTACTAACATTTTGGTGAGGGCCTTGGCAAAAAAGTATAACGCCATTTTGGGCTAATTTAATCCAAAAGTAGCTTGTACCTGATCCCAACTAAGATATAATTAATCCTTATTGGTAGCAAAACCAGCCTTTTGGGTTTATTTGATGTTTACATGATGTACTTGAAGACTTAAGGTATGGAGATCCAAATTACGTAAAGATCCATTATCCGAAAATCCCCAGGTCTCGAGCATTCTGGATAACAAGCAGACCACAAAAACTTCCAAATAGTATAGGGACCTTTCCCATTGACTTGTTAGGTCTGAGATGCCGGATTTTCCGATTTGGACTTTTTCCAGCATCAGTCTTTAATAAATCCTGAAAAATTTGGGTTTTAGAAAAAAAGTTTTGCCCAAAAAGCCTGACAGGAGTTTAGTAAATAACTTGCTTAATGTCCAGCTATAGCAGTAGAGCATTGGTTACATTTGACTCTTAAGGCAGGGCCTTCGCTAAGTGGAAGCAATGAAGGAATGAGGTAGTTGAACTACAACTCACACAGGCTACTGTGCATGAAAGTAAAATAAAGGACACCAGGAGGTTCTTGCAGCAAACAACAACAGAACAAGCTTATTTGTCAGTGACAAATAATGCACACGTTTAATACTCACAGGCCACAAGGCACTGCAGATTAATATGCCAGGACAGTTATACAGATACAGCAAGATGTGTCACCATGTGGACGTAGTTTGGGTAGTTGAAGTTGCACCTCTAGCAGGGGCGTAACTATAAAGAAAGTAGACCCTGCGGCTGCAGGAGGCCCAGGAGGTATTGGGGGCCCCATATGGCCCTAAATAATGAGCAATTTCAACATATATTGGTAAAAAGGGGCAACCTCTGGATATGGTAGTGGCCCTAGAATTAATTTGCTGTGGGGCCCTGTAATATCTAGTTACACCACTGACCTCTAGGATGGAATCCCAGGCTTGGTCTGGATCTCGTACAGTGGAATAATCAGGGAGAATAAATCTAAATCGTGATTCCCTGTCCAACTGCGATCCCTTCACTATAGGCAGATTCAAAGCCCAGGGGAGAGCTACTCCCTACTACACTCTTTGTACAAGCACAGGCTGCTCATGCTAATTAACCTCTCTATCTCACTCTCCTAGAGATTACTATTACAGGTAGTAGCCTATTACTAGCAGGCCTCATTCACGGGCTCCCTGACTTATCACTAGGGGTACTGGTCCCTCCAGGGCAGAACAGCTTTACTGGGCCTTGTTGTACCCAGACTCCCTGGAACAGATTCAGCAGGATCACCAACCAGAAGCCAAAGAGAGAGATCCTCCCCTAACCAGGCAGTGTGTTACAGTGTGGCAGGAAGTGGTCATAGGCCAGTAGACCAATGATTGAAACATTTAAATAAAGTAACTAGATACACGAGCATCCGCCCAGCAACTAGGGAGATCAGGAAGTGTAGGGATTTAAAGCCATAGGGACATATTAAACCTATCGATCCTTGAAAAAGATTTCACTCTTGCATCTATCCAGGGGGACACAGGGCAAAAGCTTCCAAAACAGGAGAAAGTAAATTAGGCAGGAAACTGTGGCACCTCCCCTCTTAATGTTACCCCTCCAGTACATGAAGTGGACTATTATTTTTGCTAGTGTCTCTCCTGAAGGACATAGGATTCTCTTCTTTCTGCCAGCAGAGAAGTTTTTCAGTGAGGACTTGCCTGACATATGGGGTATGATAAGGAGAGATTCAGAGTGTTATGCTTTTTTTTGGGCACCAGCTCTTACAGCTCCATATGTAACTGGGGGGGGGCAGGTGGCAAGTAACTATTGAGGTGATGGTCCCCTATACTTTACAGGGTGCCTGGACTCTTTTTTTTATAAACAAAATGGCAAGAAATTTAGTTGCCTCTCACTAGTGGCAAGTAGGGTTGCCACCTGTCCGGTTTTGACCCGAAAGGGGTGCCCGGGTCAAAACTTATGCACAGTTTTCCAAATTAGGAAAACCGGGCAGGATTCCCTATGATAGAAATGACAATCAGCCAATGGCTGATCACCACATCATAGCACCTTCTGGATCATAGCCCCGCCTCCTGCCCGGTTGCCACCGGGATAAAAGGTGGCAACCCTAATGGAAAGATGGTTATGGGTGCTTATTCCTACTGCATAATAGACTGAGAGTACAATGAAAACAAAGGGGAAACTGGGAATCGAATTATCTACAGTGCAAGGACCAGACACGGAGTAGCTTCAATTTCCCCTTGAAACGTCTATAATTCTCAGAAAACACCCATGTAATGCCTTTGTCTTTCTAAGGACATTGAGAGGTGATGGCTAAAGTCACATCATTGCCACCATCAGTTAGTTCCCTAGCACACTGTTCAACACAAAGAACTAGGCATGGGCACCCCAATCATGGGAGGGAACACCGACACCCCAAGCACATGATATAGTAAGAGCCTGTGGGTCCCTTTGTATTTTTTAGTAATAACCTTGCATTTTGGTGTGTGTTTTTTTGGGGCAGGACAACCCAATGTTCCCTCTAATTCCCTCTCAGCTATGCGCGTAAAGAAATTATTTTGTGCTCGCATTTTAAACTTGTATGTGCAGTTTTTAAACAAAGTTTTTAATACAAATGTTGGCGTTTTCACACAAAACTCTTTGTGCACTCCGCAATTTGTTGTATGCTCTGGCCTCAATGTTTGTGTGTGTTCACGCACTCACCATAGAGGGTATTGTGTTATTATTCAAGATAGGTCTGAATATTTATAACCATGAAATGGATATTTGCTAGTTCCTCGTTAATTCAGACCTTTACTTTACACAAATTTTTGGACAGCTCTAGAAAGAACCTCCGTAAAATGACAGTGCCTTTATAAAAATAGCACCCTTCATTTTCAACCTGAGAACTCTCATGAATGTGCTTTTGCTGCAGTGTGAGCTCTTATACACGTATGGGACCTGTTATCCAGAATGCTCAGGACCTAGGGTTTTCCAAATAACAGATCTTTCCGTAATCTGGACCATCATACCTTAAGTCTACTAGAAAATCATGTAAACATGAAATAAACCCAAAAGGCTGGTTCTGCTTCCAATAAGGTTTAATTATATTAGTTTAGATCAAAGTACTGTTTTATTATTACAGAGAAAATAGGGAATATTTTTTTAAAAATTTGGATTATTTCAAGATTAAGGGACACAGCCATTCTGTAATTCAGAGTTTTCTGGATAATGGCCTTTCAGATAACGGATCCCATACCTGTACCAGGATTGGAAACCCGAGGAGGCCCAGTTTTTAGAGGAGAACAGCAGTGAGCCTGGTCCTTTCTTAGGCAATTCCTTTTATCTCTTTGTTCTCAAAACATGACTATTTTTTCAAGGCTCAGTGTAGGAACTTTTTTGATAGTCTGTACCTTACCCACAGCCTTGAACATGTGACTATTAGATTTGAAATACAGAAATGGATATTAACTGCTTTTAATCATATTAGCAGGAACTGACCCATCTATTCGGCTTGATTCTAATCACATTTTACCATCAACTCACTTCATAATTCCCGACTAATGAGCGTATCCCAGATGTAACGATCAGATTAGCTAAGAGTTACAATATTATTTTAGGGGGTTAAAACCTTCCTAACAAAATTAATTGAGCTATTGGAAGTATGTACTGGAGATCTAGCCACAGCACATAAAACAAATACAGTAATAACAAAGGGTTTTTTTTCATTCGTGGAGCTGGTGAAGCTGGAGGTGGATGGAGAAACATGGCTTAATTTGTGTTTATTCATTTTGTATAATTTATTTCAAATATGGTTTAAATTAGCAATTGGCATCACTTTGTGGAGGGTGAATATATGTTATATTATATGTTATATTCCAGATTCATCCCTTTGATACCAGATACATAAACCCTTTATCCAAACCACTTATGGAATTAGAAAGCAATATATACCCTGTACAGAATTTCCTCCAGTGTAAAACTTATAGTACTCCTATGTTAGAAAGGATTCTTCCAAAGGTTAACTTGCCCATCAAAATTGTTACTTCTGGCTCACACGGCGCTCCATGACAGTTAAAGCACTTAGGGTAGGACTACACGGACGTTTTCGGCACAATCCAACGCACTGCGACAAGTTGCGTGCAATGGAAATAAGGTAAGAGATAGAAATGTTGGATGAAGTCACAACGTTGATCCGAGGCAACACAACTGTCGGATGCAGACGCTGCGTCTGCATCCGACAGTCGCATCAGATCAACGCTGCGACTTCATCTGACATTTCTATCTCTTACCTTATTTCCGTTGCATGTGACTTGTCGCAGGCGTTTTGTCGCAGTGCGTCGGATCGCACTGAAAACATCTGTGTAGTCCTACCCTTAGAGGGAACATCAGTTTTAAAACAAATTTCATTTAAAGTTGCTCAGAGCCCTCTTGTAAGCGCTTTTATATTATTTTTTTTCTAGTTTTCAAAATATGAGCAGCTTTTCAAATGCGAATATAAGGAATCTGAAACAACAGCCTGCTGTTCACTTTAGCCAACTGGCTAAGGTCGCTCAAAAATTAATTTCATGAGAAAATCAAGGTCTTGTGAAGTAGCTTTGCTCAGAAAATAAAGTTAGTGAGCAGAGAAGTTTTTTGGCATTTCTCAGGTCAGTTCTTAGTTCTAAGCTTAACAAGACGTTCCTTTTCTTAGGAAATTAATTTTCCGTCAGCCACAATTAACATCAACTGGCGCTGTTCTTTCAGATTGATTACATCAGCAGCACTGCTATTATCTAGAAAACTAGAGAAATAAGAATAAATGAAATTGCAAAAAGTGCTTAGAAGCTCATTTTACGTTAATTTGTTTTGAGGCTGTACATTTCCTTGAAGCCAATAATTAAGATTACTGTATAAATAAAGCCACTTGCCTGCGACAATATTGCACTACAGTTATAAGACCTGTTATCCAGAATGCTCGGGACCTGGAGTTTTCCGGATAATGGATCTTTCTGTAATTCCGATCTTTATACCTAAATTCTACTAGAAAATCATGTAAACATGAAATAAACCCAATAGGCTGGTTTTGCTTCCAATAAGGATTAATTATATCTTAGTTGGGATCAAGTACAAGCTACTGTTTTATTATTACACAGAAAAAGGAAATCATTTTTAAAAATGTGAATTATTTAGATAAAATGGAGTCAATGAGAGGCAGCTTGCCTGTAATTCTGAGTTTTATGGATAATGGTTTCCGGATAACGGATCCCATACCTGTACAAGCTACTGTTTTAGTATTACAGAGAAAAAGGATTTTTTTTTTTATAAATGTGAATTATCTGATTAAAATGGAGTCTTTGGGAGACGGCCTTCGGAGCTCTCTGGATAAGGGGTGTCCGGATAACAGATGCCACATACCTGTACTAAATTTCCTTCATTAACAAAATTTCATTTTGGAATATAAAGAAATACGGGGTTTTATTTTTCTCTTTCTTTTGAATTAATAAAATTCAGTGAATTGGTGATTACACCCCGCTGTGTCTTTTTAAAGGTAATAAGTTGCTGAGAGTATACAAACTTTCTGAAAATTTCACGCCAGTGAGGTTGCAAGCATTCTGGATAACAGGTCTATACCTGTACTTTATCCTAAGATATAATTCATCCTTATTTGAGGCACAACAATCCTTTTGGGTTTAATTAATATTTAATGATTTTTTAGTAGACTTAAGGTATGGAGATCCAAATTACAGAAAGACCCTTTATCCGGAAAACCCCAGGTTCCGAACATCCTGAATAATAGATGTCATTTCTGTAAAATTAAACTGCCAATGAATAGTGTTAAAGAAGATCATCTGGAACATCTGCCTTTTGCTTAATTTTGTGCTTGGCTTATGAAAAATTTTCCTTCCTTCTATAAAGATGAATCAAAACGCCAGTTGTAAAAATATGATAACTATGGATTTGCTGCCATCAAGTGGGCAACTGAAAAAAGACCAGACCTGGGGTTCACCTTGTAAAATATGTTGTATTTAAACAGAATTGTCTTTGTGATAAATAGGAACTGCCATGGTAAAAAGCAGCAGTAGTAAAGATGGAAACAGCAGGGCAAAAAGGCGACTATAACAGTTAAATGAAATAATTACTTTATCACATTACCACTTTGAACCAAATAAGACATAGCATTTTTTAACAGCCTCTCCCGAGGTCACAGCTAAAAAGAAATATGTAAATGTAAAAAGAACATTTCTTAGAACACTAAGCGCTTAAAGAATTTTACCATTGCCATTCCAATTGTAAAATAGCTTACACGTTTAGGTAAAGGGAAAATAGGATCTCCCCAACTGAGTAAGGGTCCAGTTTCTCTGAGTAAGAGTCCAGAACTCAGTATCACTCATGTATTATAAGGGATAATGTACCCCCTACTGTAAATGATAAGGATATTAGAAGTCACTGAGGGGTTCTGTGACCATATAAAGGTACAAGGCTGCAGGCTGAGTTATACAAGGAACTCTGAGTATCACTCATGTATTATAAGGGATAATGTACCCCCTACTGTAAATGATAAGGATATTAGATGTCCCTGAGGGGTTGTTCTGTGACCATATAAAGGCACAAGGCTACAGGCTGAGTTATACAGGGAACTCTGAGTATCACTCGTGTATTATAAGGGATAATGTACCCCCTACTGTAAATGATAAGGATATTAGATGTCCCTGAGGGGTTCTGTGACCATATAAAGACACAAGGCTGCAAGCTAAGTTATACAGGGAACTCTAGAGTATCACTCATGTATTATAAGGGATAATGTACCCCCTACCAGTGGCGGAACTACCGGGGAAGCAGGGGGTGTGAGCGTGCTAGGGCCCGCACCCCCTCAGGGCCACCCGGCAGCCCGCGCTCCACTGAAATGCGGGCCGTACGGAGGGGGGCCCGGCTGCGCATCACGCACAAGGGCCCGCCCCCCTCTAGTTACGGTACTGCCCCCTACTGTAAATTATATGGATATTAGAAGTAACTGAGGGGTTGTTCTGTGACCATATAAAGGCACAAGGCTGCAGGCTGAGTTATACAGGGAACTCTGAGCATCACTTGTGTAGTATAAGGAGTAATGTACCCCCTACTGTAAATGATAAGGATATTAGAAGTCACTAAGGGGTTCTATGACCATATAAAAGGCACAAGGCTGCAGGCTGAGTTATACAGGGAACTCTGAGCATCACTTGTGTATTATAAGGAGTAATGTACCCCCTACTGTAAATGATAAGGATATTAGAAGTCACTAAGGGGTTCTGTGACCATATAAAGGCACAAGGCTGCAGGCTGAGTTATACAGGGAATTATGAGTATTACTCATGTATTATAAGGGATAATGTAAATACTAACTGTTCTTGAGCCCCCATTTGTTCCCCACACTAGTTCAGTGTCTGGCCATCCAAACGTTCTGTCTCTTCTGCATACAGGCTTCAGCATAACACCTGAAAATACAGAGGAAAGAAACTCGGTTGGTTCCTAAGGAATGCCCCTTCTTGTAAAGGAACAGGGACACCAAAAACTGAAAGTGTATCAAAGTAATTAAAATCGAATGTAGTTGTAACCCCTATTTGGTTGAATTAGACAATTACCAACTCGTGTGATAAGAGCATGGGCTACACACGACCCTCTTTTACCAGGATGGGCTTTCGCAAAATGGAAAGAACACGTGCCGATGTTGTTGAACTACAACTCACTACTGCCAAAAATATATAGAACAGAGTTGGACGCCAGGGCTGCAATACTCACAGCACAGTACAACTCCAAGTACATTCACTGGTGTAGCTGAGACAACATATAAAGACACCACATTAGGCATAGCTCAAAGGAGTTGAGAGATCACCTTCCAGGGTTTCAGTACGTCATGTGGCCCGGATCCCCTACAGCAGACTTGGAACAGGGTTACACCATAGTCCGATTCCCTTGCACTACTGTGGTCCCTTCACTACAGGCAAAGCAAAGCCTGGGGGAGAGCTACTCCCTTCTATCCTCCTAGTTGGAACTTGAGCTGCTTTTTCTTACTAAGCCTCACTGTCTCTCTATAGAGTGCTATAACAGGAGCTACACTACACACTGGCTTCACCTCGTTCATGGGGTCCCTGTACCCCGACTTCACTAAAGGGGTTGTCCCTTTAGGGCCTAACACTTCTGGGGCCTTGTGGACTCCAGGCTCAGTGGATCCACTGCCCAGATCAACTGCTGCAGCCAAGAAGGAAGGACCTCCCCCTGCCAAGCACTTTGTTACAGCACTGCAGGAAAGAGAACCAATGTAACAGGTATGCAAATGAGGTACCAATGTGTTACATGAGTTTTAACCCAGCAACAGGGAAGGAGGCAATGGCAGGGAGTGAAGCCATAAGAGCTGTAGCACCTATTTAGCGGTATTTCGTCAAACACTCACTAGCAGGGTAGAGCATTGCTACGTGCGACTTACACAACTTCGCCATGTGGAAGTGTTCCCTCTATGGTGTAGTGCAACTATATCCCTCAGGCCACACAAAACATACAACAGATGGGCGCCAGGAGGTTCTTGCAGTAAAACAAACGGTTTATTGAACTATGCACGAGGCAAGTGACCACAGGTTTAGTAGTCACGCAGGAGCTGAGGCAATAGTAACATTTACTCACACAGAGCTGCAGGCATTAGGCATTTCTCACAGAGGAAAGATCTCCATTAGGCATTTGCAGAATTCACACACATTCCCTCCTGGAAGTTGTCAGGAAAGCAGCTTGTACCCTACAGTCCCTCCTCACTGAGGTCCCTGACTGGAGACAACACACAGAGCCTCTGGGAAGCTACTCCCTTACTGCAAATCCTTGTTGGAGCTTCAGCTGCTCTTTCTCTCTCCCCTCTCTGCCTTTCTCTCCTACAGAGACTATGACAAGTCTAGTGTTACTATTCCTCATTCACGGGGTTTCCTGGTCCCCAACTTCTTCTCCAAAACACATGGGCCTTTCTGGGCCTTCTGTATCCAGGCTCCCCTGAGCACACCCAGCTGGATCACCATCCACAGGCCAAAGAGGAAGTGGCCACTCCCTACACACACATTATAGCAGTGTAGCAGGGGAGTGTCATTACACCTCTCAGCCAATAATGCTAAAGGTTATTCTGCTACAGGGTCTCTTACCCAATAACCCAAAGAAAGAATGAAAAGATTAACTCTCTATAGGGTCCTACAGAGCCATTACACGTATGGGTCCCTACATAGTGTTGCCCTACTACTATAGTTTATATAAACAAGCTGCTGTGTAGCCATGGGGGCAGCCGTTCAAGCACAGGGTACACAGTAGATAACAGATAAGTACTACTATAATTTATATAAACAAGCTACTGTGTAGCCACAGGGGCAGCCATTCAAGCACAGGATACACAGTAAACAACAGATAAGTACTACTATAGTTTATATAAACAAGCTGCTGTGTAGCCATGGGGGCAGCCATTCAAGCACAGGATACACAGTAGATAACAGATAAGTACTACTATAGTTTATATAAACAAGCTGCTGTGTAGCCATGGGGGCAGCCATTCAAGCACAGGATACACAGTAGATAACAGATAAGTACTACTATAATTTATATAAACAAGCTACTGTGTAGCCACAGGGGCAGCCATTCAAGCACAGGATACACAGTAAACAACAGATAAGTACTACTATAGTTTATATAAACAAGCTGCTGTGTAGCCATGGGGGCAGCCATTCAAGCACAGGATACACAGTAGATAACAGATAAGTACTACTATAGTTTATATAAACAAGCTACTGTGTAGCCACAGGGGCAGCCATTCAAGCACAGGATACACAGTAGATAACAGATAAGTACTACTATAGTTTATATAAACAAGCTGCTGTGTAGCCATGGGGGCAGCCATTCAAGCACAGGATACACAGTAGATAACAGATAAGTACTACTATAGTTTATATAAACAAGCTGCTGTGTAGCCATGGTGGCATCCAATGAACCACAGAATACGTAGTAGATAACAGATAAGTTCTGAAGAATCCCATTGTTTACTACAGAGCTTATGTGTTATCCGCTGTGTATTCTGTGCCTTTTCGGCTTTTTCAGCTTTGAATGGCTGCCCCCATGGCTACACAGCAGCTTGTTTATTTTGTTAATTTTTTGGTTTTGCATGTTAAAAAGCAAAGAGAAACAACATAGAGTTACTAAAGGAGTCCTAGTAAAAATTTAAATCTTTAGATTTTGTTTCTTTTCCTTTTTTTATATAGCCATCTCTGGACCCTGGGTTTACCACCTTCTCTGGAAAAAAATTACCAGCCTTCCTAAATTTACATTTATTTTCTGCTCTATTAACATTAGCATCAAAAATTTTGCTAGCAGGTGGCAACCCTACTGGGTCCCCGGAGCCCTTTCGCAAGGATGTTATTGCAAGTCTGTGCCCAAGTTACTTAGGGCTCTTACACACGGGCGTTCCGACCTGCGCTCCCCTGCGTTCCGTTTTTTGGCGTTCAGCCGCAGGGGAGCGCAGGAATAGACGCAAGTCATTATTTGAAATGGGGCTGTACTCACTCAGGCGCGTGTAGGCGCCGAACGCAGGAAAAATGCAGCATGTTGCGTCTGAACCTGCGTTCGGCGCCTACACGCGCCTGAGTGAGTACAGCCCCATTTCAAATAATGACTTGCGTCTATTCCTGCGCTCCCCTGCGGCTGAACGCCAAAAAACGGAACGCAGGGGAGCGCAGGTCGGAACGCCCGTGTGTAAGAGCCCTAAAAGTTGATCCTGGGACTTGATTTTGGCAGCTGCTGGGATGTTTCTGTTAGTCTATTGGCCACCACTGGAAATCCCAGAGCAGCCCAGATATGTCCCATGAAAAACTGTGCAGTGGCTGGTAGAATTGAGGTCTCGCTGCTTTTCTTTCCTATGCATGTCACTGCATCTATAAGCACTTTTGATTTATGCAGTTTATGCTTGAAGAACCCAAAAATGTGTTGTAATCATTGATCTGACTGTTGGATGCCAGTCACTAGTGTCGTAGGCAGAAGGTGTTTTGGACAGACTAATTAAACTCATTTCCCACAGGGCTTTCTAGTATCGCAGAGCTGATTTTGTGTTTAAAGCACATGGCTGGAAAATGCAAGGATAATTTCATGTGCAATAGATCCCAATAACCATGGCAGGATAAATGCAGTGCCAGTTATTTGTATAAGGTATGGGACCTGTTATCCAGAATGCTCGGGACCTGGGGTTTTCCGGATAATGGATCTTTCCGTAATTTGGGTCTTAATGCCTTAAGTCTACTAGAAATTCATTTAAACATTAAATAAACCCAATAGGCTGGTTTTGCTTCCAATAAGGATTAAATATATCTTAGTTTGGATCAAGTACAAGCTACTGTTTTATTATTACAGAGAAAAAGGAAATCATTTTTAAAAATGTGGATTATTTGGATAAAATGGAGTCTATGGGAGACAACCATTCCGTAATTTGGAGCTTTCTGGATATCGGGTTTCCGGATAAGGGATCCTATACCTGTATATATAAAAATACTGAACCAATTCATTGTATAAAAACTCCAAAACACACGGCAGGATAAATAATGTGCCAAATCCATGTATAATACCCCAGAACACATGGCAGGATCAATACAGTGTTAATACCATGTCTAATACCCCACAAAACACATGCGTTAAATGCAGTGCCAGCTTCATTTATCTTCTTGCTCTGCATTACCACTCCTACTCATCAATCCACCTCCTTCGTCAACTACTTCACCTCACTAAGGGGGGGGGGTTCCTAGGGACTGGCACTGCCTTCAATTACACATGGCAGAATAAAAGTGCCAATTCCACGTATAATGCAACTATCCAGTGCTTTGTAAAAAATTAATTGGTGTTGGTTTGGGGAGGTGATATTAAAATTCAATGTGACTTTGTGATCCACCAACCACAATATTATATTTTTTTTTCAGTTAGTGGGTAGAACACTATTTTGGGCTATATTAAGCCAAAAGAGCTAATGTTCAGCTTTAGCAATAGAGCATCAGTTACACTGGAAGGTGGGGCCTTCGCTAAGTAGAAGCAATGAAGGAATGAGGTAGTTGAACTACAACTCACACAGGCTACTGTGCATGAAAGTAAAATAAAGGACGCCAGGAGGTTCATGCAGCAAACAACAACAGAACAAGTTTAATACTCACAGGCCACAAGGTTCTGCAGATGTTAAATATGCCAGGACAGTTAGGCAGATACAGCAAGATGTGGCACCATGTGGATGTAGTTTGGGTAGTTGAAGGTGCACCTCTAGCAGGGGCGTAACTATAAAGAAAGTAGACCCTGCGGCTGCAGGGGGGCCCAGGAGGTATTGGGGGCCCCATATGACCCTAAATAATGAGCAATTTCAACATATATTGGTAAAAAAGGGCAACCTCTGGATATGGTAGTGGCCCTAGAATTAATTTGCTGTGGGGCCCTGTAATATCTAGTTACACCACTGACCTCTAGGATGGAATCCCAGGCTTGGTCTGGATCTCGTACAGTGGAATAATCAGGGAGAATAAATCTAAATCCTGATTCCCTGTCCAACTGCGATCCCTTCACTATAGGCAGATTCAAAGCCCAGGGGAGAGCTACTCCCTACTACACTCCTTGTACAAGCACAGGCTGCTCATGCTAATTAACCTCTCTATCTCACTCTCCTAGAGATTACTATTACTATTACAGGTAGTAGCCTATTACTAGCTGGCCTCATTCACGGGCTCCCTGACTTATCACTAGGGGTACTGGTCCCTCCAGGGCAGAACAGCTTTACTGGGCCTTGTTGTACCCAGACTCCCTGGAACAGATTCAGCAGGATCACCAACCAGAAGCCAAAGAGAGAGAGATCCTCCCCTAACCAGGCAGTGTGTTACAGTGTGGCAGGAAGTGGTCATAGGCCAGTAGACCAATGATTGAAACATTTAAATAAAGTAACTAGATACACGAGCATCCGCCCAGCAACTAGGGAGATCAGGAAGTGTAGGGATTTAAAAATCTTACACCTATGGGTGCCTGCATGGGTCTGTAGTGGATATGAGCAGGGTGTAGGTCTATGGAATGTAGGGGCATTATTCTGGCATTGTGTAGGCTCAATATATGGGAAGGGCACAGTCCGGGCTCTGTGATGCACTTTGTGCAACTGCAAACTTTAATAACATATTGACATATAAAATATAATTTCAGAAAACTTATGTATTTCACGATGATTATAATAATAATGGTAAGTTCCCATCTATGTGGTGGGTGGGCAGTATTTCTGTTTACTTATGGGAACATTCTTATTCCTTTTTTAGACCAAGAAATGCAAACAGAGAGTGAAAGCCAACTGCCCGTAGGATTCCAAAATCAGCTTCACATTAGGTGAGTGTCGTTTGTTTCCCTCATTTATTTTAATTAGCCTCATGATCTGCTCCAGTACCTTCAATTTTACCTGTGGCATATACCACTACATATGTATTGCTGAACATTTCTTAAGTCCATCCCATTGATCAAAACGGGGGGAGGCAGTTTTTATGTTTTTTCAGACTGCTGTTGTGTATATGCTCCACTCTGTAACTATTAGGTCCATCATCCCTGTATACTTCTCTGGGGAACCCCACATCTTAGTTAATAGAAAACTGTGGTGTACAGCAGTGGTCCCTAACCACTTATGGTTCCAAAAAAACCAGCTGTACTGCCAAACAAAGTGTAAGGGCTTACCGTGGTGGTCTAGTGGGGAATAGGGCCCGGCGGGGATGCCCACAGCCCTAGTCCTCTCTCCTCAAACGAAGGTTCCTCTGTGGCGCAATCGGCCACTCACTTCTGGGTTTATGCCGGCGGCATGTGACGTCATTGCGCTTGGCGTGAAATTCAAATGTATTTAAAGGGGCTTTAGTGTAGAATTTGTTGCCTGTTGTTAAGTCTACTCAGTTAGTTCCTGGGTGAACTTATTCTGTTAGTATATTCTATTTCGACCCCTGCCTGTTTGACTCTGCTGTATTCTGCCAATATTGACTTTGCCTGCCTGATAATTCTGAACTCTGCTAATCTTGTTACCTGCCTGCCTGACGATTCTACCGGTATTGACCCTTGCCTGTCTGACTATCCTTGAACGCTGCCTGTACCGACTTAGCCTGTCTGACCTTATTTGAACTCTGCCTGCCCTGACCCGGCCTGCCTGTCTACGATTTCTGTCCATTCCGTGAACTGTACCTTCTATCCAAAACCTTAATAACAACCATGCCCCTTTGCCAGTCCAGAACTCTTGCTTGGCTCCTCCCTTATTAAGACCTGGCGGCATTCGATTAGCGAGGGCTCCTTCCGAAGTGAAAGGCGGTTACTACAGGTGGAAGCAGAGCCGAGACCAAGGAGCCTAGCACTTGTTCTGGATTTAGGGAGCCGATTGTGACACGGAGTCTCCTGTAGGGTGCCGGTCCACATATGGGCTACCAAATAGCCAATCACAGAATGGAAATTTTTCATGATTGTGTTGCTCCCCATTTCTTTTTACAATTGAATGTGACTCATGTGTAAAAAAGTTTGGGGACCCCTAGCGTGCAGCATTCCAGAACTTAGAAAGAACCAGTTGACCTATTCACTGATATTGGTAGAAATTCTTCCTGAGAAACTGAACTTGAAGAACTGATGCACCAGATCGACATCATGGTGAGAAGCAAGTGACGGTTCTGGAGTAGAACCTGGAAGCCCAGGACCGAGAGCTGTCGAACGCCCGAAACCTTCTAGATGAGAAGAACCATGGCTTATCCCGTGCATCTATGTCATATCCTGCTAAACAGGTTTTCAACATCTAAATATTATACAGGTTAGTAGAGTAACAAGGACAGAGTTGTGCACTAGTCCATAATGGCCAACCAGCACTCATCTTTTATTGGTCTGTTTCATCATACATGGTGAAGGTGGCCTTAATTAAATTCAAAATAGTCCTGGGCTCCAATATAAGAGGAAATACAAGGTATGGGACCTATTATCCAGCATGTTTGGGGATTTCCAGATAAGGGATAGCTCTGTAATTTGGATCTCCATATCTAAAATTAATTTAAATATTAAACACACCCAATACGATTGTTTTGCTTCTAATAAGGATTAAGTATATCTTAGTTGGAATCCAATAGAAGGAACTGTTCTATTACAGCGAAAAACAAATTCAATTTTGAAAATCTGAATTATTTGATCAAAATGGAGCTTTCTTAATAACAGGTTTCTAAATAATGGATCTCATACCTGTACATTGTAAGTATGTCTCCAGCTATTGTAAAATTACAATTCTCAGAACTCATATCAGCTTCTGATTTTATGTATAGAAGAAATCTAACAACTGTTAGACAATGCAGCGGCCATTTTTATGCTATATCTATACTTACAACATTGTTATTGCCATTGAACAACAGATCGGAATTCTCTGCAAGAAACTGTAAAGAGCGGATAAGGCTCAGTATGAAATGGTTCAGAACTACGAATGGCAACTCCAAGAGCTAAAATATCAGGTATGGGCCTTTTGAATTCACGATTATATGTTATGATTTTATAAGGAATGCTGTACAAAGGCTCTTGTACACAGATGACCCATGCAGTGTTTGGCCTTTAAAAAAATAACATAATAAGTGCTGCTAATTGAACCAGTTAATTGAGATTAATTGCACTTCTGATGTTTTTGCATTAGAAAAAGGCAGCATCTCTGGGGTCTGAAAAAATGGTATATCAGATGGTATCTGAGCCTTGCCAAGTTTAGGGTTGCCACCTCACCCCTTTAAAATCGAACACATATGGAATCCACAGCCTGCATGGCTAATTAGCAATTCATTTAGATGCATGCTGCATGGCTGCACAGAAATCAGTTCAGTCTGCAGCATGCATTTAAATGAATTGCTAATTAGCCGTGCAGGCTGTGGATTCCATGTATTCGGTTGCCAAGCCGCCCAGGCACTATAGACAACACAGCCAGCGAACAACCCCGGCAACAACCCCCCTCCGTGTTCACGGGCATGTGGGTAACATAGGGACGAGAGGCAGAGGGGAGGAACAGGGTAGGGTATGGAGAGGGGAGACAGCAGAGGAGAGGGGAGAGTTACAGAGGGGAGAGGAGAGCAAACATGGACATGGGGTAGGTCCTGGTATACACAGTATATACAGCAAAACACATGCTTACAGACGTGAGAGCACATTTATTAGTTCCTGGACACAAATGCAAGTGTGCTAAGAGGAGTACAATTGCACCCTCTAGTGCCCATGAAAAATCACCTTAAAGGTAAACTCAACCCCCACTAATAAAAACCCCTACCCAGTACCCTACATAGTCCCCTTTCCCTGCTCTCCACCCGCATAGGTGATTACACCTATAAGTGCTCCTAATCCTTTACTCGTCTATAGGTGCAGAGTAAGCGCAGCAGAGATCATGGGCGTTATCTTCCGGCTCTTCGGATTTCTTCGGGAAGTGAGCGCCGTATTTGTGCATGTGCAGTCTTCCAGTTCATAGCAACTGCGCATGTGCCAAAATTTACTGAAATTGCCGAAGGGAATGAAGAGGACCCGAAGAATATTACAGAGCTGGAAGATGGCGCCCATGAGCTCCGCTGCATTTACTCTGCACCTATAGGTGATTAAAGGATTAGGGGCATGTATAGATGTTATCACCTATGCGGGGGGAGAGCAGGCAGGGGGGACTATGTAGAGAACTAGGTAGGGTTGAGCAAAGCACAGAACTTGCCTAGTGCAAGGCGGCAACCCTGTATAATGCCTTATTGGGAGGCAGTAAATATGTGGTTCTCACAAGCACTTTGAACACACTGCAGCTCCCTCACTTGAGTATATGCATGATGTACAAGGTAGGGCACATGACAGGACCCCCCCACACACACTGCCAGTCCTGCAGGGGGTTGGGTAGCCACAAATAACCTTGGAATACCCGCAAGGCAGTCAGGTTCTACTTGATGTCTGAAACATGTGGGTGGCCCATGGGTAGCCTATAACTGCAGTGGGGTTAGTTTACAGGTGGCCAATCAAGGGGCCGGAAGGAAAATGTACTTTTCTCCTTGTATAATGATCCTTGAGTGACATCACTTCGATGCTATGTGACATCACTCCTGGTCTACACAGGGGGCAGGTCAGGTGCAGTTGTACAGGAACAAGAAAGCAGGTGCAAGTTGGGCATAGGGTAAGTGGGCATGGTCATTCTGACAGACAGGTCTCTGGCACCCACCCAAATATATTCAGTGTTGGGAAGCACTGTAAATAGAAAACTCTTTCAACATTGAAACAATTTGAGAGCACAAAGGGTTGTGTATGTAGGTACAATATGCCTGTGCAACATATGTAAATGAATGTATATGTATAGGTTTCAGCACAACATCGGGGAGCACTTAGATAACTAGTGTTTTTCCTACTAAGAAATGTCACTTTTTGAACTGGACACAAGATGGAGCTCAAGTGTCATAAATTGCCCTTGTATCACCTCGTATCTTATTATATTTCTAATTGGCTGTCTGCAAAATGAAATGTAGCACCCTAACTGCTAAATACAGTACTGTATGTCATATATATATGGGCAGACCTATTGTATCAGGCTCTAGAACCCCACAGGGTGTATCTAATATGCTTAACTGAATAGTAAAGTGTGTTTGTATAGATGATTGCAGGAACAAAATGTCATATACAGATGGACCAATTCTGCTGGTACTTCTGGAGAATTCATTCTTGTATGTAACCTGTGTTGTTCCTGTAGCTGTGTAAGTTGAAGAAAAGTTATGAGAAGCTCCATTTGCACCAAGAGAAGCAACAAAAGAATTAAACTGCTGAGCGGGGTGCAGAGCAGGAGAGGAGCCGGCATGAGCGCCAATGGCTGACTCAGAAGCTGGAGGTAAGAAAAAAAAACTGATTCCAGTACAAACCAAATCTAACAAAATAGCTGCATTTTGCACAAATCCTGCATGTAGAGAGACATGATGTCTGGTGATTTTAATAGTGAGCTCTCATACATCTTCTAGGCAAAAGGAGCCCCCCCCCATAAAATTTATTGTCTATCAATGAATATCTGACACCCAACTCCTGCATGAAGAAAGAATGAAGAGAAAACAGATGCTTAGAGGGGGATAGTGAAGATAAACTTAATTATTTCAGAAAAGGTACAGAATTTTTAATTGATTATATTTAGAAAACGTCTTATTTCAGTGTGATGAAGCTGATTTTACATTTTCATTTCGTGATAGTTCCCCTTTAAGGATCTAAAGATTGCAAAAACGTAATAGGCCACTAGAATGCAGTGGAATGAAAGACATGCAGGAATACCACCTGCCAGACTCAATTCTATTAAACATGGCTCTATGTGTGATTCTAATTACCTCTCAGCAGGGCCGCCATCAGGGGGGCACAGGGGGTACTACTGTACCGGGCCCGGGCCTGAAGGGGGGCCCGGCTGTGCTGCACTTTTTGAAATAGCCGGGCCCCCCTTGACAACTGCTCCAGTACTGTCTCCATGGTGTCTGCCACCTGGGTGATTGTGCTGATTCCCGTGGGTCTGGGTTGAGGACTCGCTGCTGAAGTTGAAGTCCGGCACGCAAGGATTCCTATAGGTACAAGCAGGAGCGTGTGCTAATTCACGCAGCCAATCAGAAAGCTCCATTGCCTCCACCACAACTCGCTGGCCGATTCAACACCTCGTCTGAGTGGGCGGGGCACTGGCCGTGGGGAAACGCCTCCCTGGTACAATGACAGGTAGCGGCTGAGTCCACTGTCACGTCTGCGCTTTGGGGCACCAGTTTCTAAAGGCACCAGTTGAACTAATGTCCT
This sequence comes from Xenopus laevis, assembly GCF_017654675.1. Lineage (NCBI taxonomy): Eukaryota > Metazoa > Chordata > Amphibia > Anura > Pipidae > Xenopus > Xenopus laevis. The sequence continues at coordinate 157,261,610 of NC_054374.1, read as the reverse complement.
GACAGGACTCCCTGGGCTCACAGGCTGGGCTCCCCCGATGGATCGCACAGACACAATAGCAGCGACTTTGTTACTGTTGCAAGTGTCGCACTGATTGTCGCCAGTAATCCCCTAGTAAATCTGGTTCTTTGAAGTGGACAGTGACACATCTAAAACTGTATTTCCCCTCTTTTGGCGATGCTTTACTTGTCAGAGCAGACCTGCTATCAACTAATAGTCCTGAGTAGCAGTGTCCAGTTCAACAACATCCTGTAATTGTAACTAACAGTGTTTGTGTGTTTTATAAATGATATCCCAACACAGGCACCGAGTATAATAGTGTCACTGCTTAGAATCCCACTGCTCAGTAATGCTCTTCAATTATTTTTACCACTGGAATTGAATATAACTGTTAAATTAGGGATTAGCAGCAAAAAGTCCTGAAAGTGGCGAAAGGACCAGAAGTCCTGAAGAGGTGAAAAGACTCGAAGTCACGAAAACAGCCCGAAATTGAAGTCCTGAAGCGGTGAATAGACCCAAAGTCACGAAAGGAGGTGAAGTTGAAGTCCTGAAGTTCAATTCTACTGAACACCATTTTTTTTTTCAATCCCCTGGCCACCAATTTATTATTTAAATACTCTACAGGCCCCTGCCACCAATGTCTTTTTAAAAAATATTCTCTGGGGCCCCAACTTTTTCTTAACTTGTAAGGGGGGCCCAATGTTTTTTTAAAAAATATTTTATGGGGGGGCCCTGGCGCAAATGTTTTTTTTTTAAATATTCTCTGGGGCACCAATTTTTTTTTTACTTGTAAGGGGGGCCCAATGTTTTTTTTTTTATAGGGGGCCAATTTTATAGGGGGCCCTGGTCACCAATTGTTTGTATTAACTTGTAGGGGGGCCCTGACTACCAATTGTTTTTAAAAAAAACTTTTATGGGGGCCCTGGTACCACAGTTTTTTTTAACTTATAAGGGGGCCCTGACCATCAATAGCTTTTAATAACTTGTGTGTGTGTGGGGGGTTACCTTTTTAGCGCTGATGTCTGTGTGGTCTTTTAACTATGGTGTGGAGTGAGCAGGATCTGGGGTGGGGCTTGGGCGGGGCCCAGGGGGCCCCGAAAATATCGTTGTACGGGGCCCCGTGATATCTAATGGCGGCCCTGCCTCTCAGTGTGGCCAAGGTGTAACTAAAGAAGAAGCAGACTGTGAAACTGCCAGGGGCCCCTCTGACCGCCATCCAGCATAACATAACATAGCTTCAACCACATCTCTTACCTTGTCGACTTCTGATCCTGCCTATCCCCACAGCCTATGTCACATACCCCTTATCTTTTTAGATTGTAAGCTCTTTTGGACAAGGCCCTCTGTACCGCTTTAATCAGTTGTTGTTATTTGTATGTAATCTGCATGTTCAGTGTATACACTCATTTATTGTACAGCACTGCAGAATATATTACATAGATGTCTTAGATGGCAGCTAGCAATGGTGTTGTCACCTTATAAAAATGCCATGGGAACAGACCTGCAACGAGGGCTAAGTTTTAGTTGTTAAAGGAACAGTAACTTCAAAAATGAAAGTGTTTTAATATAATACAAATATAATGCAGTGTTGCCCTGCACTGGTAAAACTGGTGTGTTTGCTTCAGAAACACTACTTTTGTTTATATATATATATATATATATATATATATAGATAGATAGATAGATAGATAGATTTGGTCCCCATCACTCAAACAGGACATTATTGTATAAGAGAGGGTACAGAGAAGGGCAACTAAGCTGGTAAAAGGTATTGAAAATCTTAGCTATGAGGAAAGACTGGCCAAATTGGGGATGTTCACGCTGGAGAAGAGGCGTTTAAGGGGAGATATGATAACTATGTATAAATATATAAGGGGATCATATAATAATCTCTCTAATGTTTTATTTACCAGTAGGTCTTTCCAGCTGACACAAGGTCACCCATTCCGATTAGAAGAAAAGAATTCGGCCTACATATTGGGAAGAGGTTTGTTACCGTGAAGATGTGGAATTGTCTCCCTGAATCAGTGGTACAGGCTGATACATTAGATAGCTTTAAGAAGGGGTTGGATGGTGTTTAGCAAGTGAGGGAATACAGGGTTATGGGAGAAGCTCATAGTACAAGTTGATCCAGGGACTGGTCCCATTGCCATTTTGGAGTCAAGAAGGGATTTTATCCCCCTCTGAGGCAAATTGGAGAGGCTTCAGATGGGGTTTTTGCCTTCCTCTGGATCAACTGGCAGTTAGGCAGGTTAAAAAAAGTAAAAAGGTTGAACTTGATGGATGTGTGTCTTTTTTCAACCTAATTTACTATGTTACCATGTAAATAAGATGCTGTGTAGCAATGGGGGCATCCATTCAAAGGTGAAAAAATTCAGGTCACACAGCAGATAAACTCTGTAGAACATAATCTGTTATCCACTATTTAACCTGTACCATAGAGTCCTTTTTTCAATTTCTGTCATTGCTCCACAGCAGCTTGTATATGTAAACTATAGTTGTGTTTCTGAAGCAAACAGATCAGTTTTACCAGTGCAGGACAACAGTACATGATAGTTTCATTACTTGAAAACACTTTCATTTTTTAGTGTTACTCTTCCTTTAAGTGCTGCTAGCTGTATTTCCAGGAAAAACGAAGAGGTGCAGTTTGTACAAGACTGATATAAAGCATTAGTGTTCTCATGAGTTTGATGCTGAGGGTCCTGCTCTAAAACTGGCCTTGATTTAATGACTCAGAATCAGACGTACTGTACTTTTGTCTGTCTGTCCTGCAGGAATTTAAAGCCAAACAAACAGCGAGTGTTGTATCAAGATCACCTGAAGTCTCTGGCAGAGAAATATCAGATTTTTCAGGTGAGTTCAGACCATTCTTATTCTGATCCTTAGGCTGTTTTTCAGAGCTGCCATACTAAGTGCACGTTCTCTTATCCAGATATGTGTTGACCTCTAAGGTTATTGCCTGAATAATGCCAGTGTACCATCTCCTTATCATTGCCTTCAGTTCAGTTAATTCAGTTGTTCTGTCACTAAAGGCACCTTCCTATAAACCAGGGCCAGTTCATACAGCCGACTGCTTCTTAAAGTGGACCTGTCACCCAGACACAAAAATCTGTGTAATAAAAGTCCTTTTCAAATTAAACATGAAATCCAATTTCTATTTTTTATTAAAGCATTCATAGCTGTTGTAAGCTCATTTAAACATCTCAGCTGTCAATCAAATATTGTCTGCCCCTCCTCTATGCCTAGACATAGAGGCGGGGCAGACAATTACTTTCACTTTCCATTCAGCACTTCCCAGATGTCACTGCTCTCCCCACATTTCCCCCGTTCTCTTTATCATTTAATTGTGTAGCCAGGACATGGGGAATGGACATCAGGTCCCCCATTCTGGTGCACAAACAAGATTCTGAGATGATACAAGGCTTTCCTTAAAAGCAGTGTCCACAAAATGGCTCCTGTCTGCTTGTTATCATTTTGAATTCCCAGACTGAAGGAAACAAGATTCAAATAATTTATATAGTGTAATTAAAGTTAATTTTGCTTGACTAATGTGATAAAATAGGATTTGGAATATTTTTTTTGGGTGACGGGTCCCCTTTAAAGGGCTGGTTCACCTTTACTTTGACTTTTAGGGGAAGATTTATCAAGGGTCGAAGTGAATTCGAGGGAATTTTCGAAGTAAAAAAATTCAAAGTAATTTTTTGGCTACTTCTACCATTGAATAGGATGCTACCACTTTGAATTTACTTTGAATTAGATTCGAAGTAAAATAGTTTGAATATTCGATAATCAAAGTACTGTCTCTTTAAAAAAATTTCGACTTCAATAGTTCACCAAATTAAACCTGCCGAAGTGTTATGTTATCCTATGGGGACCTTCTAATGCATTTTTCTACGTTTTTGAAGTCGAAGTAAAAATTGTTCGATCGTATGAGGTTCATATGGGCCTTGGGTCATAATATAATGGGATGCGTAAACTACTGTACATGAAACATTTTCCAATCCAACACGCCATGACTGTCGGATGGGAACACTGCATGTTGCGACACGATAAAGACTGATGGCGTCAGAAAGACTTTTTGTTTCTCACTGAAATACATTGGGGCAAATTCACTAAAGGGCGCCGCCATACTTTGAGTCACTTTGCCAGGCGTAAATTCGTTACCACTACACTAATTCACTAAAATGCGAAGTTGCGTCTCTGTACGTGAAGTTTTGTTAGCGTTAATTTGTCAACGTGAGCATTTTATAGTGAACTTTAAATAGTGTTCATTTCTGCCTAGCGAAACTTCATTAGTGCTCTTACGCTTATGTCAATTTGAATAGGGTGGGTACATACAGATCATAATTATGTCTTTATTAGAGATGTTGGTGTTAATGGTTGAAGTGGCCACTTATTATTACACATGTCCAAGGAAGCAAAATAAAGACAAAAAATACCCTAGACATGAGCCCACCCTGAAACAAATGTGACATGCCCCTCAAATGGTAAAAAAAAAATGTTACAAAAAAAATCTTTAATTGTTAGAACTTTTAAAGATAATCCCATTTTAAAATAGTAACAAACACCAGCGTTTTTTAGGACTTTTATGACTTTTTGGCATACAGGATATGATGTCACTGACATAAGATTGAGGAGGATGTAGCTTCATCTTATCAGTTCTCCAGGTCTAAGCAGGCGAAGGAAACTCTGGCGAAAGAGTTAATGGAATGGAATTTGTGGAGCAATCGCCTGGCCATAGGGCGTGAGACTACACTAACGATGGTCTCTTTGGCTAGCGAATTGTCCTCTACACCTGTTAGTAAATTGTCCCTGCAGATGGGATTTCTGCTGAATTTGCACTAGCGATGGCCACTTCACCTTTTAGTAAATCTGCCCCATTGACTCTGGGATGTAGATGCATGAACAAAATACTCCAACCCACTTTATCTTATCCGACTTTACATTCTAGTTATGGGGGATCAGATTTCATATCACCCTACAAAATCTCGTGATGTTTGGGTGGCATGATCAGATAAAATCTGACCCACAAATAAAATACATGCACACAGGCTGTACATTTCATTTCTATTCTTTGTATTACTGCTTCTGCCTCAAGAAACACTGTTAACAGACCCGGGGAAGATCTGACTCCTGCTACTTCGTCTCAAGAGTCGGAGTCAGAACAGAAAGGGATAATCAAATACAGCTTTCAGTTGCAATTACATTTACACATCACTTTAAAATAACTGAAAAATGATTAATTCGTGTATATGGGAACGTCGCTTGGAAATGCATTTTCTGTGTGCGAAGCAATAGAAACTCGCACTCCAGCCATATTTGTTACTAATGGATTACTTTAGCATTCTTTGGCTGCCTTTAATCAGTAATTGCGGAGGAGTTGCTTAATTACCAGCCTATAAATAAAAGTATCTTGTTTCCTTTTTATTTATAGAAATCCCCAAGAGGCCTCTCCTCTACAATATTCCCGGGTTAATTTGCTTGTACACTGTTTCCTCCCTAATGATCTTTACATTGATTTCTGTCCCTCCCACATGTCCCCACCTCCCGCACCTTCACATCGTATGAAAATGATTCCCATTAATATAATGTGTGGCCATGTGTTATTAGCTCTGCTGGAAATAGGGGTTTAACCTTAAAGCTGATATTGCTTAAGAGTCCATAAAATATACCCCGAACACCACTCTGGCTCCCCAGCATGTGTTATCTGCTTTTTATTACTCATGCACCGGGTCTCCAAGCACAATGGCCGGAAAATTGCCAATCTTATTTCCATCAGACACTTTGGAGTATATTGACTTATCCTCTTAGCGAGATGTAATTACTAAGACATCATATAAGTAAATGCATCTTTATCCCTCTGACACTTCTATTGCTGACCTCTTCTTTGTTATTCTAGCAGAAATTCTAATATTAAACCTTTCACTGCTGTAGGAGATTGGCCCTCGGCTGGTGCGTGGCAAGATATAAAGGGTCATTCACCACTGCAAGTGCAGCGTACAAAGTGCAATTTGGCACAAAGGGTTTTTTTATCTACAACATAACATCTTTCCCATTTATCCTAGTATAATTGTGTCTGAATTAAATTGCACATCCGATATACAGTCGGATATGATTTGCAGTTTTGTCCTCTTTGTTTTAGGAGTGGCTGTAAATATATTGACCATATCATGGACCTGTTGTTGGTCAGCATTACCTTATTCTAAATAAAATAAGTGATACTTTTTGGGAAATACGTGTAAAGATTAGTTCATAGCAGCCCTGCCCTAGATAAACAAATCTTTACCTAACTCAGGTGTTTGGCCAACTAGGCTGATCCAAATGTTTGGTCCTAGTCACAATGATCAAGGAGCCATTAAACTGCAGTCGTCGATAGATGGCATACCTAGACACATTTCTTTTTAATTACAATTATCCACGCCACAGATATGGGAGCAGACTTTGGCCAGAATATGAAATCATTTTTGGCCACCTGGTTGCCTTATAATATTAAACCACCTGAAAAAAGGGGGCACAGGACACAAAATATGTTAATTAATCACTCACCACGTGGAACAGATGCACCAGCCCCTCAGCTTAGGGAGCGGAAACACCAGCAAAGAACAAAAAGAGCGGTATCTGGCACTAGGGTTGGCACCTTCCAGATTTCACCTGGACAGCCCGGTTTTTGGAATGGCTGCCTGGGTGAAAAGTGCCTGTCCGGATTTCTAAATTAGGAAATCCGGACAGGACATTTAAGTGAATGGCACGGTGATCAGCCAATCGCCAGACATCGTCAGTCCCTATGTATCCAATCTGGTGCTAGGACATCATTGCCCCACCAACGATATCACCCAGCCCGCCTCCGAAGTCACCACTCCACCCCCGACATCACCTGGCCCACCCACCCCAACGTCACTCCACCCCCTGCCCGTTTTCCCAAACCAATAAAGGTGACAACGATATCGTGCACTCAGAATGACTCTACAAGGGCTGCCAAAACGAAAGTTAAAAATGTAATATTTATTGTAGATTCATTTAAAAAGAAACAGTATCTCCATTGGCCCTATGCGTATCGTTTTTGGGGTTTCTTTTGGAGTGCCTGATAACCCTCTTTTTGTACTCAATTGGATCCCTATTCAATCAAAACTGACCATTATATCTTTTCATAAATAGGTTATGTCTGGACTTCATCAGTGGAGGGTGAAAAAAGTCAGTTTGAGGTGTTTGTCGACAGCTGCTCTCTGCTTTATGGCAGCAACAGAATTTGCTGTCCTAGAACTTCAGTTCTTGAAACTATTAATAATTCTTATATCAAGTTTTGCTCCTCACAATGGTACTTGAATAAAAAAGATTTTAAAAGGATTTTTTTTTTTGTATTGTTTGATATGTTAGTAGTTGAAGGCAATCCATCAATCAGTCAGAAGCTTGTAGGTAATTGTTTCCCTTTCCATGAAACGCAACAAAGCTCGAGAGACAGAGTCTAGCTGAAATAAAGAACATTGGACCCTACTGAAAGTTTAATACAATTTTTGCTATTCTATGCACATAATACAATTTATTTTGTACTTCATCTCATTTTTGTTCATGGTGGAGAACTTCCAACTTAAAATCAGATTTTCTTTTTAAGAACGTAGATATCCAGAAGAATATTTCCATTAGAGGATTTTTATGATTTAATGGAAACCTTTCCTTTGCCTCCCCCTGTCCTATATTTACTCCTCCGTTTCTCATCATATCTAATAATTATTGTGGAGCCGTTACCAGAAGCCGTTTCTGTCGTTTCATTTGTCTAATTGATTCTCAGTATGTCGTTACAATTGCAGGGTCAAAAAAAAAAATTTACAGCACATAATTCTGATTTTATGTGTCGTTCTGGTAGAAAGAGTCGAAGAGATTTCCAGCCAGAAGCAGCGGCAGAGTGAAGCAATTACCGGTAAGCAATCTGAAATGCGACGGCTGCGGTGCCTGATTGAGACTTCCCAGGAGACGATCAGGCGTGACCGGGTCATCGTAGAAAACCTCAAGTCTACTGTACAAGAAATCACATTAAGTAGTAACTCGCTGAAACATGAAAATCAGCAGCTCTTACAGGAACGATAGAAATGTCAAAAGCAGTCCCAGTTAACACCAAGGTAGATTGACATGCAACTGACAACTGTTGATCTGTCAAGCGAAACAATAATAAGTCATTTGCCCAAACAGTTCCTTGTAGTAACAAATATATGCAACTTATTATGAAGAGTTTAACTCTGTCGCGGTTATATGTGGCTATCATGTAGGAAGGGTTGTGATGGCCGCACACATTGATAATAATCGCCTAATAGTTATAGGACGAAGACACACATGGCGATTCATCACAGCGACTTTTGAACAAATCATGGCGACTAATCGCCATACTGCAATTGTCCCACGATTCATAAATCGACGCAATCGAGTTTTTTTTTAAAAATTGTGAGGAATCGCCACTTGTCTTCCCCCTTACTGTTCCAAGCGGGGGAAAAAAGTTCAAACCATTTAAGTGTCTGCTCAGACTTTATACAATTTGGATTCACTTGTGATTGTAAAGTTATGAATAATGATCTGATTGTTGGAGCCACTACTAAAAAGGCAAGCCTTTATTTATAATGATCAGTATCATCCTTTATGTATACACTGCCAACAGTCAGATTATGCACCATTCCCTGCCCCAATAGAGCTTGCACTCTAAGGTCCAGATCTCACACACTTAAAGGGATCCTGTCATCGGAAAACACGTTTTTTTCGAAACGCATCAGTTAATAGTGCTACTCCAGCAGAATTCTGCACTGAAATCCATTTCTCAAAAGAGCAAACAGATTTTTTTATATTCAATTTTGAAATCTGACATGGGGCTAGACATTTTGTCAATTTCCCAGCTGCCCCCAGTCATGTGACTTGTGCCTGCACTTTAGGAGAGAAATGCTTTCTGGCAGGCTGCTGTTTTTCCTTCTCAATGTAACTGAATGTGTCTCAGTGGGACATGGGTTTTTACTATTGAGTGTTGTTCTTAGATCTGCCAGGCAGCTGTTATCTTGTGTTAGGGAGCTGCTATCTGGTTACCTTCCCATTGTTCTTTTGTTTGGCTGCTGGGGGGAAAAAGGGAGGGGGGTGATATCACTCCAACTTGCAGTACAGCAGTAAAGAGTGATTGAAGTTTATCAGAGCACAAGTCACATGACCAGGGGCAGCTGGGAAATTATATATGTCTAGCCCCATGTCAGATTTCAAAATTGAATATAAAAAAAATCTGTTTGCTCTTTTGAGAAATGGATTTCAGTGCAGAATTCTGCTGGAGCAGCACTATTAACTGATTCATTTTGAAAAATAGTTTTTTTCCCATGACAGTATCCCTTTAATAGTCAGTAAGCTATAGCACACCCAAGGGATGAGTAGTTGAAGCTGATTCCTGCCTAACCCCAACTGCACATGCTCCTGCAGACTTAGGGCCTTATTTATCAAAATCCGAATTTTTCAGAGTAATTAAATAAAAAAACGTCCACCCAAATTAGAATCCACGATTGGACCTTAGTTATTATTTAAAAAAGCACAATTTAATAGAATCAGGGGCAAAATCAATAAAATCGGGCAAAAACCCGAATCATACAGTTTTTGCAGAATAATCAGATTTTTAGTCTAATTTCAGCGCAGACCACAGAAAATTTCATATAGAATAGGGACCTCTCTCATTGACTTATATACAACCTTGGCAGGTCTGAGATGCTGGATTTTCAGATTTAGACTTTTTCCATCCTCAGGGTATAATAAATATTTAAAAAATGGAGGTTTTTTTTATATAAAAAAAAATAAATTTTTTCAGGAGAAAGAAAAAGGCTGATTTTCTTCTGCTTAGGAATAAATTTCGAAACCTCTCACGTCTTTCCTAAGCAGAAGAACATCAGCCTCTTTCTTTCTCCTGACAACTTCCTTGACTACTTGCTGGTCAGACTGGTGGGAAACTGACCAGCAGGTGGCACTGTTGTAACAAAATTCATTCATATTAACAGTACATGTATCCCTTAATATCTTGGAATAAAAACAAAATAAATAATAAATGCACATTGCAAAAGTGCTTAGAATAGCCCCCTCATCAATTTTACATTCACTTATTTTAAAGGTTTACTTATCCTTTAATAAGCAGCACATATAGCTTTCCAAAGTTAAATCTGTTCCTAACAAACATTTTCTTTCCTTCTGAACATCATCCGCACTGCAGCCAGTTTCAGTCTAGGTAAACATTTCAGCTTTTTCAGATTGTTATCCACTTTTTTTTCCATTCTGTGCTGCTGAACAGTTTTTGAGATAATTGCACTTAAAAATGTTATTTCGACATAAGCTGTTTTGTATGTAGCAGGTAAAAGCATACTTTAGCTGAAAGAGGCCACATTATGCCTTGTACATAAATTTTGCTGCTTCTTTTATTTGGGAAATGAAGAGGAGGAAAAAATTAGAAACTGTTTCATGGACCCGATTATCAAGTTTAAGTGATATTTTTATTTCTAGTGTTGAAAGTTGGCCCACTGCCTTCAAACAAGGAGATCTCACTTTCACTTTTGGGGTTCAACTCCAATTTATGATACTTGTTCATTTGAACTTATGGCACTGCCCACGCATAAGTCAATTGGCTTTATGTCAGTTTGTTAAAGGGATACTGTCATGGGAAAAAAACATTCTTTCAAAATGAATCAGTTAATAGTGCTGCTCCAGCAGAATTCTGCACTGAAATCCATTTCTCAAAAGAGCAAACAGATTTTTTTATATTCAATTTTGAAATCTGACATGGGGCTAGACATTTTGTCAATTTCCCAGCTGCCCCAAGTCATGTGACTTGTGCCTGCACTTTAGGAGAGAAATGCTTTCTGGCAGGCTGCTGTTTTTCTTTCTCAATGTAACTAAATGTGTCTCAGTGGGACATGGGTATTTACTATTGAGTGTTGTTCTTAGATCTACCAGGCAGCTGTTATCTTGTGTTAGGGAGCTGTTATCTGTTTACCTTCCCATTGTTCTTTTGTTTGGCTGCTGGGGGTGAAAAGGGAGGGGGGTGATATCACTCTCACTTGCAGTACAGCAGTAAAGAGTGATTGAAGTTTATCAGAGCACAAGTCACATGACTTGGGGCAGCTGGGAAATTGACAATATGTCTAGCCCCATGTCAGATTTCAAAATTGAATATAAAAAAATCTGTTTGCTCTTTTGAGAAATGGATTTCAGTGCAGAATTCTGCTGGAGCAGCACCATTAACTGATTCATTTTGAAAAAAAAAATTTTTCCCATGACAGTATCCCTTTAAGTTGGCATCCATCTTAGGCAGCAATTTTGCACTTGCATTTGTAAAAGAGCCTTAACTAAATTGACAGACATATTCTTCTAAGATGAAGGTCAGAAACATAAAGTCTACCTTGGCATATTATATATGGCCACATAGGGACTACGCACGGACCAATTAATACAGCAAGCTGGAGTCAATGTACTATATCATCCTATGTGTCTACATAGGAAAGGAATTTACCTCGTTCTCTGCAATATAATGCCTTCATAGACTATCGTACAGTATGTGACACATAATCAATTCCTTCTGTATAATGTGTCCCCCCAGAACATGGAAGCTCAACTTTATAAGGCCAAGATGGAACTTCAATAACGCAATGACCTCCTGAGAGCTCCAACACTGGAGCACAGACAGATACAAAAAGAAATAGCAAACTGGGCAAATCAAATAATGGCACAAGAAAAAGAGGCAAGGTACCCAGCAGATATGGATAGTACTTTATTTTTATGCCATTGTGAAATTGGAACAACAAGGATTATGTGTAAGGCATAGAATATGGTCAACAGGGTACACCAAGCTGAAAATGGAAAAGCTGATTCTAGGAAGATTAGATAGATGTCAAGAAGCCTTTGGGCTGTGGCACGAGGGGGGACTGGAACAGGCAAGCAGGCCATGTTGCAAAAGGCTGTTGAGTGATAGCCATTTTGGTACTGATACTGGGAGAGAAAGACCAAACCAAAAAGCATTAAGCAATTGAAAGGTCAATGCATATGGCTATTGGCAAAATGACTTGAACAGGCCTTTTCTGCCAATTTTATACTCAGACCTATGGCCTACATCATAGTTACATAGTTAAATTTGTTTGAAAAAAGACCAAAGTCCATCAAGTTCAATCCCTCCAAATGAAACCCAGCATCCATACCTGCATACACTGAAACTATATTTACATTAATTCAAGATTTTATTGTCACTATAGCCTTGGATATTATGCTTGTTCAAGAAATCATCCAATCCCCTCTTAAATGGGAAACAAACCACTTTTTATTAAAACCCTACCCCACATAGACCCCCCCTCTCTCCTCCCCCAGCAGCCTAGCTGCTACCCCGGGCAAATGCCCCTAACTTTTTACTTTCCCCTCGGTGCAGATTCAGGGATTGGAGTTCACTGCAGCCATCTACCGGGTCTTCTTGGCTTCTTCCAGCACTTCCGCAATTTCTGTAAATTTCGGCGCATGCGCAGTCGTGAACCGGGGCATTGCTCCAACTACGCATGCGCCGATAATCTACCGAGCACTCCCCAACCTCACTTTCCTCACTGTGAAATACCACCTACTCTGCTTCAAATGAAAGTTATTTTCCTGTAGTCTAAAAGGGTGACCTCTGGTACAATTAACCATTTTATGGAAAAATAGATCTTACGCTGGTGGTCTATAATGCCCTCTAATGTACTTACCCTCATAATTTAAGTCTTCCATCCCTCTAACCAGTTTAGTTGCACTTAGTCTCTGCACTCTCTCCAGCTAATTTATAGCCCTCTTAAGGACTGGAGTCCAAAACTGAACTTCATACTCCAGGTATTTTTTTCAAGTTACCAGGTGGCATATCCATAACGTAACAATATGGCCGCTGAGCTGGAATATGAGGGCTTTAACCATTCCAAATCTGTGAAATATCAGGTGATTACTAATTAATACATCATAATGAAATGCTTATCAACAGGTGCCCAAGAGCGATTATAATGATATATGCTTAAAACTCACAAGTCCGTTCATAAAACTCACTTGTTCAGCACATACACATCCATTGTATTTAACTCAGTTTTGTTTAGAAACCACATATTTCCCTTTTTCAAAAACCTCTACCATTTTGGTCACCTCTTAACCTTTCTGTTTCAGAGCTCATCATACCCTTTATTCCAACTTAGAACACTGAGCTATTCTATGTGCCCAGTACTTTAGTCTGTTGCCCCTTCTCTGACTGCCACATACTCAGGTCTTACTGTCAACCTACAGGTAAAGAGTGTAGATGGGACAAGCAAAACCAACATTTGGCCACATATGGTCCAAATCAGCTTGGGCACAAACATTTATGCACTTTGGCCCTTCTGAGAAACTGCTGCATGCATTAATACCCAAAGCTAAGCAATGAAAGCTGCTGTATCATCTTCTGATATATTATACACATTAGGGTAATTTATCAAAACTGGACAAAATTGCCTGTGGGCAGTTACCAATGGCAACCAATCAAATTGTTGCATTAATTGCCCTACCTACAGCTGCCTTATTAGTTGCTATGGGTTACTGCCCATGGGCAAATTTGCCCAGTGTTGATGAATGAGCCCAATTGATCTGGAGCACAAGTTATTGAGTTACAGTATTATTGTAATATTTTGAAACTAATATTTACTTAAGTACTGTGCAAACAAGTGTGCAACCCATTTTCGGAACTTTACAGCTGACACAGAACAGATGGCCTGTGCAGTCTGCCAATGCCATTAGTGTTTTTAAAGCTGTTACATTTATTCTTAGGTTAGTCCTATGTTTATCCCATACATCTTGAGTTCAGTTTATTCCAACTATCTTCAGCATTTCAGTACAGTAATAACACTGCTGTTATTCCAGAATTTTTCATTTTTCAGCTGTAGATTTCGCTTGCTCTGACAATGCAAAATATGAAATCATCAAATCAATTAATCAAATTATCCATTACCCTTCCTACATTAATATATAATAATTTTGCCTTCCTGTAAGGATATACAATCATGTTGTCTCATAAAGTTGTTCCCTAAGATGGTGGATTTTTCACTTAAATCCACCTTTACCTATATCCCTAACGAGTAAAGATGCACATGCTAGAGTGGGGGTCTCCAACCTTTTCTTTAGCTTGGAGCAACTCAAGCATGAAAAATATTCCTTGCCTCCAAAGCAGAAATTCAAAAATAAGCACCTGCTTTGAGGCCACTGGGAGCAACATCTAAGGGGTTGGTGAGCCTTATTTTGCTCACAAGCCACAGGTTGGGGATCACTGTGCTAGAGATAGGGGCAAATTTACTAAAGGGCGAAGTGGCCGTCGCTACGGAAAATTTGCCAGAAATCCAATCCGCAGGGACATCGGTAATTCACTAACAAAATTTCACTAGTGAAAGAGACTGTCGTTAGCTTTCATTCGCACTCTATCGGAAGGCGACTTTTTGCTCAGGCGAATGGCCGTTGCTCCGCAAATTCGCTAAAGTGAGGATTTTACTGAACGTTACCTCTTTCGTCAGAATTGACTTCGCCATCTTTGTATCTTACAGGAGTTTTTAATCACTCACTAACCTCAAGCTCACTCCCGCCCTCATTTGCGGAAGCCATAATAGTTCTAATTTTAAAACCAGGCAAGAACCCTTTGTCTCAATCTTCCTATCGTCCCATATTGCTTATCAATTCAGATTCCAAAATTTTAGCAATGGTATTGGCAAGACGTCTAAACCTTGTAACCAAGTCCCTAGTCGCCCCAGACCAAGTGGGATTTATGCCACACAAAGCGGCCGAATTTAACATTAGGAGGATGTATACAAACATGACAGTGGCCCACGATAACCCTGGCACCAGAGTCATTGCCTCTCTCGACAATGAGAAGGCATTTGACTGGACCTACTTATGGACCCTGAAAATGTTTGGCTTTCGAAAGAACTTTCTGACATGGATGCAAGCGATAAACAAAAATCACAGGGCCAAAATACTATCAAATCTTGAGCTATCCACCCCAATAACGCTAACTAGAGGGACCAGGCAGGGTTGCCCCCTATCACCAGGTCTATTTCCTTTGGCCATGGAACCTCTAGCATGCTTAATCAGGGGCAATGAAGAGATTAGAGGGTTTGAACTAGGCAACCTTATGGAGAAGATTTCCCTTTTTGCGGATGACACCTTACTTTATCTAAAAGCCCCTCCCTTAGACAGGCTCTACACCTAATTGACAATCATACTCTTCACTCAGGTCTCATGATTAACTGGGCCAAATCCTCATTACTGTTACTAGATCCCCGGGCCACTGAGGTAATAGACCAATCTCTTCGACGGACTAGGGTTGATACAAATTCTACTGGTCCTCAGGGCCAACATGGCTAAAATATAATGCCCTAACATCCTCATTGGCAGATTGTGGATTGGTATGCTGGAATACTTCCTAGCAGCTCAATTAACAACTCTGAGGTGGTGGCAAAACCCAATGCTGGAAGACCTGGTGACACTGCTTGAAGCCGAAATAATGGGGTCACTTGAAGGATTACACAATCTGATATATAGGAAGGCTTCATTCCCTACCAATCTTACTGCTATGATGAAAAATGTGGTCAAGGCATGGCAGCTATGCTGCAAGAGGGTGGGAAATGGTACACAGGCTATATCTCCCCATACTTTGTTATGGTATAACTTGAATCTACCACAGCTTCTTTCAGTCCCATACCCACATCTCTGGGCACACTAAAATGTAAAATATATAGGTGATGTATACAGTAGCGATCCTAGAGGGGGGCGGGCCCTGGTGTGTGACTCGCAGCCGGGCCCGCCCACCTCCCTACGGCCGCATTTGGCCGCATTTGTCAGTGGTGCACGGACTGTCGGGGGGCCCTGAGGGGGTGCGGGCCCTGGCCCGCTCGCACCCCCCTGCTCACCCGGTAGTTCCGCCACTGGATGTATATCTGGACAAAGTCTTCCCTTCCTTCCAGCAGCTTAAGGACAAATTTGACCTACCAAATAGGATGCTATTTCACTATCTACAGCTGCGACTTGCTCTCAACAATTTCATTCTAATACCCCCAGGATTGAGACCTCCCGCCTAGAGGATTGATTACGTAAGGAACACCTCGCAAAGCCACTATCTGCAATTTATAATCTGCTACGCACCGGTCACCAAGCCACAAAACAGGATCTATTGCAAAAATGGGTTGTTAATATCCCGGATTTTACAATGGAACAATGGGAATCCATACTGGCAAACTCTCTTACACCTTTAATAAGGTCCAGGGACCGACTCATTCAGTACAGATACCTACACCGTGCCTATCATACGCCTCATATCCTACATAAAATATACCCTGCATTCCTGGACAGGTGCATTAGGTGCAAAAACCCCAAATGCAGACTATTATAACATGGTTTGGGACTGTACTCAAATTCAGCATTTCTGGATCGAAATTGCCAACTACCTAACTCAACTTATGGCAATGCCGGTGGAATTTCATCCTAAGGTTTTACTGTTGAATTACCTACAGGATACAACCACCTCAAGAGCAGAAAGGACATTGCTCACCTTCCTTCTGTTCCACGCAAAATAAGCCATAGCATTAAATGGAAGGATGAGTCCTCTCCTACCCTCAACTTTTGGATAAGCTTGGTAGAGCAAACACTACCAGCATTGCCACGAAATTCAACAAAATTTTGACGCTTTGGATCCTACGAAATGAGTCATACACAAACAGGTCTACAAACATACCGGAAGAGCCACTGGACTGGCTTGAAACCCCTGTCCAAGACTTGAATACCTAGTATCACAAAGGCTATTCTAGATACTAGTAACTAAGACAGAAAGTGATGTATTGAGGTCAATATTTCATAGTACCATGCTTTTTCCTTTCATTTGTTAATAGAGATAATGACAATGGGTTGATACCTTGTGTGTTCACTTTTTAGACTTGACATCCCCCCCCCCCCACTATACTTCACCTTTTTTCTCTTCATCTTTCCTTTTTTTGTAAACACCTCTTCCAGGTTAGGGATCCCATGGTTGAAAATAAGAACATTTTCCAGGGGATACCAAATACAAAATATGTCTACAAAGTTGACTTTGTATATGCAAACTGTCTGGTAACCTTTTGGAAATAAATAAATACCTTTTAAAAAAATGTACGATTTGTCCATCAAATAAAAAGACAATTTCAAGAGATGTCGTCTAGCAGCTGAATCCAGGAAACCATGGGTAGCCATCTTGCTTGTTGGACAATGGATATATTTCACTGTGAACAATGAAAATTTTCTAACCTGACCCATTTTCGATTTTCTGACCAATGTCGCATGATAAATTATTAAATAAACGATTGTTTGATACCCACTAACATCACGATAATTTGATGGGTTTTTCGGATCGCACTAAAACCGGTCGTCAAAGAGAGAAAAATCTTAACGTCTATGTCCACCTTTAGATTGACTGGAGAGCTTTGAGAAGAAATTCAGACAAAACAATTTATATTTATATACCCCCCATGTAAACAAAGAATATACTGCAAAATGAATTAAATTAGACAGTCCTGGCCTAATACACACATTAGAGAGATACAAAAGGGAAAAATAATATATGGGCAATACGAAAGCCTTTAATATATCCTTCTTTTGTAGAAATCATTTTTGTGGGGAATCTGCTTTGCTTGGTAGCACTGATCTTCCAAAAACAATCTGCTTTATTTCAGTTTAAATTAATGGTAAAACAGTCGAAGAGCAGTCATATTCCATTCGGGGAGACAGATGGAAATTACAGATTGTATGAAACACATCGCTTTCGCACTAAAGGAAGATTTGAGTAAATAGTTATTGAGCTAGCGTTTTAGGGATCTTTGTTTGCAGACGAGAATATGCCTCTTGGCAGAAGGATCTATAATCATTAAAGGAGAAAACGTCTGGCTTGTCATTTTCAGTAATAAGATGCAGGACTTTCGGGGGATAGTTTCACTGATGGTTACGTTATTATCCCATGAATTACAGTAACCACAGGAATATCTGGCAGATCCCAAATTCGGAGGCTGATGATAAGAGAAATTATAGGTAGGGAAGTAGAGCACTTTGGTGCAGAGATTCCATTTAATTTATTTTCAATGTGAAAAGACTGCAAAGTTAAAGGTAAAATGAGACCCTGTATATTAGATTTATTTACAGACAGTTAAGCATAAGGGTTAGCTTCCATACATATTGGGGTATAATTTCCTTTAAATGGAAAACAGGACTTTATTTAAATGCAAAAACCTATCAATGTTTGATTAGTACTTGAGGTTTCCAGATAAGGGTTTTTCCATCATTTGGATCACTATACCTTAAAGGGGTAGTTTACCTTTACCTTTACATGATTTTCTAGTAGACTTAAGGTATGAAGATCTCAAATACAGAAAGATCCGTTATCCAGAAAACCCCAGGTCCCGAGCTTTCTGTATAATAGGTCCCATACCTGTAATTTCTGGATAAAGGGTTTCCAGACAAGAGATCCCATACCTGTAATAGGAAATACTGACGAAGATTTATGGTGACTAGCTTTGGGAGGTTTGTAACTAGTGCTGCTATGCCTTCCTATGCATTCCATTGTGGTGCTGAGACTAGACTCTTGCACAGGTTTAGTTCAGTAGACCTGCACCCAACCGGGACCTTCCTAGCAAGGATCCCCAATCTCTGGCTGACAAACAACATGTTGCTCACCAACCCATTAGCTGTTGCTCCCAGTGGCCTTAAAGCAAGTGCTTATTTTAGAGTTCCTGCTTTGTAGGCACATTATGGTTACATGAAAACCAGGTGTACTGCCAAACAGAGCCTCCACTACTAGAGACGTGCAACAGTCTGCTTTTGTTGACCCCTACCCAAACCCGATTACCCCCAACCCAACCTGAACCTGCTTAACCATATCTTCTTGTCCATGGTTGAACACCTGACCCGCATACATGTCACATAATGGGCAGTTTCATTGAGAAGACAAGTTTTAACCTCCCAAATGGCTGCCTACTAGTGCTAAGGTGCAGCTAAAGGGTGCCCACCCGCATGGTGGAAAGATAAGGAATATTCAAAGAGAATCCTGTCCTCTTGGCAGGACTCTATCCTGTATGCTGCCAGTCTGCATAGGGGCTACCAGATTACCAATCATAACCCTTAACCCCAGGAACTTTTTTCATGCTTTTTTCTTTTTACATTTGGATGTGGCTCACAGCCAAAATAGTTTGGGGACCCCTGTTCCAAAGACAATCTGAACCTGGCCTCAAATCAATAATAACCTGACCGAATGCAGAACTGTAGCTGAACCGCCTTCCCTTTTAGGTGCCAGTTCAGTTGATGGTTAGGCCTGTCCTGAAGAATACTTACTTAATATTTAATTAGGGATGCACTGAATCCAGTATTCGGTTCGGGATTCGGGCAGGTTTCGGTCTTTATCAGCAGGATTCGGATTCGGGCCGAATCCTTCTGCCAGCCGAACGGAATCCGGATCCTAAATTGCATATGCAAATTAGGGAGGGGAGGGAAATCGCGTGACTTTTTGTCACAAAACAAGGAAGTAATAAATGTTTTCCCCTTCCCACCCCAAATTTGCGTATGCAAATTAGGATTCGGTTTGTTATTCGCAAGAATCTTTCGCGAAGGATTCGGGGGTTCAGCCGAATCCAAAATAGTGGATTCGGTGCATGCCTATATTTAATGCTTATTTACTGTTTTTGATATAATTGGAATAATAGTGGGTTAATGCTACCACCCTGTTTTCAAACATCTGAAGTCATGTTTGGAGCTTGGTGGGGCCTCAACTCACTCACGTCTGAAAACCTCTGCCCTAATCCAAAGATGGACACTGAGCCGCTTTCAGTGTAAGAGACAATTCCATGATATATACATACAGACATATGAATTGCTCTCTGTAGCATTGAGAATAACCCTGAACTTACATATTAGTGCAGAGAAGAGTAAGCCGGTCCGTCTCCAAGAGTAGAGCAGTATCTGGATCTAAAGCAGATGTTCTTGTTAACGTGTGATTATTATCAGGCTGAAAATGATCTGCATCAAAAGGAAGCCAAAAACATTGACCTGGAACGACTGAGGGGAGATATCACTGACCTTACTGCAAAGCTTAATCAGAAAGATGTCACTATAGCAACCATTAGCCTGAAAGTTTCTTGCCTGGAGCGAGAGTTGGAACCGAAAGGAATTCTGAACCGACAGGTATGCAAATTACACGCTTTGTTGTTTTTATTCTTGTTATCCAAAAGCAGAAAAGTGGTGAATGTTCTTCTCTGCAACGACAGCCGCATAGAAAGATAGATGAAATATAATGTTTTTCATGACAAATTAGTACTTGTATTGATCTGGGGGATGTCTGTAGGGCTGTTAGTGCCTATAGCCTTTGACTCATGTCTAGAAGATGACAGCTTTATTGAAAGACGTACCTTTTTTATGCAGAGGCCCAATTATTTCTCCTACCACAATGTTCAATACAATGAAGTCAATGGAGTCCTTTAACAGACTGGAGGCCATAGAAACCCCTTGGTGGTCCTCCGACCTTCAGTCCAATGGTTCTGATACAGAGAAATGAAGGGATGCTAAAGTGATCAGTTATGCATTTAGTAAATAATGCCTTTGTTCTGGGGGTTATGTACAATCATTGGATAATTACAGAGTGGCTCACCTCTATAATTGTTTTCATTGGCTGAATAGAATGTACAGTACAGACGTACACTTGTATAACAAATTTGTTGCCACCTTTAGGATAGTGGTCGATGGGGAGAAAATATTTCTCTACCTTTCTCCTACACGTTGCTTTGTTTTTCCAAAGTTGCCTCGCAAGGAAACTTTGGGAAACTTTGTGATACATAGATACCATTGACAATTTCAATTCTTGCCAGTGGAGAAGCATTTCTTCATCGGCCATAGTCCTTAAAGGGGGAACTATCATGAAAATTTAAAGGCATGTAAAGTCGAAAATAGAATAAGGCTAGAAATTCTGTATTTTGTTTCATAAACATGAACTTACTGCACCACAAGCCTAATCAAACAAATAATTTATGCTTTCAAAGTTGGCCACAGGGGTTCACCATCTTGTAACTTTGTTAAACATCTTTGCAAGACTAAGACTGTGCACATGCTCAGTGTGGTCTGGGCTGCTTAGGGATCGTCATAAACAAAGCTGCTTGAGTTCTCTATGGCTGGGAAGTAAGGCGAGGTCTCCCCCTGCTGTACATAAGTATGATTGTTTCCCTGCTCAGCAGTTAGGGGCCGTCTGACAATTCCTATCCACAGCAGTAAATGAAGGAATAATTTGACTGCATACAGTCAGGTTTCTTTTAAAAACTGTACACATTTTTTTATTAAAGTATATTGGAGATAGGTTTCTTTTTCATTAAAGAAAGTAAAAATGGGATTTTATTTTTTTGCCTTTACATGCCCTTTAATATTAGCTTCCTCATACTGAAATAAGAAACTTTCTAAATCTAATCAATGACAAATTCTGCATTGCTTCTAAAAGAATCAAGTTTATCTTCACTATCCCTCTCTCAGCATCTGGATTCTCTTCATTTAGATCCAATATATCTTATAAGGGGGCTCCTTTTGCCTAGAAGATGTATTAGAGCTCACCAGAAATCACCAGACATCTTGGGGAAAATTCACTAAATGCCGAAGCGCCTAACGCTAGCGTGAATACAATAGCGTGAATACAATAAATTCGCTAGTGTTACTTCACACCCTTACGCCTGGCGAATTTACGCAATGGATGTAACTACGCAAATTCACTAACGCGCGAATGATTCTGAACGCTAACTTTTACGCCAGACTTCCTTCGCCACCTCAGACCAGGTGAACTGCAATAGAGTAGATAGGGATTGCTTAAAAAAAGTAAAAAAAATTTCTAACTCCCAAAAAACGCTGGCGTTTTTTCATTTTTTATGGGTGATAGGCTGAAAAAGATCGAAATTTTTTTTGGGGCTCCCCTCCTTCCCCCCTACATTTCCTAACTCATGGCAACTTAACTATACAGTGGGCACATGTGTAGGGCAAAATAAAAATTTTATTTGCTGTTTTGAAGGTTTCCCAGGCTTGTGTAGTGAAGTGCGGCGAAGCGGACGCTGGCGCAATAACGAATCTTAGTGAATGTCCCACCATGTCTCTCTACATGCAGGATTTGTGCAAAAGACAGTTATTTTGTTAGATTTTGTTTGTACTGGAATCTTATATGAGTAATCTTTAATACATCTGCTAGGAAAGGAAGCCCCCCTATAAGATATATTGGCTCTTACTGTCAATGAATATCTGACACCCAACTGCTGCATGAAGAGAGAATAAAGAGAAACAGATGCTGAGAGAGGAATAGTGAATATAAACTTGATTATTTCAGAAACGGTGCAGAATTTCTAATCAATTGTATATAGAAAGTTTCTTATTTCAGGATAAGGAAGCTTATATAAAATGTACATTTTTGCAGTAGTTCCCCTTTAAGTGGTTGAAAATCTGGACTGGGGTGGGTGACATCAGTGGCGGAGCTAATGATGTCAAGGTTGGGACAATGACATTTAAGGGTGGCTTGTGCCATCGGGGGGCAGGGCAGTCTGTGATTGGCCAACTTCTGCATCAATCAGTATAGAGTTCTGTCTGGGTTTCAGACTTCTCAGATCCGGACAGGCAGTTTTGAACCGGACAGCCCAGATAATTGGCAACCCTACGGAGACTACAACTTACAGTGCAGATGTGCATTGATGTCCGGCATGACCGAACACAATGGTGCATTTTTTTACCTACACACAGAGAGGAAAGTGCAATTTCAAGAGCAGCAGCCATGTTTTTTCCGCACCATGCGGAATATTTTTCCAGGATTCCAGTGTCATAGCCAAAGCAACTGAGTGAATCTCTTGACACAGACGTGCTGCACCTACCACAATTGTATTTGATTTACCTAAATGGATGCAACTGTGGGTTTGTAAATATGCTGAATGACAACTTTTTATTTCAGCTCCTACTAAGAATGATTCTCTTTTGGACCTTGTAATAACTAATAATACTGAACTCATCTCTAACATTAGTGTGGGTGAGCATTTAGGGAATAGTGATCATAACATGGTCTCCTTTGAGATTCTGTTGCAGAGGCAATTCTACAAGGGACAAATTAAAACACTAAATTTTCGACGTGCAAACTTAGTATAAGGGCATCTCTGCAACATATTAACTAGGAAATGCTTTTCACAGGGTTAAACACAGAACAAAAATGGGAATGCTGCTTATTAAATATACATGTCAGTATATTCTGCTTGTAAGTGTAGCACTATAGTAAATTGAGTGCACCGTTCTCTATCTATAAGCCTCACCCCGATATGCTGCACCGGATGAGACCTTAATTATCAGGCGGTAAGCCCTCGCAAACAGTGTGGAGGCAGGGTGTAGTATAACTGTAACTAGGTGCAGTGTCGGACTGCGGAGGGGCAGGCCTACCGGGGGTGCCACATCTGGGGCCCACACCCCTTTGGTCCATGACCCCCTTCGTCACCCCCCCTGCCACCCACACCAGCCTCCAACCTCCCTCCATCAGCTGCACGGGCCTCTGACCCACCCCTCCGTCACCCACACGGGCCCCAGACTCCCCCCACCTGCCACCCGCATGGGCCCCCGATGCAAATCCCTCTGCGCACTCGAGCCCTGCTAATAAATCCTCCTGCGCACTATGTGCCCTTCCCCCGACAGAGCGTACCTTCTTAAGTACAAGCTATTTCTTCATGCAGCGGGGGGAGGAGATCAGCAAGGCTCTGCTGGTTTTATCCCGGTGTCCTGCCGGCCCTGTCCGACCCTGACTAGGTGCAGTATACAATAATTGAGCACCAGTGGTTCTTATAACTTAACCAGAGGATATCTTTATTGAACAGGATAATCCACAAAGGGGTGTACATGAAAAGTAAGCAGCATCATACAGAACAGTGAATAGGCAGATACTCACAGCACCTTTGGTCAGTATCAGTCCCCACAGGGAAGAGAACATGTACAGCAGCGAGGAGGTACAGCCAGCTTTCAGCCTTTTCCCATAGTGGAACCTGAGGGGAATCTCTACATCCCTATGTCTTTACACTTAGTCCCTACTTCTGGGCAATTGGTACCTGGGATCATAATCCCACTCACAATCCTCGGAGGAGCCTCAAGATGCTCAGCTAAATAGAGTGAGCTCTTAAGGCGAGTAGCTCATCCTTACTAGATCTGACCTGTCTAGGTCCCACTGTAGCCCTTCTTGCCTGTTCAGACCAAGGCTTGCACAAAATGGACCCTGAGCACATGGTTGCCCAGGACTCTTTACTTTAGCACAATGCCATCTACTGGGCACTAGCTAAACTGCAGGGGGTATAGCTTTAGGCAGGATAAGGAAACAAGTCCCCCCTCATAACTGTATTTTAGGACCTAGTTATGCGTCTATAACACTAGGGGACTGCCTGCTCAACAATACTGGAAGACTTATTTATCAGACCCCTAGATAAGGAAGGAACGTTGTTGCAAAAGAAAAACGTTGTGGTTCAATAGAAGTGTTAATGTTGAGGTGCTTTTAAGGTTTTCAAGTTAGCTGGGACAGCTGAAACGTTTATCAGGTATAAGAAGGCCAATAAATCATGCAAAAAAGCAAGCTAAAATCTGTATGGAAAAGGATATTGCAGTAAGGAGTAAAAAGAATTGAAAATAATTTTTTAAAATCTGTAAATAGTATCAGGTTCCCTTAGATTCATAATGCTTCCTCTCTCCCAGTGGTGTA
This sequence comes from Xenopus laevis, assembly GCF_017654675.1. Lineage (NCBI taxonomy): Eukaryota > Metazoa > Chordata > Amphibia > Anura > Pipidae > Xenopus > Xenopus laevis. The sequence continues at coordinate 157,236,850 of NC_054374.1, read as the reverse complement.
ACTGCAGTGCGCTGGGCCCCTGCAAAAAAATCTTCAGAGGGTCCCGGTGCACTCCAAACCCCATCCTCCCAACCCTTCCTCCCACTTCCCATCCCGACTCTGCCCACTTCGGCCCTGTGCTTTCTGGCACCCCCTTCACCTGCCACAGGTAAGAGATCATCTGAGGAAGGGGGTGTTTCTTGTGAGCTATAGAGGGAGCAGAACCCACAGTCCGGACCTCCCTTTTCCCTAGGCCCCCTGTGACTGTGAGGTCTGCTTCCTCTATAGTCTGCTCTCTCCCATCGCATTGCTCCAAACTCAAACATTTGTCACCTTCATGCATTGCCATAATCCTATATAAAAAGAACATCATTTAATAAGCTCCGGTAAGTAAGCATTCCATTTGTTTTAAACAGATCTATATAAAAATGCCAGTGAGTGTAATAAAAAAAACATATTTAGGGGGTTATTTATCAAAGTCCGATTTTATCTCAAATTTTCTGGTACAATCAAATCTGCTTGAGTTTTTTACGCTTATTTATTATTACATTTTCCCAAAAATTTGCTTTGCGGGGGGAAAAATTCAGATTTTCGAGGTTTTTTTTCGTATTTTTCACCCAAAAACTCAGATTTCTTATGATTTTTGCCCAAAAACGTCAGGGTATTGCACGAAACCCAGCGCACATCAAGAAATCACTTGGACTTCTCACATTGATTTATATGCATCCCCGACAGGCAGTGGCGTAACTTCGGATGCCAGGGCCCCCCTGCAAAAAATTTTTCGGGGCCCCGTCTGCACAAAATAGTGGGAGAATTTCATGTATAATATCCCCAGAAGTCATAGAAGAATGTCACAGTCGCAATTTCATATATAAATACCCCAGAACTATAGAAGGATGGTACAGTGTCAATTTCACATATCTCTCTGTAAAGGCTATGAGCAAACTTTGGTTGTTGCCTGTTATATCCCTGGGATCAACTTGAATCAGTAGTAATTAGGAGGCGGAAGAGAACAGAGCGAGAGGCAAGACCGGATTTTTATTTTATTTTTTTCAACGCGGGCTGTTGGTTCATCTCAAGAGGCGATAGGGCTTCGAGTGTGAAGAAGTGCTTGTGACGCTAGGCCTTACGCATCCATTGTGTTGCCGGGCCTAGAAGCGAGAAGCACAGTGAACGCGGAGACGAGGCGTACAAGTACAACTTACGCTCTTTACCCAACACGCCGAGGGAGTGAAGATCTGGAACACTTAGTGAGCCTTCTGGGAGCCGGACTGTCCCATCTGGGACCAGGGCCGGAACTAGGGGTAGGCAGAAGAGGCAAGTGCCTAAGGCGCAAAGGTGGAGGGGCGACAGGCACTTACCTCTTCTGCCTACCCCTAGTTCAGACCCTTGTGTCTCACATCTCAGGCAGCTCCTCTTGTGTTTTTAGTGTGTGCCTACCGCTCGTATCCCCCACCGCCTGCAGCATCTCTGAGCCTCTGATATCAACGTTGATCGCGCGCCTGAGCAGCTCCTCTTGTGTTTTTAGCGTGCGCCTGCCGCTCGTGTCCCCCACAGCCGGCAGCAGCTCTGATATCAATGTAGAGCGCGCGCGCAAGTGCACACACGCGCTAGAGTCTGGAATTCCTGTCAGGTGCGCCTCTGCACATGCGCGCACACTTGAGAGGAGGGCTACGTAGTCAGCCGCGTTGCCCGGCACTGTCTGGGACACGGGCTGAACCATCTGGGACCCGGACTGTACCATCAGGGCGCCTTGTGGGTAATCCGGCACTACTGAGGAAGCAGGCCCCGGGCCCCCTGTACCCCCGGGCCCCCCAGCGACTGCGGGGTCTGCTTCCTCGGTAGTTACGCCACTGCCGACAGGTCTGAGATGCCAGATTTTTTATTATCTGACTTTTCCATCCTTGGGGTTTAATAAATTCCGAAAAATTTGATTTTTTTTTTTAAAAAAATCAGATTTTATGTAAAAAAATAAATCACAAATTTTGCTGGATTTTTGCATTCAGAGGTTAGTAAATAATCCCCTTATTGTCATATCAGGTTTTTTGGAAATGGGTTTAGTTTAATCGCACCTTAGGATTTATATGAAATCTTTTCCTTGCAGTAATGTGGATTATGTTTAGTTACAGCATGAAGAAGCTTTTATCCTGCACTCTAAGGGGCAAATTCACATAAATTTTTGCCAGCAACCACTAAGCTAATTCACTAAAATGCGAAGTTGCGTCTTATCAGCCAAATGCTGCGAATTTTCACTAGCATTACTTCATTAGCTTTCATTTCTGCCCAGCGAAACTTCGGTAGCACTCTTGCGCTTAGGTTTATTTGAATAGGACAGGTAACTAAAAGTCATATGGACGTCTTTATTAGTAATGTTGTAATGATCTGCTTTATAGCACTTCACCTGGCCTGAGATGGTAAAGGAAACTCTGGCAAAAGAGCAAACATTTAGTAAAATCCGCACTTTACTGAATTTACGGAGTATCGGTCGTTTGCCAAAGCGAAAAGTCACCTGGCGATAGAGTGTGAATGAACATTAGCGAGGGTCCTGTTCGCTAGTGAATTGGCGCCTGCGCCTGTTAGTTAATTGGCGATGTCCCTGCGAGGGTCAACACTAGTAAAAAGTTGTGTTAACCACTTTGCTCTTTAGTAAATCTGCCCCCATGAATGGGAGAAACAGGAAGGAGAATTTGATGAAGGGGGAAATGGGGAAACATTGAGCAGAGAAGAAACTAATAAGTGGTATAAACTTTGCCAGTGCTCAACAATACATTTTACATGGCATTACTTAATTCCAAGATAAAACCTTTATTTAAACTCAGCTACATATACACTAATATTTGTTATACTGCAGCAATGACACACACACACACAAGTACGTACGTGTGCAGAGCTGCTTGTAGCACTTATATTAATTCTCACTGGGCAGAAACCATTGAAAAGGTATGAGATTTTTATGAGTAAAGGTATGGGACCTGTGATACAGAATGCTCGGGACCTGAGGCATTCCGTATAATGCATCTTTCTGTAATTTGGATCTTCATACCTTAAGTCTAATAGAAAATCATGTAAACATTAAATAAACCCAATAGGCGGGTTTTGCTCCCAATAAGGATTAATCATAGTTATAATCATAAATTTGGATTATTTGGATAAAATGGAGCCTATGGGAAACAACCTTTCTGTAATTCTAAGCTTTCCCAATGATGGGTTTCCGCATAAGGGATCCCGTGCCTGTATTTACCAGGTTTGCCATTGCCCATACACCTACCTTTCAGTCAGAGCTGATTTGTAGGGTCATAATGATGTCATAATGTTGTGAATGCTTTTGCATAATCATGAGCCTGCAAACATAATTGTTTCCTACTAAACATGGCGTGAATGTAAACAATGGCACAAATAGACTTTTATTAGTTAATCACAGGTAAAATGGCAGCCTGCTTCTAAGAGAGGCACAGTGTATTGCCCACTACTACTTTACTATGGAGAGGGACTTGGTACTTAAGGGTTAATAAAATAATATATCCGCAGACATCTATTTAAGAGCGGTTGGCCTGATCACTAATCCTTCTTCTTTCTTGCTTCTTCTTGTTTGTTTCGTCTTGGTCAAACTTGGTTGCAGGCTGACACTGGCCCATCCAAGCTGAAAGTCAAACGACAGATCGGTGAAATATTGCAGCTATAATTGGCCCGTTTTTGGCAGAAGTCAAATAATTCTAACAATGCAGGGTGCTCTGCGAGTGTAAGAAAACCTTTGATGCCTGCGTGGCCTTGTGTACCATTAGTCAGAGTCCTGATGCATCGCTCTTTCCTCTATCTTGATCTGGAGTTTCTTTGTAGATTGATGAATGTAGGAATTTAGGACAAAAAGCCTTGTTACAATGCAGTCGCTGAGCATACAAAGCACTAGTTTTATTTATTTTCCTTTAAATAAGACAGACAAGACAAATTGCTGGCATTTGGGCCCTGTTTAGCTAAGTTGCTTTTGCAGCTGAATGCTTGTGGTTGTGTCTTTGCCTCTCCATAGAGTCTGCAGGTGCTAATTGGGAGGGTGCAATCAAGCTAAATGAGGGTGCAATCAAGCAATATCCAAAGTTGCTCTGTTATCTGAATGTAGTTGTAACAATAAAGAACATGGAAGGCGCATTATTAATGCAAAATATAGATTTTACCAATGTTATTAGCACTGGGATTGTTCCAAAAGGGATGAAGAACAACCAGTTGGCCAACCCTTGACTTTTTGAGTCCGGATTTTCTGACAAATGGCAGAATGATAACTGCAGCAGATCCCAGTGCTGATAAAAAAGGGGGTTAGAAGGTGCACTCCCACCAACTAAATATGAGGTGCAATACTTATGGGACACCCCAGAAGAGTCACCAAGGCATATGGAATGTTCCAAAAGGGGTGAAGAATGCACACTCAAGAATAAAGGTAATCCATTTTATTCCATCAAAAGAAAAATATTACAAAAATATTGGCTCTACATTTTTCGTCCATTAAGTTCTTCACCAGGAGAAAAATATAAAAATACTGCTTTTTCTGTATTTTTCCCCTGATGAAGATCTAAATGGTCGAAATGTATAGGGCCAATGTTTTTGTAATATTTTTCTTTTGTTGGAATAAAATGGATTAACTTTTTTCTTGAGTGTGCATTCTTCACCCCTTTTGGAACATTCCATATGCCTTGGTGACTCTTCTGGGGAGTCCCGTAATTATTGCACCTCATATTTAGTTGGTGGGAGTGCACCTTCTTACCCACTTTTTTATTAGCACTGGGATCTGCTGCAGTTATCATTCTGCCATTTGTTAGTCAACCCGGATTCAAAGGGTTGGCAAACTGGTTGTTGGGTAAGGATGCTTGCTTTTTAAGGGACATACCTTCTATGTCTTTGTCAGTGTCCAATGCCTTGGATAGATCATGGAGGCCATGGGAATTGTGCAAGAACAATTGTATTCATTTCGTTGCATCAGACACAGTTGTTGCAGACACATCTCTAGTCACAGACAAGATATATGTACACTGGAATTATAGGGAACATTGCGTTATAGGAGAAATATGGCGGCTTACATCCAAAATTGCACTTTGCACATTGAACTTCATTAATGAGCCCTTACATTTGCTTTCAGTGTAAAATTCATGGAGCAACTTCATAGAAAATGCTTGTGCTTTGTAGAGGTTCAGTTGACATGCAGATAATCCTACATTTTGGCCAGATTGACCGTTCTTCTTCAAGGCAGATAGAAAATCTTTCTTTTATTCAAGATTATTTGTAGGCTGAGGTGCTTCATTTTCTTTTCTTTTGCAGACTTTGATGCCACGCAACCAGAAAGATTCTACTGGAATTGGAAAGTGAGGTGCCCCAAGTACATGCAGTTACCAAGGAGCCTCAGACAGACTCAGTGGAAGTTGATCCATGGATCAGAGATAAATGTGTACATCAGGACAAACCACAAAAGAACAGGTATATGTTAATGTTTTATGGTGGTATAACATGGCTAAATGTTGAAGGCTTCCACGAACTATTTAGATATTTGACCAGGTTGTCCTTGTTTCTTTCTGCCGAAAGTCTTGTTTTTGTGTTTAGTGTACAGCATTAATCTTTGTTACCATTTGACCTGGATAAAAGAAGGTTTTTAGGTCAAATGGCAGCATATTATATGTACCAGGTTAGTAAAGCACACAACCCACAGTAGACTTTTAGGTGGGGATGGGATGAACATGGGGTGTCATTCATTTCTTTTACAATTTTGAGGCAGTTGATGTTGAATTTGTGGTGTTGATTATTCATCTATACCTACTTGTGACCATAGCTTTTTTGCTACAGCACTTTTCTCCCTAGTGTGAAATATGATGTCTTGACTTTGGCTACATTAAATAATCCTTGCTGCTCTTGTGACTGATGAACCAACAGAGAAGTGCAACTCCGGATCAAGTTCAAAGAAGGGCAAATAATATGATGAAATAGGTGGAAGTTATGATGACAGTCATGCCAAGATGAAGTTAGTTTATCTAGAAAAATTATGCCTTTGAGCAGTTATGATTAATGTGTATAAACACAACCAATGTCAGTCCAGGGATCTTCCAAGGGACCTTATTATTTCCTGAACAATGGAAGTTGTTGAGTAGTGAAAGGAGATCTGCACATCAGTAATGGATAGAGATGCGCCAAGTACCAAACCAACCACAAAAGACGACTCCTGAAACAAATCAATAGCAGGTACTGTATAGTAGGGGGAGATGTACCTTTAGTAACAGTGGGATACTAGTCTTTGGGAAGGGAGTGTAACTGTGGGATAGCAGGTATAGTAGGGAGAGATGGTGCCTATAGTAACAGTGGATAATAGTCTCTGGGAAGGGAGTGTGACTGTGGGATACCAGGTATAGTAGGGAGAGATGGTGCCTATAGTAACAGTGGATAATAGTCTCTGGGAAGGGAGTGTGACTGTGGGATACCAGGTATAGTAGGGAGAGATGATGCCTATAGTAACAGTGGGATAATGGTCTCTGGGAAGGGAGTGTGACTGTGGGATAGCAGGTATAGTAGGGAGAGATGGTGCCTATAGTAACAGTGGGATAATAGTCTCTGGGAAGGGAGTGTGACTGTGGGATAGCAGGTATAGTAGGGAGAGATGGTGTCTATAGTAACAGTGGATAATAGTCTCTGGGAAGGGAGTGTGACTGTGGGATAGCAGGTATAGTAGGGAGAGATGGTGTCTATAGTAACAGTGGATAATAGTCTCTGGGAAGGGAGTGTGACTGTGGGATAGCAGGTATAGCAGGGAGAGATGGTGCCTATAGTAACAGTGGATAATAGTCTCTGGGAAGGGAGTGTGACTGTGGGATAGCAGGTATAGTAGGGAGAGATGGTGTCTATAGTAACAGTGGATAATAGTCTCTGGGAAGGGAGTGTGACTGTGGGATAGCAGGTATAGTAGGGAGAGATGGTGCCTATAGTAACAGTGGATAATAGTCTCTGGGAAGGGAGTGTGACTGTGGGATAGCAGGTATAGTAGGGAGAGATGGTGCCTATAGTAACAGTGGATAATAGTCTCTGGGAAGGGAGTGTGACTGTGGGATAGCAGGTATAGTAGGGAGAGATGGTGCCTATAGTAACAGTGGGATAATAGTCTCTAGGAAGGGATTGTGGGTGTAGGATAGCAGGATTAGCAGGCAGGATGGTGGCAATAAGGAATGATGATCGGGACTGAGGCTTTATGTTAGTGCTTTCCAACTTGTGGTCCTTCAGTTGATGTTGGAAGGAAGATTCCCTGCACCCACTAACAGGTCAAGGCTATTCAGGAGAGACAGAAGCTTTAATTCGAGCTGAAGGTTCATATAATCATTAATGGGGTCTCACAACATCTGTTTTACATTGGACCCTGCCACCATTATGGATGCCCCTGAATACCACATAAAAAAAATGACAGGTGGTTTATAGAAAGAAAGCCTTTATTCACATTATCACACATTTGCTTCATTATAATTAGATGCAGTTAGAACTTTCAGCGTGTATATAAGAAGCACTTACAAAACTCGTTATAACGAAGCTGAGACAGAAGAAAGCACGACGGAAATGTTAATCGGACAATTATGCCTTTCTTCGTTTTTGGAGAGAAAGTGCTGGGAATAAAATCTGTGATTATAAAAGACTCAATATGGAAGCACCTTCCTTCTGTATAGCAGCGGGCTGATCATTTCCAGCACAGCCTTTATTATACATTATCATTCAATGCTGTGCGGTTGGCCGGCGCGGCTGCTGCTCGTATCTTAGTAATTAGAGCACTTCGAAATGTCACAATATTATGCGTTGTCTCCCAGACGTATAATTAGGACTCGCCACAAAGGAAGAATACGAGGTGCAGCCTTTCAAGTGAATGAGTCATGAGATGCCGAGGGTCTTGGTATAACAGAACCCTTCAAAGGCCAACACGGTCAACCCTCTAGCAAACAAGTGGCGTGAAATGCGTCTAAAGATCTATCGGAGAATAATGGGCCACAGAGGAAATGTAGCCTTCATTAACTCATCATACTTACCTACCTAGATCCTTAGCCTTCTTGTAGTCCAGTGCCACATGTTGTGTGTCATGTTGCTCACATTAAAGGAGAAAGAAAGGTTAAAACTAAGTAAGCTTTATCAGAAAGGTCTATATAAATACACCAGTAAACCCTGAAGAGTCTTCTGTTAAAAGAAACACAGCAGTTCTTTCTTTCTATCGTGTACACATGGTAGAGTCCTGCATGGAACCAATTTGTTAAACCCAACCCCCTACCCGCAACCAGCATACTTAAAGGGATACTGTCATGGAAATACATGTTTTTTTTCAAAACACATCAGTTAATAGTGCTGCTCCAGCAGAATTCTGCACTGAAATCCATTTTTCAAAAGAGCAAACAGATTTTTTTTATATTCAATTTTGAAATCTGATGGGGCTAGACATATTGTCAGTTTCCCAGCTGCCCCCAGTCATGTGACTTGTGCTCTGATAAACTTAAGTCACGCTTTACTGCTGTACTGCAAGTTGGAGTGATATCACCCCCCCTTTCTTACCCAGCAGCCTAACAACAGAACAATGGGAACGTAACCAGATAGCAGCTCCCTAACGCAAGATAACAGCTCCCAGGTAGATCTAAAGGTCCCCATAGACGCGACGATTCTTCTTGCCGAACGACCGATTTTAGGGAAGCCCGACCAATCCTTCGAAATTATCGTGCGGTTAGTGGTATTCGAACGATCGTACATCTTACGATTTTTCGGCCGACATCTGTCGGGAAATTGATCGGCCAGGTCAAAAAATCTTTGTCGGTCCCAGTGCAATCTATCTATGTTTGCAGGGCCAAGCAGGCAGCTCCCCTTTGTTTTCCTGGTAAATTGGTCTTTTTAGTTGATGGTAGATTCGTACGATCGTACGATCGTTCTGAGAAGATCGTGGTCTCACGATCAGGATCTGATCTTTTAAAAATCTCAACATCTATGGCCAGCTTAAGAATAACACTCAATAGTAAAAGCCAAGTCCCACTGAGACTGATTCAGTTACATTAAGTAAGGAGTAAGTAGGAGAAATAACAGCCTGCCAGAAAGTAGTTCCATCCTAAAGTGCAGGCACAAGTCACATGACTGGGGCAGCTGGGAAACTGATTATGTCTAGCCCCATGTCAGATTTCAAAATTGAATATATAAAAATCTGTTTGCTCTTGTCACTTGTCACAGGGGGTCACCATCTTGGAAAGTGTCTGTGACACTCACATGCTCAGTGGGCTCTGATTGGCTGTTGAGAAGCTAAGCTTAGGGCTCGTCACTAATTATCCAGCAGAAAATGAGGTTGGTCTGTAATATAAGATGATGCTACAGGGCTGATTATTAAATTCTGATGCTAATTGCACTGGTTTCTGTGCTGCCATGTAGTAATTCTCTGTATTAATTACCAATCAGCCTTATATTGTGACATTTCTATTCTATGTGTACTGTATATTGTGAGTGGGTCCCTAAGCTCAGTAAGTGACAGCAGCACAGAGCATGTGCAGTGCATCAGCAGAAAAGAAGATGGGGAGCTACTGGGGCATCTTTGGAGACACAGATCTTTACTGCTAAAGGGCTGTGGTTGCCTTGGGCTGGTACAGAAGCACAAAACATAATGTACAACATTTCTAGCTTCTTCTTTAGTTAGACTTTAGTTCTCCTTTAAAGGTGAACCACCCCTTTAAGTCTACTAGAAAATAATGTAAACATTTAATAAACAAAATAGGCTGTTTTCCTTCCAATAAGGATTAATTATATCTTAGTTGGGATCATGTACAAGGTACTGTTTTATTATTACAGAGAAAATGAAATATTTGGATTATTTGGATAAAATGGAGTCTATGGGAAACAGCTTTTCTGAGCTTTCTGGATTCTGGATAACAAATCCCATACCTGTACTCTCACAATCAGTCTGATTTCTGTGCCCATGGCTTGTACTTTAGGATTTGCGCTCCTTTAACTCTACAGGTGGAGAATTTTTTGGTGGCATAGTAAGAGAATGTAAAAAATAGAAAGTTAGTTCCTATTCTAGTAACCCATAGCAACTGTGCATTTGCTGGTGTGCTGCTGGAAAACAAGCTTCAGAATGCTTGCTATGTGTTACTTGACCTGGAGAAACCTTTACAACTATTATTTCATTGCCCATTTAGTCTCTGTTTAGGCACCCCCTGTAAATGCACCCACCGACAATATCAACGTGATGACAGAGATGTGGAAGGAGGCAATAAGGTGCATCTACTGTGACTCTGACAGACAGTATTCTGCCTATATGTACTTTCATTCTATGAGACATGGTCTACATTTTGTTCAGGTGCCTCCTACTAACTCATAAACCGGTATTTAGGACACTAAATCAGTAACTATGAAAATATATCCAAAAGTGTAAATTAACATTTACTCCAAATCACATAAGTTGTGTAGAATTTATAGTCCTTTATCAGATATTTAGGGTTACCGGCCCCTTTAAACCATTATATCTATTTTTTGCTATTTAAATATAATTTGGTTTTATTTCCTTAAATGGATTTAGTCATGATTTTTATGGTGTAGTATTTTTTTCTAAATTACACTGCAGATAATTCACTCTACCATATAAAATGTAATTCCTAACCCAACAAGTGTATTTTTTTTATTTATAATATTGGTGTGTAGGTGCATCTCAGGTCATTTTGCCTGGTCATGTGCTTTCAGAAAGAGCCAGCACTTTAGGATGGAACTGCTTTCTGGCAGGCTGCTGTTTCTCCTACTCAATGTAACTGAATGTGTCTCAGTGGGACCTGGATTTTACTATTGAGTGCTGTTCTTAGATCTACCAGGCAGCTGTTATCTTGTGTTAGGGAGCTGCTATCTGGTTATCTTCCCATTGTTCTGTTGGAGGGGGATGATATCACTCCAACTTGCAGTACAGCAGTAAAGAGTGACTGATTTTATCAGAGCACAAGTTGCATGACTGGGGACACCAGGGAAACTGACAATATGTCAAGCCCCATGTCTGATTTCAAAATGAAATATACAAAAAATCTGTTTGCTCTTTTGAGAAATGGATTTCAGTGCAGAATTCTGCTGGAGCAGCACTATTAACTGATGTGTTTTGAAAAGAACATGTTTTCCTATGACAGTATCCCTTTAAAAAAAATAGCTTTTTTAATTAATTCCAGGAACTGTCAGATCCACACTCAGCCTGTGTTTCTTATTAGTATGTGGTTAGAAACGACTGGACATTCAAAGCAATCCGCATGCCTAATCTCTACTCTACTCTACTCTACCCCAAGCTTCTCTTTATTTCTAAAAATTAAAAAGGTCTGTGTTCGTGGCTCTGAAATGATAGGTTAAAATAAATCCAATCATGTCATTATCTTTAATAGATATAGTCACATGCTCCAGATATGTCTGTTCTAGTAAACCCGGTGCTCTCAGTAATTAGCAGACCTGACCTGAATCCGCAAATTTACCCACTTGGAGCCCCTACCCGACCCATCCCACAACTGCCTTATCCACAACCCGCCGACCGCCATTAAACAGGAAGTGCTGTTGCTGCAAACTGCAAGTGACATCATCAGAAGTGGGCGGAGACAGAAAAAAGTTTTGTAAAAAGTAGTACGATATAGACAATATAACATAATAAATGTAGCCGAGACCCGCAACCCAAACTGCAGACCCGCATCTATATCCACACCCGAAAACCCTACCCTCATCCCGCTTTTTTTGCGGCTAACCCGCGGGTACCTGACCACTGCAGGACTCTATGTGGCATTATTGGCAAGGTCCTCCTTCATTCTGTGTGGGGTTCATCTGGGTACTCTGGTGTCAACCACATTTCAAAATCATTGGTTTCCAATAAAACTGGCTCTAGTGCACTATGTTAATGTGATAGGGACCTAAGACTGTAAGTTCCACTGGGGAAGGGACCAAGGTTCCAAAAATGTCTTGATCTCCCCAATAGATAAAATCACATATAAGACTTGTGCACTAGGCAGAACAGTAATACCATCACTAGATGGAGCAGATAACCTGCAGTCTGGGTCGATCCTTGCAAACTTTATATTTGTGGATACCATCACTAGATGTACAGTCATATGAAAAAGTTTGGGAACCCTTCTCAGCCTGCATAATAATTTGCTCCACTTTCAACAAAAAAGATAAGTGGTATGTCTTTCATTTCCCAGGAACATCTGGGTACTGGGGTATTTTCTGAACAAAGATTAAATCAAATGTAAAAAACTCGCTGTGCAAAAATTTGGGTACCCTTGTAATTTTGCTAATTTGAATGCATGTAACTGCTCAATACTGATTACTGGCAGCACCAAATTGGTTGGATTAGCTCGTTATGCCTTGAACTTCATAGGCAGGTGTGTCCAATAATGAGAAAGGGTATTTAAGGTGACCAATTGCAAGTTGTGCTTCTGTTTGACTCTCCTTTGAAGAGTGACAGCATGGGATCCTCAAAGCAACTCTCAAAAGATCTGAAAACAAAGATTGTTCAGTATTATGGTTTAGAGGAAGGCTACAAAAAGCTATCTCAGAGGTTTAAATTGTAAGTTTCAACTGTAAGAATTGTAATCAAGAAGGCCACAGGCACAGTTGTTGTAAAACCCAGGTCTGGCAGGCCAAGAAAAATACAGGAGCGGCATATGTGGAGGATTGTGAGAATAGTTACAGACAACCCAAAGATCACCTCCAAAGACCTGCAAGAACATCTTGCTGCAGATGGTGTATCTGTACATCGTTCTACAATTCAGAACAATTTGTATCTGTATGACTGGGTGATGAGAGAAGCCCTTTCTGCACTCACACAAACACAGTCGCTTGTTGTATGAAAAAGCTCATTTAGAAAAGTCACAGTCATTTTGGAACAAAGTACTTTGGACTGATGAAGCAAAAATTTTGTTATTTGGTCATAAAAAGCGCTTTGCATGGCAGAAGAAGAACACTGCATTCCAAGAAAAACACCTGCTATCTACTGTCAAATTTGGTGGAGGTTCCATCATACTGTGGGGCTGTGTGGCTAGTTCAGGGACTACTGGGGCCCTTGCTAAAGTCAAGGGTCGGATGAATTCAACCCAATATCAACAAATTCTTCAGGATAATGATCAAGCATCAGTCACAAAGTTGAAGATGCGCAGGGGTTGGATATTGCAAAAAAACTGACCCTAAACACACTTGGAAATCTACAAAGACATTTATGCAGAGGGAGAAGTACAATATTCTGGAATGGCCGTCACAGTCCCTTGACTTGAATATCATGGAAAATCTATGGGTGATATGAAGCAGACTGTCCATGCTCGGCAGCCATCAAATTTAACAGAACTGGAGAGATTTTGTATGGACCAATGGTCAAAAATACCCACATCCAGACACTCATCAAAGGCTATAGGAGGCGTCTAGAGGCTGTTACATTTGTATAAGCAGCTCAACTAAGTATTGATGTAATATCTCTGTTGGGGTGCCCACATTTATGCACCTGTCTAATTTTGTTATGATGCATATTGTATATTTTCTGTTAATCCAATAAACTTAATTTCACTGCTGAAATCTACGGTTTCAATAGGGTATGTTATATATTAAAAGGAAGTTGCTACTTTGAAAGCTCAGCCAATGATAAACAAAACTCCAAAGAATTAAGAGGAGTATGATTGTAACTAGATATAACTAGATGTTACAAGGCCCCACAGCATGGTCCCAAAACATTGGTAAACTGGCTTATTTTATCAAGATATATAGTGAATAAAGTACCCACTCTTGTAAAATATAAGGATATTATAAGTTACAGAGGAGTTTCATGACCATATAAAAGTACGAGGCCGAAGGCCGAGTGTTTTTATACAGGTCATGGAACTCCAAGGTAACTTCTAATATCCTCATATTTTGCAACTGGGGGTACTTTATTTATTATAATACACACGTTTCAGTGAGTCATGTGACAGAAATGACATCAGAACTCACCGTTTATAAGGATATAATTTACAAGATATTCATAGCTTTTTTGTATTATATTGAAATATATCACTGGGCCCGCTACACTTTGCTTCCTCTGTAGTTACACCCCTGGATCAGATATTATACAATAGTTCCTGGGACAACCAGAATGGAAAATAACCATTAAATACCACCCCAAGCCGACTTAACCTTGGCCCCCCTTCTACTGCTTTGGGCTCTTCCCAAGGGGCCTAATTTGTAGACCACGGTTCTAAGGAAATACCGAATAGAGACACAAATTGTCTCAGCACAACAGGAGCAGCAGAAACAGTTAAACTGGAACAGCCTTGCAGATTATCTGCAAATACTGCAAAACACGCTCCATAAATCAAATGTATCCGTTATGAAGACATGTCCTAAAAAAACAAACCGTGCTGTAACCTGCTTTTAATATATACAGTAAATATTAATAAGGCAAGGGAGTAAACGTGCATCCGGTATGAATGATTACAGAAGAATACGCAAAGGCAGCCACTTCAGTTAGGCAATGCCACACAAATACTTTATTTGGTCTATAGAAATGCAATTTAATTTAAAGCTGCCACTGATATGTATATAGTAGCCCCTTAGGGCATTTAGCAGCAACAGCAGCAAAGTATTATATATTTCCAGTCATATTCTTGGCTCTTGCCTCACTCAAGTGTTTGTACTTCGATGTATAAAGCTATTTTAGGGATGTACAGGTATGGGACCGGTTATCCGGCATGCTCGGGATCTGGGTTTTCCTGATCTTTCAAAAATTTGGATGTTCATACCTTCAGTCTACTAGAAAATCATGTAAACATTGAATAAACCCAACAAAAAATGGGTTTGCTTCCAATAAGGAATAATTATATCTTAGTTTAGATCAAGTACAAGCTACTGTTTTATTATTACAGAGAAAAAGGAAATTTTTAAAAATCTGGATTATTTGGCTAAAATGGAGTCTATGGTAGACGGCCTTTCCATAATTCAGAGCTTTCTGGATAACAGATTGGAGCAATTTTCTGTTTCGCGACAACTGCAAATGCACGGAAACTCACGTAAATTGCCAAAGAACCGGTCTCATTCCGAAGCGGCTGAAGATGGTGCCCGTGAATTCCGCTGCACAGAGGGGTAAGTAAAGAATTAGGGGCATTTGCTCGGGGGGCAGCTAGGCTGTGGGGGGTGGGTTTTTTTATTAAAGGGAAAGTAAAGTCTAAAAAAGAATAAGGCTAGAAATGCTGTATTTTGTATACTAAACATAAACTTACTGCACCACAAGCCTAATCAAACAAATGATTTATGCTTTCAAAGTTGGCCACAGGGGGTCACCATCTTGTAACTTTGTTAAACATCTTTGCAAGACCAAGACTGTGCACATGCTCAGTGTTGTCTGGACATCTTAAGGATTGTCATAAATGATCAAAACAGCACAAGTCAAATATCTGCCAGAAGCCGATACAGCAAGACTGATTAATAATCAGAATATACAGACTGCACTGGGTCCTGTGTTGTCATGTAATCTAATGTGGATTTTATAGTTTTTGTATTGTTTAATACAAACTTTCTCCAACTCTGCAGAACCAGTTGTTGCAGCAAAATAATCCTCCAAATAGAATCCCATCTGTTTAAATCTGGCTCCATGATCTTTGTCCCTGCAGCTGGAGTTGGAAACAGTAAAAGTGGATGTAAAGGCAAAAATAAAATCCAATACAATTCTCTACACAGTCGCCGACTGCTCTACAGGGAAACAAACAAAGCTGCTTGAGTTCTGCATGGCTGGGAAGTAAAACAGGGGCTCCCCCTGCTGTTCATAAGTATGATTGTTTCCCTGCAGAGCAGTTAGGGACCGTCTGACAATTCCTATCCACAGCAGTAAATGAAGGGAGAATTTCACTGCATACAGTCAGGTTTCTTATAAAAACAGTACACATTTTTTAATTAAAGAATATTGGAGATAGGTTTCTTTTTCATTAAAGAAAGTAAAAATGGAATTTTATTTTTTTGCCTTTACATGCCCTTTAAGGGTTTGTTTCTCCTTTAAGACAAATGCTCAATTCATTGCACTCCCTGGATCAGAGATACCCACAATTTGTTTTTAAGGGGGACAGTACACAATATATTTTTTTCATTCTTTATTCCAAAAATAAATATCAAAGATGGAGGATACAATATAGATAATCAACATCACCGCAAGGTAGAGTCCTTTGGCACTGCGTTAAGAATACAGATACGAGATTCTTTTTCTTGACACATTGAAATAAGGGCAATATTGTTTTCAGATTAAATGTCGTCATTTACACTGCTGTATAAGCATATTTTATTAAAAAAGAAAAAAAAAATCACTATAAAAAGGCACCGTAACTGTTTTACTTGGAACGTATGGCACGTTTGTCATTGATATTTGCTCTTTGTTACATTCAATAAAAAGGACAGTTGGCTAAAAACACTGCAGGTGATTAAAGGGTCCATTTTACAAATTTTCAGAATGGTAAAATTCTTTAAAAAAAAAAAATCTGTTTTTGGCTCCATTGCCAGAAGGCAGCTGTGCATGAGATGACTATTCTATTGTATTTGGACGCGTTGCCACATACACAAATACGACAATTAATGCCACCACCACGGCCAGCGTGGGAAGCACTACAGTCGTTATCTGCTGCCGGGCCTCTTGCATGGCCTGTTTCCTCTCCTTTTTATCTTTCGATGTCTCTTTCTTGGGCTTTCCCTTCAGCTGCCGCATTATTTGGCCTTCAAGCTTAATCCGGTTGCGCTGGCGACGCCAAGTTACGGCCTCTTCTGATTGAAGCAGATCGTTTTTCTGTGAATTAAACAAGTTGTTAAAATACATCTTAATTTGTGTTTTTTCTGAAATAAGGTATCTATTTAGTTCAAAATGTCTTGAACCTATCTGAATATGCCATTTTTTTGTGGCAAGGCCACCAAGGTCTGGGCCCAGGGCGGCAGGATTTTAGGGGGAGGCATGCTGCCCAACCACACTCACATTGGTTCAGAAACACTGGGAAGCGCAGGAGATACAATAGCTTTTAAAATTTCCTGTACGCCAATCCTCATTGCTCTAGTCCTGATGATGAAAATTTGATTGAATAAAAGGGAGGCGACGGGGCGACGAATGACAGCAGCACTAGGGGCGCCCGCTATGTAAATCCAGCCCTGCCCTTTAGGGAAACCCCATTTAAGAGTATTATCAAAATCATGTATGCGGGTCGGTTAAAGTGATACCGACACTAACAAATTATTATTCAAAATATTAATGTACATCAAAAGTTACCTATAGGTCATGTTGATAGGTTTTCACTGATAGGGCTGCTTTTGTAAGTAATGCCAAACCTGGCTGTCCCTTCTCAACATGTCAGTTAGAGTTTCTAATGCTAACAGACTGCTGAAGCTAAAATATGGCAGCTAGTGATGGGCGATTTTGTCCCGTTTCGCCACGAAATTAGTGAATTTCCTGAAAAATTCGCAAATTTTGCAGGTGTCAAAATTGATGACAATGCCGGCGACGTTTGACACACATTAAAGTCAATGAGAGTCCGTTTAATTGTTGCCAGCATCAAAAAACTGTTGACGTCGGCGAATTCTCGCGTCAGTTTCGCAAAATTCATGAAAAAAACATGAAAATTCACGCCTGGTGAATAAATTTGCCCATCGCTAATGGCAGCACCTTCACAGAGGAACATGGGGGATCAGATGGGTAATGTAAAAGCATCGTTATGGCAAAATTATAAATAGCATGCAAAGACAAAATGATAGATGTAAAAAAAGGTTTAATTTTGGTGTCAGTATCTCTTTAAGAAGAGAAATGCCATGTCTTTACAGATTGTCTCATATGAGTAGCTCTTATGAAGTCTTAAAGCACTTGCTAATGATCTCTGAACCCAGCAATAGAGAGGAGGATGAAGAAGGAAGAAATGAGCAAAATGCACGAGAGAGAGAGAAGAAGCAACGGTAGTCGTCGTTCAACGAGGCTGCACAGGCTACACTGAAGCAACACATTAGTCAACCCACCCTGCAACTCAACTTTTGAAAAAATATATTTGCAGTTCCATGAAGCACCAATAGAGCTACAGACAGGTCCAATTGTGACCCCTACAGCACTATTCACTGATAGTGCTGTTCAACAGGTCACACCATAATAATATCTCTGTTTGGGCTAGTGGGACAGAACACATAAAGACAGACTACATAACCAACATTTAGTATAGATATTGGTTTATATTGTTTGTGAGTGTACACTGGGTTTCATTTGGATGGGGTTGGTCTTTTATTCAACCCAACTTGAATTGAACTATGTAACCATGAAATTGTGACGGCTGTGCGGCAGTTCTGCCCCACCAATTACCATAGGGAGTATGAACGCTGACCCTTCCTTGTCACGGACATGAACAGGTAGAAGGTGAAAACCTAAATCTGAATTATGCGAGGGAACCTTCCAACTCCAACCATCATCAATAAAAAGCAATAAAACCCCAAACGGGAGGGGCTAAAGTTAAAGATATTTTTGACTTTACATGGGAGGCAATCAGGTGGAGAGTGGAGGCTAGTTAACTATATTGGATAAACTTGGTACGTAAACTGAAATGGAAAGACTGCAACCAATTCAGTGCTACCAAAAGAGTATGATATAGAAGAACCATGGTCTGTCATGAAGAAAAGCACATGCTCAAATTGGATATCCTTGATTTGGGTCCCAATAGACCAGCAAGTTGTGGCAGCCCTATCACCTTTTCGGCACAATCCAAGACTCTGCAGTGCACCAGCTCTTAATGATCAAGGCCCAGAAGGACCTGCACCCATGAGCGAGTTGAAAACAAACATGGACTTGCAGAGTGTCTAATTTATAGGCCTCACAACAAGATCAGCCCATGGTGAATACACTTATCACACTCTTATCATTTAGAATACAATGTTTTATATCTAGTAACGGCTCTCTACACGTATACAGGATGAAAAATTAGAACTGGCGCTGAAGTTGGGCTTTTTTTCTTTATCTTCCAGCAAATGGTCAGGATGTGCTGGCTGAGGATCACTGCAATTCAGAGCTACCTCCAACTGATCCAGTTCATTTCTAAATAATGGTTTACTGGGAAACAGCAGCGTGCACCGGAAAACATAAATGGCTTTGTTAAAAACTGAAGCTGAAGGAGTTATCCCTCTAGAAACCCCTAATTTAGTGGTAAATACAATGTATCTACCCAGCACTCTTCCAGCAGATTCTCTACACAACGCTATAATTTTCTTTTACGGAAGCCCCATCCAGCCTGTTAAACAGTTCAGCATAAGACCTTACACTACTGGAACTCCGTGTTGGAATTGTCTTAAAGGCAAAAAACTTTCTGTAATAAAGCTACACCATGTGACACCCAACCCATCACCCCTGTGGAACTGTGCTGTTTGCAGATATATACAGAACCTTGCAGGCAGAACAGAGAAGCAACATCTTTCTAACAAGAGGCAACTCTTCCAGATCTATAATGGACCACCATACCCTCCAACCGGCCACCGGTTGTGTTTAGTGTAGCGCAGTGATCCCCAACCACTAGTTTGTGGGCAACATGTTGCTCTCCAACCCCTTAGATGTTGCTCCCAGTGGCCTCATACCAAGTGCTTATTTTTGAATTACTGATTTGGAGGCAAGTTTTGGTTGCATAAAAAGCAGGTGTACTGCCAAAAAGCCTCATGTAGGTTCACAATCCACATAGAGGCTACCAAATCAAGCACTTATTTGGCTCCCCAACTCCTTTTACTTCTGAATGTTGCTCACGGGATCAAAAGGTTGGGAATCCCTGGTGTAGGGCAATACCTATGCTGGCATAGATTTAGGATACTGAGCAGGCTACTGCAAAATAAGACTACTATGGGCTACTATTTATGGCCCCGTTTGGCTGCCGACAGCTACATCATGCCACAACTTAACATAAAACTTATTTTAAAAGAGGACTGTAAAGCTAATAGGAGTCCTATTGATGTGCAGGTCAGGAAAAACTCAACCCACACCCAACCTGTACCCACATTTTATTACCCTCTACATTGCTTCCATGTGCGTCTCTGGTTCCAAGACAGTACATCTTCAGGAGCAGTGGAGAATTGTACTTCCCCAGTCTTGAGCCACACCCAACCCTAACCTGCAATTGTTGGACAAATTACAACCCAAACCCGCCCAACCGGTGGTGTACATCGTTACTAGGAAGGTATTAAAGGGTCTGTTGAAGCCATTGAGTTGAGCCATTGGCTGCTTAGGCAAACACTGCAAGCTGTGACAGAATACCATTCAGGCACCCTGTTAATCTGGGCCTGGCTTCCAGTGGCCATAAATATAGCCTGTTAATCTGGGCCTGGCTTCCAGTGGCCATAAATGCAAGGCTATGGATTTGGGATTTAAAAATTTGCAAGTCGCCTAAACCCTTAAAAGCAAATCCCTGATGAAGGAGGATCTGGTGGATAATAAACTATAAAAAGCAATGGCTGTCTAAGGTCTGGTGACAGAAATAAATTAATGTGAGGAGAGGGCCATGTTCCTAATGGCAAAAAACATTCTGTGAAAAAGCCACACCATGTGACTTCCAACCAACCACGGCAGAATAGGGAAGCGACATCCAAGAGGCAACATTCTTCCAGATCTATAAAGAACCACTATACGCTCAAACTGGACAACGTAATTGTGCTTAGTGTAGGGCAGTGATCCCCAAACAGTGGGGACCCCTAGTGTAGGGTAATACCTATGCTGCCTTAGACTTTGATATTTTACAGAGCTTAAACCCTTGAAATCAAATCCATGAAGAAGAACGACCTGATGAATAAACTCCAGCAAGCAAAGCTTTTATATGGTCATGAAACTCCTCGGTAACTTATAATATCCTTATATTTTACAAGAGGGGGTACTTTATTCACTATATTACATGCTCTGTCCAGTTTGCAGACTAGGGGAGGTTATGTAATTTTATAAAGGAGATACGGCAAGATTATACATGATGCTGCACTTAGAGGAAAGTATACGAAGTGTATTTCTGCCAGTGGGAATCATTACAGCAGTATTAAGAAACATTTTTATTAACAACATGTATTTTTAGAGCAATGCATGCAAGACATTTTTAGGTTAGTAATATAGATTTCACTTCAGAGAAAGGAGCTGCATTATAATACAGATATATTTGGAGTACGTTTTGCAAGTTTCTTGGAATCAAAAATATCACCAGTTCCACACTATTAGAAGAGCAAGATTCACGGATGCATTAAACCAATACAGGTATGGGACCGGTTATCCAGAATGCTCAAGACCTAAGGTTTCCAGATAACAAATCTTTCCGTAATTTGTATCAGCCATACCTAAAGGGATACTGTCATGGGAAAAAACATATTTTTCAAAACACATCAGTTAAAAGGGCTACTCCAGCAGAATTCTGCACTAAAATCCATTTATCAAAACAGCAAACAGATTTTTTTTTATATTCAATTTTGAAATCTGACATGGGGCTAGACATATTGTCAATTTCCCAGCTGCCCCCAGTCATGTGACTTGTGCTCTGATAAACTTCAATCACTCTTTACTGCTGTACTGCAAGTTGGAGTGATATCACCCCCCTCCCTCCCCCCCCAGCAGCCAAACAAAAGAACAATGGGAAGATAACCAGATAGCAGCTCCCTAAAACACGATAACAGCTGTCTGGTAGATCTAAGAACAACACTCAATAGTAAAAACTCATGTCTCACTGAGACACATTCAGTTACATTGAGAAGGAAAAAGAGCAGCCTGCCAGAAAGCATTTCTCTCCTAAAGTGCAGGCACAAGTCACATGACCAGGGGCAGCTGGGAAATTGACAAAATGTCTAGCCCCATGTCAGATTTCAAAATTGAATATAAAAAAATCTGTTTGCTCTTTTGAGAAATGGATTTCAGGGCAGAATTCTGCTGGATCAGCACTATTAACTGATGCGTTTTGAAAAAAACATGTTTTCCGATGACAGGATCCCTTTAAGTCTACTAAAAAACATTTTCTCTTTTCATTCTCTTCCAGGTAAGGGATATTTCTGTAATTTGGATCTTCATACCTTAAGTCTACTAGAAAATCATGTAAACATTAAATAAACCCAATAGGCTGGTTTTGCTTCCAATAAGGATTCATTTTATCTTAGTTGGGATCAAGTAAAAGCTACTGTTTTATTATTACACAGAAAAAGGAAATTATTAAACATTCGGATTATATGTACAAAATGGAGTCTACGGGAGATGGCCATCCCGTAATTCTGACCTTTCTGGATAATGGGTTTCCCAATAATGGATCCCATGGCCTTTAAAAAATATATTTAGCCAATTGATAATTGGAGTTGTAATAAGGATTATTTCAGTAGTGATGGCTAAATCTGTTTCAATTTGCCAAAAACTCACAGTCAATGGGCAGTTTTCGCATGACTTTTTCCAAACCGTGCAACTTTTTTCCCCTGTAGGTTTTTCTTGGCGAGAAAATTCTCCCATCCGAATTGTTTTAACTGCAGCCTATAAACAGTTCATTCACAGCAACACTGACTCAATGAAGAGTCAGTGTTTTGGGAAAGTGCTTTAGGGTAGAACTACACAGGCGTTTTGAAATCCAATCACTTCCATTCCGACGCAAGGAAGCGCAGGCGTCACGTCAGATGCGCCGAATCTAAGGTAATAGGATTGTCGGACGTTGCCGCAGCGTGCATCCAACATGACTGTCGGATGTAAGCGCTGCATGTTGCGACTTCATCCGACAGTTGTACTTACCTTAGATTCAGCGCATCCGACGCAACGCCTGCATTTCCTCGCGTTGTGTCGGAACGGAAGGTACCGGTTGTCAAAATGCCCGTGTAGTTCTACCCTTAGTCTCACTCTTTCTTCAGTTAAGAAAACAAAATAAACCCTTGCTTTTTCAGTAGTAGTGCTGCCACTTTAACTAGTAGTTCTTCAACCCCTAACCAGTTAACTGATTGCTTGTCAACTCCACCTACAGTTCCCAGACCCAACCTCGACCTGCCCATGCCGGCCTCCTGCAACTATTCCTCACCCATGTAACAACCATTCCTCACCCATGTAGCACCAACATCCCACCCAACACCCGCAGGCCAGTAACCTTCAGAGGAATAGGTGGCCACTTATATTACTTGCCATATGTGCTCTAGTGATGTGCGGGCTGGCCTGATACCCGTGGGACCTGTGGGTTTACCCGCGGGTCAGTCAGGTTCAGGCCGACCTCGCACTCCCATTTGCGGGTGGCAGGCGGGTCCGGGTCGAGCCACCTTGCACTGCTGGCTTCCGGTTTTATAGCCGCGCCTGCTTGCCCCACCCCTTTTGTGATGTCATCGACAGGGCAGGGCTATAAAAAGGAACCCGGAAATCGGGCGCAGGTGAAGGGAGGGTGGGTCCGTGTCTTACCCGACTACTTCTAATGCGCACCATAGGCCATGCTCTAACTTTAATAGTTTTTAAAAGGAATATATCCTACAGAAATCATCCTACAGAAATCCAATAGTTTG
This sequence comes from Xenopus laevis, assembly GCF_017654675.1. NCBI lineage: Eukaryota > Metazoa > Chordata > Amphibia > Anura > Pipidae > Xenopus > Xenopus laevis. Next base: position 157,213,405 of record NC_054374.1, on the reverse strand, counting down.
GCCAACAAATGGAGGGATCTTGTTTAGACAACACATTTCTGGCCTAATATGAACCTCATTCAACAGGATTCTCTAATCAGCCTGACCTGAACCTGAATGAGCCACAACTAGGTATCAAAGCCATCTTCTCCGTTCCATAGACGGGCCAACAAGCTGACAATCAAATCAAAGCAGCTGCCAATATCAGCATGTGTAGGATCACATCAGACTGCAGCCACTTTAAAGCAAAGACTCAAAGTGAACAATGAGTTACTTTACACAGGGATAAACTGGATTATATTATTTTTTTTTTCGGGAAATATCAAAACACCAACATGAAAAGCTTTCAAGCAGCATTTTCCAGAAGCCCAATTACATTTCCCACACTGCAAAGAAAAATTGTGATAATTAAACGTCTTATTGAAAGAACAATTAGAAATTTATTTCCCAATTAAAAGAAGTAGATTTACTGTTCCTTCAATTACAAACACTAACCTTCTGTCTCACAGAAATACAGCAGCAATTATTTCAGCAGTAAAAGAAGATTTAGCTGCACAAAAGCCAAGCACCCCAAATGATCTTGACAAAAGCTGCAGAATTTTAATATGTGCCTCAAAAATAAAATGATTTGATTTAACTTTATTTTGCCTAAGCTTTCCAAACACACAACAGAGAGAAGCAGTTGCCCCAATCGGTCGACCCCATTGCACCTGCAACGTTGCTAGATTTCTGGGGAAAAACATGCCGATTGTGCTTGAAATTGCAAGTGTTTTATAGGAATGAGAATATAATGTACTGCTGCCCTGCACTGGTAAAACTGGGGTGTTTGCATCCCCTCCAACTGTGCCGTTTTTCACGGGACAGTCACGATTTTAACAGCTCAGCCCGCAGTTCTCTATTGCTACTGACTTATCTCCTGCACTGAACAGTCAGAAAAAGATACAATGTGTAACTTAATTGGCTTTTGGCAGAGAGCCCAGAATATGTGGGAGATGCACTTGGATACATTTGTAACAATTTAAGATAAGCAGGTCTCTTGGGCTAACGGAGACTTTCAGCTTGAAAGGGAATTCACCTTCATTAGCAAAACAGATAAAAACCACAGAAATGTGTTCAAACTTTCATAACCTGCCAAATTGTGTAAAATTAACATGGTAATTAGGGGTGTGGCCACAAAATGGGCATGGTCAAAAATGTTGCGCTCTGAGTAGCAAATCTTTTTGTCCCTCTATTGCCAAAATTTTGGGAGATATGGGTTTGCTTCAAAAACACAACTATAGTTTATATAAACAAGCTGCTGTGTAGCCATGGGGGCAGCCATTCAAGCACAGGATACACAGATAACAGATAAGTACTACTATAGTTTATATAAACAAGCTGCTGTGTAGCCATGGGGGCAGCCATTCAAACACAGGATACACAGTAGATAACAGATAAGTACTACTATAGTTTATATAAACAAGCTGCTGTGTAGCCATGGGGACAGCCATTCAAGCACAGGATACACAGTAGATAACAGATAAGCTCTGTATACAATGGGATACTTCAGAACTTATTTGTCATCTACTGTGTATCCTGTGCTTGAATGGCTGCCCCCATGGCTACACAGCAGCTTGTTTATATAAACTATAGTAGTACTTATCTGTTATCTACTGTGTATCCTGTGCTTGAATGGCTGCCCCCATGGCTACACAGCAGCTTGTTTATATAAACTATAGTAGTACTTATCTGTTATCTACTGTGTATCCTGTGCTTGAATGGCTGCCCCATGGCTACACAGCAGCTTGTTTATATAAACTATAGTAGTACTTATCTGTTATCTACTGTGTATCCTGTACTTGAATGGCTGCCCCCATGGCTACACTAGTGCAACACAACAGTACATTATATTTTCTTTACTCTAAGGATATGTTCATGTTTTGGTGTTACTGTTCCATTAAAATGAAGTGTGGGGAACATTAGACAGGCAAAGCATGGCGTGACCAAATAAACACTCCTGAACACCGTCATGTTTCAGTGGAATCTTCCAACACATGTAAAATGGCACCAAATAGCATTGGGAATGGAACAGAAAAGATCCCATTTACAGGCTCTGTCCCCTACTCTCAGATCTCTGATTAATCATGTTTATCTGAGCGACCCAAACTCCTACCTGTGCCGATTTTGCCAGCTTTCTACCCACTCTTAATTTTACCTGTTTGCTGGAACCCCTGACCACTAAACAGATTAACTGGTTAACTTAACGTTTCCATACCTGGTACAACAGGGTTGGTCATTTTAGAAAAGTGTCCTATAATCATCCCTTTCAAATTCTTGCCGACCTCCTGTGGCCCAATGACTACTAAACCCACCAGTCCCCACAGCTTTTAGGGCTGGGACACACTGGGCGATTTGGGGAGATTTAGTCGCCTGGCGACTAATCGCCACGACTTTCCACGACCAATCTTCCCCGAATGCCTCCCCTCGCTCTGCGCCTGGCTAAAATGAAAAATCGCCTGCGCTAATCACACGCGGCGATTCGTTTTCTGAAGTCGCCCGAAGTTTCCTCGTGGGCCAACTTCGGCCGACTTTGGAAAACAAATCGCCGTGTGTGATTAGCGCCGGTGACTTTTCTTTTTATCCAGGCGCAGAGTGAGGGGAGGCATTCGGGGAGAAAAGTCGCTGCGATTAGTCGCCAGGCGACTAAATCTCCCCAAATCGCCCGGTGTGTCCCAGCCCTTAGAGTTTGCCTGCCAATTCTTGTCCACCCCAAACACCCACTCTGTACAGCCCCAGCGATGATTAATGGTGAAGCTTTCACTAATGGTCCACAAAGCAAAATCCAGTCCCATTAGCAGCAAACACTACAAAAAGCAGGAGATAAATAATCTCAAGTGACAAGAAAAACAACAAAAGGTTTCCAGCGTGTGCTGAAGCGCCGGGATATCATTTAATGAACTTACAGCAGCAGCACCTTTGTAGCCAACAGATCTATTAATTTAACCTAATTCCTGCCTGCTCCGCTCTTCTGCCAATATTCCCTTTGTTCCTAATAAGTGCGCTCGGCTGAGGAGGGAAGACGGAAATCGATAGTGACTTTTTTCTACGGTTTCTGAGCCGGAACACAAGGAAGGCAAATGCCGTCATTATTAAAAGAACAAGGAAAGATTCAGTTTTGTGCTTCTCTGTATCCTGATCCACAGCTTGAAAGAGTTTGAGTTCTTGAAGTGTATAACGAAGTACCGGTATGGGATCCGTTATCAGGAAACCCGTTAAAAAGAACGCTCCTAATTACAGAAAAGTCATCTCCCATAGACGCCATTTTATCTAAATCAAAACGGATTTCCTTTTTCTCCATAATAATAAAACAGCAGCTTGTTCATGGTCCCAACTAAGATATAATTAATCCTTATTGGAAGGAAAACCAGCCTTTTGGGTTTATTTAATGTTTACATGATTTTCTAGTAGACTTGGGGTTCAAGCACAAGGACAGAGTCGGGGAGATTTAGTCGCCTATCGACTAATCGCCTCTTCTGCGGGGCGACAATCTCCCGTACTGCCTTCCCCCTGTCTGCCATAATGACAAAACGCCAGCGCCAATGCACTTGCGGTGCTTTGATTTCCGAAGTCGCCTGAAGTTTCCTCATGAGGCAACCTTAGAAATCGAAGCGCGCGAGTGCATTGGCGCTGGCATTTTGTCATTATGGCAGACAGGGGGAAGGCAGTACGGGAGATTGTCGCCCCGCAGAAGAGGCGATTAGTCGATAGGCGACTAAATCTCCCCGACTCTTACCGTGTGCTTGAACCCTTAGCATTCTGGATAACAGGTCCCATACCTGTACCAGCAACTATGTTTAAGTGCATAAGGGGAGTATTTGATAGAAGGGACCATGTCTACTGGCTGCAGGTCGGAACAATTAGTCATTACAAATTTAGCTTGGCTGTTATTTTGTTGGCTAGGTGGTAGTCCCCCTTTATAACCAACCATTCTTCTCTAAGGGTGGGCTGGCCCCAACAGAAGGGCCCAATGCAGTCAACCTGAAGGCCAACCAGTATTACTGTTAGGTCCATAAAGTCTTTATGTATTCATTTTACCCTACTATAGGGACACTGCTCCACTCTTCCAAGCCAAGATATTTGTTCTCTGCCCAATTTGCATTAAAGTATTAAGAGAGTCGGGATGCACCAAATCCACTATTTTGGATTCGGCGGAACCTCCGAATCCTTTGCCAAAGATTTGGCCAAATACAGAACACTAATTTGCATATGCAAATTAGGGGTGGGAAGGAGAAAACATTTACTTCCTTGTTTTGTAACAAAATCACGCGACTTCCCCGCCCCTAATTTGCATATGCAAATTAGGATTCGGTTTGGCCAGCAGAAAGATTTGGCCGAATCCTGATGAAAAAGGCAGAATACCGAATCGTGGATTTGGTGCATCCCTAATTAAGAGGCCCGCAAATTGTGCTAAATGTAGGTACAGGTATGGGACCTGTTATTTAGAATTCTCGGGACCTGGAGTTTATCCGGATAAGGATATTTCCGTAATGTATATCTTCATACCTTAGGTCTACCAGAAAATCATGTAAACATTAAATAAAACCAAAAAGCTGCTTCCAACAAGGATTAATTGTATCTTAGTTAGGATAAAGTATAAGATACTGTTTTATTATTACAAAAAAAACCCATTTTTTAAAATTTGGATTATTCCAAAGGTTTCTGGATAACGGGTTACCGGATAACTGATCCCATACCTGTATTTGAATTGATATTGGAGGATATGGTTTTGCATTGGCAGCATTTCTGTGCTGGTTACACTTAGGGTTGCCACCTTTTCTGGAAAAAAATACCGGCCCTCCTATATATTTATCTTTTTCCCTATTAATAACATCGGGATCAGCCATCATTTTTACCAGCCAGGCCTGTAAAATACCGGCCAGGTGGCAACCCTAGTTACACTACAGCAGCCCATTTAACCTGAGCTTATCTTCCAGGTTCCACCCCACCCCAGGGAACTGTACTTCTCCCTGAAAACATAGGAAGAGAAAGTTACTTATAAAAAAAACCCTCTTTAATAATAGCATTATAGCTGGAGATTTCCTATATACCTCTGGCCATTTATTTCATTAGCCCCCTATTGGGCACCTTTTATTTGCCCCCTAGCAATAAACAAGATTTAACACGAAGAATTGCCGCCAGCCTGAAGAAAAGCAATTTGCAGCCGCAAGCTGTGACATCCAACAAATATAAATGAAATGACAAAATAACGGAAAATCGTGCCAAATCCTTCTTATTGGGTAACTTTTAAAACTTGCAGCTCAGAAGAAAATGCCTTTAAGTGTAGCAGGTTTGAGCCTTCTGTACATTTGACTGCAGAAAGTATATAAAGTGCTATAGCTATATATATATATATTTTTTTTTATATAAATAAAGCACAAAGGTGCAACATGCTGCATTAAAAAAAAAAGTTAAAAAGGTTGAACTTGATGGACGTGTGTCTTTTTTCAACCTAACTTACTATGTGTAGAGCTGAATCGTCAGATATACAGGTAGAAACAATAGCATCTGTCTGTATCTGACCATTCAGCACTAACGCTGGCCCATATATAATAAGCCTAATAAGTGCGCTCGGCTTAGGAGGGAAGGCGGAAATCGATAGTGACTTTTTTCTACTGTTTCTGAGCCGGAACACAAGGAAGGCAAATGCCGTCATTATTAAAAGAACAAGGAAAGATTCAGTTTTGTGCTTCTCTGTATCCTGATCCACAGCTTGAAGGAGTTGGAGTTCTTTAAGGGCCCCATTTACTTAGCTCGAGTGAAGGAATAGAATAAAAAAAACTTTGAATTTCGAATGATTTTTTTGGCTACTTCGACTACGAATCAAACGCTTCGAACTAAAAATCGTTCGACTATGAGAAAGTCGAAGTACTGTCTCTTTAAAAAAAAAAAAAAAAAACTTTGACACCTAAAACCTACCGAAGTGCAATATTAGCCTATGGGGAAGGTCCCCATAGGCTTTCTAATGTTTTTTACGTCGAAGAAAAATAGTTTGATCGATGGATTAAAATCCTTCGAATCGAAGGATTTTTCGTTCGATCGAACTATTTGCGGTAAATCCTTTGTCTTCGATATTCAAAGTCGAAGGATTTACATTCGGCAGTCGAATATCGAGGGTTAATCGACCCTATGTAAAGCTGCCCCTAAGAGTAACTTAAAGTACCGGTATGGGATCCGATCAGGAAACCCTCAATCCAGAATGCTCCGAATTACAGAAAGGTGATCTCCTATAGACTTCATTTTATCCAAATAAGCAAAACGGATTTCCTTTTTCTCTGTAATAATAAAACTTGTACTTGATGCCAACTAAGATATAATTAATCCTTATTGGAGACAAAACCAGCCTCTTTGGTTTATTTAATGTTTACTTGATTTTCTAGTAGACAAGGTATGAAGATCCAAATTGTGGAAAGAACTATTAACCGGAAAGCCCCAGGTCCCAAGCATTCTGGATAACAGGTCCTGTACCTTTACCAGCAACTGTGTTTAGGTGCATAAGGGGAGGATTTGATAGAAGTGGCTATTTCCACAGGCTGCAGGTCAGTACAATTGGTCATTACTAATTTAGCTTGGCTGTTATTTGTTGACAAGGTGACAGTCCCCCTTTTAGACAAAAGCTTAAGACATAATTTACCCCTAAAGGTCATTTTGGTAGGAGGCAGTCCTGAATCATGGACCCCAAGAGGGGTGAGGTTATTGGAAAGTGGGTTGTGTTTCAAGCAGATTGGAAGAGAGTACCGATCCCCTTGGAAGACCTTAATTTATATTGAGTGGAATAATACATTACAGGTACAGAATGCACAGCACTGGGGGCACCTAAGGAGACCTCCTTCTTACCAAAATGCCAAAACGGGATTCTGTCATGATTTTTATGTTGTAGTTTTGATTTCTAAATAACACTGCATATAATTCACTCTACCATATAAAATGTAATTCCTAACCCAACATTATTTATAATATTGGTGTGTAGGTGCATCTCAGGTCATTTTGCCTGGTCATGTGCTTTCAGAAAGAGCCAGCACTTTAGGATGGAACTGCTTTCTGGCAGGCTGTTGTTTCTCCTACTCAATGTAACTGAATGTGTCTCAGTGGGACCTGGATTTTACTATTGAGTGTGGTTCTTAGATCTACCAGGCAGCTGTTATCTTGTGTTAGGGAGCTGTTATCTGGTTACCTTCCCTTTGTTCTGTTGTGAGGCTGCTGGGGGGGGGGTGATATCCCTACAACTTGCAGTACAGCAGTAAAGAGTGACTGAAGTTTATCAGAGCACAAATCACATGACTGGGGCAGCTGAGAAACTGACAATATGTCTAGCCCCATGTCAGATTTCATAATTAAATATAAAAAAATCTGCTCTTTTGAGAAATGGATTTCAGTGAAGAATTCTGCTGGAGCAGCACTATTAACTGATTCATTTTGATCCCCCCCCCCATTTAACAGTATCGGGAGGGTACCACCAGGGGTCACACCATGGTGTTTATCAATCATTGTAACTTACACCTTGTTCCCTATTCAAGCTATAAATCCCACCCATTACATTGTGTCAGGAGATAACACAATTGGGAGGTTATGGGAAGTGATGTGGAAGCTTATGTCAGCCTGAGAGGCAATGAGTTTACACAAGACTAAACCTGTAGACATTGTGCATTATTTACATTGCCTTTAAACATATACAAATCTAAAAGAAACAAAGTTATAGGAGCCCTTTAAATTGAACTGTTGGGAAGAGATTAAGTCCTACACTGCAGAGTTGAATTGGGCGGCCACAGATAACCTGCCTTGCTTGTTCATTATATGGAGATGCAGGAAAGTATCGGGGCTTAATTAGGGTTTTAGATGAATGACATTTTGGCCAGTCCAGGCCTATTAATTCAGCAGAAGAACACTACTGTCAGGACGAGGGAAGCCAAATACTATAATGATCCGTTCTACACAGCAGGGAACTCACTAAAGCTGAAGCTTATTAGAAGCTGCCCCTCTGGGCTTCGGCATTTCAGCTCCTACTGATCTCGTCTCCGTCATTCTGGGACAGAAACACATTCATCTTCATGTTTGGTGGGTAACGGGGTACAAAGCAATAAGCTCCCCACTGTCGGACATGACAAATCAACTTATTCACTGCCAGCACTTTAGAATGGAACCGCTTTCTGGCCGGCTGTTGTTTCTCATACTCAATTTAACTCAATGTGTCAGTGGGACCTGGATTTTACGATTGAGTGCTGTTCTACCAGACAGCTGTTATCTTGTGTTAGGGAGCTGCTATCTGGTTACCTTCCCATTGTTCTGTTAGGCTGCTGGGGGGGAGGGGGGTGATATCACTCCAACTTGCAGTACAGCAGTAAAGAGTGACTGAAGTTTATCAGAGCACAAGTCACATGACTGGAGGCAGCTGAGAAACTGACAATATGTCTAGCCCCATGTCAGATTTCTAAATTAAATATAAAAAAAAAAAAATCTGTTTGCTCTTTTGAGAAACTGGTTCAGTGCAGAATTCTGCTGGAGCAGCACTATTAACATATCCCCATGACAGTATCCCTTTAATTTGGGAATAGGTGGTTGAAATGGGGGACCATCGTCATTTTGGCCATATTGTGTAAATTCCTGCATAGTCCTGAAACTTCAACATACAACAGAAAAATAAAAAAACATGGCAACGTGTGGCATCTGACCCCCCCAGTTTAACACTCAATTTAATAAATCCCAGTAGGAACCTGAATAAAATTGCTAATGACTTCACAGATCCAGGACACGGAGGCGCGCAGAGCTCACAACCTCAGCGGAGCGTATAGATCTCACGGCTAAATGAAATATACTGGTTTATGTACAATATACAAAGCTGCATGCACTTGCATCTCTCTCATACGCAGGCTGCAAACACAATCTGTACATTTCTAAGTAGGATCAGCAATCCTCGCCGGGTTCTCCGCACTCATAATTTACACCGATTAAGAAATAAATGACAAGAAACAGAAGTGCAATGGAGGGAGCCAATGAAATAATGTGTTGGGGTGTTTAAAAGGGTGACAAAACCCTAAAAAACATAAGGAACGGACGATCAGCGCATGAGTTCCTATTCTTACGAGATCTCTGTGGACAGAAAAAAAAAAAAAGAGCAGTCCCTACTTGGACAAACCACCCCAAATAACAGTATGCGTATTTTACAAAAATCACATCCCGTCGCTCAAGATCCATAAAAATCCAGTTTTATTCAATTCACATAATAAAATTGTTTACATACTGACCACTCAATGATCCACCTTACGCGTTTCGAACCTACCGGTACTTAAAGGAAAACTTTACCCCCAAAGTGAACACTTAAAGGGCATGTAAAGTCTAAAATAGAATAAGGCAAGAAATGCTGTATTTTGTATACTAAACATAATCATGAACTTACTGCACCACAAGCCTAATCAAACAAATGATTTATGCTTTCAAAGTTGGCTACAGGGGGTCACCATCTTGTAACTTTGTTAAACATCTTTGCAAGACTAAGACTGTGCACATGCTCAGTGTGGTCTGGGCTGCTTAGGGATCGTCATAAACAAAGCTGCTTGAGTTCTGCATGGCTGGGAAGTAAGGCGGGGGCTCCCCCTGCTGTTCATAAGTATGATTGTTTCATTGAGAGGGAGAAAAAAAACCAAAAAACTTTCCTACGGTTGCTGTGGGACAGAACATCGGCTGATCTGTTCTTTACTTCTTTTGTTTGATCTGAATGGTCAATGGCAGGTTGGGAGACGAGGACGTACGATCGTTCGTCAGATATTGCAGGGAAATCTTTGCGTCTATGGGCAGCTTAACTGTAACAGGAAGAAGTGTAGAAGCAAAGACAGAAGTCTGTCTGTTAATTGGCTCATGTGACCTAACATGTATGGTTTGTTTGGTATGTTTGTCTGCACAGTGAATTGTACGATCCCAGGGGACGGCCCTTATTTTTTTAAAATGGCAATTTTCTATTTATGATTACCCAATGGTACACACACAAAAGTTTTAGGCAACGCACTCTTCGGATCACCCAAGGAATCGCTCAGTCTTCAGATTGCTGGTAAAAAACTTTAGTTTTATTGAAGATTTAACATTTTAACAAACTGTGTAATCCTGAGCCATGAGGTCTGACGCGTTTCGTGTCACTGCACTTCATCAGAGACCTCAATGGTACATACTACTAAAAAAATGTATATTATTATGAAAATGGTTTATTTACATATGAGCTGTTTTATGCAATATCTTTTTATAAAGATCTACATTGTTTCGGGGGATAGTTTTCCATTTTACCTATGATTAAGTACTGGTAGGTACAAATGCGTAAGATGGATTGTTGAGGGGTCAGTATGCAAACAATTTTATTATGTAAATTGAATAAAACTGGATTTTTATGGATCTTGAGCGACGGGATGTCATTTTTGTAAAATACGCAAGTAGTGCCTTGGGAACTGGGGCAATATCCCAGTAGTACATTGCCCAATATACACTGGCAGTATATATATATATATATATATTGTAGGGAGAGATGGTGCCTATAGTAACAGTGGGATAATAGTCTCTGGGAAGGGAGTGTGACTGTGGGATAGCAGATATAGTAGGGAGAGATGGTGTCTATAGTAACAGTGGGATAATAGTCTCTGGGAAGGGAGTGTGACTGTGGGATAGCAGGTATAGTAGGGAGAGATGGTGTCTATAGTAACAGTGGATAATAGTCTCTGGGAAGGGAGTGTGACTGTGGGATAGCAGGTATAGTAGGGAGAGATGGTGCCTATAGTAACAGTGGATAATAGTCTCTGGGAAGGGAGTGTGACTGTAGGATAGCAGGTATAGTAGGGAGAGATGGTGCCTATAGTAACAGTGGATAATAGTCTCTGGGAAGGGAGTGTGACTGTGGGATAGCAGGTATAGTAGGGAGAGATGGTGCCTATAGTAACAGTGGGATAATAGTCTCTGGGAAGGGAGTGTGACTGTGGGATAGCAGGTATAGTAGGGAGAGATGGTGCCGGTTGTCGACTGCCAGTTGATTAAGTTGCCATATATGGACCAGCGCTGGCAGCCACAGTTGTGGCAATTTATTGGGCAGTGGAGAAGACCAAGATAATGACCAGTCTGCGGAACAAGTAGATATTGATCAGGAAGGTTTGAAATCCTGTTGGGATCTCCCAGGTCTGGGTTGACTTTGTGCCAACTGTCACCCGGTCTGGTAACTATTCCAACACCCCCAGCCGTCATCGTTACCGGGAGTGGCATGTTAAAGGGATATTGGGACTTATATTATAATGGGATACAGTTGGCAAACTTTTGCTTTGCTTGTTGTGTAAAAGGGTTGTTCACCTTCAAGTTATCTTTTAGTATGATATAAAGACTGATAGCCTGAGATAAATTCCATTTATTATTTGCAGTTTCAGCAATCTGGTTGCTAGGATCAAAATTCCCTTAGCAACCATGCACTGAATAAGAGACTGGAATATGAATAGGAGAGGCCTGATTAGAAAGAGGAGTAATAAAGTGTAATAACAATACATGTGTAGCCTTGCAAAGCATTTGTTTTTAGTTGGGGGTCAGTGACCCCCCATTTGAAAGTTGGCAAGAGGCAAATAATTTAAAAACTATAATTAAAAAAAGAAAAACAAAATGTTCATAAACTATAAGTGAACTTTAGCAGTGCCAGCTTGCCCCACTCTCAGACTAGTGGATATAGTGGTGGCTCAGTACAGACAATGGGGGTAAAAGTTATTCAAGCCCATACGGGGCACAGAGTGTTGGCTGCAGTCAATAGGCCAGCTAGTTGTATGAAGTAGAGCAGAGGGGTAGGGAGAGTTCCATTGTAATGTGTGTGTCTCTATGTTACAAAGTTACGGGGCTGGTACAGTTATTGGGCAGTCGCAGTGGGGAGAGAAGTGGCGGAGGGATGTGACATATAGAAACCCAGCCGACCCCCTGGCAGCGCCAACTGCAGCCTCCCCCCCTTGCTCCGCTCCCCTCGGGCTCATACACTGACACCCCGTCCCCAGGCTCCGCGACTCCCCCACTCCTAGTTCTGGCGATCGCCCCCGCAGAGACCCCTACAGCCGACCAAGCAGCCCTCCGACCAAGAAGCGCCTGCCTCCGACCCAGAAGCAGCCCTACGACCCAGCAGCAGCCCTCCGACCCAGCAGCAGCCCTCCGACCCAGCAGCCCCTGCCTCCGACCCAGCAGCCCCTGCCTCCGACCCAGCAGCCCCTGCCTCCGACCCAGCAGCCCTTGCCTGAGAGTTGCCGCCGACCCAGCAGCCCTTACCTCCGCTCCGACTCGCTCCCAGCAGGGGAAGCCCCAGCAGTAAGACTACAAGCAGCAGCTGCAGAGGAGAAAAAATCATTCAAACGTGAGAACTTTATTAGAAAGGGAAGAGGGTGAGGGATTCGCAGGGTGACGTGGCTACAGGGGCAGCAGGGGCCCCACCCCCTCCAACTCTGGGGCCCCACCCCCTCCAACTCTGCTCACATTAACTATTTCAGCGCCTAAGGGCACAAGAGAATAAAGACCGGTTGCAACAGAACGAACATCGCCTTTCTCTAGTCTTTACCCAGTGCCACGGGAATCCATACAGAGCTCAGCAATACTAGAGACAGCTCTAGCCTGAGTCACAACCGACTGATGGATCATCCCGCTGAGGCTTCTGGGACTCGCACTTGCTCGGGTTTTGCCCTGGGCTCCCAGAAGCACAAGGGTCTCTTGGGGGAGGAGCTTGAACAAAGTATTTATAGTAGTTGCAGTGCAGGTTCACCTTACTTTTAGTATATTGGACTGTTCTAAGCAACTTTTCAATTGGTCTTCTTTTTTTATTTTTAAATGGGTGGTTCTCCTTTAGATTAACATTTATATATAAGCAACTTTTCAATTGGTCTTCAATTTTTTTAATAATTTTTTAATGAATTGCCTTTTTCTTCTAACTTTTTCCAGCTTTCAAATGGGGGTCGCTGACCCCATCTAAAAAACAAATGCTCTGTAAGGTGAGAAATTGTTACTGCTACTTTTTATTACTCCTCTTTCTATTCTTTCTATTCAGGCCTCTCCTATTCATATTCCAGTCTTTTATTTAAATCAATGGACGGTTGCTAGGGTCATTTGGACCATAGCAACCAAATATGCAAACTGGAGAGCTGCTGAATAAAAAGCGAAATAACTCAAAAACCACAAATAATAACAAAAATGAAAACCATATACCGATTGCCTCAGAATATTCCTAAACTTTAAAGGGGTTGTTACTTTAAAGGGGTTGTTCACTTTTGCATTCATTTTTGTATGATGTAGAGAGTGATATTCTAAGGCAATCGGCATTTGGTTTTAATTTTTGTTATTATTTGTGGTTTTTGAGTTATTTCGCTTTTTATTCAGCAGCTCTCCAGTTTGCATATTTCAGCAATCTGGTTGCTAGGGTCCAAATTACCCTAGCAACCATGCAGACTGGAATCTGAATAGGTGAAAACCTGAATAGAATTATAAATAATAAAAAGTAGCAATAATAACAATACATTTGTAGCCTTACGGAGCATTTGTTTTTTGGATGGGGTCAGTGACCCCCATTTGATTGCTATAAAGAGTCAGAAGAAGAAGGTAAATAGTTAAAAAAAACTATAAAAACAAGAATGAAGACCAATTGAAAGGTTCCTTAGAATTGGCAATTCTTTCACATACTAAAAGTTAACTTAAAGGGGTTGTTCACCTTTGAGATAACTTTTAGTATGATGCAGAAAGTGATATTTGGAGACAATTTGAAATCGGTTTTCATTTTTCATTATTTTTGGTTTTTGAGTTATTTAGCTTTTTATTCAGCAGCTCTTCAATTTGCATTGTAAGCAATCTGGTTGCTAGAGTCCAAATGACCCTAGCAACCATGCATCAATCTGAATATGAGACTGGAATATGAATAGGAGAGGGTCTGAATAGAAGGATCAGTAATAAAAAGTAGCAATAACTAGTGATGGGTGAATTTAGGCTGTTTCACCGAAAAATTCTCGATATTTCCAACCAAATTCACAAAACGGCGAAAACTGTTCACAGCGGTTTCACAAATCGAATAAATTCGCCCATCACTACCAATAACAATACATTTGTAACCTTACAGAGCATTGTTTTTTTAGAAGGGGTCAGTGAAAGCTGCAAAGAGTCAGAAGAAAAGGCAAATAATGATAAAAAATAGATAATGAAGACCAATTGAAAAGTTGCTTAGAATTGGGCTTTATATTAAATACTAAAAGTTACCTTATAGGTGAACCACCCCTTTAAAGGTGAACCACCCCATATCATGTTCAAAGTACCAAAGTCACATCTGAATGAAATGACTTTAAGTTCACAAAGTTTGTCATTTTAAAAATGTTTTAATATTTTAAAGGTGTGCGATTGTGCAAAAAATGTATGCAAACGTTGTGTTCATTGACACCATTCATTTTAGGGTACTTGCCCTAAATGTGCTCCCTGCACAGCTTTAATCGTTTTAATGAACTGTACCACCAAAAAAATAAAAGTCATGAAAATATCATGGAGCGTTTCCCTGCACGGGGTTTGCTTCAGAAACTCTGAGTAATATTAAGGAATAAAAAAAGAAGAAACCGTTAAGAAAACGGGAAATTGCTAAGGAAGGTGTCTCACTGCTGGGAATAATGTTTTAAACAAACTGGGGCCCATTTACTTAGCTCGAGTGAAGGAATAGAGGAAAAAAACTTCGAATTTTGAATGTTTTTTTTGGCTACTTTGACCATCGAATGGGCTACTTCAACCTTCGACTATTCGACCATTCGATACTCGAAGTACTGTCTCTTTAAGAAAAAACTTCAACCCCCTAGTCACATGACTTGGTGCAGCTGGGAAATTGACAATATGTCTAGCCCCATGTCAGATTTCAAAATTGAATATAAAAAAATCTGTTTGCTCTTTTGAGAAATGGATTTCAGTGCAGAATTCTGCTGGAGTAGCACTATTAACTGATTCATTTTGAAAAAAAAATTTTCCCCATGCCAGTATCCCTTTAAGTAAATTTGCCCCACAGTGTTTATTCAAACTGTAAAATACACACACATTTAAAATGTTAACATGGCAGCTATACAATAGGTGACAAGTCGCATTTGTTTGCCTAAAAGTGGGTTGGATTAATATCCCATCTGTTAAAGTACCCGGGTATTGCAATGGGAGTCAAGGTGATTCCCATCCAAAATGTGCAAATAAACAATGAGTATTACAGTATTTAAAGGACCAGTAACATCAAAAAAAATGTAAAAATTTTTTTAACATTTTGACATAGCCAGGGAGGAGAAATCCAGTGCCGCACAATGGATGGTCGCCCTTTCACCTTTTTTGAACAGGAGCGGAAGTGGCGTTTCGGTAAGTTATGTCTTAATAAAGGCTTTGCAATTTTAAAGTTTTATTTGTCTTGGTGTTTATTTTATGATGTGTAGTAACAAATTTTTTTTTTAAAAAAAATGTTTTTTGATGTAAATGGTCCTTTAATAATAATAATCAAAAAAAAAAACAATGTCTGCCCCATCCCACTTTGCCACAATCTCTGCTCCAATGTTTCTAATTAGTATCCGTGGATTCCTGTGACCATTCTATACATTTTGCACATCTGATATGGTTCCTTCCAGCAGAACTACAACAGTACATAGGCCAGACCTGCCTACAGGGATTTATATTACTGGCCTTTTGGTAACAGGACTGGGTCCATTTCAAAAAATTTTAATTGTTAAAAATTTTGCTGATTATGGAAACTTCTCGGAGCAAATGTACCAATAACATAAAGAATGGACGTCATTTCTGTGATATATTAGGGTAGTGGCATCTAATCTCTGTAAAAGTCTTCTTTTTAATATTGGGATCCTCAGCCTGTGCCAACAATGGATCATTCCTCTGTGTCAGTTGTTTCTGTCATTGGAACAACGCAGCTTTATTAAATATGGGGTGAACGCACAATCCTATATTTTATCCCAGCGCAGGGCAGAGCTTGCCTGTGGACAAGGACAGAACCCAGGTATACGATGAACTCTGAATAGTAAAAAAGTAAAAGTAAACTAAGTAAACTAACCCTATATTATATTCGGGTCCAAGGACCACCAGGGCTTCTGATACAGGGGCTCCCACCCCTCCTCCAGGCCCCCCTGCCCCAGCCACAACCCCCTCCAGCCCCCATGCCGTTCCAACAGCAGTAGAGTGCTGGTCTGGGTTGGCAGGCCCACGAGAATAGAGGCCCATCGGGTTTTTATGTGTGTGTGTGACCCCTTTTTGGCCACCCTGCTGGTGCCACGGTTGTACATCACATAATTTGCCCCTTTGCTAAGTGAAAGGTACTGGGAAACTCCTCTCCGGCAGTGCCTCCACCTAATGGGATCCGGGAATACACCTGGGGTTGGCCTATTAGGAATAACATTCAACACACACTTTGCTTTTATAAAAACATCACCTTTATATAAAGAAAGTGTAAATTAAAGGGAAAGTAAAACGACATTTACATCATACAATAATGACCCCCTCCCCTGGGAACCTGTGGCAGTCCATTTTCTGGCCCTTCGTGCCAGACCAAGTCCCGCATTACTCCATTGGCAGAATCAGAGTCTCAGTCCCTTATCCCCAATGAGTACAATAGGTCCCAAGTAACACTAGCAGCCCAAATACCTCTCCCTCCGGATTTAGTATCCCAAACTCTCTGTAGTGTGAGCACACAAACCCTGGGAAACCCCATATCTCAGCCCAACAGGGGATTTTCAGACATGTGGCTCTCTCAGTAGGGAATTAACCCTACGGGTCCCTACATATATATTTTTTTTTTCACCTTACCTTACATCTACTATAAAATAATTTAGAAATTAATTAAACCCAATAGAATTGTTTTTTTTAGTTGGGATTAAGTACAATGTACCGTTTTAGTATTACAGAGAAAAAGGAAATCGTTTATAGAAAATGTGAATTATTTGATTACAATTTAATGTATGGGAGATGGTATTCCTGTAATTCTGGATAAAGGGTTTCTGAATAACAAATCCCATAACTGTTTTGGGGAATTCTATATTGCAGATAATTTGATAAGTAACATCCCAAGTGAAAGGAAGAGTTTACTGTTATAGGCTTCCTACCCCATTGCACACACTCCTCTACCATCAGTTAGCTACTTGATTTAAAGGAACAGCAACACCAGAAAAACATTTTTTTTAAAGGAAAGACAATATCATGTAGTGTTGCCCTGCACTGGTACACCTGGTGTGTTTGCTTTAGAAACACAACTATAGTTATAAAAACAAGCTGCTGTGTAGCCATGGGGGCAGCCATTCAAGCACAGGATACACTGTAGATAACAGATAAGTACTACTATAGTTTATATAAACAAGCTGCTGTGTAGCCATGGGGGCAGCCATTCAAGCACAGGATACACAGTAGATAACAGATAAGTACTACTATAGTTTATATAAACAAGCTGCTGTGTAGCCATGGGGGCAGCCATTCAAGCACAGGATACACAGTAGATAACAGATAAGTACTACTATAGTTTATATAAACAAGCTGCTTTGTAGCCATGGGGGCAGCCATTCAAGCACAGGATACACAGTAAATAACAGATAAGTACTACTATAGTTTATATAAACAAGCTGCTGTGTAGCCATGGGGGCAGCCATTCAAGCACAGGATACACAGTAGATAACAGATAAGTACTACTATAGTTTATATAAACAAGCTGTTGTGTAGCCCTGGGGGCAGCCATTCAAGCACAGGATACACAGTAGATAAAATATAAGTACTACTATAGTTTATATAAACAAGGTGCTGTGTAGCCATGGGGGCAGCCATTTGAGCACAGGATATACAGTAGATAACAGATAAGTACTACTATAGTTTATATAAACAAGCTGCTGTTTAGCCATGGGGGCAGTTATTCAAGCACAGGATACACAGTAGATAACAGATAAGTACTACTATAGTTTATATAAAGCTGCTGTATAGCCATGGGGGCAGCCATTCAAGAACAGGATACACAGTAGATAACAGATAAGTACTACTATAGTTTATATAAACAAGCTGCTGTGTAGCCATGGGGGCAGCCATTCAAGCACAGGATACACAGTAGATAACAGATAAGTACTACTATAGTTTATATAAACAAGCTGCTGTATAGCCATGGGGGCAGCCATTCAAGCACAGGATACACAGTAGATAACAGATAAGTACTACTATAGTTTATATAAACAAGTTGCTGTTAGCCATGGGGGCAGCCATTCAAGCACAGGATACACAGTAGATAAAGATAAGTACTACTATAGTTTATATAAAAAGCTGCTGTGTAGCCATGGGGCAGCCATTCAAGCACAGGATACACAGTAGATAACAGATAAGTACTACTATAGTTTATATAAACAAGCTGCTGTGTAGCCATGGGGCAGCCATTCAAGCACAGGATACACAGTAGATAACAGATAAGTACTACTATAGTTTATATAAACAAGCTGTTGTGTAGCCCTGGGGCAGCCATTCAAGCACAGGATACACAGTAGATAAATATAAGTACTACTATAGTTTATATAAACAAGCTGCTGTGTAGCCATGGGGCAGCCATTGAGCACAGGATATACAGTAGATAAAGATAAGTACTACTATAGTTTATATAAACAAGCTGCTGTTTAGCCATGGGGGCAGTTATTCAAGCACAGGATACACAGTAGATAACAGATAAGTACTACTATAGTTTATATAAAGCTGCTGTATAGCCATGGGGGCAGCCATTCAAGAACAGGATACACAGTAGATAACAGATAGGCACTACCATAGTTTATATAAACAAGTTGCTGTATAGCCATGGGGGCAGCCATTCAAGCACAGGATACACAGTAGATAACAGATAAGCACTACCATAGTTTATATAAACAAGTTGCTGTATAGCCATGGGGGCAGCCATTCAAGCACAGGATACACAGTAGATAACAGATAAGTACTACTATAGTTTATATAAACAAGCTGCTGTGTAGCCATGGGGGCAGCCATTCAAGCACAGGATACACAGTAGATAACAGATAAGTACTACTATAGTTTATATAAACAAGCTGCTGTGTAGCCATGGGGGCAGACATTCAATCACAGTATACACAGTAGATAATAGATAAGTCCTACTATAGTTTATATAAACAAGCTGCTGTGTAGCCATTGGGACAGCCATTCAAGCACAGGATACACAGTAGATAACAGATAAGTACTACTATAGTTTATATAAACAAGCTGCTGTGTAGCCATGGGGGCAGCCATTCAAGCACAGGATACACAGTAGATAACAGATAAGTACTACTATAGTTTATATAAACAAGCTGCTGTGTAGCCATGGGGGCAGCCATTCAAGCACAGGATACACAGTAGATAATAGATAAGTCCTACTATAGTTTATATAAACAAGCTGCTGTGTAGCCATGGGGACAGCCATTCAAGCACAGGATACACAGTAGATAACAGATAAATACTACTATAGTTTATATAAACAAGCTGCTGTGTAGCCATGGGGGCAGCCATTTGAGCACAGGATATACAGTAGATAACAGATAAGTACTACTATAGTTTATATAAACAAGCTGCTGTTTAGCCATGGGGGCAGTTATTCAAGCACAGGACACACAGTAGATAACAGATAAGTACTACTATAGTTTATATAAACAAGCTGCTGTGTAGCCATGGGGGCAGCCATTCAAGAACAGGATACACAGTAGATAACAGATAAGTACTACTATAGTTTATATAAACAAGCTGCTGTGTAGCCATTCAAGCACAAGACACACAGTAGATAACAGATAAGTACTACTATAGTTTATATAAACAAGCTGCTGTGTAGCCATGGGGGCAGCCATTCAAGCACAGGATACACAGTAGATAACAGATAAGTACTACTATAGTTTATATAAACAAGCTGCTGTGTAGCCATGGGGGCAGCCATTCAAGCACAGGATACACAGTAGATAATAGATAAGTCCTACTATAGTTTATATAAACAAGCTGCTGTGTAGCCATGGGGACAGCCATTCAAGCACAGGATACACAGTAGATAACAGATAAATACTACTATAGTTTATATAAACAAGCTGCTGTGTAGCCATGGGGGCAGCCATTTGAGCACAGGATATACAGTAGATAACAGATAAGTACTACTATAGTTTATATAAACAAGCTGCTGTTTAGCCATGGGGGCAGTTATTCAAGCACAGGACACACAGTAGATAACAGATAAGTACTACTATAGTTTATATAAACAAGCTGCTGTGTAGCCATGGGGGCAGCCATTCAAGAACAGGATACACAGTAGATAACAGATAAGTACTACTATAGTTTATATAAACAAGCTGCTGTGTAGCCATTCAAGCACAAGACACACAGTAGATAACAGATAAGTACTACTATAGTTTATATAAACAAGCTGCTGTGTAGCCATGGGGGCAGCCATTCAAGCACAGGATACACAGTAGATAATAGATAAGTCCTACTATAGTTTATATAAACAAGCTGCTGTGTAGCCATGGGGGCAGCCATTCAAGCACAAGACACAAAGTAGATAACAGATAAGTACTACTATAGTTTATATAAACAAGCTGCTGTGTAGCCATGGGGGCAGCCATTAAAGCACAGGATACACAGTAGATAACAGATAAGTACTACTATAGTTTATATAAACAAGCTGCTGTGTAGCCATGGGGACAGCCATTCAAGCACAGGATACACAGTAGATAACAGATAAGTACTACTATAGTTTATATAAACAAGCTGCTGTGTAGCCATGGGGGCAGCCATTCAAGCACAGGATACACAGTAGATAACAGATAAGTACTACTATAGTTTATATAAACAAGCTGCTGTGTAGCCATGGGGGCAGCCATTCAAGCACAGGATACACAGTAGATAGCCTTTTTCACAAGGATTCGGATTCGGTAGAATCCTTCTACCAGGCCGAACCGAAACTGAATCCTAATTTGCATACGCAAAGTAAAAAATGTTTTCCCCTTCCCACCCCTAATAAGCAAATTAGGGGTGGGAAGGGGAAAACATTTTTTTACTTCCTTGTTTAGTGACAAAAAATTCACATAAGTTCCCTCCCCACCCCTAATTTGCATATGCAAATTAGGATTCCGTTTCAGCCGAATCCTGCTGAAAATGGCCAAATCCTGAACAGAATCCTGAATTCAGTGCATTCCTTGATGACACAAATGCAAATTAGGATTCGGTTCGGTATTCGGCTAAATCTTTCGCAAAGGATTCGGGGGTTTGTTAAAGGTTGTCTCTTCACTTTTCTACACTTGTGGACCTGGCAAGAAGAAAAAGGTTCAGGAAGAGGATCGATCCATGGCGCTCGCACAGAGGTGCCTGTGAATTGCGCTGGACAGAATCTGCACGGGGGGTAAGTAAAGCCTTAGGGGCATTTGCCGGGGTAGCAGCTAGGCTGGGGGGGAGGAGGGAGGGGGATCTATGTAGGGTAGGGGTTTTTTAACTTTAGGGTTTAGTTCTCCTTTAATAAGAAATGAAGATGACATTTAACCTCAATAAAATATATACAATACTTAACACCTGTTTAAAAGGTATGGGTTACTACACTTGGGCAATCATTGGCCATTTTATAAATGAGCAGAGAAGCATCAAGAGATGCCTCCAGTTCTGCATCCTTTCTTTAAGTTTGCAGCATTGTGTCTAGCTGGCCGTTCTGACAAAACAGCAAAGGATGAGCTCCGTTGATAAATGAATGGTATTAGCAGTGTAAGATGCTCATATCTGGAAAACCAAAAAGAATAATAATCTATAAACTACAAATAGTAACTGCAATCTGTAAACAGTTTGATCAAACAATATCACAAGTGCTAATACATGCCTCATAGACTGGCAGAAGGCAATGACAATTACAATACGATTGAGTGTGTTTGGTTCATAATGGGAGGCACATTTGCCATTCAATGAGACAAACAGGAGTTTGAACTGGTGCTGCTTATTTATTTGTAATCTCTGCTTATTTCAGCATGTGATCTCCTAATCACATTCATTTCCCCAAACCTGGAATGAGCTGTTTGTGAAATCACGTTCCCAGATAGAGTGAGTAATACTAATTTCCCTGAGCAGTGTCGGCAGATTGAATTAATCAAAAACACGGCTAGAATTTAATGGTCAGAAAAAGATCTTTACTCGTTTTATTAGATTCTACTTCCCAATAATATAACCCCTACCCCCTCCCATTACAGAAATGTAATCATGAGTTATTCCTTCAAGTAGGTTAATTGTTACAAGGTCTGAATATTCTGATGGCTGTTCTTCTTATTACGGTGATATTGTAAGATTTGATACAACTGAATAAAGGCATTTGTAACCTCTGGCGAATCCAGTAAAAGTTATTGCACTGCAACAGCTTCAAAATACATTATCATGCTGCATCCACCGGTCCTCTCGACTTTTTGTACATTATATTCACATGTAGCATGCTAAGGAGCATGTACTTTTAACTTCTCATTTTCCTCTTACTACTATACCTGCTATCCCACAGTCACACTCCCTTCCCAGAGACTATTATCCACTGTTACTATAGGCACCATCTCTCCCTACTATACCTGCTATCCCACAGTCACACTCCCTTCCCAGAGACTATTATCCACTGTTACTATAGGCACCATCTCTCCCTACTATACCTGCTATCCCACAGTCACACTCCCTTCCCAGAGACTATTATCCCACTGTTACTATAGGCACCATCTCTCCCTACTATACCTGCTATCCACAGTCACACTCCCTTCCCAGAGACTATTATCCACTGTTACTATAGGCACCATCTCTCCCTACTATACCTGCTATCCCACAGTCACACTCCCTTCCCAGAGACTATTATCCCACTGTTACTATAGGCACCATCTCTCCCTACTATACCTGTTATCCTACAGTCACACTCCCTTCCCAGAGACTATTATCCACTGTTACTATAGACACCATCTCTCCCTACTATACGTGCTATCCCACAGTCACACTCCCTTCCCAGAGACTATTGTCCACTGTTACTATAGGCACCATCTCTCCCTACTATACCTATTATCTCACAGTCACAATCCCTTCCCAGAGACTATTATCCACTGTTACTATAGGCACCATCTCTCCCTACTATACCTGCTATCCCACAGTCACACTCCCTTCTCAGAGACTATTATCCCCTGTTACTATAGACACCATCTCTCCCTACTATACCTGCTATGCCACAGTCACACTCCCTTCCCAGAGACTATTATCCACTGTTACTATAGGCACCATCTCTCCCTACTATACCTGCTATCCCACAGTCACACTCCCTTCCCAGAGACTATTATCCCACTGTTACTATAGGCACCATCTCTCCCTACTATACCTGCTATCCCACAGTCACACTCCCTTCCCAGAGACTATTATCCCACTGTTACTATAGACACCATCTCTCCCTACTATACCTGCTATCCCACAGTCACACTCCCTTCCCAGAGACTATTATCCACTGTTACTATAGGCACCATCTCTCCCTAGTATTCCTGCTATCCCACAGCCACAGATCTGTTACTGTGAATCCTCTTTAGTGAGAAGTATAGCCTTAGCCGTTTTGACTTGACAAAGAAATGTCCTCTGTCTCCCTCTACTGTAGCAGATCTACCCTCTCATCGGAGGCACACTCATTTATGCATGTATGTAAATATTCATTTTATATACTTTCTGTTCAATTTTAACATACATGTATGTGGCCAAAACAGCAGCCAGCCCACCCCATATCTGTTCAGAGTTTGACCAAATAGCAGACAGGTAGGCTGAAAATCCCATTGGCCCATGACCCCAACAAGATATGGATGAACAGGTCCCTAATGAGAATTGTCCTAGTATTCGAATCAGCATTTGATTAATTACTTCAAAGATCCTCTTGAGCTGATTGTATACTTTATAGCCAAGGACAAGAACTGGCACATTCACTGGGGGGGTTGCCAATATGAGAGGCAATGTCCAGTGAACCGTATCATTTTCTTCCCTTTAAGCTGGTTCTCCTTTTAGAAAGAAAATGCTCTGGTCTAGAGAAAAAAAGTAGCACAGCATGGCCCAGTCATCTCCTTAGTGCTGACTTAAGAGGTTGCGTGAAAAATCCTGTTCTTTAAAAATACTTGCTACAACATGCACTCCTTACAGTTCTGTATAGCTGTGCATGGTGCTTTCCTCCTGCTCACTGTTCCAAATATTGTGCAGTTGTGCCTATTGATACAATGGAACCTGGGCGCCACCTCCAAACAAGGCAGCACAACAATGTGTGAACAAATCACACTGACACGAATACTGGAAATGATAGCAACCAAGCTTAGAAAAGTTGGGAAAGGAGTGTGGCTGTGGGATAGCAGCAGGGTCGGACTGAGCCTCCGGGATGCTGGGAAAAAGCCCGGCAGGCTCTTGTGGGCCCTGACGGCCCAGTCCCACTCCCTGCTCAAGTCATCTTCTTGCCTCCGACATCCTGCTGGTCGTGGTAAAAACACAATATGTGCAAGCACGATGCAACAGGGGCAGGCAGAGTAAACTAAAGTTGCAGCAAGGGCCCGGAGTGGGGCCATCAAACAAGCACGAAAAGAGCCGAAGAAAACCGAAGAATCTACCATTGCTGAGGATGAGGAAGAAGAACATAAGGTAAGTTCCTCTGAACACCAATGTGTTTTTTTTAAATTTTATTGAACCACTGGTCACCAATGTATTATTATAATCCTCTGTAGACCCCTGGCCACCAATGCTGGGGCTGGCCACTAGTGAAGTTTTTTAACTTTTATGAGGGCCCCTGATCACCATTTTTTTTAAACTTGTCGTCGGGACCCTAGCCACCAATGGCTTTTTAGTGCCCATGTTTGTGTAGCTTTTTTACTGTGGTGTGGAGGTGTGTGAGTTCTAGGGTGGGGCCCAGAAATGATTGTCATATAGGGCCCCATGGTTTCTGATGGCAGCCCTGCCTGGCCCCCACTATTCTACCAGGTATCCTGACAAAATATCTCTCTGTCCCTTATCTCTAGCATTCTGTTCCTGAATTGCCCTCCTATTTGTGCCTGTATGGTACCTACCCACTTAGATTGTAAGCTCTATGGGACAGGGGCCTCCTTCCTACTGTATATCTTACCACATGGCACCTAATCTATGTATATTTATACTAGTTAGCTATATTTGTCCTGCTTGTAAAATTAGCAATATTTGTCCACCACAATTATTCCACCAAATTTCCCAGGAACTTTAACAGTGTAACATTTTGTACAATTTTATTTGCTGACAGAATGGGCCACTTTCCCTATATACATCTTTATAGTTAATGTTTAATATAAAACATCAACCTTCTGATTATATCTACTGCTTCCATAATAATCCTTTCTAGCCGTGGTTACTTGCCAGCACAAGGGCTTCAGGGTCAAACTATTACACTTTGGCGGGGTATATTTATCAAAGAGTGAAGTTAGAGATCACCACAGTCCACAGTGTAAAATTCCACCACTCTCCATAAATTTCTATGGGATTTCCCTGGAAAACCTACCTCTATCTATTCTGCCTGATGAGTAAGAACAATACTTTAACTACAGGTATGGGATCTATTACACAGAAATCAGTTATCCAGAAAGCTCTGAAATACACAATGCTCATTTAGAAAAAATATTTATTATTTTTGATTGAGTTGCTTATTTCTGTTTTTTTAATAACAAGAAATTAACTGCACATCATAACAACCAAGCCGAGTCAAGGTGAGTATATTGGTATTTAATTGGTTTTCATTTGGCCAGACTATTGTTTGGTTTTCACAAGGCTGAAAACCGAACATAAAGTTGAGACCTGAACAGGTCTTAGGTCAAGGCTGACGTGGCGTTTTTACGTTGCGTTTTTAAAAAAGAACAACCAGGCATAAATACGCCACTGAAACCACATGCGACCGTCAACATGCGTTTTTCATGCGTTTTTAAGCACGTAGGATTCTTTTCCCAACATGCACTTCTCATTGTTCTCATTGAGAATTTGGACGCCATATTTAAAATACGCTGCGTATTTACGCAAAGTGTGGTTTCAAACGTGCAGATCCCATAGAGTCTATTGATTTGGTAATTTCTTGACGTATTGGCATTTGTTAAAAAAACACCAATACTGGCGTCCTGTGGCGGATTTCAGCTTGCAATCGCCCTGTGTGAATTGCCATAGTGCGTTTACCATCAGTGTTTGACTGGGATACCAGCCAGGAAAAGTCCTGGTGGGTCCAGGTGTCAGTGGGCCCTCATTCTCTAAACATTTGGCCTGTTTCATGGTTATTCCCTATTTCTATGAGAAAAAGAGGCTTATTAGATGGAATAATAGATTATAGTATGTAAAGAAAAGAGATTAGGAGAATAGAGGTTGTGTGAGGAGAGGAAGAATGATAGTAATGAGAGTGGGCCCCTGGTCTAATGTTTTTTGGTGGGCCCCTGGTGTTCCAGTCTGACACTGTTTCCCATTAGTTTCAATTAGGGTTGCCACCCGGCCGGTATTTTACCGGCCTAGCCAGTAAAATACCAGCCAGGGCCGGGATTACAAATTTACCGGCAATGTAGCTGCCGGTAATTTGTAATACCTATAACAAAAGCCTTTGGCCCTCCGGCCGAAATTCCTCTTGCGATGGGGCCCCGCCCCCTTTCGTGACACGCTGCACGTGGCTCCACCCTTTTACGCCACAGCCCGCCCATTTACCCGTGACCCGCCCCCTTTTTTCGTCACGGCGTTACCGCCCCTCATCACTGGCCGGTAAATTTTTTTAAAACAGGTGGCAACCCTAGTTCAATGGTGGTGCAATTTATGCGTATTTACTCGTGGCTGTTCTTTTTTAAAAACGCAACGTAAAAACGCCACGTCTGGCCTTGCACTTAGAAAAACCGAACTGTTCAGGTCAAAACCGAACAGGTGGCAACTTTACCTGGCGATAGAGTGTGAAAGAACGATAGCGATGGTCTCTTCCGCTAGTGAATTGGCACCTTAGGGAATTGGCAGATGGTAAGGCTGGTGAACTGTCACAAGTGTTAGCCACTTCACCCTTTAGTGGATCTGAACTGTCACAAGTGTTAGCCACTTCACCCTTTAGTGGATCTGCCCCATGGAAGCAAAGACTGCAGTAATACAATACATTTCTCCTCATTCTCAAGCACTGAGGGAAAAATACTTTTTGACTTTATTATTGCCCTGACAGTGACGTTCCCCTTTTTACCTCTCTGGTGTGACAGAGATTCAGAGTATATACAGTTATATTTTCAAGCCTTTAATCACAACGTATAGACAGAAACCAAAGCTCATGAAAGCGGAAACTACATTTCCCAGAATGCCTGGGTTAGCGAGTGCCCAGTCGCGCACAGGATTGTGGACCGTCTAGTCCACTGTCTCGTCTCTATGATACCGATCGAATCCCGCGGAACGGCTTGGTATTGGCGCGGCGTTTGAAGGCCGGAAGTGACGCGTTGTTAAAAGGAAACCAGTAGAATGTTTTCCCTGAAGGCTGTCATTCGTTGTCCTGGGGAACGGAGCTGGTGCAGCTGTTTGACTGCAGGTAAAGAGGATACGGGAAGGGGTAGAGGTTGTTATAAAGCAGTAAGTCCTTCACGTGGGTAGAAGAAGAAATGGCAGGGATCTCCCGAGGTGCGTGTGTTTATTCAGCATCAGCCGGAGACTAAGGTTGGGGATGCCTGTTGTTAGCAGCATTCAGCTAAAGTACAAATGTCCCCGCTACATGGGGCTTTGAGAGACAGGACTGTGATTCTGGGCAGGGCAGGAAAATAGTTTGTTCGCCTTTTGGGTGTAGAGACTGGTATTCTGAGACTATTTGCAATTGGTCTTTATTTTATATGGTTTCTTAATCCTTTCACTTTTTGTTCAGCAGTTCTCCAGTTTGGATTTTCAGCAGCGGTCTGGTTGCTAGGGTCCAAGTTACCCTAGCAACCAGGGAATGATTTGAATTAGAGCGGCTATAAATAAAAATAAGTTATAAAATGTAAAGTGTAGCCTCGCAGAGCAATAGTTTTTTTTTTGGCTGCTGGGCCTGTGACCCCCCCCCCATTTTAATGCTGGAAAGATTCAGAAGAAAAGGCGTCATTCTAAAACTATACTAGATGAATGACGAAGACCAGTTTAAAAGTTGGACATTCTGGAACATAATAAAAGTTAACTTAAAGGTGAACCACCCCAAAATAAATATGTCCTCAGTATATATATATATATATATATATATATATATATATATATATATATATATATATATATATATATATATATATATATATAAAATTAAAGGAATGGTTCACCTTTAAGTGAATTTTAGTATGTTAGAGAATGGTAAGCAACTTTTCAATTGGTTTTCATTATTTAATTATTTGTCTTTTTTCTTCTGACTCTTTGCAGCTTTTAAATGGGCGTCACTGACCCTCTTCTAAAAAAAACAAATGCTCCGTAAGGCTACAAATGTATTATCATTACTTGGTATTCCTGATCTTTCTATTCAGCCCCTCTCCTATTTATATTCCAGTCTCTTATTCAAAACAGTGCATGATTTCTAGGGGAATTTGCCTATTGGACTTGCAGCTTTAACCCTTTAAGTGCCAGCAGAATTTCACATTTTGGTTACGCGAAATGCCAGCCGTTTTTGAAACATTTTGTGCTCTCTCACTTTAGGGGCATTTTCTGAGGGGAAACCTATAGTTTACCTAGGAAAACTATACATTGTTTTTTTCGGTAGAAACTGAGCTTTCTAAATCTGCCTGAGTTTTCATGTATTTCCACCTGTGCAAAAAAATTTATAGTGCTAAATACCAAAAAAAAATGAAAAATTACCATTTTTCATCGTATATCAATTTATACCAGAAAAATATTTCATTTTACGGATGAAAATCCAACTGATTTGGAAAGCCTTATGTCTCTCGAACGTGCCAATACCAGATATGTATAGTTTTAGGGAGATTTAGGACTTCTGTACCTCAAAAACTCCCGGCAGTATATTGCCGAATTTTGAAAGCACTAAGGCAGAAAACGGCATGCTTTAGATTCCAAGGCAAAAACTCCTGAAACCGTAGGTTTACCCCAGAAAACCATACATTTTTGAAAAGTACACATTCTGCCGATTACAAAATGGGTAACTATGTCTCTCTAATCCCAACTACCAAACATAAAAGCTTGTCTGAACATAGCGGTTTTTCAAAAAAAAATTCAAAATTCTGAAAAATCATTGCAAAGGTTTTATTTTGCTGCTCCGCATATCCCAAACTATATTAGGTACCAAGAAAAAGCACCTGAAATATGATTGCCAGGGGTCCACTGAACAGTTTGATACCCATTATGCATAGGTTTACCAAAGTATCTGGCATTTAGAGACACCAATATGAAGTTAGCACATCCAAATTGATCAGGACTTTACTTCAGCTACTGAGAAATCAACACATTGACTGCATTTTTTGTGGGGTAAAAACACAGAAATATATGTTTACCCCCCAAACCCATATATTTTTGGAAAGTACACATTCTACAGAATCTAAAATGGGTACCCATGCCTTTCTGCTCCAAACTACTGAGTCGCAAGGCTTTCCCACAATTGTCAGTTTTGGTGAAATATGTGAAAATTGCCTCAAACCTTCAACTTCTCAGCACCATATCACCCATGTATCGTTACGCACCAAGAAAAAGCACCCTAAATATGATTGCCAGGGTTCCTCCAAACAGTTTGGTGGCCATTGTTCATAGGTTTACCAAAGTATCTGGCATTTAGAGGCCCCAAAATGAAGTTAGCGCATACAAACAGTCCCGTGGGTAACTTCAGCTAATGAAAAATCAACACATTGACTGCATTTTTGTGGGGTAAAAACACAGAAATATATGTTTACCCCCAAAGCCCATATATTTTTGGAAAGTACACATTCTACCGAATCTAAAATGGGTACCCATGCCTTTCTGCTCCAAACTACTGAGTCGCAAGGCTTTCCCACAATTGTCGGTTTTGGTGAAATATCTGAAAATTGCCTCAAAGCTTCAACTTCTCAGCACCATATCACCCATGTATCGTTACGCACCAAGAAAAAGCACCCTAAATATGATTGCCAGGGTTCCTCCAAACAGTTTGGTGGCCATTGTTCATAGGTTTACCAAAGTATCTGGCATTTAGAGGCCCCAAAATGAAGTTAGCGCATACAAACAGTCCCGTGGGTAACTTCAGCTAATGAAAAATCAACACATTGACTGCATTTTTGTGGGGTAAAAACACAGAAATATATGTTTACCCCCAAAACCCATATATTTTTGGAAAGTACACATTCTACCGAATCTAAAATGGGTCCCCATGCCTTTCTGCTCCAAACTACTGAGTCGCAAGGCTTTCCCAAAGTTGTCGGTTTTGGTGAAATATCTGAAAATTGCCTCAAAGCTTCAACTTCCCAGCACCATATCACCCATGTATCGTTACGTACTAAGAAAAAGCACCCTAAATATGATTGCCAGGGTTCCTCTGAACATTTTGGTGGCCATTGTTCATAAGTTTACCAAAGTATCTGGCATTTAGAGGCCCCAAAATGAAGTTAGCGCATACAAACATTTCTGTGGGTAACTTCAGCTAATGAAAAATCAACACATTGACTGCATTTCTGCGGGGTAAAAACACAGAAATATATGTTTGCCCCCCAAAACCCATATAGTTTTGGAAAGTACACATTCTACCGAATCTAAAATGGGTACCCATGCCTTTCTGCTCCAAACTACTGAGTCGCAAGGCTTTCCCACAATTGTCGGTTTTGGTGAAATATCTGAAAATTGCCTCAAAGCTTCAACTTCTCAGCACCATATCACCCATGTATCGTTATGCACCAAGAAAAAGCACCCTAAATATGATTGCCGGGGTTCCTCCGAACAGTTTGGTGGCCATTGTTCATAGGTTTACCAAAGTATCTGGCATTTAGAGGCCCCAAAATGAAGTTAGTGCATACAAATAGTCCTGTGGGTAACTTCAGCTAATGAAAGATCAACACATTAACTGCATTTTTTGTGGGGTAAAAACACAGAAATATATGTTTACCCCCCAAACCCATACATTTTTGGAAAGTACACCTTCTACAGAATCTAAAATGGGTACCCATGCCTTATTGCTCCAAACTACTGAGTCGCAAGGCTTTCCCAAAGTTGTCGGTTTTGGTGAAATATCTGAAAATTGCCTCAATGCTTCAACTATCCAGCATCATATCACCCATGTATCATTACGTATCACAAAAAAGCACCCAAATTGTGATTGCCAGGGGTCCTCCAAACAGTTTGGTGCCCACTGTGCATAGGTTTACCAAAGTATATGGCATTTAGAGGCCCCAAAATGAAGTTAGCACATACAAATTGTCCTGTGGGTAACGTCAGCTAATGAAAAATCAGCACATTGTCTGCATTTTTGTGGGGTAAAAACACAGAAATATATGTTTACCCCCCAAACCCATACATTTTTGGAAAGTACACATTCTACAGAATCTAAAATGGGTACCCATGCCTTTCTGCTCCAAACTACTGAGTCGCAAGGCTTTGCCAAATTTGGCGGTTTTGGTGAAATATCTGAAAATTGCCTCAAAGCTTCAACTTTCCAGCAACGTATTGTCCATGTATCATTACCAGCATAAAGCATCCTAAATATAAACATAGGGGTCTACTAAATAGTTTGATGCCCAATGTGCATAGATATACCAAACTATGTGGCGCACAGAGACCCCCAAATGACAATATGTATAGACATTTTCACCGCTGACGCGCTGGCTGCAGCAATATAAGCACCTGGTGTGTGTATTATGCGACATTAGACCACCTAACAGTACAGAGACCCCAGAAAACCATATATTTTCAGAAAGTACACATTCTGACGAATCCAATATGGGTAAATAAGTGTTTCTACTACAAACTGCCAAACTGCAAAGCAATGCTGAACATAACGTTTTTTATCAAATTTCTGAAAATCGTCACAAAGCTTGAATTTTACCCCATTATATGCTCCACGTTTCGTAACGTATCAACATAAAACATCCTAAATATGAACGCCAGGGGTCTACTGAACACTTTGATGCTCAATGTGCATAGATATACCAAACTATGTGGCGCACAGAGACCACCAAATGACAATAGTGTATATACATTTTCACAGCTGACGCTCTGGCTGCTGCAATATAAGCACCTGGTGTGTGTATTATGCGACATTAGACCCCCCTAACAGTACAGAGACCCCAGAAAACCATATATTTTCAGAAAGTACACATTCTGACGAATCCAATATGGGTAAATAAGTGTTTCTACCACAAACTGCCAAACTGCAAAGCAATGCTGAACATAACGGTTTTTATCAAATTTCTGAAAATCGTCACAAAGCTTGAATTTTACCCCATTATATGCCCCACATTTCGTAACGTATCAGCATAAAACATCCTAAATATGAACGCCAGGGGTCTACGGAACACTTTGATGCCCAATATGCATAGATATACCAAACTATGTGGCGCACAGAGACCCCCAAATGGATATATAGTAGATAAAATTTACAAGACAAAACAAAATAAGGCAGTAAAGAGTGAAATGAAAAAAAATCCAATAAAACCACAAAAATCAATGTTTTTTTTTCTAGACTAGTGTTATCGGCCGTCAGAATCACAGTTTGAATATTTTAGCTGGGCCAAACAGGTTCTACGGCTAGAAACAAGTGAACACAACATATGCAGAGCTGAAAATGCAATAAAATGGCTAAAAATTCAATAAAATGGCTAAAAATGCACCAAAATACCCAAAATTGCAATATAATCACCGAAATAACATACAAAAGATATTGCACAGTACGGTTAGCGAATACGCTATTCGTAATGGCAATAAAACATTTTTTTCAGCCAAAAAAAGAGACGATGCGATAAGAAAAAAAAAAAAAAAGCCACAATGCCATGTATGTGCGTGTGCGTGTGTACAAATGGTAAATTACATGTTATGTGCGCGTGTGCACATGTGTGTAAGTGCAGTGAGTGTAAGTGACCCCCCCAATCCCCAAAAATGTATGTGTAAGTGTGTGTAAGTGTGAATCTAAGTGTGTATTACTGTAATAAGTGTGTGTTGGTGTGTTTGTGTGTGTAATTGTTGCACTAACCTGAAAAAGTCGCTGAAGACTGTTGCACACGATGTGGAGGGGTCCCAGGAAGACATCTGCGACGATCCTCGTGTTCCTGTGCTGTGGGGGCGGAGATCAACGGCGCAGTGCAGGCTGCAGCAGCAGGACACGTAAGTAACACGTGCCTGCTGCTGCTTTTGGGCCCCTGGGCGATCGCGCCCCAGGGGCCACTCGATCCCCTGCTCTGCTCGTTGCCTAGGGGCAGGGGATCGAAGCGGAACGGAGCGAGCGGCTCTAACAGCCGCTCCTCCGCTCCACAACCCGGAAGTGCTGCAGAACGTAGAATCTGTGGCACTTAAAGGGTTAAATTGTTTATGTAGGAATGTGACTTCTATTCCTATTTGTATATTTGCAGCATTCCTTGTGAATATATAACTGATGTGGGCACAGAGAAGATGAAACGCAAAACTGCCATAACTGGGGTCGTACGACTTAGCCCCAATGAAGAAGCGTTGCTGTTAAAGCAGGAGCGCGAAAGAAGGCGCAAACTCCGTCTACAACAGGTACCGGCGCTTTTTCCTACAGGCCTGGACTAGTTCTTGTGGTGGATAAAGAGGTGTTAAAAAATCTCATTCTTTCTTGCACTGTTTGTTTTTTGGATAGGTTCGAGAACAGGAAAAGTTCATTGCTCAGCAAATCCGTCACAATGTTAAAGAAAGGAGAGAGCAGGAGCTTCAGCATTTGGCAGAGGAGCTGCACTCGGAGTGGCAGGAATCACAGGCTGAGAAGCTCCAAGCCCTGGAGAAGCTTTATGTGTCCAGTCTAAACGCTATTGGAGAGGGGCACAGGCAAGCCAAGGAAAATGTATGTTTAGAAACCGCGTCCTCCTCTAAGCTCATACTAATCTTTAAAGGGGAACTATCGCAATAAGGAATTTTAATATAAGTTACATCATGCTGGAATAAGTAACTTTCTAAATACAATACATTAAGAATTCTGCATCATTTCTGAAATCAAGTTTATCTTCACTATCCCTCTCTCAGCATCTGTCTCACTTCATTCTGTCTTCGTGCAGGACAATAATGTATTTGTGTGTTTTCCTGATCACATGGCGTAGTGTCTCGAGGCTTTGAAGCTTAACTCTCTCTCTGCAAAGCAGGGGATGGTTAACCTTCAAGTTAGCTTTTAGCATGTTATATAATCGCCAATTCTAAGCAACTTTTCAATTGGTCTTTATTCTTTATTTTTTTGTATACCGTATATACTCGAGTATAAGCAGAGTTTTTCAGCCCCCAAAATATGCTAAAAAACTCTACCTCGGCTTATACTCGGGTCAAGCGCAAAAACGGTCGCCGTCGCCCAAGAATAGTCCCCGGCGTCCAAGAATAGTCACCTGCATCCAAGAATAGTCGCCTGCGTCCAAGAATAGTCTCCAAGAATATTCGCCGGCATCCGAATATGAGACGCCGGCACCTCCAATGGGAGCAGAAACCCTCAATTTTTTTATTGAAACTTACCAGAAGCTGCTGCATTTCTCACCCTAGGCTTATACTCTGAGTCAATAAGCTTTCCCAGTTTTTGGAGGTAAAATTAGGTACCTCAGCTTATACTTGAGTATATACGGTAATTTGGGAATTATTTGCCTTCTTCTGACTATTTTCAGCTTTCAAATGGGGGGTGGGGTCACTGACCCCATCTATAAACCAAATGCTCTCTAAGGCTACAAATTTACTGTTACTGCTACTTTTTATTACATATTTTTCTATTCAGGCCTATTCTTATTCATAGTCCAGTATCGAATTCAGATCAATGCATGGTTGCTAGGTTAACTTGGACTCTAGCAACCAGATGGCTGAAATCGCAAACTGGAGAGCTGTTGAATAAAAAGCTAAATAACTAAAAAAACATAAATAATAAAACATGAAAAACAATTACAAATTGTCTCAGAATATCACTCTCTGCATCATACTAAATGGACGACCCGCTTTAATTCACAATACTAGTACATAATATTGTCAATCTTGCTTCTATACTGAAGGAGCCTGACCTTCAAGCAATTGAGAGGCAAGCAACTGCAAATAGACACAAAGCAGAGAAGCGACACCGAGAAGCTTTGAGAGAATTAAAGCAGCACAGAGAAAAAGAACTGAGGGAGCAAACCTGGTGAGTCTTATGTGCACTTAATGTTTGAGTAATTTGCCTTATTTTATACTATTAAATATGCAGCATATTTACTTATACAGGTATGGGACCTGTTAGCCAGAATGATCGGGGCCTGGGGGGGGTTTCTGAGATGTTAATTGTTCGGTGGTCCAGTTCAGGACTGTCTGCGGCCCAGTTCTCTCACTGACCCCATCTAAAAACAGTTACTCTTTAAAGCTACACATTTATTGTTATTTGGGATGCACCGAATCCAGGATTCGGCCAGGATTTGGCCTTTTTCAGCAGGATGCAGGTTCGACCGAATCCTTCTATCTGTCCGAACCGAATCCTAATTTGCATATGTAAATTAGGGGCAGGGAGGGAAATCACGTGACTTCATCACAAAACAAAGAAGTGAAAAAAAGTTCACTTTTTTCCTTTCCTGCCCCATATTTGCATATGCAAATTAGGGTTCGGGATTCGGCAGAATCTTTCACAAAGGATTCGGGGATTTGGCCGAATCCCAAATTGTGGATTAGGTGCATCCCTAATTGTTATTGCTAATTTTTATTACTCATCTTTCTATTCAGGCCTCTCTTCTATTCATATTCCAATCTCTTATCCAAATCAGTGCATAGTTGCTAGGGTAATTTGGACCCTAGCAACCGGATTGCTATAATTGCAAACTGGAGAGCTGCTGAAGAAAAAGCTAAATAAGTCAAAAACCATAAAAAATTTTTAAAACCAGTTGCAAATTGTTTCAGAATATCACTCTCATACTAAAAGTTAAATTGTTCAGATTTTTCTTTGCAAGTGCAGCAGTCTGTCCTCTCCAATCTGTATTATTCTTTTCTTTAGGCTTTTGAAAGCTCGCAGGAAAGCACTTATTACTGAGAAGGAGCGCGCAGCAAAGATTGCAAGCCTTCCTCCCCCACCCCCAGACCCTCTAGAGGTAAACATTGAAAACGATCATCTTCTATTCCAGAGCCAGTAAAATGGGAGTGTATGTCGCACAGGATATACATTGATTTTCTTCTTTTTTTTTTTTTTTTATTGTTGTCAGAATCTTGAAGTTTTGAGAAGACTCCCAACTGTGAAGCTAAGCGACGTCGATGGATTTTCTGTATCTCATTATCATCTTCCTGAACCCTATGTGGACCGAGAGATGGATACAGAACAGGTAAAATATTTAGGGTTTTTTTTTTTTGATGAGGATTGAACTGTGACACAGAGACGCATCCCGCACAACCTGTGGATCACTGTGTTATGAAATCAATTCAAGAGCTTCCTTCGTGTTTATTCCTGATCTGTTTATATGTGTCTCTTACTTCGGGAGGGATAATTGTCGGGGTCTGTTCTTTCTTTATGTCATATTTACAGTTATAAGGATAAATAAACCTTTAAAATAAGTGAATTTAAAATGGATGAGGGGGCTATTCTAAGTGCTTTTGTCATTTGCATTCATTATTTATTTATTTTTCATTCCAAGATATTAAGGGATACATGTACTGTTAATATGAATGAATTTTGTTACAACAGCGCCACCTGCTGGTCAGTTTCCCACCTTTCTGACAACCAAGTAGTCAGAAAGAGGCTGCTCAGATGTTCTTCTGTTCAGGAAAATACTTTCTCAAACCTTTCCTAAGCAGAAGAACATCAGAGCAGCCTCTTTCTTTCTTCTGACAACTTCCTTGACTACTTGCTGGTCAGACTGGTGGGAAACTGACCAGCAGGTGGCGCTGTTGTAACAAAATTCATTCATATTAACAATACATGTATCCCTTTAATATCTTGGAATGAAAAAATAATTAATGAATGTACATGTGCAAGCATAGCACCTTCATTCATTCAATTGTTTTAAAGGTTTACTTCTCCTTTAAAGAGAAGGCTCAACTTGATGGATGTGTGTGATTCTTATCTGCTATGTATATATGAGACTCATTCTGCAGTCATTTTCATACATACCTACCTTCTGTTTTTTTTTTTTTTTTGGTGGTATAAATAAATGTGAAATCTAGGGAAGTTGCTGTGCCTCGCTGAACATTTTTAGCTTTATTATTATTATTATTATTATTATTATTATTATTATTATTATTATTATTTATTTTTGCTTGATAGCCAGATGCCCAGGCTGCTGCTGAAGAGGAAGCAAAGCGATTGGATGGCTTGCAGAAAGAGGTAGAGCGAGAAAGAAGAGAGAGGATGGAGAAAGCACAGCTACGGGGGTCCCATGCCTTGAAAATGGTTCACTTAACCCAGGTATGTAGTGACATTTGCTTCTTCAAAGGTCTATGATATAACTAAATATTCATTATTAGGGATGCACCGAATACGCTATTTTGGATTCGGATGAACCCCCGAATCATTTGCAAAAGATTCCGCCGAATCCCGAACCGAATTGGAGTCCTAATTTGTATATGCAAATTAAAGGTGGGAAGGGGAAAACATTTTTTATTTCCTTGTTTTGTGACAAAAAGTCAAGCAATTTCCCTCCCTGTCCCCAATTTGCATATGCAGATTCGGGTTCGGCCGGGCAGAAGGATTTGGCCGAATCCTGCTGAAAAAGGCCGAATCCTGGATTTGGTGTATCCCTACCTATTATAAGCATTATTTAACTTATCACTGTGCTTTAAAGAGGTATTTCATCCAAAAACAATTTCTTCGCAGTGAAAGAAAATGCAATGGTTTAATGGTATTTAAATATGTAAATGTATAAAGCAAGTGTCTGTTTATCCTTTTCTGTTTTGCTGCATTGTTTCAGCAGTCAGAATCTACAGTGCAGAGAATCTAAACCACCAGATCGAAAACTGCCATTGTTTTCAATCGACATTTACAATCGTTTTACAAATATGCATGTGCTTTCAGGACCGCGACAAGCTGCTGAAAGAACTGGAACAGATGCAACAAGATGACTTGGCTCAAAGGAGGCAGGTTGTCTCCCAGATGCCTCAGCAGTTGTTCGAACCAGCCTATAGGAGAGCGGAGATACGGGAGGACTGGCAGAGGGAGCTGGAGACTGCTTTCGAAGACATGTACACTGGGGAACGAAGTGAGTGAGCTCATTTGGGGGGGGGCACTTTATTGGCACATTTATCAAAGTTCGAATTTCAAATTCATGTAAGTTTTTAAAAACTCCTAAACTCCCATAAGTTCGACCAATCAAAATTTATTTATTAAAAAAAAAAAAAATCTAATTTTTAAAACTCTGAATTAAATCTAATCAAATTTTGAATTTTTTTCTCCGAAAAAAACCTTGAATGTCAAGAAGGCTGCAAACAACTTTAAATTGATCCGTGGACCTCTCCCATTGACTTAAAGGGTTTGTTCACCTTTTGAGAGAACTTTTCGTATGATGTAGAAAGGGATATTCTGAGACAATTTGCAATTGGTTTTCTCTGTCGTCTTAGGGGGACACCGGGAACCATGGGGTTAAGCTCCATCCTCCAGGAGGCAGGACACTTGAATATTAATTAATTCAGGGGCGTGCCCTTCAGGCTTTACCCCCTACACTGTACCTTCCTATTCAGTTTTTTAAGTGTCCTGCTCCCGGGAGGTTGGACCGACGCGTGATTCCACGTTCAGCCCATGGCTGATACCCGGGGTGAGGCCTGAAAGCAGGGTTACCTGTCTTTACATAGGAAGCCCCCTACGAGGTGAAACGCACCGGGGTCACTCTCTAGCTGTTGCTATATCGACCACCCAGACGTTGCCTGCGCTGACTGATTCAGGGCAGAAGGTTTGGCCGGTGTGGGGGTAAGTGGCACATTGTCTGTGTTATGCAGTAACGTTGCCCTAATGATTTTGGGGCTACCCCCCTCCTGGGGGCTACCGCCCCTCTCCTGGGGGCTACCCCCCACCCCACCCCCCCCTCCCTGCTCTCTCCAGCGCCAGCTCTACCTTCTATCGGCTCCTCCTGGTGTCTCCTGTCCCTACCCTTCCTGCCTTCAGGGTCTGGCCGGTGTTTGCGCTTCCATTGCGCATTCTGGTGGTGACTCTGGAGGGAGGTGGATGGAGGGAGGCTCCGTTGCGGCTGAGGGTTCCGTCTCTCAGCGCAATGAAGTGGAACGCAATGCGTTCCACTTTCTCTGCTGCACGGCGGCCATTTTCTTTTGGCGCGAAGGAGAGCGTTTGTGCGCATGCGCGCACGGTTTGGAACGCAACTTGCGTTCCAGCCGCCATTTTGGAACGGAGATCCGAAGGGAGAGCAGCAGGCAGCTATCAGAACTGGCTAAAAGACTAGCGGTTACTTCAGGCAGTACCCCTTTCTCTCTACCTTACTATACTATGGCAGAAGGTAGGTCAGTGGGACTGTTCACAAGGGCAGGGGGGAAGGGGCCCTCAACAGCACAGGTGAGATACCTTGCTTGTTCAAAATGCCAGAAAAAGTTTCCAGGGGGCCAGGGTGAGCCGCTGTGTGGGTCCTGCTCCTTGGGGCAGGGGGAAACTACTGCTCCTGGGGGTCTCTCAGCTGCTTCAGCTGTGACTACTCCACAAATTGTACCTCAGGATTTAGACTCTGGAGCTACAGCAGAGCCACCTCCCCCTCTATGGGCTGTCCAATTGTCTCAATCTCTGGCATCATTACAAGGGTTGCCTGCCATCGCAGATAACCTAGGAAAAGCTCTAGTTAAGCTTAGCCATAGGACTGGTGGCAAGCGTAGACGTGTGGACGACGCAAGAGGGGACACTGTCAACCCTGCTGTGTCTGACGAATCTTCCCCTGAGCTACACTCTTCTCACTCTGAAGGTGAGGTTGGACCTTCTGACTATTCATCTGCAGATGAGGAAGAACATCAGGATGAAGGAAAGGATCGTGACAGTTTTCATGATGTAGACGGGATTATTAAGGGGGTCCTTGAGGTTCTTAATATATCTCAGAAGCCCAAACATACAGGAGATGCATCTAGTCTATTCAAGAGACAACATAAGTCGTCAGTCTGTTTCCCAGAACATGAACAACTTCAAGGTTTGGTTCAGAATGAGTGGAATTCACCTGAACACAAGTTTCAGGCAACTAAAAAATTCTCTAAATCATATCCTTTTCCGAAAGAACTAGTTGATACTTGGTCTAACCCACCATCAGTTGATGCCCCAGTGTCTAGACTGTCAAAGTCCACCACATTACCAGTTACCGACGCAGCAGCATTCAAGGACCCCTCAGACAGAAGGCTAGAAGGGTTTTTACGTTTACACGTCTGCAGGGTCGGCGCTACGCCCTTGCCTGGCTTCAGCGTGGGTGTCCAGAGCCATACAGGCATGGTCTGAATCGCTTGTCAAGGACATTCTAGACGAGGTTCCTCGACAGGAGTTGTTATCATCGGCACAGACTATTGCTGAGGCATCTAGTTATCTTTGTGACACCACACTTGATACTTCACAAATTACTGCCCGTACTTCAGCCTTGTCCGTAGCAGCACGCAGAACGTTATGGCTAAAAAATTGGTCTGCGGACCTTAGTTCTAAAAAGTTGCTCACTTCTCTACCTTTCAAGGGACATTGTCTGTTTGGAGAAGATCTAGAGAAAATCATCTCCCAGGCGACGGGGGGGAAGAGTACTTTTCTCCCACAGACCAGAGGCAGAGCACCCACCTCAAATAGGAGGGGGAAATTTTTTCGTGGCCAAAGTGGAAGATTTTCAAGGCGAAACAGTTCTCCACAACGGTCCCACTTTCGGGCTAAAGTCGGTGAGAAAAGCCGGCCCTCCTGGAAAACCAACAGGCCTCACAATAAACCCTCAGGGGAGAAGCCCGCCTCAGCCTGACGGGGCACCCCCTCCGGAATCGTTGGAATGGATAGGGGGCAAACTACTTCGATTCCGGGAGGAATGGATAAAGCATTCTACGGATGCATGGGTCAAAGAAATAGTGACAGAAGGATATTATTTAGAT
Source organism: Xenopus laevis (assembly GCF_017654675.1). NCBI lineage: Eukaryota > Metazoa > Chordata > Amphibia > Anura > Pipidae > Xenopus > Xenopus laevis. The sequence continues at coordinate 157,172,287 of NC_054374.1, read as the reverse complement.
TTCACAAGCATACCACCCGGAAGGTTTCTCATGTCCAGAGTTCCTCACTGTTCTCAGAAGGCCCAAGCCTTTCTAGATTGTATAGACAAGTTGGAGCGATCCGGGGTAATCAGTCCAGTACCAACCACAGAGAGATTCTCCGGTTTTTACTCGAACCTATTTACAGTACCAAAGAGGGATGGGTCTCTCAGACCAGTGCTCGACCTCAAGGGTCTCAACAAATTCATTCGGTCAGTGCGGTTCAAGATGGAGACGTTGAGATCAGTCATTCGAGGGATGGAACAGGGGCAACTGATGATGTCCCTGGATATAAGGGACGCATACCTACATGTGCCAATTTGGCCCCCCCATCACCGCTACCTACGCTTTGCTTTCAAGAACAAACACTATCAATTCGTTGCACTCCCGTTCGGACTGTCGTCCGCTCCCAGGGTTTTCACCAAGTTGATGGCGGTAACAGCTGCAACGTTGAGACTGCAGGGGATATCTGTGACCCCCTACCTGGACGACCTCCTGCTAAAGGCCAGTTCAGAAACAAGGGCCAAGGAGGACCTAAGCCGAGCAGTTCGGCTACTCCAGAGCTTGGTCGAAGTCCAGCCCAGATCCCAGTCACAAAATGATATTCCTAGGCCTGGAATTCGATACGATCACACAAACTGTAAGCTTACCCAGGGACAAACAGTCCAGGATCAGAGATCAAGTTCGATACCTTCTATCCAGTCAAAGCACAACAGTACACAAGGCGATGCAAGTACTGGGAACAATGGTTTCGGCCATCGAGGCAGTTCCATTTGCGCAAATACATCTTCGACCTCTTCAAGCCAGCATTCTAGCGACGTGGAAAGGGGGACCTCTATCCCGCTCCATGTCATTGTCTCAACAGACAAGGGCGGATCTACAGTGGTGGATGAGATCGGAGAATCTAGCCGGAGGTCAATCGTGGGCAACACCGGACTGGGTTGTGATATCAACAGACGCCAGCCTCCAGGGCTGGGGGGCAACATGGGACAAGCAGTCTGCTCAAGGGCTATGGTCTCCAGAGGAAGCCAAACTACCAATAAATATTCTGGAGCTGAGAGCGGTAAAGTTGGCCCTAGTCCAATGGACAGATCGACTCAGAGCAAAGCCAATACGCGTCCAAAGCGACAATGCTACGACAGTAGCGTACATAAATCGTCAAGGAGGGACGCGAAGTCGAGCGGCCCTGGCAGAAGCAAGACAGATTCTTCTCTGGGCAGAAAACAACTCAGTAAAATTATCTGCAATACACATTCCGGGAGTGTCCAACACAAAGGCGGACTTTCTCAGTCGGAATCAGCTGGATCCAGGGGAATGGGAACTGCATCCAGTGGCGTTCAATCAGCTGACGGACCAGTGGGGAACTCCCAGCATAGACTTAATGGCATCCAGAAACAATCGAAAAGTAACAAGATTCTTTGCCCGCCACAGAGATCCGTTAGCAGTGGGGGTGGATGCCATGACTCAGCGCTGGCAATTCGATCTAGCATACGTCTTCCCACCGCTTCCAATGTTGCCAAGGGTTCTCAAAAAGATAAAGCAATCTCAGTCGATAGTAATTGTAGTGGCACCGTATTGGCCTCGGAGAACTTGGTTCACCGACCTGCAGGAGATGTCAATAGAGCAGCCGATACGGCTAGACGGCAGACCAGATCTCCTCCAGCAGGGACCCATATTGCACCACAACCCAGGACTCTTCGCTTTGACGGGATGGCTATTGAAAGGTCTGTCTGGCGAAGCCAAGTGCTAGATGAAGTCATACTCACTATGTTAAGAGCTCGAAAGGCCTCATCTTCTAAATCATACCACAGAGTTTGGCAGTCTTACTTCAATTGGTGCAAGGAGTCTCATTTTCCCTTCCTTGAATTGCAATTACCACGGATTCTTTCCTTTCTACAAAGAGGATTACAATTAGGCCTTAAGCTCAGCTCGCTCAAGGTCCAGGTGTCAGCCTTGTCAATCCTGTTTCAATCTCGCCTTGCGAATGAAGACTTGATACGCACGTTTCTGCAAGGAGTGGCCCATATCGTGCCACCATTCCGTACACCGGTGGCTGGCTGGGATCTCAATTTAGTGTTGGAAGCCCTGCTGGATCCACCATTCGAACCACTATCTTCTGTTTCAGATACATGGATCACCTATAAGGTAGTGTTCCTTGTGGCAATATCATCGACCAGACGGGTATCTGAACTTAGTGCCTTATCGTGTGCTCCTCCTTACCTCATATTCCATAAGGATAAAGCCGTTCTTCGTACGGTTCCAACCTTTCTACCCAAGGTAGTTTCCGACCTTCATGTGAACCAAGAAATTGTTGTTCCTTCTCTATGTCCAGAACCCAAGAATGATAAGGAACGCAGACTTCATAATCTGGATGTGGTCAGAGCCTTACGATGGTATGTGGACAGATCTAAATCCTTCCGAAAATCGCAGGCCCTGTTTGTTATACCATCGGGCCCTCGTCGGGGCCAGGCAGCCTCAAAAGTGACAATATCAAGATGGATCAGAGAATCAATCAAACAAGCATACTCTGCGAAGGGAAGATCGTCACCTGAAGGACTTAGGGCTCACTCTACCAGAGCGGTGGGAGCCTCCTGGGCGTGGCGAAACTCTGCTTCCTTGGAGCAGATCTGTAAGGCGGCTACCTGGTCTTCTGTTCATACTTTCTCCAAATTTTACAAAGTTGACACCTTTTCCTCAGCCGAGGCTTCTCTCGGGCGTAAGGTGTTGCATTCAGTACTTAAATAATTCTGCAGTACTCATTGTATATAATTATAGCTCGTTCCCACCCTGCTGTTTTGGGACTGCTTTGTTAAGTCCCCATGGTTCCCTGTGTCCCCCTAAGACGACAGAGAAAACAGGATTTTTTAATACTTACCTTTAAATCTGTTTCTCTGTAGTCATAAGGGGGACACAGGGCTTCCCGCTCTTGTCGAGCTATTGACCTTTGGTCTAGTTTTGTTCAGTTTCACTGTTTACTTTCTGCCTGTGATTTATTCAGTGATTACGTTTGCAGCTTTGGGACAAACTGAATAGGAAGGTACAGTGTAGGGGGTAAAGCCTGAAGGGCACGCCCCTGAATTAATTAATATTCAAGTGTCCTGCCTCCTGGAGGATGGAGCTTAACCCCATGGTTCCCTGTGTCCCCCTTATGACTACAGAGAAACAGATTTAACGGTAAGTATTAAAAAATCCTGTTTTCATTTTTTTATTATTTGTGGTTTTTGAGTTATTTAGCTTTTTATTCAGCAGCTCTTCAATTTGCATCTTGACCAGTCTGGTAACTAGGGTCCAAATTACCCTAGCAACCATGCATTGATTTGAATAAGAGACTGGGATATGAATAGAAGAGGCCTGAATAAATGATTCAGTCATAAAAAGTAACAATACATTTGTAGCCTTACAGAGCATTTGTTTTTTAGAAGGGAGTCAGCGACGCCCATTTGAAAGCTGCAAAGAGTCAAAATAAAAAGACAAATAACTATAAAACTGTAAACAATGAAGACCAATTGAAAAGTGGCTTCGAATTGGCCATTCTATAACATAATAAAAATTACCTTAAAGTGCGAACCACCCCTTTAAACAGCAATTCGGCAGGTTTTAGGTGGCGAATATTCGAATTTGAGTCCTTAAAGGGCCAGCGTATGATAAATCTGGAAAATCTAATTAGAATCTTTTGAAAAACTCGTATCGAATTTGAATATCTCCCTAGTCGAATTTGACCGTTTTGAACATAAAAAAAACTAGAATTTTCTATTCGACCCTTGATAAATCTGCCCCTAAATGTACTAATGATTTTGCTGTGGGACCTGGAAACTTCTAGCTATACCACTAGATCTGAGAGTTTATAAAGTGCTTCCTGCAATCACTAGTAGCTCCTTACTCATTTTATTGGTACAGCTTTAGCTTCAGGTTGTCCTGTGTACAAAATAATTGCAACTTTTTTTTTTTTTTTTTTGGTCAGGAGTTCGAGGGGACATGGTTTTACACCTTAAGCCGCAACCATTGCCGGGTCCATCTGCAGAGAGTTTTGACGATGACCTGGACCTGTCTGTGGATCCAGAACCTGTGCCTGAAACCCAGTTGCCGATTGCAGCCCCTGAGGAAGCAAGTCAAGTGGAAAATCTGGAAGGTGGGCGGGAGTAATGGCGCTATAAATGTTTCCTCTACTAAGAAGTCACTGAGGGGTTGTTCTGTGACCATATAAAGGCACAAGGCTGCAGGCTGAGTTATACAGGGAACTCTGAGTATCACTCATGTATTATAAGGGATAATGTACCCCCTACTGTAAATGATAAGGATATTAGGAGTCACTGAGGGGTTGTTCTGTGACCATATAAAGGCACAAGGCTGCAGGCTGAGTTATACAGGGAACTCCGAGTATCACTCATGTATTATATGGGATAATGTACCCCCTACTGTAAATGATAAGGATATTCGAAGTCACTGGGGGGTTCTGTGACCATATAAAGGCACAAGGCTGCAGGCTTATACAGGGAACTCTTATAATTTATGTATTGTAGGGGGTACATCATCCCTTTATAATACATGAGTGATATTCAGAGTTCCCTGTATAGCTCAGCCTGCATAAAAAGAACTTGCCACGAAGCCTCAGTGCATTCTAATATCCTTATAAATAACAGTAGGGGGTACATTATCCTTTATAATACAAGTGATACTCAGAATTCCCTGCAAAACTCAGCCTGCAGCCTTGTGCCTTTATATGGTCACAGAACCCCTCAGTGACTTCTAATATCCTTATCATTTACAGTAGGGGGTACATTATCCCTTATGAGGATATTAGAAGTAAATGATAAGGATATTAGAAGTCACTGAGGGGTTCTGTGACCATATAAAGGCACAAGGCTGCAGGCTGAGTTATGCAGGGAATTCTGAGTATCACTCGTATTATAAAGGAGAATGTACCCCCTACTGTTATTTATAAGGATATTAGAAGGCTTCATGACAAGTTTTTTATGTTGGCCATGATATGCTGAGGTGACCTTATATAATGTTAAAATTCCAAAGTTGTATTTTGACATGTGACAAAAGTGACTTTACTAAGCAGTGTTTATCTGAAGACATTACTATATTTTATATTTTACAGGTTATTCACAGTTTATTGCACTCTTATAAACATTGGATTTTAATAATCACAATAATGCTGCTGCCAGTGCTGATACAAACCTTGATTTTAATCTGCTCCCATCATCCCTACTAACATCTCTATATGTTTGCATTATTTATTTTTTTAGACAAAAGTCGTGAGCCGCAATCAAGAATAATTTTTAAAAGATTGTTAAATAAAATAAGAAGCCAACAAGATCAGTGGAGTGCGAAAAGTGATGAGACCGAGAGCGACACTGTGGAATCAGGATCTCTGCCTTACAACATTCCTACGATGGATACAAAACTCGATGGGGCAAAGAGGCCTGTGCCTGAAGGTAATTTCTTCCTACAGATGTTCCTCAGAGGCATAAAGGAACAGTAACACAAAAAAATTAAAGTATTTAAAAGTGATGATAATATAATGTACTGTTGCCCTGCACTGGTAAAACTGATGTTTGCTTCAGAAGCACTACTATAGTTCATATAAACAAGCTGCTGTGAAGCCATGGAGGCAGCCATTCAAGCACAGGATACACAGTAGATAACAGATTAGTACTACTATAGTTTATATAAACAAGCTGCTGTGTAGCCATGGGGGCAGCCATTCAAGCACAGGATACACAGTAGATAACAGATAAGTACTACTATAGTTTATATACACAAGCTGCTGTGTAGCCATGAGGGCAGCCATTCAAGCACAGGATACACAGTAGATAACAGATAAGTACTACTATAGTTTATATAAACAAGCTGCTGTGTAGCCATGGGGGCAGCCATTCAAGCACAGGATACACAGTAGATAACAGATAAGTACTACTATAGTTTATATAAACAAGATGCTGTGTAGCCATGGGGGCAGCCATTCAAGCACAGGTTACACAGTAGATAAGCTTATATTACAGACAAAACTAATTTTCTGCTGGATAATTAGTGACGAGCCCTAAGCTTGGCTTCTCAACAGCTGCTCAGAGCCCACTGAGCATGTGAGTGTCACAGACACTTTCCAAGATGGTGACCCCCTGTGACAAGTTTGAAGTCCTGGATCATTGCTGCTATTGACAAGCTGAAACTTTAAGCTGGTGCAATAAGTTCACTATATAAATTATGGCAATTTTAGCCATAATATTTTAACTCTGTGTTTTAAGTTTATATACATGATCAAACTTTTAATAGCCATGTTTATGGTCTTTTCTAGACATTCCAGACATAAGTGATGGTACAATTCTAGCTGGTAATGCAATTCCTCATGCTGTGGAGTCAGAAGCACCAATCATACTGCCCTCTGTTAGGAACAAGCAGGTGAGTAGCTAATATCTGGGTACACATCTGCTTTTGAGCATCTTTCAATCGTTGGGGTTTAGATGCTATTTAAGATACACGTGGGCATTAAATGTATACTGTGCCTATGTATTTAGCACATTTATCATTTAGTGGTTAGGTGATTTTTCCATTTTTATGGCACAATGTTCGCGTACAGTCTTGGTGGTTAAACTTGCCCAATGTATTTTTGTTTAGCTGGAGGATTTAGAGCTGCAGAAACAAGAGCAGCTGGATTTGCTGAAGAGATTAGAAGAGGAGAAAAAACGCTTAGAAGCTGAATATGTGAGGGTTCAACATCAGATGCAAGAATCAAAGCAAGAAGGAATGGAAACTCCACAGGAGAGAACATCAGAAGCAGCAGTAAATCCTCCTGCAGTGGCTGAACACATAACAAAGGAAGATCCCAAACCTGTTGTATGTACCTGCTATCAGAATGCCTTTCACAATCTCTCTATCACTTGGTAACATTCATGCTGGGTTGATCTTTTAAGTAAAGCGATTCTAGACTGCCTTGTTGTATAATATAAACTGCAAGTACATCGGCCTTCTAGGAGAAGGAATACCATTTTCTACTTGGGGTGCCAAAAGTTAGACACCCCCAAGTGACTACTTTTACTTACCTGATACCCGAGCCAGTGCTCCTATCAGCAGAAAACTGCACTGGCCTGGGGTCTTTCTAGCGAGCACCACAGAACGATCCTCTTCCTCCTTCTTCTGTTCTCAAAATGGTATTCCTTCTCTTTTAAAGGGGTGGCTCACTTTTCAGTAGCCTTTTAGTGTGTTATAGAATGGCTACGCAACTTTTCAATTGTTCTTCATTATTTTATTTTTTTATATAGTTTTTTAATTATTTAGTATGCTATAGAATGGCCAATTCTAAGCAACTTTTTAATTGGCCTTTATTATTTTTTTAATATAATTTTTGAATTATTTGTTGCCTTCTTCTGACTCTCTCCAGCTTTCAAGGGGGGTCACTGACCCCTTCAAAAAACAAATGCTCTGCAAGGTTACACATTTTTGTTATTGCTAATTTTTATAGCAATATCAATTTCTCTGTCGTCTTAGGGGACACAGGGAACCATGGGTTAAGCTCCATCCTCCAGGAGGCAGGACACTTGAATATTAATTAATTCAGGGGCGTGCCCTTCAGGCTTTACCCCCTACACTGTACCTTCCTATTCAGTTTTTTAAGTGTCCTGCTCCCGGGAGGTTGGACCGACGCGTGATTCCACGTTCAGCCCATGGCTGATACCCGGGGTGAGGCCTGAAAGCAGGGTTACCTGTCTTTACATAGGAAGCCCCCTACGAGGTGAAACGCACCGGGGTCACTCTCTAGCTGTTGCTATATCGACCACCCAGACGTTGCCTGCGCTGACTGATTCAGGGCAGAAGGTTTGGCCGGTGTGGGGGTAAGTGGCACATTGTCTGTGTTATGCAGTAACGTTGCCTAATGATTTTGGGGCTACCCCCCCCCCTCCTGGGGGCTACCCCCCCCTCTCCTGGGGGCTAACCCCCACCCCCCCCTCCCTGCTCTCTCCCTCTCCAGCGCCAGCTCTACCTTCTATCGGCTCCTTCTGGTGTCTCCTGTCCCTACCTTTCCTGCCTTCAGGGTCTGGCCGGTGTTTGCGCTTCCATTGCGCATTCTGGTGGTGACTCTGGAGGGAGGTGGATGGAGGGAGGCTCCTTTGCGGCTGAGGGTTCCGTCTCTCAGCGCAATGAAGTGGAACGCAATGCGTTCCACTTTCTCTGCTGCCGGCCGCCATTTTCTTTTGGCGCGAAGCGAGCGTTTGTGCGCATGCGCGCACGGTTTGGAACGCAACTTGCGTTCCAGCGGCCATTTTGGAACGGAGATCCGAAGGGAGAGCAGCAGGCAGCTTTCAGAACTGGCTAAAAGACTAGCGGTTACTTCAGGCAGTACCCCTTTCTCTCTACCTTACTATACTATGGCAGAAGGTAGGTCAGTGGGACTGTTCACAAGGGCAGGGGGGAAGGGGCCCTCAACAGCACAGGTGAGATACCTTGCTTGTTCAAAATGCCAGAAAAAGTTTCCAGGGGGCCAGGGTGAGCCGCTGTGTGGGTCTTGCTCCTTGGGGCAGGGGGAAACTACTGCTCCTGGGGGTCTTTCAGCTGCTTCAGCTGTGACTACTCCACAAATTGTACCTCAGGATTTAGACTCTGGAGCTGCAGCAGAGCCACCTCCCCCTCTATGGGCTGTACAATTGTCTCAATCTCTGGCATCATTACAAGGGTTGCCTGCCATCGCAGATAACCTAGGAAAGGCTCTGGTTAAGCTTAGCCATAGGACTGGTGGCAAGCGTAGACGTGTGGACGACGCAAGAGGGGACACTGTCAACCCTGCTGTGTCTGACGAATCTTCTCCTGAGCTACACTCTTCTCACTCTGAAGGTGAGGTTGGATCTTCTGACTATTCATCTGCAGATGAGGAAGAACATCAGGATGAAGGAAAGGATCGTGACAGTTTTCATGATGTAGACGGGATTATTAAGGGGGTCCTTGAGGTTCTTAATATATCTCAGAAGCCCAAACATACAGGAGATGCATCTAGTCTATTCAAGAGACAACATAAGTCGTCAGTCTGTTTCCCAGAACATGAACAACTTCAAGGTTTGGTTCAGAATGAGTGGAATTCACCTGAACACAAGTTTCAGGCAACTAAAAAATTCTCTAAATCATATCCTTTTCCGAAAGAACTAGTTGATACTTGGTCTAACCCACCATCAGTTGATGCACCAGTGTCTAGACTGTCAAAGTCCACCACATTACCAGTTACCGACGCAGCAGCATTCAAGGACCCCTCAGACAGAAGACTAGAAGGGTTTCTACGTGCAATTTACACGTCTGCAGGGTCGGCGCTACGCCCTTGCCTGGCTTCAGCGTGGGTGTCCAGAGCCATACAGGCATGGTCTGAATCGCTTGTCAAGGACATTCTAGACGGGGTTCCTCGACAGGAGTTGTTATCATCGGCACAGACTATTGCTGAGGCATCTAGTTATCTTTGTGACACCACACTTGATACTTCACAAATTACTGCCCGTACTTCAGCCTTGTCCGTAGCAGCACGCAGAACGTTATGGCTAAAAAATTGGTCTGCGGACCTTAGTTCCAAAAAGTCGCTCACTTCTCTACCTTTCAAGGGACATCGTCTGTTTGGAGAAGAGCTAGAGAAAATCATCTCCCAGGCGACGGGGGGGAAGAGTACTTTTCTCCCACAGACCAGAGGCAGAGCACCCACCTCAAATAGGAGGGGGAAATTTTTTCGTGGCCAAAGTGGCAGATTTTCAAGGCGAAACAGTTCTCCACAACGGTCCCACTTTCGGGCTAAAGTCGGTGAGAAAAGCCGGCCCTCCTGGAAAACCAACAGGCCTCACAATAAACCCTCAGGGGAGAAGCCCGCCTCAGCCTGACGGGGCACCACCTCCGGAATCGTTGGAATGGATAGGGGGCAAACTACTTCGATTCCGGGAGGAATGGATAAAGCATTCTACGGATGCATGGGTCAAAGAAATAGTGACAGAAGGATATCATTTAGATTTCACAAGCATACCACCCGGAAGATTTCTCATGTCCAGAGTTCCTCACTGTTCTCAGAAGGCCCAAGCCTTTCTAGATTGTATAGACAAGTTGGAGCGATCCGGGGTAATCAGTCCAGTACCAACCACAGAGAGATTCTCCGGTTTTTACTCGAACCTATTTACAGTACCAAAGAGGGATGGGTCTCTCAGACCAGTGCTCGACCTCAAGGGTCTCAACAAATTCATTCGGTCAGTGCGGTTCAAGATGGAGACGTTGAGATCAGTCATTCGAGGAATGGAACAGGGGCAACTTATGATGTCCCTGGATATAAGGGACGCATACCTACATGTGCCAATTTGGCCCCCCCATCACCGCTACCTACGCTTTGCTTTCAAGAACAAACACTATCAATTCGTTGCACTCCCGTTCGGACTGTCGTCCGCTCCCAGGGTTTTCACCAAGTTGATGGCGGTAACAGCTGCAACGTTGAGACTGCAGGGGATATCTGTGACCCCCTACCTGGACGACCTCCTGCTAAAGGCCAGTTCAGAAACAAGGGCCAAGGAGGACCTCAGCCGAGCAGTTCGGCTACTCCAGAGCTTCGGATGGACCATCAACTGGTCGAAGTCCAGCCCAGATCCCAGTCACAAAATGATATTCCTAGGCCTGGAATTCGATACGATCACACAAACTGTAAGCTTACCCAGGGACAAACAGTCCAGGATCAGAGATCAAGTTCGATATCTTCTATCCAGTCAAAGCACAACAGTACACAAGGCGATGCAAGTACTGGGAACAATGGTTTCGGCCATCGAGGCAGTTCCATTTGCGCAAATACATCTTCGACCTCTCCAAGCCAGCATTCTAGCGACGTGGAAAGGGGGACCTCTATCCCGCTCCATGTCATTGTCTCAACAGACAAGGGCGGATCTACAGTGGTGGATGAGATCGGAGAATCTAGCCGGAGGTCAATCGTGGGCAACACCGGACTGGGTTGTGATATCAACAGACGCCAGCCTCCAGGGCTGGGGGGCAACATGGGACAAGCAGTCTGCTCAAGGGCTATGGTCTCCAGAGGAAGCCAAACTACCAATAAATATTCTGGAGCTGAGAGCGGTAAAGTTGGCTCTAGTCCAGTGGACAGATCGACTCCGAGCAAAGCCGATACGCGTCCAAAGCGACAATGCTACGACAGTAGCGTACATAAATCGTCAAGGAGGGACGCGAAGTCGAGCGGCCCTGGCAGAAGCAAGACAGATTCTTCTCTGGGCAGAAAACAACTCAGTAAAATTATCTGCAATACACATTCCGGGAGTGTCCAACACAAAGGCAGACTTTCTCAGTCGGAATCAGCTGGATCCAGGAGAATGGGAACTGCATCCAGTGGCATTCAATCAGCTGACGGACCAGTGGGGAACTCCCAGCATAGACTTAATGGCATCCAGAAACAATCGAAAAGTAACAAGATTCTTTGCCCGCCACAGAGATCCGTTAGCAGTGGGGGTGGATGCCATGACTCAGTGCTGGCAATTCGATCTAGCATACGTCTTCCCACCGCTTCCAATGCTGCCAAGGGTTCTCAAAAAGATAAAGCAATCTCAGTCGATAGTAATTGTAGTGGCACCGTATTGGCCTCGGAGAACCTGGTTCACCGACCTGCAGGAGATGTCAATAGAGCAGCCGATACGGCTAGACGGCAGACCAGATCTCCTCCAGCAGGGACCCATATTGCACCACAACCCAGGACTCTTCGCTTTGACGGGATGGCTATTGAAAGGTCTGTCTGGCGAAGCCAAGGGCTAGATGAAGAAGTCATACTCACTATGTTAAGAGCTCGAAAGGCCTCATCTTCTAAATCATACCACAGAGTTTGGCAGTCTTACTTCAATTGGTGCAAGGAGTCTCATTTTCCCTTCCTTGAATTGCAATTACCACGGATTCTTTCATTTCTACAAAGAGGATTACAATTAGGCCTTAAGCTCAGCTCGCTCAAGGTCCAGGTGTCAGCCTTGTCAATCCTGTTTCAATCTCGCCTTGCGAATGAAGACTTGATACGCACGTTTCTGCAAGGAGTGGCCCATATCGTGCCACCATTCCGTACACCGGTGGCTGGCTGGGATCTCAATTTAGTGTTGGAAGCCCTGCTGGATCCACCATTCGAACCACTATCTTCTGTTTCAGATACATGGATCACCTATAAGGTAGTGTTCCTTGTGGCAATATCATCGACCAGACGGGTATCTGAACTTAGTGCCTTATCGTGTGCTCCTCCTTACCTCATATTCCATAAGGATAAAGCCGTTCTTCGTACGGTTCCAACCTTTCTACCCAAGGTAGTTTCCGACTTTCATGTGAACCAAGAAATTGTTGTTCCTTCTCTATGTCCAGAACCCAAGAATGATAAGGAACGCAGACTTCATAATCTGGATGTGGTCAGAGCCTTACGATGGTATGTGGACAGATCTAAATCTTTCCGAAAATCGCAGGCCCTGTTTGTTATACCATCGGGCCCTCGTCGGGGCCAGGCAGCCTCAAAAGTGACAATATCAAGATGGATCAGAGAATCAATCAAACAAGCATACTCTGCGAAGGGAAGATCAGCACCTGAAGGACTTAGGGCTCACTCTACCAGAGCGGTGGGAGCCTCCTGGGCGTGGCGAAACTCTGCTTCCTTGGAGCAGATCTGTAAGGCGGCTACCTGGTCTTCTGTTCATACTTTCTCCAAATTTTACAAAGTTGACACCTTTTCCTCAGCCGAGGCTTCTCTCGGGCGTAAGGTGTTGCATTCAGTACTTAAATAATTCTGCAGTACTCATTGTATATAATTATAGCTCGTTCCCACCCTGCTGTTTTGGGACTGCTTTGTTAAGTCCCCATGGTTCCCTGTGTCCCCCTAAGACGACAGAGAAAACAGGATTTTTTGATACTTACCGTTAAATCTGTTTCTCTGTAGTCATAAGGGGGACACAGGGCTTCCCGCCCTTGTCGAGCTATTGACCTTTGGTCTAGTTTTGTTCAGTTTCACTGTTTACTTTCTGCCTGTGATTTATTCAGTGATTACGTTCGCAGCTTTGGGACAAACTGAATAGGAAGGTACAGTGTAGGGGGTAAAGCCTGAAGGGCACGCCCCTGAATTAATTAATATTCAAGTGTCCTGCCTCCTGGAGGATGGAGCTTAACCCATGGTTCCCTGTGTCCCCCTTATGACTACAGAGAAACAGATTTAACGGTAAGTATCAAAAAATCCTGTTTTACACCCTCTCCTATTCATATTCCAATCTCTTATTTAAATCAGTGCATGGTTGCTAAGGTAATTGGGACCCTAGTAACCAAATTGCCAAAATTGCAAATTGGAGTGCTGCTGAATAAAAATATAAATAACTGAAACCACAGATAATGAAAAATGAAAACCAAATGCAGATTGTCTCAGAATATCCCTCTCTACATCATACTAAATACTCAAAGGTGAACAACCCCTAAGCTGGTCGAAACAGTGAAGTTAGAGGTGGATGAGTTGCTATTTATTGCATTGTATATATATATACCTTACCTGCCTATGAGCTGGCAGACCTAATGTTGGTTGCACTGTTGTCTTTATCATATCTTTTCATATAACATTGTTTTTGTGCATTTTGTCTTCAATCATTTGACAGGAAGCCCCTGGTTCAAGCCTAAATGTTTCCGCCGAAAGCCCACATATTCAAATAATTCGACAGTACCAGCAACGTCTTATGGAGCAAAACAGGTACTGACCATTGTATTTATTTTTAATATCTCCTGTTTTTCCTGATACGTGTCATTAGCTGAATATTTCGTTTCTATCTAGACAACACAAGCAGTCGGTAGATGAGGCGAGGCAACGATTGCAAGAATACCAGCAATTGCTGAAAAAACGATATTCACATTTGTCTGCGTCAAGGCTGGGGCCTGCAGCTGAGGTCCTGGAGAGTTCTGCTATAAAGCCTGGTCTTGAACAGAAACCTGCAAGGTGCTTGGAAGATTTAGCAAATGCTTCAGACTCCGGTGGTAGAGTAACCGCTCTGTCTGGTGTGAGTAGAGCAGAGCAAGGTAACGCTTTAATATCATCTGCAGTGCCGATTTCAGGACAGAATTTATTTGCACCGTCACTGGGAAACAGGACCGCAGAATTTGGGCATTGGGGGAGCAGTCCCATCCCGGACTCTACAGAGCAAGATAAATTAAATCTGTCTATTCCAACACAACCGTATGAAAGGGAAGAAAGCGTCGCAGGAAAAGACAGTCCTCTGAATGTCGTTCCTAAAAGATTGACACAGTTGCAAAATGTTACTCCACAAATAGCAGCGCCCTATCTGGAACAATACTATTCTTCACCAGAAGAAAGCACCATCAGCCCTCCGTATTCTGTAAATGATATGGAAAAGCAGTCATCCATATCAAGCAGAGGTGATTATGATACAGCCTCGGATAGTTTCTATGCTCTTCCTCCTACCTTGTCATTGGGTCTGCCCCGGGCAGATACAGAATTCTCTTCTGAGCGCCTGCTTCCAGAATCTCCTGTTACAAAAATGGGTAGTGTTCCTTTGGGAGAGTTTTCTAATGTCCGAGAGTTTCGGAATGGACTTATCTCTTCAACGGCAAAGATGCAAGCTCAGCAGTCTCAGCTGAGGGATATGCAGCTGCAACTGGAGAAGCAAAGAGAGTCTCTCTTGTCCAAACAAAAAACCCAAGAAGAAAGTCTGTTACAGAAACAGAAAGAGCTGGAAGATCAAATGCGCAAGCACCAAGAGTCGTTGGAGCATTTCCTAACCAACAAGGAGGTAAGTGTTGCCTATAGTTGTTACTCTTGGAAATATTGCGATGTTGCTGCTTGTTTAGTCTGTTGACAAAACCATTCACTAAACCAATCTTTTTATGTAATTCGTTTTATATGGTTTATCTTTCTGCAATATTTCTATGGATTCTGCGGCTCTTTACATTTTTATTGATCTTCGTAGACCTGATTACACATTGAAGTGTTCAGAACTGTTATCTCTCAGACATTATCCCCACATCTGAACACAGGAATAATGCTCAAACTCGGAAGATAAGATTTATTGACAGGTGCACCAAACTGCAGAATAGCTATTTAGCAATGAAACCTGTCTGGACAGAGAATTTTGTTATACAATTTTATACCCAGATCAAAACCTCATTAACATTTTAGATAGGGATGCACCGAATCCGGGACTCTGTTCGGGATTCCACTAGGATTCAGCCTTTTTTTGTAGCATGCTTCGGATTCAGCCGAATAATTGTGCCCTACTGACTCTGAATCCTAATTTGCGTGTGCAAATTAGGGGAAGGGAGGGAAATTGCGTGACTTTGTGACAAAACAAGTAAAAAAATGGTTTCCCTTTCCCACCCCTAATTTGCATATTCTAATTAGGGTTCAGTATTATAGCGAAGGATTCGGCCGAATCCAAAATAGTGGATTCGGTGTATCCTTAATTTTAGATTACGTATTTTACTTGAATCAATCTTATTGGTCCATCTTAATTTTAATATCGTCATTGGAATTTATTATTAAGCATCATTTGTTACGGAGTAGATATTAATGCATTAGCTTGTCTAGACAAAACTTCTTCTCCTTTTTCTTATATGATTTATTGACTGAATTCTAGGGGCCTTTCAAGCGCCGAGCAAAACAATTTCAGTTCCTATAACATTTTGTGAGCAAGAATTTTTAAAGGGGTTGTTCACCTTCCAAACACTTTTCCAGTTACCGTATATACTCGAGTATAAGCCGAGTTTTTCAGCCCCCAAAATATGCTGAAAAACTCTACCTCGGCTTATACTAGGGTCAAGCGCAAAAACGTCTAAGAATAGTCGCCGGCGTCTAAGAATAGTCGCCGGCGTCTAAGAATATTTGCCAAAAATGAGTCGCTGGCACCTCCAATGGGAGCAGAAACCCTCAATTTTTTGATTGAAACTTACCAGAAGCTGCTGCATTTCTCACCCTAGGCTTATACTCGAGTCAATAAGCTTTCCCAGTTTTTGGAGGTAAAATTAGGTACCTCGGCTTATACTCGGGACGGCTTATACTCGAGTATATACGGTAAGTTGTTTTCAGATTGTTCTCCAGAAATACTTTTTTTCAATTACTTT
Organism: Xenopus laevis; assembly: GCF_017654675.1. Taxonomy (NCBI): domain Eukaryota; kingdom Metazoa; phylum Chordata; class Amphibia; order Anura; family Pipidae; genus Xenopus; species Xenopus laevis. The sequence continues at coordinate 157,156,183 of NC_054374.1, read as the reverse complement.
CTATATTTTACTTTTTTTTTTTTTTTTTTTTTCAAAATATAAATTTAAAGTTTAATGTCCCTGTCTCTGGTGTTTGAGTCTGGCAGCTCAGTAATTCAGGCGCAGACTCTGAACTGTTTCAATTCTGCAACATTTAGTTGATCCATTTCTCAGCAGCATCTCTTGAGTATTAGCAACTATTGTATCAATTCTAACAGCTGCCTGTAATGAAACCCAGAGATTCTGCACAGCAGCGACAAAGATAAGAAACGTATCCACTAAATCAATTTATAACAGTTTACAGGGTCTGCGACCCCCCTCCCAGAGCTGCTTTAGAAGTTGAAAAATGACACTTTGCAGTGAAATATTAGAAAAACTGTCACACATAGAAAATAGAAATTAATTGGGAAAAAGTCTTTGTTTCTGGTGATCTATCTAAAAACCAAATTAACTGAAAATAGTGTTGGAAGGTGAAAAACCCCTTTAAGCTTAACCCTTTGCTAGCCAACTTTGTCAGCTTGACCTGACTTTGAGGCCTAGTTAGTATATTCAATATCAACAACATCATGGTTCTTCTGTGGAACTTGTTTTTTATTATATTGTTATCATCTACAAAAAAAAAAAAAAAGTCAGGCAACTGTTTGTTTTTTCCTTCCGAAGTCTGGACAAGGACCTTTACCGCCTGATCTATGTCAGATCACAAAGGATGAACGTCTTCAACTTATGTCTACGCTGCTGAAAGCACTGAGCGACGGTAAAGGAGAAGATCTCAACCTCGGAAACGGTAAGTGAGATTGTCAAGCTTTAATCTGGTGTTGCTCAGATACTCCCTTCTAACACTTTTGCTTATTGTATTTTTTTCTCATTTTCAAGATATTGGCACTAATATTGGCACGCTGCTAAATATGTCGGCGCGTTATAAATACATGTTGTTAATATGAATTTAAGTGGCACCTGTTGTTCATTTCCGTAACTGCTTGCAGTCGGATTAAAAATTTGTGAGCAAAGGGACATCTTGTGATGTTGCTCTGCTTAGACCTAACCAGAGACTTTTTTTTTTTATGCTCACTAGCTTCATTTTCCAAGTAGAACAGCAGTGCTTGATCAATTTTACATGAATTTATTTTGAAGGTTTACATTTCCCTTTAAAGTAATTGTTCAGTATAAAAATAAAACTGGGTAAATAGATAGGCTGTGCAAAATAAAACCTATTTCTAATATAGTTAGTTAGCCAAAAATGTAATGTATAAAGGCTGGAGTGACTGGATGTGTAACATAATAGCCAGAACACTACTTCCTGCTTTTCAGCTTTTTCAGCTCTCTTGCTTTCCACGGATTGGTTACCAGGCAGTAACCAATCAGAGAAATGAGGGGGGGGGCGCATGGGTCATAACTGTTGCTTTTGAATCTGAGCTGAATGCTGAGGATTAATTGCAAACTCACTGAACAGTTATGTCCCATGCGGCCCGGCCCCCCTTAAAGCGCATGTAAAGGCAAAAAAATTAAATCCCATTTTTACTGTCTTTAATGAAAAAGAACCCTAAATCCAATATACTTTAATTAAAAAATGTGTACAGTTTTTATAAGAAACCTGACTGTATGCAGTGAAATTCTCCCTTTATTTACTGCTGTGGATAGGAATTGTCAGACGGTATCTAACTGCTCTGCAGGGAAACAATCATACTTATGAACAGCAGGGGGAGCCCCCACCTTACTTCCCAGCCATGCAGAACTCGAGCAGCTTTGTTTGTTTCCCTACAGAGCAGTCGGCGACTGTGTAGAGATTTGTATTGGATTTTATTTTTGCCTTTACATTCCCTTTACTGTTTCAAACTCCAGCTGCAGGGACAATGATCATGGAACGTAGAAATTCACCGGCACACAGGAATCAAGTTAGCAGGCCAAGCATGCTTGACAAAGGGGCGTGCACCAAACGTTGCACTGCATTAATAAAATTGCAAGGGCTTTCCCTGCTAACTTGATTCCTGTGTGCCGGTGAATTTCTACATACCTAGGCTTAGGGGTTGCCCACTGGGCACCAGGACACGTTGTTTTGGTCTTGTGAGGTGTGCGGTTTCTCCAATTCGGCTTACAAAGATCATGGAGCCAGATTTAAACAGATACAGTACACTGGGATTCTGTTTGCAGAACCAGTGGCTGCAGCAAAATAATCCTCCAGAGTTGGAGAATGTTTGTATTAAACAATACAAAAACTATAAAATCCACATTAGATTACATGACAACACAGGACCCAGTACAGTCTGTATATTCTGATTATTAATCAGTCTTGTTGTATCGGCTTCTGGCAGATATTATTTGACTTGTGATGTTTTGATAATTTATGACGATCCCTAAGCTGCCCAGACCACACTGAGCATGTGCACAGTCTTGGTCTTGCAAAGATGTTTAATAAAGTTACAATATGATGACCCCCTGTGGCCAACTTTGAAAGCATAAATCATTTGTTTGATTAGGCTTGTGGTGCAGTTAGTTTATGTTTAGTATACAAAATACAGCATTTCTAGCCTTATTCTATTTTAGACTTTACTTCCCCTTTAAAGTTGCCGACTAACTCAGAGTTAGAGAGCTGAAAAGCAGGTTCTGGTTATTATGTTACACATCCAGTCACTCCAGCCTTTATACATTACATTTTTGCCTAACTAACTATATTAGAAACATTGTTTATTTTGCCCAGCCTATCTAGTTACCCAGTTTTTATTTTTAACTGAACTGTCCCTTTAAACTCTAAAGCAATATGTTTAGTAGAGCTTTAAAGGACAAGGAAAGTCTAAAATAGAATAAGGCTAGAAATGCTGTATTTTGTATACTAAACATAAGCATGAACTCACTGCACCACAAGCCTAATCAAACAAATGATTTATGCTTTCAAAGTTGGCCACTGGGGGCTGTCATCTTGTAACTTTGTTATACATCTTTGCCTGACCCTGCACATGCTCAGTGTGGTCTGGGCTGTTTAGGGATCGTCATAAACAAAGCTGCTTGAGTTCTGCATGGCTGGTAAGTAAGGCGGGGGCTCCCCCTGCTGTTCATAAGTATGATTGTTTCCCTGATCAGCAGTTAGGGACCATCTGACAATTCCTATCCACAGCAGTAAATGAAGGGAGAATTTCACTGCATACAGTCAGGTTTCTTATAAAAAACTGTACACATTTTTTAATTAAAGTATATTGGAGAAAGGTTTATTTTTCATTAAAGAATGTAAAAATGGGATTTTATTGTTTTGCCTTTCCTTGTCCTTTAAGTAATGCCCATGTATCTGTTTTACTGTTGAATAGGTAGTGGCCTTAGAGCTGCTGGGAGAGAACAAAGAGGGAGACCTTCTAAGCCTCCTGTTACAAAAACCAAATTGGGTCCGTCATTGGAACAACATGAGCTCAGCGCTATTCTGGAAGTGGAGACGCCAAGAAGTGGCCGGCCCTCTAGTACAGGACCTACTGAACAAAAGAACAGCAGCTCAGGTACAAGATAAAAATTCCATTTCAAGTACTGATGTAAAATGGAATGTTAATTTAAAATGTTTTCAACAATAAAGAGTTTTGTGGCAGATGCCTTTGGGAGTGATAGGAGGGGGCATGGTTAACTTTTTGTTCAGAAGCTATTTAGATACCAGGGTTTTCAATGAGAGACAAAGATTAGTAAGAGGACCTGATCATTAAAAAACAAACAAAAAACTGTAGCCTTACAAAACTATTTTTGGCTGCAAGGGCCAGTAACCCCCGTTTGAATCCTGAAAAAAGGCAGGCAAAAAATAGTTAAAGGATGAGTAACATCAAAAATGTTTTTAAAAAAATTTGAGTTTGTATACTACGGAAAAAAAACCACCACCGCGTATTAAACTTTAAAATTGCAAAAGCTTTAGTTGGAAATAACTTACTGAATCTCCGCTTGCGCTCCTCTTCATAAAAGGCGATAGGGTGATCCATCATGCGGCGCTCGATTTCTCCTCCCTGCCATATAGGAGATAGCCATTGCACAATCGAGCATTGAACAATGGATCGTCGACCTGACGCTTTTTCTTTAGAGGAGCGCAAGCGGAGTTTCTGTAAGTTATTTCTAAATAAAAACTTTGCGATTTTAAAGCTTAATATGTGTTGGTGTTTTTTTTTCCGTAGTATACAAACTAATTTTTTAAAAACACGTTTTGATGTTACTGGTCCTTTACTGTCATGGGAAAAAAAAGTTTTTTTTCAAAACGCATCAGTTAATAGTGCTGCTCCAGCAAAAATCTGCACTGAAATCCTTTTCTCAAAAGAGCAAACAGATCATTTTATATTTCATTTTTAAATCTGTAATGGGGCTAGACATATTGTCAGTTTCCCAGCAGCCCCCAGTCATGTGACTTGTGCTCTGATAATCTTCAGTCACTCTCTAAATGCCCATGAGGAAAATGATTAAAGGCTTCCAAGGTGTTGAGATGGGAATTGAACCTCCACAGTTTCCATATGGCTGAGTGAAAATGTCCTGCTGTTAAACTGTCTGAGCAATGATTCCCATTGCATTATGCAGATCTTAACCATGGTGGTTTCTACACTTGATCTGAGCTCAAATATCCTTTTTATATGTTATATACTATTTTAATGTTCTGCACGTCGTATGATCCTGAGACAATCCACCCTCTGCTGTATCATTTGGGGGTTTGTAATTCAGCGGGAACTGAGGGGGTTACTCATTACTGTACAGGTATTGGACCTGTTATCAAGAAAGCTTGGGACCTGGGGTTTTCCGGATAACTGATCTTTCCCTAATTTTTTTTTTTCAGTTGTTTTCAGATTGTTCACCATAAAGAAAGACTTTTTTTCTTTTATTTTTTTTACAGTTTCCCCAAAATGTAAGTTTAATGTCTGTGTCGCTGGTGTTTCAGTCTGGCAGCTCAGTGATTCTGGAGCATATGAACTGTTACAACTTGCTACATTTAGTTGATACATTTAGTTGATACATTGATCAGCAGCATCTGTGGAATATTAGCAACTATTGTATCAATTCTAACAGCAGCCTTTAAAGGGGTTGTTCATCTTTGCGTTGACTTTTAGTATGCTGTAGAGAGTGATATTCTGAGACAATTTGCAATCGGTTTCCATTTTTTATTATTTTTTTTTTTTTTAAATGATTTATTTATTACTTCAACACATAGTCATACAGTTTGATGCATTCGAGTAATGTACAGCATAAAGTAGTTGACATCGTAATGAAGAGTTTTTCAATTTAACCCCCGGGAGAACTGGAAAGGAAGGTGCAAGTACACCATGAAAGAGGAGAAAGAAGACAGAAACAGATCACGTAAGAGTAGAGAGAAGAAGAAGAGAGGTGAAAAGAAAAGAGGAGAGATGAGGAGGGGAGACAGGAAGCAATACGATGGGGAAAGGCAGATCCAGCTTAGATTGCCGTAGTACAGACAGTCACCTAGAAAAGAGTCATATTAGCATGAGTCAGAGAGACACATAACCTGAGGGTCCCAAGGTACAGCGCATAAAAGTCAAAATTCGTACATCCAAAGTACAGAGGGCAAAGGTACACCATACTAATCATCCAGTTTGAGCCAATCAATAATAGGGGTAGGCGAGTCACTGGGTCTATTTGAGTAGGAGTTATTATGAAGTATCCATAGCGACCAAGTATTGTTAAACTTAGCAGGACAACCCCTAGCTGCATAGATTTGTTCCAGGGTTGGCAGGGTTTGCTCTAAGGGGGAGTTGCCCCCGAAACGTTGTGTCGACTTAATAAACACGTAAGGGTTAAGTCCCCTACTTGAATTGCACCTGTGTGCCGGTACCTGTTTTCTTCGTTTGCTCTACTAGGCCAATCCAGAAGTTTAACGTAGGTGGCTGCTCCTCTTTCCACTTAATAGCGATGGCCTTTTTCGCCTGAAAAAGTAAGAAAATAAGTAAAGTCCTTTCTGATCTTGAGATTACTGTATCAGCAAGAAAGTTGAGTAGGAGAACAGTTGGGTGAAAATCTATTTTTTTTCACAAAAGTTGAGAACAGACAGGACGCTGAGGCAGGATTACTGCTGGTGTGCAAATTTATTTTTCACACCGGGTGAAAATCTATTGGCAATGCCATTAGCTGAGTGAGGTAAGTAGCAATGTCTGTCCAAAACAGCTGAATTCGGGAACAAGACCATATCATATGAAAGAAGTCAGCCTGCGGGCTTTTACACCTATTGCACTGATCAGGTATTGCTGGGCTGATTTTATGGAGGAGATAAGGCGTATAGTATGCTCTGTGAAGGTATTTAAACTGGATGAGTCTGTCCCGTGACCTGATGAGTGGAGATATATAAGTGTCCTGCAAAATAGTATTCCACTGTTCAGAGGTAAGGTCAGGAATATTAACGATCCATTTCTTAAATAGGTCTTGGGTAGAAGGGAGGTTGGTTTGACAAATATGTCCATATAAGGTTGAGAGAGGTTTGTTGAGCTGATTCTTTCTGAGCAGGTCCTCAATTGAGGAAGTTTGTATCCGAAGAGGACTAGCGTGGAATTGCTGTGTGAGGGCATGCCGCAATTGCAGATAGCGAAAAAACATCCTATTGGGGAGATTGTACTTGGCCTTTAGCTGGTCAAACGTGAGCAAGACATTGTCCACATAGACATCATTAATATACTTAACATTAAATTGTGCCCAGGTAGAAGGGTCAGGCAGTGTGAGCAATTGGTCAAGATTCGGATTTAACCATAGCGGAGTATACGGAGAAATAATTGCAGTTAGTGCATCATGCCTATGGTGTACCTGTTTCCAAGCCCTGACAACATTCTTCATAATAAATGTGGAGTGAGTTAAGGGGAGTTTATCTCTGTAGATCAGATTCCTGAGCCCTTCCAAAGAGCCAGCTATTTGGGCCTCTAAAAGAGTCACCGGGTCTTCAGGGGGAGATTCAAGCCACCGCTTCAAGGGCAGCAATTGGGAGGCCAAAAAATATCCTAGCATATCCGGGGCTGCCAGGCCGCCTTTAGTAAGGGGGGGAATCAATGCTGTGTATTTGACCCTCACCGGCCCCGGAGACCAATACAGTTTGATAAGTAGGGAAAGTAGTTGCTTAAAGAAAGAAGGGGGTAACCAGGTGGGTGCTTGTCTAAATAAGTAGAGAAATTTAGGGAGGAACTTCATCTTGAAAAGATTAATCCTACCAATAAGAGAAAGTGGGAGTCTAAGCCATCTATCAACCGCCTTTTGAAGGGATATCATGAGAGGGTCAATGTTTAACTCTTTAAATTTCTCAATTTGTGGGTGCACATAGATACCTAAATATTTCAGGATAGTGACTCGCTGTAGCGGGAGGTCGGGGTCAAGCACATCGGCTGCTCCTGAGTCAAGAAGGAGAAGGGTGGACTTAGACCAATTTATCTTAAGGCCAGAGTATAGGGTGTGGGAGTTTATTAAATGAAGGGCTGCCCTGAGGGACGGGCCCATTTTTTATTATTTGTGGTTTTTGAGTTATTTAGCTTTTTATTCAGTAGCTCTCCAGTTTGCAGTTTCAGCAGTCTGGTTTCTAGAGTCCTTATCACCCTAGCAACCATGCACAGATTTGAATAAGGCTGGAATATGAATACCGTACAAAGCATTTGTTTTTAGATGGGGTCAGTGACCCCCATTTGAATGCTGGACAGAGTCAGAAGAAGAAGAAGGGAAATAACTGAAAAACTATTACAATAAAATAAATAAATAATGAAGACCAGTTAAAAAGTTGCTTAGAATTGGCCATTCTACGATATACTAAAAGTTAACTTAAAGATGAACCACCCCTTTAAAGAAACTCAGGGATTCGGCTCAGCAGGGAAAAACTTAAGGAATGTATTTATTAAATGTATAAATTTAGAACAGTTAAAGAGTCGGCGATAGTGATGTGCGGGCCGGCCCAATACCTGCGGGATCCGTGGGTCAGATCGACCTCGCACTCCTCTTCGTGGGTGGCGACTTCTGGCTTTATAGCTGTGCGCCTGCTCACCCCACCCCCTCTTGTGACGTCATCAGTGGGGCAGGTCTATAAAGGGAAGTCGGTTTCGCGTGGGCTGAGGGAAGGGCGGGTTAGGGTCAGGTGCGGATCGGGAAAAACCCTACCCGCAAATCACTTGTCGGTGACCCTCCTTCCAGAGCTGCTTTAGAAAGTGAAAAATGGGGCTTTTAACTTCAATATTAGAAAAATGGTCACAAATAGAAAATTTAAAGTAATTGGAAAAATTATTTCTGGTGAAACTGGAAAAAGTGTTTGAAGGTGAACAACCCCTTTAAGTCTACTAGAAAATCATGTAAACATGAAATAAACCCAATAGGCTGATTTTGCTTCCAATTAGGATTAATTATATCTTAGTTGGGATCAAGTACAAGCTACTGTTTTATTATTACACAGAAAAAGAAAATCATGTTTAAGAAATTTGGTTTATTTCATTATAATGGAGTCTATGGGAGACAACCATTCTGTAATTCGGAGCTTTCTGGATAACAGGTTTCCAAATAACAGATCCTATACCTGTACAAAGCAGAATTAATCCTGGAATGACGATTTTTTTAAAGGGGAACTATCGGGGAAAATGAACATTTAATAAAAGCTTCATCATACTGAAATAAGAAACTTTCTAAATATAATCAATTAAAAATTCTGTACTGAAAAAATCAAGTTTATGTTCACTATTCCTCTCTCAGCATCTGTTTCTCTTCATTCTGTCTTTATGCAGCAGTTCGGTGTGAGATATTCATTGACAGTTAGATCCAATATATCTTATAGGGGAGCTTCTTTTGCCTAGAAGATGTATTAGAGCTCACTCTATTAAAATCCCCAGACATCATGTCTCTCTACATGCAGAATTTGTGCAAAAGGCAGTTATTTTGTTTGTACTGGAATCAGTTATTTGAGTGAGCTCTAATTCATCTGCTAGGCAAGGAGCCTCCCTATAAGATATATTGGATCTAACTGTCAATGAATATCTGACACCCAACTGCTGCATGAAGACAGAATGAAGAGAAACAGATGCTGAGAGAGGAATAGTGAACAAAAACGTGATTATTTCAGAAACAATGCAGAATATTTAATTCATTGTATTTATAAAGTTTCTTATTTCAGTGCGATGAAGCTTATATTAAATTTTCATTTTTGAGATAGTTCCCCTTTAAACATTATTTAGATTGTGATCCTATTATGCTGAAATTGCAGAGACCCTTTACATCTGGTTTTAGGCTGGCTGTACCCCCACAGGCACAAGGAGGCCAACTTTGTAAATAGAATCAGTTCCCCCTGAATCACAAACACATTTCATTCCTTGCTGAATTAATGGAAATTAAGCAACTCATTATCCAGTCTATGATGTGCCAGATAGGGTGATGATATGTGAAAAATACATGTCAAGGTTTGGGTTCTAATGACTGTCAATCTCCACTTTTATTTAGGACAACAAGATAATGCTGAAGGTGGGAAAGTGTCTGCGCCCCCTGCTGGCATGCAAGAAAACAGCCGACTGAGTGAAGCCAGTAACTTTTCTTTGGGAGATCCAGATCTTTCCAAAACATCTGCCGGCAGCCAAGAGCAGAGCAGTAACGAAAGCATTAGGAGCCGGACTAAGTTATCTTGGAGACAGACATTGTCTCTAGAAGCGGCTTCATTTCATAACTTGAGCCTCCCAGGTAAATACACTGTAAATGTTTTTATTTGAGCCTGGCACATCTGTTAATTCACTCTTCCATTTACTAAAAGGCACATCAGAGGCCCAGTGATGTACATAGCCCTCTAAGTGACTTTTATGCACCTCATCTGGCCCTCAAACATACATGGCTGACATTACAGATCATAGATGTCATCACATGCTAATACCCTGTTCTTTGTACAGAACCATGCTAGCCTTTCCTCACTGTTTGATTATATATATATATATTGAATAAAGTACCCCCTTTTGTAAAATATAGGGATATTATAAGTTACCGAGGAGTTTCATGACCATATAAAAACACGAGGCCGAAGGCCGAGTGTTTTTATACAGGTCATGGAACTCCGAGGTAACTTCTAATATCCTCCATATTTTACAACTGGGGGTACTTTATTTATTATAATACACAAATTTCAGTGAGTCATGTGACAGAAATGACATCAGAACTCACCGTTTATAACTGATGACATCAGAACTCACCGTTTATAAGGATATAATTTACAGGATATTCATGGCTTTTGTGTATTATTTATATATATATATATATATATATATATATATATATATATATATATATATATATATATATATATATATATATATATATATATATATATATATATATATATATATATATATATATATATATATATATAAAATATACACACAAATACAAGAGTCCTCTGCACTCAACCCATTATTTGTCTATATGTATTTTGTGGTCACAGCCTCATTGCACCCCCGCCTAATGGTTTTAAAAAATAGTGGTGAGCACAACTTTCCCTTGATATAGATATATCTCTGTACAATTCGCAAAAGCCATGCGTATCCTCTAAAGCATATCCTTATAAAAGGCTCTTAGCGATGTTATACATGTAGTGATGTCACTTGTCACATGACTCACTATTATAATAAATTAAGTACCTCTTGTTGGAAACTATAAGGATACGAGTTCCATGACTATATAAAAGTGTCATGGAATATATATGAGTCAGTAACTGGTTCCCTTTCTTCAGATCAATCCTGGAGCTCTTCAGGCCTTTCTCCTTGTCCTACTGGTAACGAAACTGGCTTCCATATTCAGCACCCTGCCCAGGAGGGAACTGATTTGCTGGTAAGTGGTTACAACAAAACTGCCTGAGATTGAAGCTTATTAGTGGGGAGACCAGGTAATGATCAGTGATGAAAAATAGCCAAATCTGATCACTAGTTTAACACTGGTGTATGATCTATCTTTGCCTGGGAAGCGTGTGTGTGTGTCTGACTGCATAGGAGTGTTCGTGCATCTGGATCATTGTGTGTGTGTATTTATAAGTGTGCATGGAGAGAAAAGGTTGTGCTCTTACTGGTTTGAAATATGATGACATGACAATTTCCAGATCACAACCAGGGTGGTTTCTACACTTGATCTGATCTCAAATATTGTGTTTGAGTAGGAATGAAAGTGTGTATTTGTGTCTGGCTGTTTGTGTATGTTGTGTGAATGTAGAGAAAGAATGTTGTGCTTTTACCTGTCTGAGCATAGATGACCATGGCATTATCCAGATCTTAAACTTGTTGGTTTCTACACTTGATCTGAGCTCAAATATTTTGTGTGTCCAAGTAGGAATGAATGTGTGTGTGTGTGTGTGTGTGTGTGTGTGTGTGTGTGTATGCATGCAGAGAAAAAGTTGCGCTCTTACTGACTTGAGCAATGATGACTGACAATATCCAGATCATAACCATGGTGGTTTCTACACTTGATCTGAGCTCATATATTTTGTGTGTGTCCAAGTAGGAATGAAAGTGTGTGTGTGTGTGTATGCATGCAGAGAAAAAGTTGCGCTCTTACTGGCCATGACAATTTCCAGATCATAACCATGGTGGTTTCTACACTTGATCTGAGCTCATATATTCTGTGTGATTCTGTGTGAGCTCAAATATTGTGTGTGAGTAGGAATGAAAGTGTGTATGTGAGAAAGTTGTGCTTTTACCTGTCTGAGCAATGATGACATGACAATTTCCAGATCATAACCATGGTGGTTTTTACACTTGATCTGAGCTCAGACATTCTGTGTGAGTGTCTGCATAGGAATGAAAGTGTGTGTGTGTGTGTGTGTGTGTATAAGGTGTGAATAGAGAGAAAGTTGTGCTTTTACCTTTCTGAACAATGATGACTGTGAGCTCATATATTCTGTGTGAGTGTCCAAGTAGGAATGAGTGTGTGTAGAGAAAAAGTTGTGCTCTTACTGGCTTGAGCAATGATGACATGACAATATCCAGATCATAACCATGGTGGTTTCTACACTTGATCTGAGCTCATATATTCTGTGTGTGTGTGTGTGTGTGTGTGTGTTTGAGTAGGAGTGTGTGTGTGTGTGTGTGTGTGTGTGACTAAGGTGTGATAAAAAGAAAATGTTGTGCTTTTACATATGAGCAATGATCACCATGACAATATCCAGATCTTAAACTTGTTGGTTTCTACACTTGATCTGAGCTCAAATAGTGTGTGTGTATGTGTCTTGAGCAATGATGACCATGACAATATCCAGATCATAACCATGGTGGTTTCTACACTTGATCTGAGCTCAAGTATCCTGTGTGAGTGTCCCAAGTAAGAATGAAAAGTGTTTGTATGTGTGTATAAGGTGTGATAGCAAGAAAATGTTGTGCTTTTACCTATCTGAGCAATGATGACCATGACAATATCCAGATCTTAACCTTGTTGGTTTCTACACTTGATCTGAGCTCAAATATTTTGTGTGCATTTGTCAGGCTTCTGCGGTGTTAGTTTAGTTCTGCATACAGTATGTATCTTCTATACAGGGGGCACCGGAGCTGGGAAGAAATGATCTTGGATACAGTGCACAAGCGCCGGAGGCTTTCAGTGATCACTTATCAACAACCACAATCTCTACAGGCAGTTTTCTGACTAGCGAGAAGGCGGATTCAAGCACAATCAATTCAGGTCTGGAAGTTTTCATGATCTTATACATAATACAAATCGTACAGTACATGGTTGGTGAGGGCCTTCTCTATTCTAGTATTACATAATATAAATGTACTTCCCAGTGGCCAGATTTAGATATATTGTTACTTGTGTATATATGTGTATTCTCCCTGCTGTAAAAGCCACTGGGAATTGTAATGGTCATAAGACTTTTACAGCCAGGAAATGTATATGCATTGCATATACTTTTATATGATATGCAGTTTTAGGGGTAGATTTATTAAGGGTCGAATAGTACATAGACACAGAAAGTTTACAGCTGATTTTACGGTCCTAAACAAAGGAGAACTAAAGCTTTAGTAAAAAAGTAGGCTATAAATGTTGTACATTATCTTTTGGGTTTCTGTACCAGCCCAAGGCAACCACAGCCCTTTAGCAGTAAAGATCTGTGTCTCCAAAGATGCCCCAGTAGCTCCCCATCTTCTTTTCTGCTGATTCACTGCACATGCTCTGTGCTGCTGTCAATTACTGAGCTTAGGGACCCACTCACAATATACAGTACACGTAGAATAGGAATGTCACAATATAAGGCTGATTAGTAATTAATACAGATAATTACTACATGGCAGCACAGAAACCAGTGCAATTAGCATCAGAATTTAATAATCCGCAAACCTGTAGCATCAGCTTATATTACAGGGGAAGCTCATTTTCTGCTGGATAATTAGTGACGAGCCCTAAGCTTAGCTTCTCAACAGCCAATCAGAGCCCACTGAGCATGTGAGTGTCACAGACACTTTCCAAGATGGTGACCCCCTGTGACAAGTTTGAAGTCCTGGATCATTGCTGCTATTGACAAGCTGAAACTTTAGCCTCGTGCAATAAGTTAAATAAATTAAATATGGCATGTTTAGCCCTATTCATTTTTAGGGTTTAGTTCTCCTTTAGGGAATGTTTTATAGAGGCACCTTGTGGCAGAATCTTTATTCATATAAACAGAATCGCTCACCTACTGATGCTTCTCCACTGTGTACAAAAGTAAAAACAGCCCACCTAAAACTGGTAGATGGGAATGTGACAATTTAACTTTTCTCTTGCCTAGATTGGGGGACACAGGCACCATGGGGATGAAGATCCTGCTGCTTGGAGAAAGGACACTAAAAGGTTAAAGTGGCTCCTCCTCCTCCTGCTCTGGGCTTCATCCCCGCCTACCTCCTCAATCCAGTTTTCTTTTAGTGTCCTCAGAAGGAGGATGGACACTTCGTGGCTGGGAGCAATGGTACAGATTTATTCAGTATCATGCCACTACTGGGGTCAGTGTTTCTCTTCCAGAACCCCTCCAGCCAAGGACTTCTGATCTGAAGATGCTCTATAGCCTTCCCGCTCTACGGAGGCTGCAGGCTGGGGAGCTCCCCCCACACTACCCTGGGCACTGTTTCCCGCTCTCCGGAGGCTGCACCAGTAGCCACGACGGAGGGTATATCTTTTATTGAGCATTCCTGGCTGGCACGAGGAGGTAAGTCAATTCCCTCCTCCCTCCCCCCATTACATGCTGCCTGTCAGCTCTGCAGAAAGGCATTTAGTTTCACTGTCACTGCTATTCTCTCACAGAGATTTTCCTAGGCATTTAGTTTCACTTTCACTGCTATTCTCTGACAAAGATTTCCCTAGGCCAGGGATGTCCAAAAGGTAGATTGGGATCTACCAGTAGACCTTTAGCTGGTCATCAGTAGATCTCAAGACACTGTCAACACACAGTTTGTCTAAATCACCCTCCTGTTTCATGCTTTTTATTCAGATATTTATGTTAAGGTTACAAAAAAAAAAAAAAAAATGGATGCTTAAACATAACAATATACATTTTCTCATGAATCAATATTAAGTAATATTTTTTATGGAACAGAATGCTAACAATGCTTTTATAGATGTAGATCATAATGGGACAACAGCACTAAAAGTAGTCCCCGCATTGGTAACTCAGTGCCATTCCCAGCGACCTTTCGCGCCACCATCTGGCGCTGCGTCTATTTCATTGTGCACGAGTCGCTGCACACGCGCCTCACGGGCACCATCTTACTAAGGTACTATACCAAAGCCCGGGAAACCTCTCTGGCGGCCATTTTGGATCCACATCTCTCTCCAGTACTGAGCGTTTCCAGCCTCACTGTCTCTCACAGAGAAGAACAAGGCACCATTCCTTCCTACCTTGGTGAATAGGTAGTTACGCTTCCCTTACTCTTTCTCTAGGGGATTAACACTTCCCTCTCTCTATGGGACCTACTGTGGGGTTTTTCACTACTTCCCTCTGTCTCCACAGATTGCACTCTAAGGGAGAAGTGGTTCACTCCTCTGGACTCTCCTAATATTCCCCAATATCTTTACTTACTGGGTGGCACTACATAGTATAGCCATGACGGGCAGGGCAGATGACCAGTCCCTTCCCAAGCAGGCAACTGCATGTACCACCAATGCTATTTAGTATTTGGCATGGGCTATTTGCAGACCTAAATTTGCTAGTGTTTTGGCTGAGCCAATATGTGAAGCCTGTAAGACTGCAGCAGTCACTGCACAATTACAATCCCACACAGCCCTACCAGCCAGCTCTGCGACAGCTACGGCTAATCAAACGAGCTTGGATTCTGAATTGGTGTGCGCTCTATCTCTAGCGGGTCTACAAAACCTAGCCAGAATTCCAGAGACTCTAGATAAGGTCCTACAGCACCTATCTACACAGCCTCACAGACAGGTCACTCAGCAGTCGGCCACAAAGCGACCTCCCCTTTCCCCACCTGTTTTGCCTGATGAACAGGAAGAGGGACAGATCCTATCCGCAGATGAATAGGATCAGGATACCCCTAGATCACAATGAGAGGTCGAGAGCCTGATTCAGGCACACCCTACCTTTAGCAGAGCGAACCAAAAACATTTTCAAGAGGCAAAAGAAGTCTTCTTGTGTCTTTCCAGCCTATGAACAGCTGTGTGACATTGTTAAAGCACAATGGAAAATGCCAGACCATAGAGTCCAATTTTCCATCGCTTTACTCAAACTTATCCTTTTACTTTACAGACCTTGGTCTTCACCCCCAGCAGTGGACCCACCGGTCTCTAAATTGTCAAAGACCACCATCATTCCAGTAGCCGATGCGACTTCCTTTAACGATCCTATCGACAAACGTCTTGAGGGTTTCTGCAAGTCGATTTTTACAGCAGCAGGCGGAACTCTCCGACCTATTATTGTCACCCCATGGGTATCCAGGTCAATGGAAGTTTGAACAGGTGGCCCAACTCATGGCTCAGAAGACCCCTCCACAGACCTCTTTCTAGCTCCGATAGCAGACACAAATATATATAAATTTGCGTAGCAGTCCTGGACGCGGCTAAGCTCGTCACAAGGGCTTAGGCATAATCCATTGCAGCCAGACGTTTCCTTTGGCTAAAAAACTGGTCAACAGATCTTACCTTGAAGTGGTCTCTGCTTGGTCTCCCATTCTCAGAAAACAACTTTTTGGTGCTGAACAGAGAAGGTAAATTCTCAAGCTACAGGAGGCAAGAGCACTTTACTTCTGCAAAACAGACCCAAAAGGACAACCTTCAAAAGGCAACCATTTTTTTTTTTTCCCGTCCCTTTCGCCAAAATCAGAGCCAGAGGTCCCAACATGAAAAGCAACAAGCTCCGACCCGCCCCAGATTCCAGTCAGGGCAGAGCACTTCTTGGTCAGGAAGCAGAGCAGCACCTAAGCCCGCACAGGACAAAACAGCCTCCGCATGAGGAGGTGCCCACCCCTGAAAGCTAAACCCTTTGGCGGACGCTTAAGTCACTTTCAAGGCTCCCTACCACAGAACCCAGGCACTCAGCGTGCCAAGGGGTTCCACACGTCCTGACTGCCTCCGCGGTAGTAATGGCGGTCCCTCAAAGGTAAAAGGGGCTTCGGTTTCTACTTAAACCTGTTTATAGTACCCAAAAAGGATGGATCTTTTCACCTGGTGCTAGACCTAAAGGCACTAAACGACCATGTAAAGAAACACCACTTCAAGATGGAATCCATCCAGTCAGTCCTAATGTCCATGGACATAGAGGATTTCAGGGCGGTGATCGACATCAAAGATGCATACCTGCATGTCCCCATACATCCCAACCACCACTGGTTCCTTCACTTTTCAGTGGCAGGAGAATATTGGCAATCCCTGGCACTCCCCTTCAGACTATCCTCCGCGCAAAGGCTATTCACAAAGGTCATGGCTGCGGCTCTAGAGGACCTGCGACTGCAGGGAGTGAGTGTCATACCATACCTGGACGACCAACTGGTAAAGGCCCGTTCCATGGCACTGGCCACAACTCATCTCCAGACACTAATGCTGTTCGTCTGGCAGATAAACTTCCAAAAATCTCGATTCATACCTTCTAAGAGTACAGAATATTTAGGGCTTGATCTAAATTCTTCATTGGGAAGAGCCTTCCTTCCCCAATCCAAGATCACCTCAATGCAGGGGCTCCTGTCAGCTCTGCAGAAAACGGATCAGGTACCTTTAAGGTTGCCATGAGAGTGCTAGGGACTATAGTGTCATCCTGCGATTCCATATGCGCAGCTCCACACCAGAGCCTTACTCCAACACCAGAGGAGGAACTGAGCGAACCTAAACTGCAGGATTCCCCTATCAGAACTAGTTTGAACCTCTATCACTTGGTGGCTTTGACCAACAACACTTCTGTCAGGAAAACCCTTCCCCAATCACCAGTGGACAGTCATCGCAACAGATGCCAATCTACAAGGTTGGGGAGAAGTATTGGGAGACCTAACCGTACAGGGACGTTGGTCACAGAAAGAACTACTCCCCATCAACATCCTGGAATTAAGAGCAATCTACCTGTCATTGCTCCAATGGTCAGGCAGACTTCAAGATCTACCTGTAAGAATACAGTCAGACAATGTGACAGCGTTGGCTTACATCAACCACCAAGGAGGCACAAGGAGTCAAGCTACCCTCGCAGAGGCACAGCAAATTCTTCTGTGGGTGTAAAACACGGTACCAGCTATCTCCGCAGTTCATATCCCTGGAGTGGACAACTGGATAGCAGATTTTCTCAGCCGAGAGACCTTACATCAGGAAGAGTGGAGCCTACACCCAGAGGTTTTTTCAACTGATTCTGGCAAGGTGGGGCACTCCGGGAGTAGACTTAATGGCATCCAGGTACAACAACAAGCTTACGAGGTTCTTCACAAGAAGACCCTCTGGCCCTAGCATTGGAAACACTGGTGGTTCCGTGGCAGTTTCACCTAGCATATGTCTTCCCACCACTGGCACTTCTGCCAAGGGTAATCAAGAAGGGTAGAAACAGTTCTAGTGGCACCCTACTGGCCACACCACACTTGGTTCGAAGAGCTCATAAGTTCATCAGTGGACGCACCATTCCACCTTCCAGACAGACTGGATCTGATCCTCCACCCGAGTTCACCATGGCTGGCTTTAACGGCATGACACTTGAAGCCATAATCCTAGCCAGATCAGGAGTTCCAAAAAAGGCCATACCGACCTTACTAAGGGCCAGACAGCCCGTCTCCGCACGCATCTACCACAGGGTATGGTGTAAATCTAAAGCCAAAGACCCACAGTCCTGGGACGATAGTAGCCTATTGTTATTCCTTCAGGAGGGTTTAGAAATAAGGGCTGGCACTCAGCTCACTGAATGTTCAGGTATCAGCCTTATCTATCCTTTTTCAGCAGCAGCTTGCAATGCTGCCCAACATCAAGACCTTCCTACAGGGAGCATTGAGGATGATACCTCCATACCGTCATACAATGCCTCCCTGGGATCTCACTATGGTACCTTCTGTATTGCAGGAGCAACCGTTCGAGCCATTGGATCAATTCCATTACCTCTGCTGACTCTTGAGGTCGTTTTCTATTAGCCGTCACTTCGGCTAGACTAGTTTCAGAACTAGCAGCTCTATCCTGTCGTCCACCATTTTTGATTTTTTACAAGGACAAGGCGGTGTTGAGACCTACCCTGGATTTCTTCCTAAGGAGTTCCATCTTAACCAGGACCTGGTGGTTCCTTCATTTTGTCCTGAACAAAAGACAAATTTGGAACAGTTACATACGTAGATGTGGTTCGTTCTCTCAGAACATATACCAGGGCTACCAAGAGTAGAAGGAAGCTAGACAACCTCTTTGTCTTACCAGAAGGACCACGGAAAAGCCTTAAGGCATCTAAGGCCACCAATGCAAGATGGATTAGGTCAACAATCTTGAAGGCCTATGAGGTACGAGGTAAGGCCACACCCTTCCGGGTTCAGCTCATTCTACTTCTTCACTCAGCACTTCTTGGGTGGTTCGCCTCCAGGCTTCAGCAGAACAGGTCTGTAGGGCTGCAGTGTGGTCATCCACACACACCTTTTCCAAATTCTACAAGGTGCATACATTCGCCTCAGCCGAAGCAAGCTTCGGCAGGAAAGTGTTGCAGGTGGTTATTCCCTGAACACTAGGGGTAAAAAAGTCCCGCCCTCATGGGTAGCTTTGGGACGTCCCCATGGTGCCTGTGTCCCCCAATCTAGGCAAGAGAAAAATAGATTTTTGTACTTACCGTTAAATCCTTTTCTCTTGTCCTACATTGGGGGACACAGGCCTTCCCTCCCTGTATTAGTTCAAGTTAATGTTGATCAGGTAATATCTTATATAATTTTATTGTTCAAATACCAACAAGTTCAAACAGCAGGTGGTTCATACCGTGCTTAGCTTGCATTGGGGAGGTGCTCCTTCTCTTCACATGGGCAATTGGTAGGGCTCGTCATCTCTTCTTCGGTCAGAAAACTGAGGATTGAGGAGGTAGGCGGGGATGAAGCCCAGAGCAGGAGGAGGAGGAGCCAATTTAACCTTTTAGTGTCCTTTCTCCAAGCAGCAGGATCTTCATCCCCATGGTGCCTGTGTCCCCCAATGTAGGACAAGAGAAAAGGATTTAACGGTAAGTACAAAAATCTATTTATCGACTTAGTAAAAAACGGTTTTCCTTGTCCTTTAAAGGGGTTGTTCACCTTAAAAGTAACGTTTAGTATGATGTAGATCGTTTGCAATTGGTTTTCATTTTTGAGTGAGTTAGCCTTTAATGCAACCGCTCTCCAGATTGCTATTTCAGTTGCTATGGTCCAAATTGCCCTAGTAACCATTCACTGATTTGAACAAGAGACTGAAATATTAATAGGGGAGGACCTGAATGGAAAAATGAGTAATAAAAAAAGAAGAAAAAACCCCCCCAAAATATAAACCAAAACGCAATAATAGAACATTTGTAGCTTTACAGAGCATTTGTTTTTAGATGGGGTCAGTGACCCCCATTTGAAAACTGGAATGAGTGAGAAAAAAAAAAAACGGCAAATAATAAAAAAAAAAACAATAAATAATGAAGACCAATGGAAAATTTGCTTAGAACTGCCCATTCTTTAACATACTAAAAGTTAACCATCCCTTCCAGTTCTCCAGTATGCTTAGAATGAAAAAGTCTTTTGAGTTCTATGGTCGCCAGTAGAGATGCGCGAATTTGTTCGGTTTCGTGAAACACAAATTTTGATGCCTGCGTCAGTTCGCGGGTGTCAAAATTGATGCCGGCGACAATTTGACACGCGCCTATTTCGTCCAATTGTATTAGTCAATGGGCGGGCAGTATATTGTTGCTGGTCTCAATTTTTTCTACGCGCCGTTTCACAAATTTATTTGCCGCCGGTTAAACACAGAAATTCGCCGAGAATTTGCGCCTGCTGACTTTCCTCCCCATTTTGTTTACTCAGAGCCTTTATCAGACCTTCAGAAATGTAACTTCTCCAGTATCGATGGGGATCACCGTACCTGGAGTCCTTCGGCCAATGGGATTCCACAGCCAACAAGACGAAATGAGTTCACAAGCCCAGGTTATTCCATGTCTGCATCGGACCAGCGCAGCCACATTCAGCAGATCATTGATAAATACACCAGAGATCTCAGTGCTTCTCTGGAGAGAAATTTAAGCTTTCATAGTAAGTAGCAAAGAAAAATAATATGTAAGTAATAACGGTATCAAGACATGTTAAAGAATGCTATAGAATGGCCAATTCTAAGTAATTTTTCAATTGGTCTTCGTTATTTATTTATTTTTAATCATTTTTAAATTATTTGCTGCCTTCTTCTGACTCTTTGCAGCTTTCAATTGGGGGTCACTGACCTCATCTAAAAATCAAATGCTTTGTAAAGCTACAAATGTATTGTTATTTCTACTTTTTATTACTCCTCTTTTTATTCAGGCCTCTCCTATTCACATTCCAGTTTCTTATCCATACCTGGACCCTAGCAACCAGATGGCTTAAATTGCAAACCGGGGAGCTGCTGAATAAAGAGCTAATTAAAGGGCATGTAAAGGCAAAAAAATAAAATCCCATTTCTCTTGCCTAGATTGGGGGACACAGGCACCATGGGGATGAAGATCCTGTTGCTTGGAGAAAGGACACTAAAAGGTTAAAGTGGCTCCTCCTCCTCCTGCTCTGGGCTTCATCCCCGCCTACCTCCTCAATCCTCAGTTTTCTTTTAGTGTCCTCAGAAGGAGGATGGACACTTCGTGGCTGGGAGCAATGGTACAGATTTATTCAGTATCATGCCACTACTAGGGGTCAGTGTTTCTCTTCCAGAACCCCTCCAGCCAAGGACTTCTGATCTGAAGATGCTCTATAGCCTTCCCGCTCTACGGAGGCTGCAGGCTGGGGAGCTCCCCCCCCACACTACCCTGGGCACTGGTTCCCGCTCTCCGGAGGCTGCACCAGTAGCCACGACGGAGGGTATATCTTTTATTGAGCATTCCTGGCTGGCACAAGGAGGTAAGTCAATTCCCTCCTCCCTCCCCCCATTACATGCTGCCTGTCAGCTCTGCAGAAAGCCATTTACTTTCACTTTCACTGCTATTCTCTCACACAGATTTTCCTAGGCATTTAGTTTCACTTTCACTGCTATTCTCTCACACAGATTTTCCTAGGCATTTAAGTTTCACTTTCACTGCTATTCTCTGACAAAGATTTCCCTAGGCCAGGGATGTCCAAAAGGTAGATGGGATCTACCAGTAGACCTTTAGCTGGTCATCAGTAGATATAAAGACACTGTCAACACACAGTTTGTCTAAATCACCCTCCTGTTTCATGCTTTTTATTTGATATTTATGTTAAGGTTACAATATACATTTTCTCATGAATCAATATTAAGTCATATTTTCCATGGAACAGAATTCTAACAATGCTTTTATATATGTAGATCATAATGGGACAACAGCACTAAAAGTAGTCCCCGCATTGGTAACTCAGTGCCATTCCCAGCGATCTTTCGCGCCACCATCTGGCGATGCGTCTGTTTCATTGTGCACGAGTCGCTGCACACGCGCCTCACGGGCGCCATCTTACTAAGGTACCATACCAAAGCCCGGGAAACCTCTCTGGCAGCCATTTTGGATCCGCATCTCTCTCTCCAGTACTGAGCGTTTCCAGCCTCACTGTCTCTCACAGAGAAGAACAAGGTACCATTCCTTCCTACCTTGGTGAATAGGTAGTTACACTTCCCTTACTCTTTCTCTAGGGGATTAACACTTCCCTCTCTCTATGGGACCTACTGTGGGATTTTTCACTACTTCCCTCTGTCTCCACAGATTGCACTCTAAGGGAGAAGTGGTTCACTCCCCTGGACTCTCCTAATATTCCCCAATATCTTACTTACTGGGTTGCACTACATAGTATAGCCATGACGGGCAGGGCAGATGACCAGTCCCTTCCCAAGCAGGCAACTGCATGTACCACCAATGCAATTTAGTATTTGGCATGGGCTACTTGCAGACCTAAATTTGCTAGTGTTTTGGCTGAGCCAATATGTGAAGCCTGTAAGACTGCAGCAGTCACTGCACAATTACAATCCCACACAGCCCTACCAGCCAGCTCTGCGACAGCTACGGCTAATCAAACGAGCTTGGATTCTGAATGGTGTGCGCTCTATCTCTAGCGGGTCTACAAAACCTAGCCAGAATTCCAGAGACTCTAGATACCGTCCTACAGCACCTATCTACAGAGCCTCACAGACCGGTCACTCAGCAGTCGGTCACAAAGCGACCTCCCCTTTCCCCACCTGTTTTGCCTGATGAACAGGAAGAGGCATTGGGAAGAGGGACAGATCCTATCCGCAGATGAATAGGATCAGGATACCCCTAGATCACAATGAGAGGTCGAGAGCCTGATTCAGGCACACCCCACCTTTAGCAAACCAATAACATTTTCAAGAGGCAAAAGAAGTCTTCTTGTCTTTCCAGCCTATGAACAGCTGGGTGACATTGTTAAAGCACAATGGAAAACGCCAGACCATAGAGTCCAATTTTCCATCGCTTTACTCAAACTTATCCTTTTACTTTACAGACCTTGGTCTTCACCCCCAGCAGTGGACCCACCCGTCTCTAAATTGTCAAAGACCACCACCATTCCAGTAGTCGATGCGGATTCCTTTAACGATCCTATCAACAAACGTCTTGAGGGTTTCTGCAAGTCGATTTTTACAGCAGCAGGCAGAACTCTTCGACCTATTATTGCCACCCCATGGGTATCCAGGTCAATGGAAGTTTGGGTGGAACAGGTGGCCCAACCTCTTTCTAGCTCCGATAGCGGACACAAATATATAAATTTGCGTAGCAGTCCTGGACGCGGCTAAGCTCGTCACATGGGCTTCGGCATAATCCATTGCAGCCAGATGTTTCCTTTGGCTAAAAAACTGGTCAACAGATCTTACCTTGAAGTGGTCTCTGCTTGGTCTCCCATTCTCGGGGAAAAAAAAAAAAAAAAAAAAAAAAAAAAAAAAAAACAAAAAACAAAAAAAAACAACTTTTTGGTGCTGAACAGAGAAGGAAAATTCTCAAGCTACAGAGCCAGAGGTCCTAACATGAAAAGCAACAAGCTCCGACCCGCCCCAGATTCCAGTCAAGGCAGAGCACGTCTTGGTCAGGAAGCAGAGCAGCACCTAAGCCCGCACGGGACAAAACAGCCTCCGCATGAGGAGGTGCCCACCCCTGAAAGCTAAACCCTTTGGCATACGCTTAAGTCACTTTCGGGAGGTGTGACGGCATAGAGTACTGGAACCCTGGGTCCTACAGATCATTTCTATCTCATAGAATTCGCTCAGCTACCTCCGAGGTGATTTTCCATCTCAAGGCTCCCTACCACAGAACCCAGGCACTCAGCTTTCCATGGGGTTCCAAACGCCCTGACTGCCTCCGCGGTAGTAATGGCGGTCCCTCAAAGGTAAAAGGGGCTTCGGTTTCTACTTAAACCTGTTTATAGTACCCAAAAAGGATGGATCTTTTCACCTGGTGCTAGACCTAAAGGCACTAAACGACCATGGAAAGAAGCACCACTTCAAGATGGAATCCATCCAGTCAGTCCTAATGTCCCTGGACACAGAGGATTTCAGGGCGGTGATCGACATCAAAGAGGCATACCTGCATGTCCCCATACATCCCAACCACCACTGGGTCCTTCACTTTTCAGTGGCAGGAGAACATTGGCAATCCCTGGCACTCCCCTTCAGACTATCCTCCGCGCAAAGGCTATTCACAAAGGTCATGGCTGCGGCTCTAGAGGACCTGCGACTGCAGGGAGTGAGTGTCGTACCATACCTGGACGACCAACTGGTAAAGGCCCGTTCCATGGCACTGGCCACAACTCATCTCCAGACACTAATGCTGTTAGGTTGGCAGATAAACTTCCAAAATTCTCGATTCATACCTTCCCAGAGTACTGAATATTTAGGGCTTGATCTAAATTCTTCATTGGGAAGAGCCTTCCTTCCCCAATCCAAGATCACCTCCATGCAGGGGCTCCTGCCATCTCTGCAAAAAATGGATCAGGTACCTTTAAGGTTGCCATGAGAGTGCTAGGGACTATAGTGTCATCCTGCGATTCCATATGCGCAGCTCCACACCAGAGCCATGCAGAGCCTTACTCCAACACCAGAGGAGGAACTGAGCGAACCTAAACTGCAGGATTCCCCTATCAGATCTAGTTTGAACCTCTATCAGTTGGTGGCTTTGACCAACAACACTTCCGTCAGGAAAACCCTTCCCCAATCACCAGTGGACAGTCATCACAACAGTTGCCAGTCTACAAGGTTGGGGAGAAGTATTGGGAGACCTAACCGTACAGGGACGTTGGTCACAGAAAGAACTACTCCCCATCAACATCCTGGAATTAAGAGCAATCTACCTGTCATTGCTCCAATGGTCAGGCAGACTTCAAGATCTACCTGTAAGAATACAGTCAGGCAATGTGACAGCGTTGGCTTACATCAACCACCAAGGAGGCACAAGGAGTCAAGCTGCCCTCGCAGAGGCACAGCAAATTCTTCTGTGGGTGTAAAACACGGTACCAGCTATCTCCGCAGTTCATATCCCTGGAGTGGGCAACTGGATAGCAGATTTTCTCAGCCGAGAGACCTTAGATCAGGGAGAGTGGAGCCTACACCCAGAGGTTTTTTCAACTGATTCTGGCAAGGTGGGGCACTCCGGAAGTAGACTTAATGGCATCCAGGTACAACAACAAGCTTACGAGGTTCTTCACAAGAAGCAATGACCCTCTGGCCCTAGCATGGACACACTGGTGGTTCCGTGGCAGTTTCACCTAGCATATGTCTTCCCACCACTGGCACTTCTGCCAAGTGTAATCAAGAAGGGTAGAAACAGTTGTAGTGGCACCCTACTGGCCACACCACACTTGGTTCGAAGAGCTCATAAGTTCATCAGTGGACGCACCATTCCACCTTCCAGACAGAATGGATCTGTTATCTCAGGGACTGATCCTCCACCTGAGTTCACCATGGCTGGATTTAACGGCATGACACTTGAAGCCATAATCCTAGCCAGATCAGGAGTTCCAAAAAAGGCCATACCGACCTTACTAAGGGCCAGAAAGCCCGTCTTCGCACGCATCTACCACAGGGTATGGAGGACATTCATATCCTGGTGTAAATCTAAAGCCAAAGACCCACAGTCCTGGGACGAAAGTAGCCTATTGTTATTCCTTCAGGAGGGTTTAGAAATAAGGGCTGGCACTCAGCTCACTGAATGTTCAGGTATCAGCCTTATCTATCCTTTTTCAGCAGCAGCAGCTTGCAATGCTGCCCAACATCAAGACCTTCCTACAGGGAGCATTGAGGATGATACCGCCATACCGTCATACAATCCCTCCCTGGGATCGCAATATGGTACCTTCTGTATTGCAGGAGCAACCGTTCGAGCCATTGGCTCGATTCCATTAACTCTGCTGACTTTTCAGGTAGTTTTCTATTAGCCATCACTTTGGCTAGACTAGTTTCAGAACTAGCAGCTCTATCTTGTCGTCCACCATTTTTGATTTTTTACAAGGACAAGGCGGTGTTGAGACCTACCTAGGATTCTTCCTAAGGAGTTCCATCTTAACCAGGACCTGGTGGTTTCTTCATTTTGTCCTGAACAAAAGACATATTTGGAACAGTTACATATGTAGATGTGGTTCGTTCTCTCAGAACATACACCAGGGCTACCAAGAGTAGAAGGAAGCTAGACAACCTCTTTGTCTTACCAGAAGGACCACGGAAAAGCCTTAAGGTATCTAAGGCCACCAATGCAAGATGGATTAGGTCAACAATCTTGAAGGCCTGTGAGGTACGAGGTAAGACCACACCCTTCCAGGTTCAGCTCATTCTACTTCTTCACTCAGCACTTCTTGGGTGGTTCGCCTCCAGGCTTCAGCAGAACAGGTCTGTAGGGCTGCAGTGTGGTCATCCACACACACCTTTTCCAAATTCTACAAGGTGCATACATCGCCTCAGCCGAAGCGAGCTTCGGCAGGAAAGTGTTGCAGGTGGTTATTCCCTGAACACTAGGGGTAAAAAGTCCCGCCCTCATGGGTAGCTTTGGGACGTCCCCATGGTGCCTGTGTCCCCCAATCTAGGCAAGAGAAAAATAGATTTTTGTACTTACCGTTAAATCCTTTTCTCTTGTCCTACATTGGGGACACAGGCCTTCCCTCCCTGTATTGGTTCATGTTAATATTGATCAGGTAATATCTTATATAATTTTTGTTGTTCAAATAGCAACAATTTCAAACAGCAGGTGGTTCATACCGTGCTTAGCTTGCATTGGGGAGGAGCTCCTTCTCTTCACATGGGCAATTGGTAGGGCTCGTCATCTCTTCTTCGGTCAGAAAACTGAGGATTGAGGAGGTAGGCGGGGATGAAGCCCAGAGCAGGAGGAGGAGGAGCCACTTTAACCTTTTAGTGTCCTTTCTCCAAGCAACAGGATCTTCATCCCCATGGTGCCTGTGTCCCCCAATGTAGGACAAGAGAAAAGGATTTAACGGTAAGTACAAAAATCTATTTTTTTACTTTCTTTAATGAAAAAGAAACCTTTCTCCAATATACTTTAATTAAAAAATGTGTACAGTTTTTATAAGAAACCTGACTGTATGCAGTGAATTTCTCTCTCCATTTACTGCTGTGGATAGGAATTTTCAGAGGGTCCCTAACTGCTCTGCAGGGAAACAATCATCTTATGAACAGCAGGGGGAGCCCCCGCCTTCCCAGCCATGCAGAACTCAAGCAGCTTTGTTTGTTTCCCTGAAGAGCAGTCGGCGACTGTCTAGAGATTTGTATTGGATTTTATTTTTGCCTTTACATCCCCTTTACTGTTTCCAGCTGCAGAGACAAAGATCATGGAGCCAGATTTAAACAGATAAACTGGGATTCTATTTGGAGGATTATTTTGCTGCAGTCACTGGTTCTGCAGAGTTGGAGAAAGTTTGTATTAAACAATACAAAAACTATAAAATCCACATTAGATTACATGACAACACAGGACCCAGTGCAGTCTGTATATTCTGATTATTAATCAGTCTTGCTGTATCGGCTTCTGGCAGATATTATTTGACTTTGATTTTGATAATTTATGATGATCCCTAAGCAGCCCAGACCACACTGAGCATGTGCTCTTTTTATTATTCCTCTTTCTATTCAGGCCTCTCCTGTTCACTTTCCAGTATTTTATCCATATCAATGCATGGTTGCTAGAGTAATCTGGACTGTAGCAACCAGACTGCTGAAATCACAAACTGGAGAGCTGCTGAATAAAAGGCTAAATAACTGCATCATACTAAAAGTTAATTTAAAGGTGAAAAACCCCTTTAATATTGCTGCTTTGTTCCCCACAGCTCCTGCTGCTGCTTTAGATCTATCTGCAAGTAATGAGAATCAGCTTCCTTTGGGTTTCTATGTCCTGGACCCAAAGCCTGACTTGAATGTGTCTTCGACTTCTCGTTCACTATTAAGCAACACTGGCAGTTCTCAAGAGCCAAAAAACACAAGCCAGGTAGTGTCAGCAGAGTACACCTATATTCCTTTAGTTTAGCTATGATAAAATGTGAAAAGTTAACTTTGTCTTCCTTTCCTTCCCAATTCATAGAGCTCATTTTACCCGAGCAGCAAAGAGTGGTCTTCAGAAAAATCTCATAGCTTCCAGTTTCCAGCCAGCAGTCACAGTGCAATGTCCTCCCCTGGGCTAACGAGAGCACAACATGGAGATGTGGAAAGTAGCCCTTGTGCTCAAGAGGATCAAACTCTAGGTAGGCCTGGGAGGGACAAGCCTTTGCAGTAGAGGGTTTTCAAGGGGAATTATCACAACAATGAAAATTTAATATAAGCTTCCTCATACTACTGAAATAAGAAACTTTATAAAAACAATCAATAAAAAATTCTGCATTGTTGCTGAAATCTAGTTTCTGTTCACTATCCCTCTCTCAGCATCTGATTCTCTTTATTCTCTCTTCATGCAGCAGTTGGGTGTCAGATATTCATTGACAGTTAGATCCAATATATCTTATCGATGGACTCCTTGCCTACCAGCTGTATTAGAGCTCACTCAAATAACTGATTCCAGTACAAACAAAATGACTGCCTTTTGCACAAATCCTGCATGTAGAGAGACATGATGTCTGGTGATTTTAATACAGTGATCTCTAATACATCTTCTAGGCAAAAGGAGCCCCCTATAAGATATATTGGATCTAACTGGTAATGAATATCTGACACCCAACTGCTGCATGAAGACAGAAGGAAGAGAAACAGATGCTGAGAGAGAGATAGTGAACAGAAACTTGATTATTTCAGAAACAATGCAGAATATTTTATTGATTGTATTTAGAAACTATCTTATTTCCATATGATGAATCTAATTACATTTTCATTTTTGTGATAGTTCGCCTTTAATATAAGCTTCCTCATACTGAAGTAAGAAACTTTCTAAAAACAATCAATAAAAAATCTGCATTGTTTCTGAAATAATCAACTTTATGTTCACTATCCTTCTCTCAGCATCTGTTTCTCCTCATTGTGTCTTCATGCAGCAGTTAGGTGTCAGATATTCATTGACAGATCCAATATATCTTATAGGGCGCTCCTTGCCTAGCAGACATATTAGAGCTCACTCAAATAACTGATTCCAGTACACACAAAATCTAAAAAAAAACTGCCTTTTGCACAAATCCTGCATGTAGAGAGACAGCATTTCTTGTGATTTTAATAGAGTGAGCTCTAATACATCTTCTAGGCAAAAGGAGCCCCCCTATAAGTTATATTGGATCTAACTGTCAATTATCTGACCTCCAACTGCTGCATGAAGACAGAATGAAGAGAAACAGATGCCGAGAGAGGGATAGTGAAGATAAACGTGATTCTTTTAGTACAGTACAGAATTTTTAATTCATTGCATTTAGAAAGTTTCTTAATGCCAATATTACGTTTTAATTTTTGCAATAGTTCCCCTTTAATAATGAGCAATGATGGACAATCCTATCTGGTGAGCATTTCATTCAGTGAAACTTTCTACACTTGAGCTGAGCTCATTGTTATCCCTTACACATGAACTGCAACCATGTTGATAGGCATCTGCTTGTATGTATGGGGAAATTCAGTGCAATGTTTTATAAAGAGATAGTTTTTTGATTGCTTGAGATGTTTTATAAAGGGGTTGTTCACCTTTCAAACACTTTTTTTCAGTTCAGTTGTTTTTAGATTGTTCACCATAAAGAAAGACTTTTTTCAATTGCTTTCTATTTTTTAATTTTTTGAAGTTAAGGATAAGTAAACCTTAAATATAAGTGGGGGCAAATTTATTGAGGGTGCTATTCTAAGCACTTTTCCAATGTACATTGGTTATTTATTTTTAATTCCAAGATTTCAAAGGATACATGTACTATTATAAATGAAGTTTGTTACAACAGCGCCACCTGCTGGTGTTATTCTGACCACCAAGTAGTCAAGGAAGTTGTCAGGAGAAAGAACGAGGCTGCTCTGATGTTCTTCTGCTTGGGAAAGATTTGAAAAAGGTTTCTAATATTTTTCCTAATCAGAAGCAGCCTCTTTCTTTCTCCTGACAACTTCCTTGACTACTTGGTGGTCAGACTGGTGGGAAACTGACCAGCAGGTGGCGCTGTTGTAACACAATTCATTCATATTAACAGTACATGTATCCCTTAATATTTTGGAATTAAAAATAAATAAATGTACATAGCAAAAGTGCTCACAAACCTGTTTTAAGGTTTACTTATCCTTTAATGTTTCTGCTCCTCGATTACTGAGCTGCCTGACTGAGACGCCAGAGTTGTAACTGTTACAGTTTGCTCCATTTAGTTGATACAATTGGTTGATCCATTTCTTAGTATGGGGAATATTAGCAACTATTGTATCAATTCTAACAGTTGCCTTTAAAGGGGAACGCCACAAAAACACAACTTAAGCTTTTTGAAAAGTAAACATAATTTCAAGCAACTTTGCAATATACATCGATTAAAAAATATGCAGACTTTTCATGCTTTTTAATGGGTTCTGTCAATTCCCTATGCCTAGCCCCCTGCTCTCCTGCTGATCTGTCTGTCTACTTTGCTGAGCTGGCTGACTACTGTTACTTTGTATCAACAGCCATCTATCCTCAGCCTGCATCCTCCAACCCCCACAATTCCCTGCACACGTGATTTCAATAAGGAAAGGAACATCACAGTGCAATGCATTGTGGGTTATGTAGTTCCTGCATGCTGTCTGTAAGCTGTGGAGAAGTTGTTACAATTTGTAATATCAGTGTTTAGTCCCTCCTTCCCTGCCAGGATTTCAAATGATGCAGAAGAGAAGAACAGCTGGATTTCAGCATAGCAAATGGCATTTATTTTTTAAAGAAACGGGTAACTGTGATGGGTAGATTAGGGGTTTCTGTGATGTGTGTGCCTCTTTATTAAATTTTGGTTTCCCTTTAATGAAACTCAGGGATTCTGCTCAGCAGGGACAAACAAAAAATGTATCCACTAAATGTTTCAATTTAGAACAGTTAAAGAGTCGGCGACCCCCCTCCCCAGAGCTGCTTTAGAAAATGAAAAAGGACCAATATTAGAAAAACAGTCACATGTAGAAAATATAGAGTAATCGGGGAAAATTCATTATTTCTGGTGAACAATATGAAACCAACTGAGTCAACTCCCCCTGACCCTTTTAAACCTAAGGTCTAAAAAAACTGTCACTCTTCATCTACAGTTTCCTCTGGATCATTCCACCCTCTTCACCCAGAATGCACCCTTAACGAACCAGTCCTGAGCAGCCCAGGTCTCTGCGGTTCCAGTAGTGAAAATGGAAGCCTGAGAGTACCTCAACCGCCAGCTCTACAATCATCCAGGGTTCCCTCTTGCAACTGGAATACACAATTCAGCCCTGGCGCTTTTCAGCTCTCCATGGAAACCCTCAGGGCTGACAGTCACACCTTGGTGGAGGATCTTGGCTCTTTTCATGAGTTGATGGCCACGGAAACAACCACTAATGACTCTGTGCTGTCTGAGCACCCGCTCACAGTCTCCAGAACACACGTGCAGCACGTCCATGAATTACCTGTATTGCATGAAGCACACGAACAGGAAAAAATGGAGTCTGCTGTAGGTGACCGACATGTCCTAGGCTCTGTGCCGCAGCATTGTCATAAAGTGGAGTCCTTACCTCAGACTTTGAAAACGGACATGCTCACTGATACAGAATCCTCCATTGAGCCCCACAGTCTGTCTGTCATTGGCTCTTCTGCATTCTCTATAGCAAGCTCCTCCCCTCTCGAGGTAAGGAAATGATTGTTGAAGCCAGACTGGAGGCAGATAGATGTAAAAATAATTCATTTTTGTTGTATTGTCCATTTAGTTTAGGATAAGAATAATGCTTCTCCTGTTGGAGTTGACCAATGCTCCAGTTTGCTCCAATTTAAAGGATAAGTAAACCTTTAAAGGAAAACTATACCCCCCAAAAGGAACACTTAAGCAACAGATAGATTATATTGGAATACATATTTAAGTAAATATTGTCCTTTTGCTTCTCTTGTCTTAAACCACCATTTTGTGATGGTCTGTGTGCTGCCTTAGAGATCACCTGACCAGAAATACTGCAACTTTAACTGTAACAGGAAGAAGTGTTGACGCAAAAGACACAACTGTCTGTTAATTGGCTCATGTGACCGAACATGTGGTTTGTTTGAGTGCACAGTGAGGGGGCGGCCCTTGATTTTTAAAATGGCAAGTTTCTATTTATGATTACCCGATGGCATATACTACTAAAAAAAGTATATTATTATGAAAATGGTCTATTTACATGAAGCAGGGTTGGTTTTACACATGAGCTGTTTTATGTAATATCTTTTTATAGTTTTATTGTTTTTTGGGGGGGGGTATAGTTTTCCTTTAAAATAAGTGTAAAATTGATGAGGCTGCTATTTATTAAGGGATACATGTACCATTAATATAAATGAATTGTGTTACAACAGCACCACCTGCTGGTCAGTTTCCCACCAGTCTGACCACCAAGTAGTCAAGGAAGTTGTCAGGAGAAAGAAAGAGGCTGCTCTGATGTTCTTCTGCTTAGGAAAGATTTGAGAAAGGTTTCTAATTTTATTCCTAAACAGAAGAACATCAGAGCAGCCTCTTTCTTTCTCCTGACAACTTCCTTGACTACTTGGTGGTCAGACTGGTGGGAAACTGACCAGCAGGTGGCGCTGTTGTAACAAAATTCATTTATATTAACAGTACATGTATCCTTTAATATCTTGGAATTAAAAATAAATGATGAATATTCATTGCAAAAGTTCTTAGAATAGCCCCCTCATCCATTTTACGCTGTCTTATTTTAAAGGTTTACTTATCCTATAAGCCCTTCAATTACCCACTTAATGCTCCTAAAATAGCAACCTTATTATAAATGACATTTGCCTCAGGGAGGAGCTAACAGCTTCTATAAAGGACAACTATACGGACTACGTCGCCACATGGCTACCATGGAGGGAATATATTTCAAATATAAACCTGTTACCATAAAGAGCCCTGAAACGCTCTAATCAGATGACATGAAATAATTATAAGAAGAATTTTAAAAACCAATACTTACCATAGGAAAGCGTCACCAATTAACCATACTAGATAAGGGTTAAAAAGCAGTATAAATCGAGTTATGGATAATAATTAGGGATGCACCGAATCCATTATTTTGGATTTGGCCGAACCCCCTAATCCTTAGCGAAATTCGGCCGAATACCAATCCAAATCCTAATTTGCAGCAAATTAGGGGTGGAAAGGGGACAACATTTTTTACTTCCTTGTTTTGTGACAAAAAGTCACGCGATTTCCCTCCCCATCCTTAATTTCCATATGCAAATTCGGATTTGGTTTGGCCAGGCAGAAGGATTCGGCCGAATCCGAATCCTGCTGAAAAAGGCTGAATCCCGAACTGAATCCTGGATTAGGTGAATCCCTAATAATAATGCAACAATTAAAAAAATGTAAGGGAAATATAACTTGAATTTTCTTAATTTTTACCTTAACCAATGTTTATGATATGTATAATAAAGCAGAATACAAAATAAAATAGCAACTTGATAATGTTTATGGCAGAACTGTATGTGACTGTGTTGTTGTGTTTGCCGTTTCTTTGTAGGACACATCGAATGCCCGGGGAATCCTGGAAGAACCCGAGTTATCTCTAATGAGTTTCCCCGACAGCAGCTTTGCTGGCTCAGAGCACGTCACTACCTTAAGTAGTATGTCGGAACATCATATAGACCCAAACTCTTCAGAGGTAATCAACGTTTCACATCACTCCATTCACCTCCACTTGTTCATTATAATCTATTGCTAAAGGAAATCTAAACCCTGTATTTGCTGTAATGCTGGACTTTATATACTGAGCTTAATGTGCCAGTCCAGAGGTTCAGTAAGTGATCCATGCTCTTAAAGGAGAAGTAAAGCCTAACTAAAGAAGTAGCTAGAAATGTTGTACAATATGTTTTGTGCTTCTGTACCAGTCCAAGGCAACCACAGCCCTTTAGCAGTAAAGATCTGCGTCTCCAAAGATGCCCCAGTAGCTCCCCGTCTTCTTTTCTGCTAATTCACTGCACATGCTCTGTGCTGCTGTCACTTACTGAGCTTAGGGACCCACTCACAATATACAGTACACATAGAATAGAAATGTCACAATATAAGGCTGATTAGTAATTAATACAGATAATTACTACATGGCACCACAGAAACCAGTGCAATTAGCATCGGAATTTAATAATCAGCAAACCTGTAGCATCAGCTTATATTACAGACCAACCTCATTTTCTGCTCAATAATTAGTGACGACCCCTAAGCTTAGCTTCCTCATCGTCTGATATGCTTAGACCATCTTGTGAGTGTCCGTGGCACTGCACATGCTCAGTGTGCTCTGGGTGCTGTTGAGAAGCTAAGCTTGGAATAATGTGATATATATATATATATATATAAATAATCTGTTATAGTATCTTAAGCGAACAACATAGTCATTGGTTCTGAAAAAGAATGTTTCTTGCAGGCTTGCTTTCATCCTCTAGAAGCTGAGACGGACCACTCCATGTTTAACATACCCGACTGGTCATTAGCAGGACCGAGTTTCACTGATCAATCACAGCCCTTTGCAGGTTAGTATCAGGCACTGCATTTGTACAACAAGCTCTTATTATGTGACCTTGATACAACTCTTTGAATTATTTGTCTTTTTTTCTGATTTCTTTCAAGATTTCAAATGGGCGTCGCTGACTTCATCTAACAAACAAATGCTCTGTAAGGGCAGGGGCACATGGGCAGATTTGTGGAGATTTAGTCGCCTGGCGACTAATCGCCTCTTAATTGGTGTGACAATCTCCCCGTACTGCCTTCCGCCTGCTATAATGGCACTCTCGCCGCTTGATTTTCGAAGTCGCCCGAAGTTGCCTCACGAGGAAACTTCGGGCGACTTTGGAAATCGAAGTGCCGTGACTGCATCGGTGCAGGCGATTTTTCATTTTAGCAGGCGGAAGGCAGTTCGGGAAGATTGTCGCCCCGAAAAAGAGGCGATCAGTCACCAGGTGACTAAATCTCCCAGAATCTGCCCATGTGCCCCTGCACTAAGGCTACAAATTTATTTATTACTCCTCTTTCTATTCAGGCCTATTCATATTCCAATCTCTTATTCAGACCAATGCATGGTTGCTAGGGGAATTCGGACCATAGCAGCCCCTAAACCCTAGCAAAAACCACAAATACCCCAGAATATCACTCTCTACATCAGGGGTCCCCAACCTTTTGAACCTGTGAGCAACATTCAGAAGTAAAAGGAGTTGGGGAGCAACACAAGCATGAAAAATGTGTCTTACCTTTAAATTTAACTTAAGCAATTGGTTTTCATGTTTTAATTGTTTTTATTGATTTAACATTTCTCTACCATGTTCAGCTGTTATCCGGTAGCTAGAGTGCCTTTTAAAGGAGAACTATCGCGAAAATTGTAATATAAGCTTCAGCATACTGAAATAAGTTTGGACCAAGTACAAGCTACTGTTTTATTATTACAGAGAAAAAGGAAATAATTTTAAAACGGTTGGATTATTTGATTATAATGGAGTCCATGGGAGACAGCCTTTCCGTGATTCGGAGCTTTCTGGAAAACTGGGTTCCAGATAACAGATCCCAGCTTTAGTGTTACCAAGGAATGTAATGAGTGTTAGTATTTCCTTCTACTCTTCTGTTACACATGAAGCCATTGTCTCCTTTGTTTGTCAGTGCTTGATTTGACATCCCCTGTGAGCCTGCAAGAAGCATTTTCTAAGAAGAAAAAACAATTTATCGAGAGCTCGTCCAAACGCGTTGAACAAATAAAGCAGAAAGGGGCTGAGATCAAAAAAGCTGAGTTGAAACTGCCACTGAATGTCCCAGGCCGCATGCAGGAAGAGACACGTGTGTGTGATGGTAGGTGATTGGTGTGTGGGAAGCAAACCTACATTATACTTACACTTTAGTTTTATACAAACGGGGGCATTTTAGGGCACAGCATTAGTTACAAGCTTGCCACTAAAATATCGCTCTACTCTTTCCTCTACCTATCGTATATCTATTCTCTATCTATCCTCTTTCCTATCCATCTATCTGTCCTCTTTCCTCTATCTATTTATCTTTCCTCTTTCCATCCATCTATCTTTCTCTGTCGTCTCAGGGGGACACAGGGAACTCTTGAGGTTAAAGTCTACCCTCCAGGAGGCAGGACACTGTAGATTAAAATTAAGGGGGCGTGCCTGGTCTTGGGCTTAGGGTAAGGACACACGAGGAGATTCGGGGAGATTTTGTCGCCTGGCGACTAATCGCCTCGTCTTTTGAGCGACAATCTCCCCGAACTGCCTAAGCGTTTTTCCCCATAGGCTACAATGAAAAGTCGCCTGCGCTAATGCACACGCGGCGATGCATTTTCTATAGTCGCCCCAAGTTGCCTCACTGAGATAGTTATAGAAAACAGGATAGATGGATCCATCTATCTATTTATCTATCCTCTTTCCTATAGCTATATATTTATCTATATATCCACTTTCCATCTATCTATATATTTATCGATCTATTTATCTCTCTATCCTCTATCTATCTATATATCTTATCTGTCTATGTAACCAGTATGAATACATTTCTATTCCTTTTAAAAGCTTCAACTTCAGTGAGTGATGGAAACACGCTGAAGAAGGTTATGCCAGTTCGAGTGTGTACACCAGAGGAGCGCAAGCTGTCGGAGATAGAGATGCACCAGAGAACTATAAGGTAATTGTTGCTGCTTTGTGCATTTTATATACAGTGTTTTATGGTTGTGCATTTCTGATTGGAATGGTCGCTTTATATACATAACCACAGCCGTCTGTATGTGGGATAAGATTGCTGGTCAAATGGCAAATTGTGGGATTTGGAAGAAAAAAAAAATGCATTCCAATATATTAAGGGATACGTGTAGCTCCATCTGCTGGTCTGTTTCCCACCAGTCTGACCACCAAGTAGTCAAGGAAGTTGTCAGGAGAAAGAAAGAGGCTGCTCCAGTGTCGGACTGGGCCGTCAAGAAATCGGGGAAAAAACCCTGGTGGGCCCCAGCCCTCATAAGCCCCGCCGGCCCAGACAGGATCACTAGACATAGGATAACTGGCGCTCCTGCCCCCCCCCCACCCGATCGCGTAAGAAATTGCGTGATACTTGAAGCAGGTACGCGCCGCGGGAGGGACAGAGGGAGCCCGGTGGGGGGCCGTGGCAGTGCCCTGATGTGTCAGCCCTGGTGGGCTCTAACCCACCGCAGTCCGACCCTGGGCCCAGCTCTGGTAGCCAGCGCTCCTGTCCTCCCCTGCCCTATCGAGTAAGGAAGGCATGATGTGTGAAGCAGATACGCGGGGGGAGGGGGAGTCCGGAGACTGGGGCAGAGAGGGGCCCTGCTACTGGGGAGAAGCGGCGGGGGCCCTGCTATGGGGGGGCGGCAGCGGCAGGGCCCCCGCCGCTTCTCCCCAGTAGCAGGGCCCCTCGCTGCCCCAGTCTCCGGACTCCCCCCGCGTATCTGCTTCACACATCATGCCTTCTTTACGCGATAGGGCAGGGGAGGTCCTCTTTCTTTCTCCTGACAACTTCCTTGACTACTTGGTGGTCAGACTGGTGGGAAACTGACCAGCAGGTTGCGCTGTTGTAACACAATTCATTCATATTAACAGTACATGTATCCCTTAATATCTTGGTATAAAAAAACAAATAAACAATGAATGTACTTTGCAAAAGTTTTTAAAATGGCACCCTAATAAATTTTACATTCACTAATTTAAAGGCTTTAGTTCACCTTTAAGTAGAAAATCGTTGTCTTTAAAATCTAAACCAACAATGCCCCCCATGTACAGGTATGGGACCTGTTATCCAGAATGCTCAGGACCTGGGGTTTTCCGGATAATGGATCTTTCCGTAATTTGGGTCTTCATGCCTTAAGTCTACTAGGAATTCATTTTAACATTAAATAAACCCAATAGGCTGGTTTTGTTTCCAATAAGGATTAATTATCTCTTAGTTGGGATCAAGTACAAACTACTGTTTTATTATTACACAGAAAAAGGAAATCATTTTTAAAAATTAGGATTATTTGGATAAAATGGAGTCTATGGGAGACAGCCATTCCGTAATTTGGAGCTTTCTGGATATCGGGTTTCCGGATAAGGGATCCTATACCTGTACCACTTTGTGTTGGTGACCACCTCAAAAACCAGTATGTCTTCTACTTACAAACCTTTGCAATGTTTAGATTATACAACCGGCTGGATGAAGTCCAAACCAAAAAAGAGGAGAAAATGAGGAAGGAATCGTATGCTCGAAACCGAGAGAAGGCTAACGAGTTTAAGAAGGTATGTTCATAAATTGCCCTTTATCTAAAGTTCCCAAACAATCCCCTGACATTGCTCATTTGCATTAATATTGTCTGCTCTTTACCTTGTTTCTATATTATAGAAAACTCTGCAGAAGCTGAGATCCAGCAAGAGATGACTGCTGTGAAGAACAGAGTCTGTCCTCTTTGCACCGGGGATTAAAGAAGAAAGAAACTTTACATGCAAAAAAACAAAAAAACTCTGTAAACTTTTTATTCTTTAAATTGCTAATTCTTGCTAGAGAAGAAGCGGCTCTTGGCATCCAAGACCTTAATAAGAATTGACATGTTATTTAAGGTTTGTTCTAACTATATCTAGTGTTTTGCACAAAGACTTTCAGCATTATAGATTGCTGGCAAAATAGAACCATTTGGTATATATTTGTTTCAGTATATTTAAGGAGGTGATGGACATTTTTTTTAGGTCTTTAAGGGATAAGTAAACCTTTAAAAACAGTGACTGTAAAATTGATAAGGTTGCCATTCTAAGAACTATTTTTTTTTTTGATTCCAATATATTAAGGGATACATGTACTGTTAATATGAATGGATTTTGTTACAACAGCGCCACCTGCTGGTCAGTTTCCCACCAGTCTGACCACCAAGTAGTCAAGGAAGTTTTCCGGAGAAAGAAAGAGGCTGCTCTGATGTTCTTCTGCTTAGGAATAAAATTAGAAACCTTTCTCACATCTTTCCTAAGCAGAAGAACATCAGAGCAGCCTCTTTCTCCTGACAACTTCCTTGACTACTTGGTGGTCAGACTGGTGGGAAACTGACCAGCAGGTGGCGCTGTTGTAACAATTCATTCATATTAAAGGGATACTGTCATGGGAAAAAAAAATTTTTTCAAAAAGAATCAGTTAATAGTGCTGCTCCAGCAGAATTCTGCACTGAAATCCATTTCTCAAAAGAGCAAACAGATTTTTTTATATTCAATTTTGAAATCTGACATGGGGCTAGACATTTTGTCAATTTCCCAGCTGCCCCTGGTCATGTGACGTGCCTGCACTTTAGGAGAGAAATGCTTTTTGACAGGCTGCTGTTTTTCTTTCTCAATGTAAATAAATGTGTCTCAGTGAGACATGGGTTTTTACTATTGAGTGTTGTTCTTAGATCTACCAGGCAGCTGTTATCTTGTGTTAGGGAGCTGCTATCTGGTTACCTTCCCATTGTTCTTTTGTTTGGCTGCTGGGGGGAAAAAGGGAGGGGTGATATCACTCCAACTTGCAGTACAGCAGTAAAGAGTGATTGAAGTTTATCAGAGCACAAGTCACATGACCGGGGGGCAGCTGGGAAATTGACAATATGTCTAGCCCCATGTCAGATTTCAAAATTGAATATAAAAAAATCTGTTTGCTCTTTTGAGAAATGGATTTCAGTGCAGAATTCTGCTGGAGCAGCACTATCTACTGATTCATTTTGAAAAAAATGTTTTTTTCCCATGACAGTATCCCTTTAACCGTACATGTATCCCTTAATATCTTGGAATTAAAATAAAATAAATAATTAATGTAAATTAAAAAAGAGCTTAGAATATCTTCCCTCATCAATTTTACACTTAACGGTTTACTTATCCTTAAACTGGCCAACATCCAGGTTTCCTGGAGGCTCAGGCTGCATCAGTCAGAAATATAAACAATGTTTGTTTTTTTGGGTTTTTTTTTGCCTTCTGATCTTGTTTTAACATCACAGGAACCCGCCATATAGTCCCTCCCATATCACCTATTCAGTCTCTCCAGAATTTCATTTAACACATTCACTTAGTCATGTACTTTAAACACTTGGTAAACATGTAAAAACAAGTCTTGTTAATAATATTTTAACTTATCAAACATTATTCCTATTTTGATTACTTTTATATGTTGTTGTTTTTTAAAATAAATTAACGTTTTTTCTGTTCTCGGTGCCTTCCGTTACACCAGCTTGATGTTCTATAATGGATAAGCTTTAAATAGAAGAAAAATAAATTCCAACTGGAGCAACATTAAGACAAAGACTGTAGCCAGCACTATTTCAATTTCAGTATATTGGCAGTGTTAAACTGCTTCTATCTTGAAAACCTAGAAAAAAAATGTGCATTGAAAAAGTGCTTAATATGACACTTTGGTCAATTTTACATTTTCTGGAGCCTTTACAATTCCTTGTAATTAATGGGGCTGTTCACCTTTAAATTAACTTTTAGTATGATGTAGAGAGTGATATTCTGAGACAATTTGCAATTGGTTTTAATTTTTTGTGGTTTTTGAGTTCTTCAGCTTTTTATTCAGCAGCTCTCCAGTTTGCAATTTCAGCAATCTGGTTGCTAGGGTCCAAATTACCCTAGCAACCATGCACTGATTTAAATAAGAGACTGGAATAGGAGAGGCCTGAATAGAAAGAGGAGTAATAAAAAATAGCAATAACAATACATGTGTAGCCTTACAGAGCATTTGTTTTTAAGATGGGGTCGGTGACCCCCATTTGAAAGCTGGAAAGAGTCAGAAAAAAAAGGCAAATCATTAAACAATTGCTTAGAATTAGGCATTCTATAACATACTAAGGGCAGAGACACACACTCGGGGAGATTAGTCACCCATCAACAAATCTCCTCTTCTTCGGGCGACTAATCTCCCCGAACTGCCTTCCCACC
Organism: Xenopus laevis; assembly: GCF_017654675.1. Lineage (NCBI taxonomy): Eukaryota > Metazoa > Chordata > Amphibia > Anura > Pipidae > Xenopus > Xenopus laevis. Next base: position 157,115,220 of record NC_054374.1, on the reverse strand, counting down.
AGCTAGAATGTAAATCGCCAGTGGGATGGCACTCGGAGCACTTCGTTTTCTGTAGTTGCCTCACGAGAAAACTTCAGGCGACTTCAGAAAATGAAGCACTCCGAGTGCCATCCCGCCGGTGATTTACATTCTAGCTGGCGAGAAGGCGGTTCTGGGAGATTAGTCGCCCGAAGAAGAGGAGATTTGTCGCCAGGTGACTAATCTCCCCCAATCTAAGCGTGTGTCTCTGCCCTAAAAGTTAACTTAAAGAGAAGGCTTTCTTTTAAGAAGCCTTCTGTATAAACAAACCCCTCCCTGTTCTTAGCAGCAGCCTTTAAGCTTCTAAATAAGGAGAAGCATTTCATGCAGAATCTTGGTATTTAGCTGATCACAATCAGGCAATTCAACCATGGAGTCTTTAGCATCCGCTTATTCTAATTCTTTTAACCTCAGTTTATTGTCTTATGTCCATAAGGAAGATTGGACAGAAAGTTTGAGGCATGAGCAGCTGTAATGATTACAGTTCTAGGAGTCTCTCAGAAATAATTCACAGGCCACACCTATTATGTTAAACAAAACTTTATTAACAATAAACTTAGTACTTGTGTACTAAACCACTTGGCCAACAACAGATCTCATCTTGGAAACAGAAAGAGGGAATTTTTGGTCCATGCCCAATTTTGAGGCCACACCCCCTAATTAGCATGTTAATGTTACAAAATTCGGCAGGTTGTGAAGGTTTGAACATATTTCTGTGTTATTACAGTTTTGCTAATGAAGGTGAATTGCCCTTGAAAGGGGTGGTTCACCTTTAAGTTACCCTTTAGTATCTTATAGAATGGCCGATTCTAAGCAACTTTTAGATTGGTTGTCATTAGTTATTTTTTATAGCTTTTGAATTATTTGCCTTCTTCTTCTGACTCTTTGCAGCTTTCAAATGAGGGTCACTGACCCCATCTAAAAAAATGAATGCTCTGTAAGACTACAAATGTATTGTTATTGTTGCTTTATATTACTCATCTTTCTATTTCATATTCCAGTCTCTTATTCAAATCAATGCATGGTTGCTAGGGGTCATTTGGGCCCTAAAAACCAAATTGCTGAAACTAGAATAAAAAGCTACAATAACTCAAAAACCACAAATAATAAAAAATGAAAACCAATTACAAATTGTCCCAGAATATCACGCTCTACGTCATACCGAGGGGTAGATTTATCAAGGGTCGAATTTGAAAAACTTTGAAATTTGAATTCAAAAAGACCAACCGAAATTTATTTAAAAATTTTTTTTTTGCAGGTGAATAGTCTGAATAGTTTTTCCCAAATTCGAATTATCACTTCAACCTTTGATAAATCTGCCCCTAACAGTCTGAATATGTACCTCCCACTTTATGCTGTAAGTCACAGTTTCCCCAAGAGACCTGCTTGTCTTAAATTGTTACAATTGTTTTTTGCTTATCTTAAATTGTTACAAATGTATCTAATGGCACCTGCCACATATTCCGGTCTCTCCACCAAAAGCCAATTACATTTTAGAAACTTTGGCTGTTCAGTGCAGGAGATCATTCTAAGAACTATTTTTTTTTTTTTGATTCCAAGATATTAAGGGATATGTGTACTGTTAATATGAATGAATTATGTTACAACAGCGCCCCCTGCTGGTCAGTTTCCCACCAGTCTGACCACCAAGTAGTCAAAGAAATTGTCAGGAGATCAAAGAGAAAGTCGGGACATTTCAGTAACAATCCGGGACTGCAGGTTGAGCTGTCAAAATTGGGACTGTCCTGCGAAAAACAGGACAGTTGGGAGGAATGAGATGTTGCTTTCCATTTGCTCATAAGGAGCTGGCCCGGCTTCCAACAAGCACAAGTGAAGCAGAGATCGTATTGGCTATTAGTATCTGAGTTCATATTCTGTCCCGGGCTATAATAAAGGACGTTCCCATGAGAAATTCTACAAGTCATAAACATATTTAGCTCATTGGCTAATTGAGTTCAATAGTTCCTACAAAACTGTCTTATACAAGATATTGGCTTCAACAGTTCTGTCCTACAGGGAGCGTGGGTCGCCGACCCTGCAAACCGTTCTAAATTGATATATTTAGTTGATACATTTGTTATCTTTGTCCCTGCTGAGCAGAATCTCTGGGTTTCATTACAGGCAGCTGTTAGAATTGATACAATAGTTGCTAATACTCCAGAGATGCTGCTGAGAAATGGATCAACTAATTGTTGCAAAATTGTAACAGTTCAGAGTCTGCACCTGAATTACTGAGCTGCCAGACTCAAATACCAGAGACAGGGACATTAAACTTAGATTTTGGAAAAACGGTAAAAAATAAAAAATTGAAAGTAATTGAAAAAAAGACTTTATTTCTGGGGAACAATCTGAAAACAACCGAACTGAAAAAAGTGTTTGGAAGGTCAACGATCCCTTTAACGGAGTTCTCTTTTTGAACCAGTACAATAATAAAATCCTCATTCGTAGCAAAATTCTCGCTATCTTCAGCCGCTCCGTTAATCCTCGGAATGAGACCGGCGCTTTGGCAATTTTCGCGAGATTCGGCGCATGCGCAGTTGTCAGAAAATTTCGCATGCGCCGCCACTCTTGTCTTATTCCGAAGTTTTCCAAAGAGAAGAAGATGTCGCCTGTGAATCAGCAGCTAGCAGGACCTGATAGGGAACTGAAGCCTGTTTGTGCTTGTGTGACTGCAGGGCTGTGATTGGCTGTCCCCCTCCTACTGTGCTTCTGGCAGGGACCATTAGGACACGCCCACCCCTCATTTGAAACACAGACAGGGACCAGAGAACATCTATAGGGAGCTCTAATAAAGGGGCTTTTTTTTAAGACAATATAAGTTTTTAGCATAATGTAAAAGCAACACCATATATTACTTAAAATAGCCTACAAAATTAGGGTTTTTTCATTTATCCTATATGTCTCCTTTAATAATTAAAATTGCCACTTATACCTTTTTCTTTCTGGAATGGGGAGCTATTGGCTTGTTTTGCAGCACATATTGTACAAGTACATGAAACTTTGTGCTAAGGAAAATATTTGCACATCTGTACAAGGTCTGGGGTTTAGCAGGTCGTGTCCCAGGATGAAACGCTCCAGACAATATGTCCCCCCCCCCACGCCGGCTGCATTATTTGCCTAAGGAAGGTGTTGGCTGGATATTACATTGGGGGTTATCCCAGAGGGGAGTCACATTGTGCTGGAGACACACAATCTAGTGCAGATAAACATGAATATGAACCAATGTGAGATAATGAAAAACAAAAAAACCCCTCACTAGTGATTGCCGGTGATTCCCTGAGCAGCAACAGCTTTTGTTGTGTCCGATAAGGCAACTTACATACCTGAACTGTGTCTGTGACTTTCTGATGCCCATAGCTGTCCCTCGATTGAGTAACAAAGACATTCTGAGAACCCTGCCCTGTCATTGCATGAAAATTCCATGAAAATGGAAAGTGAGACTGGGTTTATGTCCCAGAATCCCCCTTTTAAAAGTAGGCCAAGAGAAACCCATCAAGAGACCCATGTAGCCATTATGTGTGACTGTCTTTGGGTCACCTACATCATCATCATCATCATCATCATTCGCCAGTAAGAACCGTATCCCACTTGCTTGGTGCAGTTCCTTATGTGTTCTGTGCTGAAGTCCATAGTCTTCTTGCTTCAGGGATCTGCACTTTCTGTGTGACATAGAATAAGATTCAACAATGTGAGGAGCAAAATAAGAATTGAGTGTAAATGGTGGTCTTCACACCTCTTGTGTTTATGGTGGAACATTTGGCCAGGGTCACTGTATATAAAACCATGGTTAAAGGATAAGGAAAGGTTAAAACTAAGTAAGCCTTATTAGACCGGTCCACCTAAATACAACAGTAAACCCTCAAAGTAATGTTGCTCTGGGTCCTCTGTCAAAAAAAACACCACCGTTCTTTCCTTCTATTGTGTACTCATGGGCTTCTGTATCAGACTTTCTGTTTTCAGCTTAAACCTCCAGGGCTAGGGCTTGAGCATGCTCAGTTTGCGCTTCTTCCTCCCCCCTTCTCTGCTGTAGTCTGAGCCAGAGCTATAAGTGAGCAGGGAGAGACTGAGGCAGGAAGTGATGTCACACACAGCTAATATGGCAGCTGCTATCCGAAACAAACAGAGAGCTTCTACAGATTTTTACTCAGGTATGGTAAAACATTCTGCAGAATAAATATAGCATTCTAGCTTGCACTATTGGCAAAAAAATGCCTCCGTAGCTTTCCTTCTCCTTTAAAGGTTCCCATTGGTCATCCTGATAAAGTTCCATGAACAACAAATACTTGAAATCTTAATCTTACTGGCTTTCATAGTGGGTTTCCAGTAATATCATGGAGTTCTGTGCATGTTCTCCAGAGCTACAAGGGAGCAATGCTACTCACTGCCCCCCCCATGTTACTCACTGCCCCGCATGCTACCCCCAGTGAGTATCACCCCCAGCCCAGTGAGTATCACCCCCAGCCCAGTGAGTATCACCCCCAGCCCAGTGAGTATCACCCCCAGCCCAGTGAGTATCACCCCCAGCCCAGTGAGTATCACCCCCAGCCCAGTGAGTATCACCCCCAGCCCAGTGAGTATCACCCCCAGCCCAGTGAGTAGGGGCAGCAGCCTGGGATTCATGGGATGACACAGCATGAGAAGCCCAAGAGCTCACACTTACTGTCACGCACCTGCTGAATGAGGAGGGCAGAGAGCAGCAATACCTGGGCTCGGACATGAGACTTCATCAGACTGAGAGACTTGGCTCTTCCCGGGAGACACGGTCTTATCTATGGAATGACGGGACAGGGGGGTCACTGAACATTCACCTTTGTCTCCGGCATTTCTATGGGAACAGCCTCAGCTCCAACCACTTCCCTCGGGCGCTTCCCCTTTAACACAAACAGGAACTCGGCGGCGCTGCATCAGGAATGTCCCTCACACACCCGCGCTCCTACGGACTGATCTCCCCTCCGCTCTCCCCAAACTACTCAGCGCCTCACAACCGGACATATGGGCTCCAGTCACCCGCTGCTCTCACTCACACTGCTGCCATATTGTCTGTAACACCGGCACCGGCCTGCGAGCCTCTCTAATCCCGGGCACCCCTCATTGTCATGGCAACGTACTGACCAATCACATTCTCATCATACTGCTGCCCTACCCTGGGCTAAACACTTCAATTCATCCCATGCCTGTCACGTGTTCTACAACTCCCTGCACCCCTCATACCAGGCCCGGACTGGCAATCTGCGGGTTCTGGCAAATGCCAAAGGGCCTGCTGTATGGTTCAATAGAAAGTTACCATATAGTGGGCTCGTAGAGGGCTGTTTGGGCCTCTGTATACTTGGAATGGCAGGGCTTATTTTGACTCCCAGGCCTGCCTCATACACTCCAGGTCTGATAACCCAAATTACTACTATACCTGCTATCCCACAGTCACACTCCCTTCCCAGAGACTATTATCCACTGTTACTATAGACACCATCTCTCCCTACTATACCTGCTATCCCACAGTCACACTCCCTTCCCAGAGACTATTATCCACTGTTACTATAGACACCATCTGTCCCTACTATACCTGCTATCCCACAGTCACACTCCCTTCCCAGAGACTATTATCCACTGTTACTATAGGCACCATCTCTCCCTACTATACCTGCTATCTCACAGTCACACTCCCTTCCCAGAGACTATTATCCCACTGTTACTATAGACACCATCTCTCCCTACTATACCTGCTATCCCACAGTCACACTCCCTTCCCAGAGACTATTATCCCACTGTTACTATAGACACCATCTCTCCCTACTATACCTGCTATCCCACAGTCACACTCCCTTCCCAGAGACTATTATCCACTGTTACTATAGACACCATCTGTCCCTACTATACCTGCTATCCCACAGTCACACTCCCTTCCCAGAGACTATTATCCACTGTTACTATAGGCACCATCTCTCCCTACTATACCTGCTATCTCACAGTCACACTCCCTTCCCAGAGACTATTATCCCACTGTTACTATAGACACCATCTCTCCCTACTATACCTGCTATCCCACAGTCACACTCCCTTCCCAGAGACTATTATCCACTGTTACTATAGACACCATCTCTCCCTACTATACCTGCTATCCCACAGTCACACTCCCTTCCCAGAGACTATTATCCACTGTTACTATAGGCACCATCTCTCCCTACTATACCTGCTATCTCACAGTCACACTCCCTTCCCAGAGACTATTATCCCACTGTTACTATAGACACCATCTCTCCCTACTATACCTGCTATCCCACAGTCACACTCCCTTCCCAGAGACTATTATCCACTGTTACTATAGGCACCATCTCTCCCTACTATACCTGCTATCCCACAGTCACACTCTCTTCCCAGAGACTATTATCCACTGTTACTATAGACACCATCTCTCCCTACTATACCTGCTATCCCACAGTCACACTCCCTTCCCATAGACTATTATCCACTGTTACTATAGACACCATCTCTCCCTACTATACCTGCTATCCCACAGTCACACTCCCTTCCCAGAGACTATTATCCACTGTTACTATAGGCACCATCTCTCCCTACTATACCTGTTATCCCACAGTCCACACTCCCCTTCCCAGAGACTATTATCCACTGTTACTATAGACACCATCTCTCCCTACTATACCTGTTATCCCACAGTCACACTCCCTTTCCCAGAGACTATTATCCACTGTTACTATAGGCACCATCTCTCCCTACTATACCTGTTTATCCCACAGTCACACTCCCTTCCCAGAGACTATTATCCCACTGTTACTATAGACACCATCTCTCCCTACTATACCTGCTATCCCACAGTCACACTCCCTTCCCAGAGACTATTATCTACTGTTACTATAGGCACCATCTCTCCCTACTATACCTGCTATCCCACAGTCACACTCCCCTTCCCAGAGACTATTATCCACTGTTACTATAGGCACCATCTCTCCCTACTATACCTGCTATCCCACAGTCCACACTCCCTTCCCAGAGACTATTATCCACTGTTACTATAGACACCATCTCTCCCCTACTATACCTGCTATCCCACAGTCACACTCCCTTCCCAGAGACTATTATCCCCACTGTTACTATAGACACATCTCTCCCTACTATACCTGCTATCCCACAGTCACACTCCCTTCCCAGAGACTATTCTCCAACTGTTACTATAGGCACCATCTCTCCCTACTATACCTGCTATCCCACAGTCACACTCCCTTCCCAGAGACTATTATCCACTGTTACTATAGACACCATCTCTCCCTACTATACCTGCTATCCCACAGTCACACTCCCTTCCCAGAGACTATTATCCCACTGTTACTATAGACACATCTCTCCCTACTATACCTGCTATCCCACAGTCACACTCCCTTCCCAGAGACTATTCTCCAACTGTTACTATAGGCACCATCTCTCCCTACTATACCTGCTATCCCACAGTCACACTCCCTTCCCAGAGACTATTATCCACTGTTACTATAGACACCATCTCTCCCTACTATACCTGCTATCCCACAGTCACACTCCCTTCCCAGAGACTATTATACACTGTTACTATAGACACCATCTCTCCCTACTATACCTGCTATCCCACAGTCACACTCCCTTCCCAGAGACTATTATCCACTGTTACTATAGGCACCATCTCTCCCTACTATACCTGCTATCCCACAGTCACACTCCCTTCCCAGAGACTATTATCCACTGTTACTATAGGCACCATCTCTCCCTACTATACCTGCTATCCCTCAGTCACACTCCCTTCCCAGAGACTATTATCCACTGTTACTATAGGCACCATCTCTCCCTACTATACCTGCTATCCCCCAGTCACACTCCCTTCCCAGAGACTATTATCCACTGTTACTATAGACTCCATCTCTCCCTACTATACCTGCTATCCCACAGTCACACTCCCTTCCCAGAGACTATTATCCACTGTTACTATAGGCACCATCTCTCCCTACTATACCTGCTATCCCACAGTCACACTCCCTTCCCAGAGACTATTATCCACTGTTACAATAGACACCATCTCTCCCTACTATACCTGCTATCCCACAGTCACACTCCCTTCCCAGAGACTATTATCCACTGTTACTATAGACTCCATCTCTCCCTACTATACCTGCTATCCCACAGCCTGTTGTTGTTTTACAGAGAACAAGTACATTTTGAAGTTTTGCCCAAATTCACCTTCAGTTGGAGCTTCCAGCATTACATGTAAAAACAAATAAACATTTACTCTAATCAGTCTGTGGCCCTATCCCCTGCTTTGACACAACACAACAGTGTTGGAACTGTGGCTTATATTCTAGTCCATATTTCAATTGCAATTAAAAAATCAACTATAATTAATCCTTGGCCATCATCTGACCAGAAGGCGCAGAACTAGGATAGTCGTAAAAAGTGTAATTTAGTTTTCATTTTTCGTTCAAATCCGGCTATTTAATTTAATTATTTTACTGTAATTATCATTCATTTTCATTGCTTAGATAATTTCTGTGACCAGGCCTAGATACTTGCCCTAGAAAGAAGCACATTCGAATCCTAAAACATAGACATAAAATGAAATAATGGCACCTCTAGGCAAGATATACAGAATAATGGACCAATCAATGTTGCCCTGCTGCAAGGCCTCACATGATAATTCGAGTACATTAGAGGAGGCCCGGCGGAGGCTCTCACCTCTTTCACTAATTCTTTTACCTACAACTTAACATTTACATTTATTCGAGGTTTTGGGTGTTTTAAGCCACTCGCTAGCACAATGATTCTTATCTATAATGGGACAATTAAAGCCTTTAAGTTAACTTATAGTATGTTATACAATGGCAAAGTTTAAGCAAGTTTTCAATTGATCTTCATTATTTATTTAGTATAGTTTTTTTTTTACTTATTTGCCTTCTTCTTCTGACTTTTTCCAGCTTTCAAATGGGGGTCACTGACCCCATCTAAAAAACAAATGCTCTGTAAGGCTGCAAGTTTATTGTTATCGCTACTTTTTATTACTCCTCGTTCTCAGACCCTCTCCTATTCATATTCCAGACTCTCATTCAATTCTCTCATATTCATGTGCCTATGATTACGTATCTGCTGATACGAAACGCGTTAGGACGCTTACTTTTTAACTACATGGAATAAAGTTACAATTTTATCCTCATGGCTATGGTCGCAGGAGTGCGTGCTGTTTTATTTTGAAGATAGAATTTGCCTAAGCTACGGGTTCGGGGCACGGCACCCGGACCATTCGGCTAATCCGGTGAGTTAAAGCCCTTCGGCTGTTTTCCGTTCATTAACCAATTCAAGTGAAGGGCCTGGGGTCTGGACACCCAGGTCAAATCTTTCTGCTTGGTAAGAATTGCCAAGCGTCTCATTTAATAACATACTATTTTCATTTACAAGGGACCTAACCCGTGAAATTTAAAAGTAATCTAAAATTAGTTTTGCTTTAATGTATGTGTCTATATTTGTCCAGAGAAGATTAGAGCCGGTTTTTCTTCTTTTTTCTTCTTTTTTCATATGTCTCATTCAATTCAACACATGGTTGCTAGGGGAATTTGGACCCTAGCAATCAGCTGAAATTGCAAACTGTTCAACCCATAGCTCAACCCGCAGTCCCGGATTGTTACTGAAATATCCCGACTTTCTCTTTGACATTACATTAGCAGTTTTATAAGTCTAACATCATGAATGTTTAACAGGAGACCCCTGGTGGCAGTGGTGTAACTAGATGTTACTGGGCCCTTCAGCAAATAAATTTTAGGGCCCCCAACATATCCAAAGTTGTCCTGTTTTTCCAATATGTGTTGAAATTTCTCATTAATTAGGGCCTGATGGGGCCCCTATACCAGCTGGGCCCCTACAGCTTCAGGGTCTGCTCCCTCTATAGTTACGTCCCTGCCTGCTGGGCAAAAGCACCAAAAGCTTTAAGTTACTGATACTCGTGACACTTCTCTGCTCAGTTCAGTCTCTCCATGTGACAGGAGCAATAGAACTGAGCAAAGAAGCATCAGAAGAAGCTCCATGTTTCAGTAACATTATCTTCTGCAGTTCTGTCCAGCTGCCCAGAAGCAACAGCAAGGGAGACATGATCTCTTACAGTCACAATATTAAACGTGTAAAAACTCTAAAACAAAAACCTCATAAATCACAGAAGAGAACTCTGAGCTATTTTGCCTTAATTTGTGTGGACAGGTATTGAGCTACAAAGAATAAGTGGGGTTTATTTACTAACATAGGTACTACATGCATCAGTGTAGTTGTAAGAGCTAGCAATTAGTTTGTGATCAGCCTAATAGAGCTTAAAAATTAAAGGAAAGGTCTTATTGTCTAAACTGGTAAAATGTAGCACATAGGAAAACCTCCTATAAAAGTGATTTTGTCATGATTTTGGTATAGTTTTTATTATGAAATTACACTGCTAAATGAATAAACCCACATATTACAGTTTATCACTGGTCCCCTGTCTGTGTAAAACAATCTCATTCTCTCTCCATCCACATTCTCTGCTGCTGCTGTGTTCCTTCACATAATTTAGAGTTTTCTGGATAACAGATCCCACACCTGTACTAATGAGTAAAACCCAAATTGTACAGTTTATCGCTGGTCCCCTGTCTATGTAAAACAATCTCATTCACTCTCCAATCACATTCTCTGCATCTGTTGATTTCCTTCCCATAATTTGGAGCTTTCTGGATAACAGATCCCAATAACTGTACTAATGAGCAAAACCACATTTTACAGTTTATTGCTGGTCCCTGTCTATGTAAAACACTCTCCATCCATATTCCCTGCTGCTGATGTGTTCCTTTCCATAATTTAGAGCTTTCTGGATAACAGATCCCATACCTGTACTAATGAGAAAAACCCACATTTTACAGTTTATCGCTGGTTTCTGACCCTGTCAATGTAAAATGCTCTCTCCATCCACATTCCCTGCTGCTGCTGTGTTCCTTTCCATAATTTGGAGCTTTCTGGATAACAGATCCCATAACTGTACAAATTAGTTAAACCCACATTTTACAGTTTATTGCTGGTCCCTGTCTATGTAAAACACTCTCCATCCATATTCCCTGCTGCTGCTGTGTTCCTTTCCATAATTTGGAGCTTTCTGGATAACAGATCCTTTACTTGTACAAATTAGTTAAATGTACATTTTACAGTTTATCGCTGGTTCACTGTCTGTGTAAAACACTCTAATTCTCTCTCCATCTACATTCTCTGCTGCTGCTGTGTTCCGTCCCTTAATTTAGAGCTTTCTGGATAACAGATCCCATACCTGTACTAATGAGTAGAACCCACATTTTACAGTTTATCGCTGGTCCCCTGTCTGTGTAAAACACTCTAATTCTCTCTCCATCTACATTCTCTGCTGCTGCTGTGTTCCGTCCCTTAATTTAGAGCTTTCTGGATAACAGATCCCATACCTGTACTAATGAGTAGAACCCACATTTTACAGTTTATCGCTGGTTCCTGACCCTGTCAATGTAAAATGCTCTCTCCATCCACTTTCTCTGCTGCTGCTGTGTTCCTTCCCATAATTTGGAGCTTTCTGGATAACAGATCCCATACCTGTACAAATTAGTTAAACCCACATTCTACAGTTTATCGCTGGTTCACTGTCTGTGTAAAACACTCTAATTCTCTCTCCATCCACATTCTCTGCTGCTGCTGTGTTCCTTCCCATAATTTGGTGCTTTCTGGATAACAGATCCCATACTTGTACTAATGAGTAAAAGTGTTTGTTGTGTTTCATACAGTTGATATCTCTGTCGCTGTGTGTACAGGCCCATTGGGAAACATGAGATTGGTTAATGAATGTGTTGCTGCCTAGAAGCGCAATGCGCAGCAAATCATCCTGTGAGTGTGGGAGTCTGTACCTTTAAAGGGGTGGTTCACAGTTAAGGTAACTTTTAGTTTGGTGTAGAATGGCCAATTCTAAGCAACTTATCAATTGGTCTTCATTATTGATTTTTTTTTTTTAATTTTACTCCTTCTTCCTTTGACTCTTTCCAGCTTTCAAATAGGGGACCCCATCTAAAAACACAAATACTCTGTAAGGTACAAGTTTCTATTCAGGCTTCTCATATTCATATTCCACTTTCTTATTCAAATCAGTGCATGGTTGCTATGAACATTTGGACCCTAGCGACAGGATTACTGAAATTGCAAACTGGAGAGCTGCTGAATAAAAAGCTAAATAACTCAAAAGTCACAAATAATAAAAAATAAGAACCACTTGCAAACTGTCTCAGAATCTCAGTCCAAGTGAGTGTATGTCAGGTACAAGCCAACACTGTGTTCCCTATTCTCATATACATGACATATAATAATGGGGCAGTGTGTGTATTACATTCATTGTACCATTCCTTATACAAATAATTATACATGCTGCAGGGCTGTCATTCCCTATACTGAGAATGGATACTGAATAAACACACTCTCATCATGGCAACAAAACCCACTGCATTTTACTCTACAACTTATTTGAAATTAACTGAACTCAGTGACCGTTATGTAACTTGCTGATATAACTGCCCTGCCTTCAGCTGCACGTGTGATGTCATAATGCTCTGAGTCTTTGTGATGTCATAATGGAAAAAACGTCACTGTGATGTCATAATGGAAAAAGTCAAAGTGTACTGCTGCAGCCCCGAGATTCCTCATTCTTGATCAGGCGACTGAGGTGAGCAGATCTCTGTATATTTGGGAGAAAATATTATTAAAAATAATCATTTTATACTGGTACAATGTGGTATTACAGACTGCTAACAGTATCATCAATATGTTAGAATGTATGGAGTTACAGAGAATTTCATTTTGAACTGTGTTCGGGACCCGGAGGGGTTTGATAAGGGATCTTTCTGTAATTTGGATCTCCAGGACTTTAATCTGCAAAAACATAATTTAAACATTAACTAAACCCTATAGGATTGTTTTGACTCAAATAAGGATTAATTATATTTTAGTTGGGATCCAGTAAAAGGTATTGTTTTCTTATTACACAGAAAAAGGAAATCCTTATTAAACATTTTAATTAATTGAGTCTATGGGAGACGGTCTTTCTGTAATATGGAGTTTTCTGCATAACAGGTTTCTGGATAACAGATCCCATAGTTGTATATCTATGTATACATGCACACACACACACATATTGGGATTACTAAAGTGTTTCTTTTTGTCTCTACAGAGAGAATATTTTGAGATTAAACCGAACAAAACTACAATCAGAGAACAAAAAAACTACAATCAGAGAAAAACAAAACTACAATCAGAAAACAACAAAGCAATAAAACAACAATCAGAGAACAACAAAAAAACGATCAGAGAACAACAAAACAAGATCGGAAAACTACAAAAGAGCAAAATGTGGAAATCAATCTGTAAATGCTTTTGCTTTCGAAAGGTAAGGACGTCGTTCTTTCTACTGTAACATGACATTTTACATGACATTCAAAGTCAATGGTTATTTTTTACCTATGGCGACTTTTTTATCCTAATGCATTAAAGTCAATGGGAGTTTTTTCGTATCGCGACTTTTTTGTCCTAATGCATTAAAGTCAATGGAATTTTTATCTTATGGCGACGTTTTTTGCCGTTATGCATTAAAGTTAATTGGCGTTTTTCTTATGGCTACTTTTTTGTCCTATTGCATTAAAGTCAATGGGGGTTTTTTCTTATGGCGACTTTTTTGTCCTAATGCATTAAAGTCAATGGGATTTTTATCTTATGGCGACTTTTTTGCCGTTATGCATTAAAGTTAAATTGGCGGTTTTTTCTTATGGCGACTTTTTTGTCCTATTGCATTAAAGTCAATGGGATTTTTTTCTTATGGCGACTTTTTTGCCGTTATGCATTAAAGTTAAATTGGCGTTTTTTCTTATGGCAACTTTTTTGTCCTATTGCATTAAAGTCAATGGGATTTTTATCTTATGGTGACTTTTTTGCCATTATGCATTAAAGTTAAATTGGCGTTTTTTCCTATGGTGACTTTTTTGTCCTATTGCATTAAAGTCAATGGGCGTTTTTTCTTATGGTGACTTTTTTGTCCTATTGCATTAAACTCAATGGGCATTTTTTCCTATGGTGACTTTTTTGTCCTAATGCATTAAAGTCAATGGGCGTTTTTTCGTGGCAAAGTTTCCCACAGCAACTTTGCACATTGTAAAATTTGGAAATGCGCAGCAAATCCATGGCTGGCAAATTAATTTGCACATCACTAATTAAAACCATTCTATACAGATAACCAAATATTTCGATTGATAATAAATCCCAATACTTTTTCCCAATTTTAAGTGTTCGGATTCGGGTTTCGCCAAATTCAAAATCTAAACTAAAAATTTCACCTAATATGTGATTTTTTAAAATCTTACTGCTATCTACATATTTACATTGTTTCTATTAACTGAGTAGCTAGATTTATATAATTTATATAATTATAGTTTTCCTATTTGCTCATTTTTTGTGTGTGATTTTTTCTCTCTTCATTGGAAAAAAACAGATAATTCCAACAAAGAATCGGTATGCATTAAAGTCAATGGCCTTTTTTCACAGTGAATTTTTGTGAAATAATTCACACATGGTGATCTTCAGAAATTCGCAGTGAATTTATGACTGACAAATTAATTTGCATATCACTTATTAAAACCAAATCATTCCATACAGATTACTGACCCAAAACCAAATATTTTGATTGCTGATAAGTCCAAATACTTTAATCCAATCTTAAGTGTTTGGATTCCAAATGTAAACTAAAATGTTAACTACAATAGAATCCCCGTTTTAAGATTTTCAGGGGACCAGAAGAAAATGATATAAAATCAGGGAAATGTATTATGCATAATAAATAGGCGGGACCACAAAACAACAATGTTAAATGAAGGAAAACTTAAAATCAGGGGATGTAAAATGGGGGTTCTATTGTATGTGATTTTTTAAAATCATACTGCTATCTACATATTTACATTGTTTATATTAACTAAGAAAAGTTGTATTTATATAATTTATATAATTATAGTTTTCCTATTTGCTCATTTATTTTTTTCTCTCTCTTCTAGAAAAAAAGAGTTAAGACCAACAAAGAATCTGTAGTGGTAAGTGATGAAGAATTGGAGACATAAATATGTGACCCCATTTCCAACCTATTTGTGCTACAACTCCAGTTTATTTCCCTGCCTATACATTTATACCTTGATGAAGCTGCGCCATATACATATTCAATTCATAAATAAAACCACGGGGTTCAGTGGAATTAGCCAGTTAATTCACATCCCCCTACAATTTCTCATGTGCATAGTTACATAGTTACATAGTTACATAGTTACATAGTTACATAGTTACATAGTTACATATTTAAATCTGGTTGAAAAAATACAAAGACCATCAAGTCCAACCCCTCCAAATGAAAACACACCCCCCTCCCTACTCTCACATAAATTCTATATACCCATACCTATACTAACTATAGAGTTTAGTATCACAATAGCCTTTGATATTATGTCTGTCCAAGAAATCATCCAAGTCCCTCTTATAGTCATTAACTGAATCAGCATCACAACATCACCCGGCAGTGCATTCCACAACCTCACTGTCCTGACTGTGAAGAACCCCCTACGTTGCTTCAAATGAAAGTTCTTTTCTTCTAGTCTGAAGGGGTGGCCTCTGGTACGGTGATCCACTTTATGGGTAAAAAGGTCCCCTGTTATTTGTCTATAATGTCCTCTAATGTACTTGTAAAGTCTAATCATGTCCCCTCACAAGCGCCTTTTTTCCAGAGAAAACAACCCCAGCGTTGACAGTCTCCCCTCATAATTTAAGTCTTCCCTCCCTCTAACCAGTTTAGTTGCACTTAGGGGCTGATTCACTAAGCTCGAGTGAAGGATTCGAATGAAAAATACTTCGAATTTCGAAGTATTTTTTGGGTACTTCGACCATCGAATTGGTTAAATTCGTTCGAATTCGAACGAAATCGAACGAATCGAACGAAAAATCGTTCGACTATTCGACCATTCGATAGTCGAAGTACTTCCCCTTTAAAAAAAACTTCGACCCCCTACTTCGGCAGCTAAAAGCTACCGAAGTCAATGTTAGCCTATGGGGAAGGTCCCCATAGGCTTCCCTGTGATTTTTTGATCGAAGGATTTTCCTTCGATCGTTGGATTAAAATCCTTCGATCGATCGATCGCAGGATTAGCGCTAAATCCTTCAACTTCGATATTCGAAGTCGAAGGATTTCAATCCGAGGGTCGAATTTCGAAGTATTTTTAACTTCGAAATTCGACCCTTAGTGAATCGGCCCCTATGTCTCTGCACTCTCTCCAGCTCATTTATATTCCTCTTAAGCACTGGAGTCCAAAACTGCCCCCCATAATCCAGATGAGGCCTCACCAGGGACCTATAAAGGGACATAATTATGTTTTCATCCCTTGAGTTAATGCCCTTTTTTTATGCAAGAACTTTATTTGCTTTAGTAGCCACAGAATGACACTGCCCTGAATTAGACAACTTGTTATCTACAAAAACCCCAAGATCCTTCCCATTTAAGGAATCTCCCAACACACTGCCATTTAGTGTATAACTTACATTTATATTATTTTTGCATTTTAAGTGCATCAGCATTGAACCTCATTTTCCAGTTTGCTGCCCAGTTTCCTGATTTAGACAAATCACAATGCATGGGACCTTTAATTCTGCACAATTTAGTATCATCTGCAAAAATAGAAACAGAACTTTCAATACCCACCTCCAGGTCATTAATAAACAAGTGGAAAAGCAAGGGACCTAGTACAGAGCCCTGCGGTACTCCACTAACAACACTGGTCCAATTAGAAAATGTTCCATTTACCACCACTCTTTGTAGTCTATCTTTTAGCCAGTTCTCTATCCAGGTACAAATACTAAGTTCCAGGCCAACATTCCTTAATTTAACCAGTAACCTTCTGTGTGGCACTGTATCAAATGCTTTAGCAAAGTCTAAGTAAATCACATCCATTGCCATCCCAGAATCAAGGTCCCTGCTTACCTTCTCATAAAAAGAAATTAAGGTAGTCTGGCAAGATCTATTACACATAAAATCATGCTGGCACACACTCATAGTATTATGATTTGCTATAAAGTCCAGTATCATATCTTATACCCTTTGGCCTTTGCATTATTATCAAAATAAATTCCTATTCTTACCCTGCATTTATTTTCTTATTATTATAACATATTTACACACATTAGTTATATCTAATCAAAAGCATACGTTTCCAAAACTAACCATACTCCTTTAGAATGAATGACAGACCTTTAATTACATGAAGTAACACCATCTTTTTATCACTCAACCAGGTGGAAGCCATTGAGGAACCCCACACAGTCATCTGCTTGGTAAGCAATAAAGGAGTTGGTATCAAACAGTCCTAATATTTTATCTTTCCTTAAATGTTGTGTTGATTACTATTATTATTATCATTACCAAAGTTCCTTTTTATTTGGCAGTGGTTAGATTCGATTCCTTCTGTTTGAGGCCTCCCCTCCCAGCCAAGTTCTAAGCCTTTTCTAGGGGGCCCAGCTCCACAAGTTTGTAACCATATTTTTAACATGAAAACTGTTAGCTCAGTGCTCCCCATTGGAACATCACTGTACACCCAAAAGACAGATCTGATATAACAGTCTTTTTTTACCATTGCTCCTAACCCCGATAATCTGGTGGAGATAGAAGAAGTGGTATAAAGTGATGGGAATAAAATAGACAGTTGTTTTGGCAAACTGGTTACTATTAATGGAAACATACACCTTTACCATTTAACATGATGGTTTGCAAACAGCAACTTTAACAAATTAACCAAAAACTGTAATATAAATATGATTTATATCCACATATGGATCTGTACATACAATAGATATATCCCCCACCTCCCACTCACCAGTGATATGTGACTCTGATCTATTTTCCTTTCTTAACCAGGTACAACCTGCAGAATCTGGCAATACCATCTGCCAAGTAAGTGCCAAATAATTACAAATATAAAAATCCTAAAATATTCAATATTCAATATTGAACTGTAGCAGTATAAGAAGTTTAACATATCACTAATTTTATCCCTCTTAGGAGGAAAAACCAGAACAGCAACTGGAGCTGGACACGACCAACTGCCAGGTAAGCATAAGAGAGGGAGAGTAGGGGAAGATAACTTCTCCCTATATTTTATGCAAGATTGTATTGTAGCTTCTTTGCAACAGAAATAAAACAATGTTTTTCCTTTCTTTTTTAAGCTGGAGATTCCAGAAACCCCTGATGTTAAGATCAGTCAGGTAAGATGAAATAATATGGCCAAAATAATAAAATAATATTAAATCCAGGTTCACGTTGGGTGGCAATTAGTCAAACCCCTGGTAAGCCTGTCCCATCTACTATTCCAAATTGCATGTAAATTCAGTGTGTTTATGGTCTTATGGCTACAAACACAGGAGTCTGGGTGTTGCCTCAAAAACATCAATGAAGTAAGAGCAGAAATATCTCATTAAACCTTTTTTATTAATTTATTAATTATATCTCCAGAAAAGCACAGAAATACTTGCAGCAGATTTCTACCTAATTAATCCGGGAAAATCAATATTTTCACACTAAACTGGAATTGCAAAATAAAAAATCCCACATTGAAAATAATAAACACAGGGAATACATTACATACACAATGCATTGACATAATCTCACTTGCTTCTATACAAGGCTGGTTTCAGAATATGTTTTATTAGGCTAAACTGATACAAAAAATGTATTTCCCCCCCACCAAAGAAGTGAATCTAAACATACTTTATATATATATATATATATATATATATATATATATATATATATATATATATATATATATATATATACTTTGAGCTTTACAATATTGGTTTTGACCCTTTTTCTGGTCTTAACCAGGAGGAAGAACAAGAAGATCAGGAGAAAGCTGATAGCAGCCCCTGTCAGGTAAGCAGCTCTCACTGTACACACGTCAATCAGAGAAATAAGGGTTTTAACAATAATGATACTGACAAACAACAATCATTCATCCCACTCCACAGCTCTGCTTTCTTCACTTACCTTTGGACATAAATAGAGAAAATTGAATGTTGCAGTTTATCTTTAAAATCAAGGGATCAGTTTATCTAAACATACATGTTCTTTGTCCTAAATAGGAGATACCAGAGGAATCAGGCTCTAACACCTGCGAGCCTGAAACTTCCAACAGCTCCGAAGAGCAAGTAGAAACCCTGGAACAACAGGTAGGCCTTAAAGCCTTTAAAATGGTTTGAGATGAATTATTTAATTTAACCTTCTGTATAACAAGCTGCTCTTATCTCAAAGACTGATATATCTGCTTGTAGTTTGAATTAAGGCATGTCTATGGTTTTTGTATCTTTTTAAAAATAATCACCAATTGACTTAGATGCCCTCTGTATAAACAAACTGCTCTCTCTCACAAACCCTGATCATTAAAATACAGTTGAAAAACAAATATAATGTCCATTGAAGCACCTGCGCTCCAGATTTGATTATTTATCAAAGTCAGAATTTATCTCAATATTTTCTGCTACAAACTCCGACTGCATCTGTCGGATTAATGCTGCGACTTCAATGCATTCACTTATCTTATTTCTGTTACATCCATTTTGACACCTGCGTTTTTGCGCAGAGCGTTGGATTGCTCCAAAATCATCTGTCTAGTCCTACCCATAATGGTTTGATTTTTATGAAGTTGAGTGAATTTGCTTTATACAAAAAACATTTTAGATATTGCATTATAGTATTATCAGTATTTGATCATTAACTTTATCTCACTTAGGAGATAAAACCAGAAGAAAAATTGGAGGAAAAACCAGTGGAGGAACCAGTGGAAAAACAAGAGGAAAAACCACTGGAAAAACCAGAGGAAAAACCAGTGGAAAAACTACTGGAAAAAACAGAGGAAAAACCACTGGAAAAACTGGAGGAAAAACCACTGGAAAAACTGGAAGAAAAACCAGTGGAAAAACCAGTGGAAAAACCGGAGGAAAAACCACTGGAAAAAACAGAGGAAAAACTGGAGGAAAAACTGGAGGAAAAACCGCTGGAAACACCAGTGGAAAAACCAGTGGAAAAAACAGAGGAAAAACTGGATGAAAAACTGGAGGAAAAACTGGAGGAAAAACTGGAGGAAAAACCGCTGGAAACACCAGTGGAAAAACCAGTGGAAAAACCAGTGCAAAAACCAGTGGAAAAACTGGAGTTAGCCACTACCAACTGCCAGGTAAGCGAGGGAGAGTAGTGTAGAATAGTGATGGGCGAATTTGCGAATTTCCGCACGAAATTCGCAAAATGGCTGAAAATTCGCACAAGGCCGCTGCCGTCTCGTTTTTGATGCCGGCGCACGTTTTTCATGCTGGCACCCGTTTTTCTGACTCCGGAAAATTTTCGCGGGCGTTTCACGAAAATTTAACTTTAATGGTTTGAATTAAGTATTCCAACCCTCAGCCTTCTCCCAAATACACCAATTCCCAGTTCCCCTTATACTTCCTGTGCTTCTCTCATGTGCTTCTCTCAATGTTTTGTTTTTTAGAACCCCAGGAGATATCTGCAGCTCTTAGAGCCGGGTTGTGAGGACAACTATGGGATGAACTATAATGTAAGAGATGTTAAAACATTTTATGTGATGTTTAGGAAGTGTCGGACTGGGATACCAGGGGCCCACCAGAAAACCTTAGGTTGAGGACCCACTTTCCAAACTATTATACCTCCTCTCCTCACTTAACCTCTTTATTCTCCTAGTCTCTTCTCTACATACTATTCTCTATTCTTCCATTATGAAGCCCCTTTATTCCCATAAAGAAATAGAGAATGACCATGAAATAGGTCAAAAGATTAGAAGCAGGAGGGCCCACTGACACCTTGGCCCACCGGGAGTTTTCCTGGTATCCCGGTGGGCCAGTCCGACACTGTGTTTTGGTTAATTCTGTTTATTCTGCCAACTGGTTGTACCTCTAGACTTTTATCCCTTCTGTGTTTTTCTTGTGCTTCTGAATCTACCAATAATAATGTTCCGCACAGTAATAATCAGAGTCTCTTTTTCTACTTTTGTTGCAGGGATGGCACCGTAAAGAGCAAAAAGAAGTGGCCATTACCATCGTTAAGGATATTGAGGTAACATGTCTTGATACGATTACTAGAATCAGATACTAATAAGCCTTTAGTTACACATATATTATGATTGTTAAATAGAAGGAGAACTTGCTGACCAAA
Organism: Xenopus laevis; assembly: GCF_017654675.1. Lineage (NCBI taxonomy): Eukaryota > Metazoa > Chordata > Amphibia > Anura > Pipidae > Xenopus > Xenopus laevis. The sequence goes on along the minus strand of NC_054374.1, from coordinate 157,093,925 downwards.
TATTGGCATGTTCTCATTTCTGCACCAGTCAGTGTAATATCCCGACCCCTATTAATTATGTCATTATAAAAATAAGTCAACAAGTACTGTATGAGATTTAAGAAGTAAAAGAATAGAGTCAATCATATTATACAAGTCTTATGTAGGGGACAAGCTTTTATTTGTCAGAATTACAAGTTAGGTTGGGGTATTTGAAATGGTCATTTTATCCATTGTATTAACTTTACTTCTTTTGATTGAAACTAGAACAAAAAAGGAATCCAGCGAGAAGTTGACATCCTAGAAGCAGTTAAGGGCCACAAAAATGTGATCGGCTTTTACGGGGCATTTTACCACCCTGCCTCTGTGAAGATGCCGGAACGTGAAGGACTGTGGGTAAGGAAGTGTTAATTCCCATATGTTACACCTTTATGCACCAACAGCTCTAATACAAGCTAGCATTTGGATGCAAATATGATTCAGTTTGGTAAGAAAGAGTCCGGTGCATGTGGACCACTTTGTTCTCAGTTGTACCAGATATTGTATTTACATCCAGAATGCTTGTGTAGCCTATTTCTGACTTACACCCTTTCCCCAGACATCCCAATAACATTGTAGGCCACACAAATCTTATGTATCAATCATTCTTTGTTTGTGTTCTAGATTTCTATGGAGCGTTGGTCTGGTGTATCCGTGCAAGAACTCATCAACACCAGACGCTCCCTGTCAGAGGACTGGATTGCCTATATCTGCAGGGAGGTGTTACAGGTATGTCTCATGTGAATCTCCTCAATACTCTTTTGTATGAATCCAATTAATTAAAGCGCATGACAAATATTTATACTTTTTCTTTATTCATTTCCCAGGGCCTGTGTCATCTGCATAAACAGGAGGTCATCCATCACGACCTGAGGCCCCAGAATATAATAGTGACATCATCCGCTGATGTAAAGATCAGTAAGTGACGCTTGGAATCTGAACAAAGGGATAGTATCTTCTATCTCTATGGTGTATATTGGTGGGTCACATTAATAAATGAACATTAACATAAAATTCTCACTTTTTTCCTATAATTTCAGCCGACTTCAGCTCTGCCACCATGGAGACAAGCAGTGTTAGTACTTCTGGGACTATACCATACATGGCCCCAGAAGTACTCAGCAACATTAGCACCAAGACCATCCGCTACAACTCTAAGGTATTGTGATGTCTTCTCTCTCGCTTTATATGTAACGTCACTCACTTCACATGCCCCTCTCATAACAGTGAATCCAAAGCTGTAAAGTGGCTTCTGTGATGTCTGATGGGGAATCTGAAGTGAAGGAGAGAAATGCAGTCTAACTGCAGGGCACAGGGATATCAGAAACCAACTACATTTGACTCTTTATGGGGTTTTCCAACTCCTTGAGACACACTCAGTCTGGGGTCTTTGGGGTCACTCATTAGAGATGACAGTCACAATTATTTTATATCAGTATAAAGGTCAACCTTAATTTCACAACCCTGATTTTATGTTTTTCTACAGTCGACAGCATTATAAAATATCTCATACGTTTCCTTGAGTTTATATGTTTACACCATTTTTTTCTGGTCCTTTGAAACACATAAAATATGGGTTCTACTATATTTTGGTATTGTTCATTCCAAATAGAATCACTGTCAGGGTGTGGATAGATACATAGCAAAAATGTCTGAATGTAACTAGAATTCTTTATGTGACCTGTGTATATTCTTGTCTAATTGCCTTTTTCCCAAATTTTTATATTTAGGCTGATATCTGGTCATTGGGAATATCAGCGCTGGAAATGGCAGAAGGATATTATCGTAAGTAAACCTCAGTATGTGTGAACTATAGTGAATAAATAACAGTTTGTCAAAAGGTTAGAGGATATTTATATGTCTTATTAAATATGAAAAACTAAGAGGTTGGTATACAAAAATTTTAATGAAAAAAATTAATATTATGTTTCCAATCCTGGGGACACAATTGAGTGAATTTGACTTTTTTAAAGATGTAAAGAAGCTTAAAAGTTCAAATTTGTATAAATTGCCCCCCATGTTGTGATTGTCAGTCGTCATGTTCTCATTTTGTATTTTCTTACATCCTAGCATTCAGCAGACTTCCCGAAAATAAGCTGATGAAGAGGGTTATGCACGGTCCCGCACCAACATTACTATGGGACAAATGGTGAGTTATTTGTACTGAATCAGGAGTGAGAAGGAGAGGTGGGGAAATGAAAAAGAAATTGGGGAGAGGGTGGGGATTGAAAGAGGGTAAAAAAGTGTGTAAATGGGAAAGTAAAGTGAAGGTAAAGTGTAATATGTGTAGCTCTTCAATGCTCAGATGCAGAATCTCATGATTAGCTTGAGATCTTGGGGTTATTATCTGGCAGCCAATAAAACCCAGGCCAAGACGTTGGCAATATATTATGGTCGGATCTGGCGGCTAGGGTCGAATAGACCACTTCTTTTTAAGGCAGATCAGTTGAAGCATTATAAGGGGAGGGGCTCATCCTCTATTGGCTACTTGAACAGATTCTGTCTGTGTTGTGATTGGGTGCAGAGTGACATCATCAATGTTTAACAAAAAGGCTGACAGTAAAATAGAGGCTTATGTGGGATACAGGGCACATGGCTGTGCTGGTTCTATGCACAGTCTTTTACACGTGTGAGCTCTGCAAATGTAGTTATTATATAACATGAACAATTTTAATTTTTCCACCGTTTTTTATTTTTCCAGGAGTGACAACTTTCGTGCATTCATCAGCAAAATCCTCCAAAAGAATGCAGCGTGGAGACCCTCCGCAGAGCAGCTACTGTCACACCCCTTCATATCAAATATCCCAAATGAGAGGGGTGTGACTGATTCCATCAAGTGGTACCTGCATTAAGGTAAGGGAACTGCTCATTCTCATTATAATTCACTTGATGTATAGACTATATCCATCTACTGCTCTTATTCATACAATATTCTCTGCCTTTCCTACATATACTATAATTCTCTAACTAAAGCCGCCCATAATAAAGGCTGAGATTGTATAAGGCCAGAGGTCAGTGAATTAGGCCGAATCTATGAGAGAAACAAACATGATGAGATGGGAGAAAATGTTATTATCAAATAGTTGTAGTTGACCTTTAAATTAGCAAAGGGGATGGGATATAAAACATGCAGCACATATAAAGCAGAGACAAAATGGCAGAATTATTATACAAACAGCTTCTCCATGACTAACACTGATCAATCTTTCTTTAGGAATAAAGAACTGAAGAAATAGCAGCCATCGGGGGAGGGACGGGGGCACAATTGTGGGGCCCTAATGTCATCTTTGGGCCCCACAGAAAAACATGGTCCCGATGGCGGCTTTAGAAGATTAACAACATCAGCTTTAGAAGATTAACATCAATTTGATATTTTACCATATTCAATAAACATCTTGAAATTACATTGACCTCTAGTGTGTTTATTTAATAGGGAGACATCCCTAATAACCTCCAAGCCCACTGTTGGCTCATATTCATCTTCCTTTTAATATTAGTTCTAATGACCTGGACACAATCCCATAAACCCTTACTCTGAGTGAAACCTTTGCAAATGTTAGTTGATCCAGAGGAAGGTAAAAAAAACCCCCAACAATTGAAGCCTCTCCAATGTTCCCTTTCTGAAATGGAAAAAATTCCTTCTTGACTCCATGGAAATTGGAAGAGTCCCTGGATCAACTTTATACTAAGGGGCAAATTCATCAAGGGTTGAATATCGAGGGTTAATTAACCCTCGATATTCGACTGGGGAATGAAAATCCTTCGACTTCGAATATCGAAGTCGAAGGATTTTGCGCAAATACTGTGATCGAACGATCGAAGGAATAATCGTTCGATCGAACGATTAAATCCGTCGAATCGAACGATTCGATGGATTTTAATCCAACGATCGAAGGATTATCCTTCGACCAAAAAAAGTTAGGCAAGCCTATGGGGACCTTCCCCATAGGCTAACATGGGTTCAGTAGCTTTTAGGTGGTGAACTAGGGGGTCAAAGTTTTTTCTTAAAGAGACAGTACTTTGACTATCGAATGGTCGAATAGTCGAACGATTTTTAGTTCGAATCCTTCTATTCGAAGTTGTAGTCGAAGGTCGAAGTAGCCAAAAAAACACTTCGAAATTCAAAGTTTTTTTTCTTCTATTCCTTCACTCGAAGTTAATGAATTGGCCCCTAACAGTTCATTTTGGTAAAGATAAAACAAGAAATATAACTGCTGCTGCCTGTCTGCTATAGACTTATTGCTGCTGTAAAAGAGCATCAAATCTGGATTGATTTTGACCCAAGTCCAAGTAAGCAGGCTCCAGCTTTTGTAGGACTCATGGGAGATATACTTTATCAGCAGCGTTAGATGTAGTGGGAGATGTAGTTTATCAGCAATGTTACATGTAGCAGGAGATGTAGTTTATCAGCAGCACCAGATGTAGTGGGAGATGTAGTTTATTGGCAGTGTTAGATGTAGTGGGAGATGTAGTTTATTGGCAGTGTTAGATGTAGTGGGAGATGTAGTTTTTTGGCAGTGTTAGATGTAGTGGGAGATGTAGTTTATCTGCAGAATTAGATTTAGTGCTAAATGTATTTTATCAGCAGGGTTAGATGAAGTTAATCTGCAATGGCAGATGTAATGGGAGATGCAGTTTATCCGCAGCGTTACATGTAATGGGAGATGTAGTTTATTGGCAGCGTTAGATTTAGAGGGTAATATAATTTATCAGCAGCATCAGATTTAATGGGAGATGTAGTTTACCAGCAATTTTACATGTTGCAGGAGATATAGTTTATCGGCAGCATTTGATGTAGCGAAAGATGTAGTTTATCAGCAGCTTTAGATGTAGCAGGAGATGTCGTTTATCAGCACCATCAGATGTAGTGGGAGAAAAGCTTTTTTACATTCATTAATATTGAGGGTTTATATTTCCTTTAACGCCTAAACAGTCAGTGGGTGCAATTTGCATTTATCAAGACCCATTACCCTTAGGAAATCAATTCTCATAAAACTTTTCCGACTTACGCTAAGCAATAATCACATACTTTTTCTTTTCCATTTTTGCAAATACCTGGGGATTAGGCAGCTATTTAACGTTTCCCTTGAGCTGTATGAATTATTTCTTTAAAGAGCTGTTTAATTGTCTCGTGAAGATGTTTCGTCTTGTGGCAGAGATTTCATTTTCCTTTCTGTTTCTTGTGCAGTAATGGTTTATTGAAATCCCGTCAAGCGATCGACGAGCTATTTGTGCGGCAAAATAATCTGAAAACAGGAATACAGAATGAGAATGAAAGTGGGGAAGGTGTATAATGACAATAACAGGCGTGTGGCACATAAAGGGGGAGAATCTGTTTATAATCTACAGACCAGCTAATTCCCTATGGGCCAGACTGTAAATTATATCCTTATAAACGGCGCGTTCTTACGTCAGAACGCGCTGATTATAAGACAGAGACAGCACCTGCGCTGCTGCTCCCTCCCTGCTGCTTTCCTTTCACTCGTCTCCCCTCCCATCTTACTTTCAGACACAGGAGCTATCTTTCTTCACATGGCGCACTTGTGTCTCTCTGCCTCACAGCTATCTGCACGTCAATCTCCCTGCCCCTTCGTCTCCAATTTTGCTCCGCCCTCTCCATGATGCGTCTCTTGTCTCGCAGGATCTCACTCCAGTCTCTCTCCCCCTCCCACCATGGCAAGTTTGCTCGCTGAAAATCTCTCTTCCTCTCATGCTTTGCTGCCCCTGCCAAGCTCCGTGTCTTCTCTTGTCACTCTCACTCCTTATGGTGCCTTTCCCCAAACTCCGTAGCAGCTGATGACGTCACCAATGGCAGGCATAAGAACAAGAAGCTGAACAAAACTGGAAGCAATAAAAATAAAGGTACAAATAGAACTATAGGGAAACTCAAGAAACAAAATTAAATAATGTGAACACACACAGGGAACAAACACAAGTTTAGCAGACACAAAAGTAAACACAACACAGTGTAGCATTTTGAAGAACATACATGAAAGTGAGACATTTCACACAAAAAATCCTGTAGATTATAATGCATAATATACCCCCTACCTAAATTTATAAAGATATCAGAAGTCACCTCGGAGTTATGTGACCTGTATAAAAGCACTCGGCCTGCGGCCTCGTGCTTTTATATGGTCACATAACTCCTCGGTGACTTATAATATCTTTATAAATTACAGTAGGGGGTACATTATCCACTATATAATCTACAGTCTGGTCATTTCCCTATGGGACCAGACTGTAAATTATATCCTTATAAACGGCGCGTTCTGACGTCAGAACAAGCTGTTTATAACATGACACTGCACGTCCGAATTTGACGCCGCCGCAGTCAAATTGAACACAATTGGACACCGACCCCCCCTCCCGACATTTGAAACAAAATGTAGATTATATTGTACCTCCTACTGAAATTTATAAAGATATTAGAAGTCACCTCGGAGTTATGTGACCTGTATAAAAGCACTCGGCTATGGTCACATAACTCTTCAGTAACATATTATCTTTATAAATTACAGTAGGGGCTACATTATTAGGGATGTAGCGAACTGTTCTGCTGCGAACTAGTTCGCGAGAACTTCGACCGTTCGCGTCCGCCGAATGTTCGCGAACGTTTGGGAACGTTCGCATTTTGAGTTCGCGTTCGATTCGAATACAAGTCGTTCGACCATTCGACCATTCGAATTCCTTCGACCGCTAAAAATCGAACGATTTCCATTCGTTCGAACGATTGTAAGCATTCGATCGAATGAAAAGCATTCGATCGAATGGCTTCGATCGTTCGATTCGAATGAAAATCCTTCGATCGAATGATTAAAATCCTTCGATCGTTCGAATCGAACGATTTTAGCGGGTGTTCGAAGTTCGCGAACTGTCCGCGAACGTTCGCATTTTTTGCCGGTGTTCGCGAACGGCGTTCGCGAACACCAAATCGGCAGTTCGCTACATCCCTATACATTATCCACTATATAAATATCACGTATAACAATATGTGTTTAATATTAACAGTATAATTATTCTCAGTACAGGTATTGGATCCGTTATCTGTAAACCCGTTATCCCTGAAAGCTCTGAATTACAGAAAGGTAGTCTCCCATAGACTCCAATTTATCCAAATAATCCAAATTTTTAAAAATGATTTCCCTTTTCGCTATAATAAAAAAACAGTAGCTTGTACTTGATCCAAACTAAGATATAATTATCTTTATATAATAATCCTTATTGGAAGCAGAACCAGCCTATTGGGTTAGTTAATGTTAACATGATTTTATAATAGACTTAAAGGGATACTGTCATGGGAAAAAATGTTTTTTTCAAAATGCATCAGTTAATAGTGCTGCTCCAGCAGAATTCTGCACTGAAACCCATTAATCAAAAGCCCAAACAGATTTTTTTATATTTAATTTTAAATTCTGACATAGGGCAGTTCTAGACATATTGTCAGTTTTCCAGCTGCCCCAAGTCATGAGACATGTGCTCTGATAAACTTAAGTCACTCTTTACTGCTGTACTGCAAGTTGGAGTGATATCACCCCCTCCCTTCCCCCCCCAGAACAATGGGAAGGTAACCAGATAACAGCTCCCTAACACAAGATAACAGCTGCCTGGAAGATCTAAGAACAGCACTCAATAGTAAAATCCAGGTCCCACTGAGACACATTCAGTTACATTGAGTAGGAGAAACAACAGCCTGCCAGAAAGCAGTTCCTTCCTAAAGTGCTGCTGTGGCAAGGCATGGCATTCTTGATAAGGTTGATGACGTTATGTAAGCAACCAGGATTTCTGGTTTTCACATTGTTGAATTTCTTTCTTGCTATGCTTCTATATTGAGGTCTGTCCCTTACATGTTGCTTGTGGACTGGATATTGCTCTATCTGGAGTTGACATCTATAATTATTTTTCTACAAAGCCTCAGGGTTGAATCTCATACACTGAGTGAGAATTGAGCAGAGATGTGTCAAGGGATGATTCCCACTTCAGTCAATTAATGTTTACTCTATCTAGGCAAGGGCTGGGCAAACCAGCAAAAGCTTCATTTTTCATTTCTCTGTTTAGTTCTACCACTCCGTAATGAAATTCAATACAACACTAATTATATCATAATTATACTAAATTCGCCCATCACTAATTCCTAGCCCATAACTTAGGTTTTGCAGGAGAGGCTTTAGATTGTTAGCTCTTCGATTGTAAGATCCTATAGCTATTCCGTAACCCCGCTTTGTTCAGTTAGGAAGTTCTGCTTAACCTGCTGGTGCTGCAAAAATAAATGATGATGAGACATTCGCTTTCCCTCTATATGCAATAGCAGAAAGACATGGTTGTAATGCCCCCATATTAAATAATAAAAGAATGCAATGAAAAGCTTATTCTGCTGAAAGATGGGATGGCACTGTTTCTGAGAAATCTGAATATGAACTGATTATACCAAATACTCTGAGCAGTCATAAAATAAGCTGGAAAATACTTACACTGTAATTATTCTAATGTAAAGCTTCACCTTCAGAGGGATTAACTTTAAATATTATACTTGATTATTTATTGAAGTGAAACTTACAAGGCTTTTTATTAATTAATCATTAATTAATCATTTATAAAAACAGGTAGGGAGAGATGGTGCCTATAGTAACAGTGGATAATAGTCTCTGGGAAGGGAGTGTGACTGTGGGATAGCAGGTATAGTAGGGAGAGATGGTGCCTATAGTAACAGTGGATAATAGTCTCTGGGAAGGGAGTGTGACTGTGGGATAGCAGGTATAGTAGGGAGAGATGGTGTCTATAGTAACAGTGGATAATAGTCTCTGGGAAGGGAGTGTGACTGCGGGATAGCAGGTATAGTAGGGAGAGATGGTGCCTATAGTAACAGTGGATAATAGTCTCTGGGAAGGGAGTGTGACTGTGGGATAGCAGGTATAGTAGGGAGAGATGGTGCCTATAGTAACAGTGGGATAATAGTCTCTGGGAAGGGAGTGTGACTGTGGATAGCAGGTATAGTAGGGAGAGATGGTGTCTATAGTAACAGTGGATAATAGTCTCTGGGAAGGGAGTGACTGTGGGATAGCAGGTATAGTAGGGAGAGATGGTGCCTATAGTAACAGTGGATAATAGTCTCTGGGAAGGGAGTGTGACTGTGGGATAGCAGGTATAGTAGGGAGAGATGGTGCCTATAGTAACAGTGGATAATAGTCTCTGAGAAGGGAGTGTGACTGTGGGATAGCAGGTATAGTAAGGAGAGATGGTGCCTATAGTAACAGTGGATAATAGTCTCTGAGAAGGGAGTGTGACTGTGGGATAGCAGGTATAGTAGGGAGAGATGGTGTCTATAGTAACAGTGGATAATAGTCTCTGGAAGGGAGTGTGACTGTGGGATAGCAGGTATAGTAGGGAGAGATGGTGTCTATAGTAACAGTGGATAATAGTCTCTGGGAAGGGAGTGTGACTGTGGGATAGCAGGTATAGTAGGGAGAGATGGTGTCTATAGTAACAGTGGATAATAGTCTCTGGGAAGGGAGTGTGACTGTGGGATAGCAGGTATAGTAGGGAGAGATGGTGCCTATAGTAACAGTGGATAATAGTCTCTGAGAAGGGAGTGTGACTGTGGGATAGCAGGTATAGTAGGGAGAGATGGTGTCTATAGTAACAGTGGATAATAGTCTCTGGAAGGGAGTGTGACTGTGGGATAGCAGGTATAGTAGGGAGAGATGGTGTCTATAGTAACAGTGGGATAATAGTCTCTGGAAGGGAGTGTGACTGTGGGATAGCAGGTATAGTAGGGAGAGATGGTGTCTATAGTAACAGTGGGATAATAGTCTCTGGGAAGGGAGTGTGACTGTGGGATAGCAGGTATAGTAAGGATAGATGGTGCCTATAGTAACAGTGGGATAATAGTCTCTGGGAAGGGAGTGTGACTGTGGGATAGCAGGTATAGTAGGGAGAGATGGTGTCTATAGTAACAGTGGGATAATAGTCTCTGGGAAGGGAGTGTGACTGTGGGATAGCAGGTATAGTAGGGAGAGATGGTGCCTATAGTAACAGTGGATAATAGTCTCTGGGAAGGGAGTGTGACTGTGGGATAGCAGGTATAGTAGGGAGAGATGGTGTCTATAGTAACAGTGTATAATAGTCTCTGGGAAGGGAGTGTGACTGTGGGATAGCAGGTATAGTAGGGAGAGAGATGGTGCCCATAGTAACAGTGGATAATAGTCTCTGGGAAGGGAGTGTGACTGTGGGATAGCAGTTATAGTAGAGAGAGATGGTGCCTATAGTAACAGTGGATAATAGTCTCTGGAAAGGGAGTGTGACTGTGGGATAGCAGGTATAGTAGGGAGAGATGGTGCCTATAGTAACAGTGGATAATAGTCTCTGGGAAGGGTGTGTGACTGTGGGATAGCAGGTATAGTAGGGAGAGATGGTGCCTATAGTAACAGTGGATAATAGTCTCTGGGAAGGGAGTGTGACTGTGGGATAGCAGGTATAGTAGGGAGAGAGATGGTGCCTATAGTAACAGTGGATAATAGTCTCTGGGAAGGGAGTGTGACTGTGGGATAGCAGGTATAGTAGGGAGAGATGGTGCCTATAGTAACAGTGGATAATAGTCTCTGGGAAGGGAGTATGACTGTGGGATAGCAGGTATAGTAGGGAGAGACGGTGTCTATAGTAACAGTGGATAATAGTCTCTGGGAAGGGAGTGTGACTGTGGGATAGCAGGTATAGTAGGGAGAGACGGTGTCTATAGTAACAGTGGATAATAGTCTCTGGGAAGGGAGTGTGACTGTGGGATAGCAGGTATAGTAGGGAGAGATGGTGTCTATAGTAACAGTGGTATATAGTCTCTGGGAAGGGAGTGTGACTGTGGGATAGCAGGTATAGTAGGGAGAGATGGTGTCTATAGTAACAGTGGATAATAGTCTCTGGGAAGGGAGTGTGACTGTGGGATAGCAGGTATAGTAGGGATAGATGGTGTCTATAGTAACAGTGGATAATAGTCTCTGGGAAGGGAGTGTGACTGTGGGATAGCAGGTATAGTAGGGAGAGATGGTGCCTATAGTAACAGTGGATAATAGTCTCTGGGAAGGGAGTGTGACTGTGGGATAGCAGGTATAGTAGGGAGAGATGGTGCCTATAGTAACAGTGGATAATAGTCTCTGGGAAGGGAGTGTGACTGTGGGATAGCAGGTATAGTAGGAGAGAGATGGTGCCTATAGTAACAGTGGATAATAGTCTCTGGAAGGGAGTGTGACTGTGGGATAGCAGGTATAGTAGGGAGAGATGGTGCCTATAGTAACAGTGGATAATAGTCTCTGGGAAGGGGTGTGACTGTGGGATAGCAGGTATAGTAGGGAGAGATGGTGCCTATAGTAACAGTGGATAATAGTCTCTGGAAGGGAGTGTGACTGTGGGATAGCAGGTATAGTAGGGAGAGATGGTGCCTATAGTAACAGTGGATAATAGTCTCTGGGAAGGGAGTGTGACTGTGGGATAGCAGGTATAGTAGGGAGAGATGGGTCCTATAGTAACAGTGGATAATAGTCTCTGGGAAGGGAGTGTGACTGTGGGATAGCAGGTATAGTAGGGAGAGATGGTGCTATAGTAACAGTGGATAATAGTCTCTGGGAAGGGAGTGTGACTGTGGGATAGCAGGTATAGTAGGGAGAGATGGTGTCCTATAGTAACAGTGGATAATAGTCTCTGGGAAGGGAGTGTGACTGTGGGATAGCAGGTATAGTAGGGAGAGATGGTGTCTATAGTAACAGTGGATAATAGTCTCTGGGAAGGGAGTGTGACTGTGGGATAGCAGGTATAGTAGGGAGAGATGGTGTCTATAGTAACAGTGGGATAATAGTCTCTGGGAAGGGAGTGTGACTGTGGGATAGCAGGTATAGTAGGGAGAGATGGTGTCTATAGTAACAGTGGATAATAGTCTCTGGGAAGGGAGTGTGACTGTGGGATAGCAGGTATAGTAGGAGAGATGGTGCTATAGTACAGTGGATATAGTCTCTGGAAGGGAGTGTGACTGTGGATAGCAGGTATAGTAGGAGAGATGGTGCTATAGAACAGTGGATAATAGTCTCTGGGAAGGGAGTGTGACTGTGGGATAGCAGTATAGTAGGGAGAGATGGTGTCTATAGTAACAGTGGGATAATAGTCTCTGGAAGGGAGTGTGACTGTGGGATAGCAGGTATAGTAGGGAGAGATGGTGCCTATAGTAACAGTGGATAAAAGTCTCTGGAAGGGAGTGTGACTGTGGATAGCAGGTATAGTAGGGAGAGATGGTGTCCTATAGTAACAGTGGATAATAGTCTCTGGGAAGGGAGTGTGACTGTGGGATAGCAGGTATAGTAGGGAGAGATGGTGCCTATAGTAACAGTGGATAATAGTCTCTGGGAAGGGAGTGTGACTGTGGGATAGCAGGTATAGTAGGGAGAGATGGTGTGCTATAGTAACAGTGGGATAATAGTCTCTGGGAAGGGAGTGTGACTGTGGGATAGCAGGTATAGTAGGGAGAGATGGTGTCTATAGTAACAGTGGGATAATAGTCTCTGGGAAGGGAGTGTGACTGTGGGATAGCAGGTATAGTAGGGAAGATGGTGCCTATAGTAACAGTGGATAATAGTCTCTGGGAAGGGAGTGTGACTGTGGGATAGCAGTATAGTAGGGAGAGAATGGTGCTATAGTAACAGTGGATAATAGTCTCTGGGAAGGGAGTGTGACTGTGGGATAGCAGTAAAAGTAGGAGAGATGGTGCCTATAGTAACAGTGGATAATAGTCTCTGGAAGGGAGTGTGACTGTGGATAAACAGGTATAGTAGGGAGAATGGTGCCTATAGTAACAGTGATAATAGTCTTCTGGGAAGGGAGTGTGACTGTGGGATAGCAGTAGTATGTAGGAGAGAGATGGTGCCCTAGTAACAGTGGATAATAGTCTCTGGGAAGGAGTGTGACTGTGGGATAGCAGTATAGTGGGAGAGATGTGCCTATAGTAACAGTCGGATAATAGTCTCTGGGAAGGGTTGTACTGTGGGATAGAGGTATAGTAGGGAGAGATGGTGCCTATAGTAACAGTGGATAATAGTCTCTGGAAGGGAGTTGACTGTGGGAATAGCAGTATAGTAGGGAGAGATGGTGTCTATAGTAAAAGTGGATAATAGTTCTCTGGGAAGGGAGTGTGACTGTGGGATAGCAGGTATAGTAGGGAGAGATGGTGCCTATAGTAAAGTGGATAATAGTCTCTGGGAAGGGAGTGTGACTGTGGGAGTAGCAGGTATAGTAGGGAGAGATGGTGGTCTATAGTAACAGTGGATAATAGTCTCTGGGAAGGGAGTATGACTGTGGGGTAGCAGGTATAGTAGGGAGAGATGGTGTTATAGTAACAGTGGATAATAGTCTCTGGGAAAGGGGGTGTGACTGTGGGATAGCAGGTAATAGTAGGGAGAGATGGGTCTATAGTAACAGTGGATAATAGTCTCTGGGAAGGGAGTGTGACTGGTGGGATAAATCAGGTATAGTAGGGAGAGATGGTGGCTATAGTAACAGTGGATAATAGTCTCTGGGAAGGGAGTGTGACTGTGGGATAGCAGGTATAAATAGGGAGAGATGGTGTCCTATAGTAACAGTGGATATGTCTCTGGGAAGGGAGTGTGACTGTGGGATGCAGGTTATAGTAGGGAAGAGATGGCGCTAGATAAATACATGTTAATAATACAGTACAAAAGTCAGTGTTGCTGGCAGGCAGCAAGTCTTATTTACTTCTACATGGGTTTATAATGGAAAGATGAAATGGCTCAGTAGAGTTTGTAACAATGACAAATGCTCAGTTGAGCAAGAGCGATTTGACTTGCTTGTTGACTTGCTTGTTGACTTGCTTGGGAACAGACGATTAGTTACACATACGTCAGATCTCCTGGTCACTGCATGTGCCACTCAGATTCAGTTCCTCAGAGGTTGATGTGCACAATGATGGAGAGCTCAACCCCAATCCAACAAATAACACTTATTGAAAGTGCAGGGTGATTACCCAGAAGACTCTTCCCTTGCTTTAGGGTCAGTAGAGCAATTGCAAAAAAATCCAGATGCACACCTTTTTGTTAAAGTTGTATCAAAAGTGGTTTATTAAGTCCATATATATCAAAAAAGGGCAATGTTTCAGACCCCTCCAGGACCTTATCAACCTTGATAAAGGGCCTGGAGGGGTTCGAAACGTTGCCCTTTTTTTGAAAGGTGTGCATCAGGATTTTTTTGCAACTCCTCAGAGGTTAATGACATTATAGTGTGCAACAGTCACCATGCCCATCCCCCCACATCATTCCTATTTTAAAAATCAGAACCACAAGCAATCAACTCAACCATTGGCAGTTATCAGACTCTTTCTCAATCTAGTATAATGTGGTGTCCACCATACTTCTTCCCTGTTGGTATAGCGCAACCATGTGAAGAGTTCTGCATAATACTGAACTGCGTGTGATGGGGGCACAAAAGAAGACACAAAACCACATGAAAGTAAGTAAGGTTTTGCTATAAAGCTTTAGATCAGCCCAGTTGTCAGACGGCACCAATACAGAGCTTTTTGGCCACCGTTCAAAGTAATATGAGTGGCACAAATGTACCAATGGCCACTCCTCAGCCCCACTATATGTCCAGTCAAATAAGGTGGTGGCAGCGACATTCTGTCAGGCTGATTTTCATATACAACAAGCGGAGGTGGAAGAATGGATGGTTCCAAATGTGGGCGAAGGTTGAGTGTCTCAAAAACAGAACGGTGAATGTACCTTCAGTTTAAAGACATCGGGGCAAATTTACTAAAGGGCGAAGTGACTAACGCGGACGAATATTCGCTATTGTGATGTCATTTTGGTACATCGCCGATTAACTAGCAGTCGCTAGAGAAGGAGATAGACTTTAGCGGTACTTCGCTCCCTAACGCCTGGCCAATTTGCGCTCTGGCGAATGGACGTAACTACGCAAATTCCCTAAGATGCAGATTTTACTGAACGTTACCTCTTCCACCAGACTTGCCTTCACCACCTCAGACCAGGCGAAGTGCAACAGAGTAGATAGGACTTCCTAAAAAAATTGTTTCAAATTTTTCTAAGTCCCAAAAAACACTAGCGTCTTTTCCTTTTTCAGGCTGATAGGCTGAAAAAGAGCTTACATTTTTCTTACCCCTACATTTCCTAACATATGGCACATAAACTATACACTGGGCTCATGTGTAGGGCAATATAACAACTCTATTTTATGTTATTAAGGTTCCCTGGGCTTGTGTAGTGTAATGTATTTGCTGCAACATATACGTCCATTGTACTTTAACTTTCCGCCGTATGCAAATTAGGCAATTCTAGCGCAACTTTGCTGCCCTGGACGCAACTTCAGATTTTAGTGAATAAGCGTTGTCCTAGCGAATCTACCCCCGGCAAAGTGTTGCACTGTGATCAAGCCGTCGCTGGCGAATTTTCTGAGGTTAGTGAATTTGCCTATTAAGGGTGAATATTTGCCTCGGAAGGCTCCGCCACACTTCTCACAACTTTGTCAGACGTTAATTCGCAGCTCATGCGCTTATTCATCAAAATGCAAAGTCACATCTCGGCAGACGAATGAAAGTCTCACCTGCGAAAATTTGTCAGCACAAAAATTTCATAGCGAACTTTCTCTAGCGTTACTTTCAGCCTAGCGAAACTTTGTTAACACATTTACGCTTAGGTCAATTTGAATAGGGCGGGTACATATAGGTCATATATATGTGGCCACTTATAATTACAAATGTCCAAGGAAACAAAATAAATACAAAAGAGATCCTCTAATGTCCTAGACATAAGCTCACCCTAAAAAAAAGTGACATGACCCTCAAATGATTAAAATTTTTTTAAAAAAGTTAACAGTTACAACTTTTAAACATAATCCCACTTTAAAATATGAAAAAACACCAACGTTTTGTGTTTTTTTTAGACTTTTCAGCATTCAGGATATGATGTCACTGACATAAGATTGAGGAGGATGTAGATTCATCTTATCAGTTCACCAGGTCTAAGCTGGCGAAGCAGAATCTGGTGAAAAAGGTAACTTAATGGAAAATTCGCACTTTCGTTTGCGGAGTAACAATCGCTTGGTGAAAGGGCGCGAAACTTCATTACCGATGTGATGTGCTGAAAATGCTGCCCTGACCACATTATTGTATTAAAGCAAAAAAGTTTGAGTGAGGAAAAGAATATAAAAGCCTCTTTCCCTGTCACCATAACCATTCAGTTAGTGGCCCTAAGTCTACTTTCTCTGGGCTGGAGAGTAGGGAAGCAGTCCAGTACAATTTATTATGGTGTTTCCCGTTCCTGCCTGGATCCTCAGTTTACTGCAGCACCAGCAAAACTGGGGTTAATTACCTATGCTGGAAGCCTTTTGGGGAAGAGCCTCCCTACACTTCATGTAGCAAAACTGGACTAATGGGGTCATTGTGCAGTCAAAGTGCAAAAACCAAGTGCGATCTGCAATTTTTTGCACTTGCACTTAAATTGTTGTCGATCTCCACTCTCCAAAATGCAGAACAGAGTGTAACAATAATCAGTTTACCATGGAAGAGAGGGTGCAAACCTCCACAAAGATTTCACTACTTATTGCATTTGTCCAGGGTCTTTGTAAATTTCCTCTTGAATCTGATTAACCACCAATCTTCTGGGGGTCGGATTGTGTCATCAGTGGTCAGAGCTATGATATTGTAAGGGAGCCATGACTTTGAGGGGGTGAATATGTGTTGTCAAGTATGGTATCTGCTGCTTACATGGTGAGTATAGGAGCTAAGTAGGGATGAAAGGGCAGACCAATGGTGGATTGACTAGTCTTTACAAATATACCGGCAATTGAATTTCTGATACCAGTTAGGCACATAAATCTTTGGACTGAGACAACTTTTTTCTAATTTTGGTTCTGTGGTGTTTTTACAAATGGCCTGTAGATGTCACTGTGCCCAGACTTATACTGTGCATACTTCCTGACAGCTTAAAAGTGAAAGTTACTGTTGTGTAATGCCTGCATGACTCTGCTAATAAAGCACTGCTATACTCTACTCATCCTCGGCTACCCAAAACATAACAGGTTCTGTACATTACCACAATGCATTTCAAAGGAAACAACTCAGATGCAGTTGAACTGTAGACTTTCAGCTTTAATTCAGTGGGTTGAACAAAAAGATTGCATAAAAATGTGAGGAACTAAAGCCTTTTTTTCCCCAAAAACAAAGGGAAGAATTAAGGGTTCAGCAGTCTGTAAGTGGGCATGGCAGAGAAGTGCAACACAAGGGTGCCTATGTAACATGGTATAGAAAGTGATGAGAGTCTAAGGAGAGATGTTTATAGAACCAACTCTACTGAATCTCTTCTGTTACCCCTCTGCAACAATTCATCATTAATCTCTTCTGTTTGATTGTGTCTTCCCTTCTAAGTAAGAGTGTGGGCAGAATGACAATGTTCTCATATTTTTCTCCTTCTGTACTTTATTCAAATTGTCGACCAGAGAGAAACAGAAATTAAAATGTAAATAAAATCAAAGGACATTTAGAGTCACCACAATTCTCAGAGAAACATTGCGAATTCCCAATGAGCATGTCACCCATACATATTTATATTCCTAACCATGTATCTGTTAGTTTCCTGAATATTATTCTGCATTGCTTATTAAAAGCAAATTGAGTTTATCTTACTGTATTTGTTTAGTGCCTCAAAACCTTTCCATATTCATATTCCAGACGGATGAGCCAAAAGGGGCCGCTAATTCTGAGTGTTTTACATAATCAACCCTCCTTGTTAACACACATTTGTTTCAAAATACATTGAGTTTATACAGAAGTTTCCATTAACCACAATGTGACTTTAGATATGCCTGGAACTGTGTCTGAAGGAAACGGAAATCGATCTACTGAATGTGGACATTCTTTCAGTCTAGTCATGTGGGAAAATGAAGAGGAAGGCTTTGTGTGATTCCGTGAGATGCTTCAGTACAATTCATAAAGGCAAATCATATTAGTGTTTCTTAAAGGAGAATTAAACTCTAAAAATTAATGTGGCTAAAAATGGCATATTTTATATACTGAACTCATTGCACGAGGCTAAAGTTTCAGCTTGTCAATAGCAGCAATGATCCAGGACTTCAAACTTGTCACAGGGGGTCACAATCTTGGAAAGTGTCTGTGACACTCACATGCTCAGTGGGCTCTGATTGGCTGTTGAGAAGCTAAGCTTAGGGCTCGTCACTAATTATCCAGCAGAAAATGAGCTTCCCCTGTAATATAAGCTGATGCTACAGGTTTGCTGATTATTAAATTCTGATGCTAATTGCACTGGTTTCTGTGCTGCCATGTAGTAATTATGTGTATTAATTACTAATCAGCCTGATATTGTGACATTTCTATTCTATGTGTACTGTATATTGTGAGTGGCTCCCTAAGCTCAGTAAGTGACAGCAGCACAGAGCATGTGCAGTGAATCGGCAGAAAAGAAGATGGGGAGCTACTGGGGCATCTTTGGAGACACAGATCTTTACTGCTAAAGGGCTGAGGTTGCCTTGGGCTGGTACAGAAGCACAAAACATCATGTACAACATTTCTAGCTACTTCTTTAGTTAAGCTTTAGATCTCTTTAAAAAATTATTTTCCATGTCCTTTAAAATAATAAAATAAGACCATAAGTATAAAGCTTTATAGTAGCAGCAGGATGTGACTGGTTATGTGAGGGGGGGGGGGTATTTCAAACCTCGAGCATCAATAGGACCTAAACTTTGGTTCTTCATATATAAAAAGGCAGAGCCATTGCATGGACACTCAGAGCTTGTGCCTTACTGGATAGGGCAATGAACTCATACATTAGTGCTTAATTATAACACAAGAAAACACAGAACATTCATCAGCCTGAGGTGGACAGAACAAGTTTTCAGTGTCAGATTATTTTAGCATTTGCATTTAGCATTTTAATAGGTTTTGATTATTCATCGTATGTTGTTTGGTTAATGTGGGTAATGCCTGCCAGTAAATGTCATTGTTATCTTTCCCACCTACAAGCCCTTAATCCCATCACTCTGCTACCTTGGCATTCCTTGCCTATATAAATATATGGTAATGATAATTGGAGTCTTTAAAAACCAAATTAAATTTCATAAATCTCTGTCCGCTTGAGAAAAGATAGGCGAGCCGCATGCATGGTAATGGTCCCTGTTTGGGGTGAAGGTTGGGAAACACCAACGTGTAATACTGAGTATAGTAGATAGTGTGCGCATTTCCCAGAACATGTAGACGAGTCATGACTTCTTAACATGAAGAAACATAATTCTGCATGCTACAGTTGACTGATCAACTCAATTTCTGTTTGCAATGGGTCAGGGTTGTTTTTTTAAAAATGGGCATAAATACATGCGAAATGAAACCCTATTGTAGATAATGGAATACCGACTATAGCAATTCCCACTGTGCGTTTCCGAGCCAACATCCGCCATGAGACGCGAGTATTTTTTATGTTTTTCAGCAGATGCGCCAAGGAAACACCATATTATTAAAGACTATGGGATCCGCAGGTTTAGAAATACAGTTCTCAAATACGATGTGTATTTTCAATATGGCGGCCAAACTCTCATGAGATGGATTGCACATATATACGTATTTGGATGCTGGTGATGCAATTACGTTGCATATTGACAATCAGCCAGGCTACATTTTTCATGTAAATTGCTTTTCTGCTTTTCTTTTATTCACAAAAGCTTAATAAAACTCTTCAGAGTGGAATTGTGGACAAACCGGAAAGATAGGCTAAAATATTGCACATTATCATGCACATGTGGTTTAATTGATGTATTCACGCTCAACTATGTGTTTATAAAAATTCCACATAAAAACACTCCGTGTGGCCTCGCCCTTACTCTTAAGCAGCAAAATAAGGGTTGGGCAACCGGCAGTCCTCCAGATGTTCCTGTACTGTAACCCCTGGCACCTCATTGGAGTCTTTAGTATGGGCCACTCTTTGCATCTAATACATGCCGGGATCCATTTTTGAGTAGATAGTCCAACATGTGAGCCATGTTTACTTGAGATACATCCACAATGGGCTCCATGCATATGCTACTATACTCTACAAGTGAGTACATATAAAGTTTATGCAGACAGCACATTGGCCTTTTCTATAAAACACTATATTTTTTATTAAAATTATTAAAAATTCCTGTTCTTTGTTTATTTAGCAGAAAGAATCCCAAGGCACACAGGATAATTGCAAGCAAGCTGCCTTGCGTGTTTATTGCGAAGGGTCACGCTCCTTTCTCAGGCATGCTTGATGCTTGAGATAGGGGCGTGACCCCGAAACATTGCACTTCGCAATAAACACGCAAGGCAGCTTGCTTGCAATTATCCTGTGTGCCTTGGGATTCTTTCTGCTGGACTGTTTGGGAGTCGGCCGATCCTCTACCTTCGTGCACCAGGTGTCGTTACTCTAATTTACTAAGGGTGTGCGAGAGCCATAGTTGAACTACCACTTTGTTTATTTAGGACAGGGCTATTGAACTGCACACTTAGAACAATTGTTCACTCAGAGATTAGTCGTCTATGATAAATCTCCACTTCTGTGGGTCACTAATCTGCTCCAAAAGCTTCCCAAACGTAGTTTTTTCAGAAGTCAACCAAAGTTTTCTTGGTTGATTTATCATAGGCGACTAATCTCCTTGTGGGCCATTGCCCTTACAGGCAAGATGTGGCCCTTTTAATATAATCCAAGCCACCAATGTAACATGTAAACTAGTGTCCTGCCCCACTGCTCCCCTTCTACTCTGCAGGATTGGTGGATTTTGGTGCTAAATGCAAAGTGTTGAGTCGAAATCCACGGTGTCTGCCTGCACCTGAGTGGTTATAATTCCAGGCAGCGCAGTAGCAGAAGAGGAGCAACGGGGCAGCATAGTCTTGGCCTGCAATTCTCTGTAATATATAATTATAACATAATGATGTACCTTCCCAATTTATGATCTCAATATTTTGGTTCTCTTCTGTCCGGTGTCCCCCATGTGCAAGGGGTGTTGCAGGAACACTCCAAGGCTAATCAAAGTGAAATTGAAGAGCAACTGTCTGTGCTTTCTGTAAGGCAGAGCAAAAACCGGAGAGATATCCACAATTATCTTTCCATGCTCTGCCAAATTTAGGGTTTTCTGGAATCCCAAGGAGAGATCCATTGTAGTTGCCATGACGGCTAATGTGTGATCCGCAGTTCAGTCCACACACACAAGTATTTAGTACTGTCGTAAAGTCATAACTAGCTCTATTACTACCTTATCTATAACAATATATGTGTTAACAACACCAAAAGAGAAACACCTAGAGAAATGAATGCAAGGAGTATACTCTGTACGTTGTGATTTAATTGGAAGCAGGGTACAGACCACAGTGATTCCCATGGGTGCACTTGCACCAGTGAGATTAGTAAATGATCCCTAATATTTTGTCTTGGTAAAGTTAAGATCCCATACAGAACCTGTGTAGAATCCTACTATTCTCAGAAATCATCTTCTATTGGCTTGTCTTTCCTGGACTATCAGATCTTTTGAGATGTCTGCATGGAGACACACTGGGCCTCATTACAAACACTAGACAAATTGGCACAGGGGCAATAACCCAAAACAACCAATCGGTGACTGACTTTTTTTCAGCCAATTGCTTGGTTGCCCTAATATCTTAAACATTACATTAAAAATCTATAGTTTTCTCATTTCTTGAGCTAAACAGGGCAAACAGGGAAACTGACACTCCTCCATGTTTAGTCCTTAGTTTGAGAATTAGGTTAGCAGTGCACAAATAATCTCCTGCATACTTGACTTCTGCTAACAAAACAGCCATGACAATGGGTGAAAAGATGGGGTTGTTTAATAAATGAATTATCTACCTCGCAAACATCAAACATGGAGTAGCTTTAGTTTTCCCATTTGCCCTGTTCATCTCATGAAATAACAAAAAACACAGTTTTTTGGTGATTTAAAAATAGGCACAAATGTATTTCAGTACAATTCAGCTCTATTCATTAGACTTATGTTGAACAAGGGGGTGTTCAACATGAACCCTTTAATAAACTCCTATTACACAAGGAAACTTTGGACGACTTTGGAAATTGAAGTGTCGTGAGTGCAGACGGCAGGCACAGGGAAGGCAGTTTGGGGAGATTCGTGCTCCGCAGAAGAGGCGATCAGTTGCCAGGCGACTAAATCTCCCCGAATCTGCTCGTGTGCTTGAGGCCTTAGAGGCAATCCTCTATAAGACTAATTTATATGAGGACAATGAAGGCATCTAATGAAATTAAGAAAAAAGATTTTTTTTATTATAGGGAAAGCTGTGGAGTTCTCTCCCTGAATCAGTTGTACTGGCAGATACATTAGAAAGCTTCAAGAATAGGTAGGGTGAATTTTTACTCCAACATATGACACAGCTCCATTCAATTGTTAAAGTTGAAAAAGCCTTTATTTTGTACATGGCTTTTGTGATCTGCACGGGCCCGGAACGTTGTATTGTGCAGATCACAAAAGCTATGTACAAATAAAGGCTTTTTCAACTTTAACAATTGAATGGAGCTGTGTCATATGTTGGAGTTTGACTAAAATGGTCGGAGAGTGGAGCGCTGGACACGTGAAAAGAGGTGGAGAGTGCTGACTACAAAACTATCATAGGGTGAATTTTTAGACAGTGAGGAAATAAAAAGTTACTAAGATTAACTCTTCATTTCTCCAGGCTCAAATTGGGGCATTTTGCCTTCCTCTGGATCAACTCACAGTTAGACAGGTTTCACTTAAAATAAAATGTTGAATGTGATGGCCACTTTTTATTTAACCTCATCTATTATATTACTATGAGAATTTTTTTCAATATTATTGAGATCTATGTTGAAATGACACCTCTTTTAGAAGGAATATACTATTGCAGACATTTAACCTGCGTGCAACATTGAAGAGCTTGTTCACCTTTACATTTACTTTTATTATGATGTAAAGAGTGAGATTCTGAGACAATTTGAAATTGGTTTTCATTTTGCATTATTTGTGGTTTTTATTCAGCAGCTCTCCAGTTTGCAGTTTCAGCAATCTGGTGGCTAGGGTCCAAATTACTCTAACCAAATTCGATGCTCAAGAGGAGAGACAGAAAAGTGGAGTATATGGCGTTGCACAGTCCCAAGACTACTCTATACGGATAACTGTGTCTTCCAGCCTAACGTGATCAACTAAAGACTTAATACAAACATTGTGATTCCTGTGATATTTTGTAACATCTCAACTGAGATAACTCAATAAATAATTGAATTAAATACTTAAAGTGAAAATCTTGTCAATTCATGGTGAATATGATTCAAAAGTGCAAGTGCTTATATTTGTGAACATAGAGTTGTGCTGGAAACCACAGCTTGGACTCAATAAAGAAAACCTAATAAAAAGTAACTTTTATTTCATCATTAAAATTCATGGACTGAAAGGGAATCGATAAAATCACTAAAAACAGTTAAAAAAGAAGGTGGAAATAGATCAATTATCAGAGTAGAAAGGGGTAACAGTGTAATAAATTCATAAGACTGTTCCCATATAGATCTTACATCACCCGTATCCCTATACTGGCTGAATTATAGTCAGGGAGTGTAAGGAGGACTTGATTAGCGACAGTGCAGTATTTTAGATGGAGGGTGAGTGTTGAATGAGCGTAGAATGAGGGTTGTTCTGGGGTGCCCCCAAACAGTTGCCTTGAAGAGGATTGGGTGATAGAGAGGGTGCAGCGTATTATCCTCAAACTTAGTGTCACTAGCCCTTCGGTTCGAAGGGTGGATTTGTCGGCCTCTGTACAGTATGGTGTGCAAAGAGTTAACTAACGCTATGTCCTCTCAGAGGCACCTAATACGTTTGGCCTATTCCCTAGACACTACAAATGCAACACCTTATACTGACAGTGGTTACACATTGCGTACGTAGGATCCGAGTCCCCACATAGAAAATACCCTCCGTTCTTCCCCCTCTAATTATCTGTTATACTGCGGATTGTCATGCGCTCCCTCCTATTCCCTGTCTTGAAACCGCTAGACAAGCGGTAAAGCTACAGTGGATTTAAATCCTTCGACTTCGAATATCGAAGTCGAAAGATCTAGCGCTACGATTCGAAGGATTTAATCGTTCGATCGAAGGAATAATCCTTCGATCGTACGATCGCACTATTTGCGCTAGATCCTTCGACTTCGATATTCGAAGTCGAAGGATTTCAATTCCCAGTCGAATATCGAGGGTTAATTAACCCTCGATATTCGACCCTTAGTGAATCAGCTCCCAAGAGATCATTGGAATTACCAGCAGGACCAGGATAGATAAGATAAGCACAATAACATGGAGTTTTCAGCAGTGTCACACTGGCCGGGCCAGACCCCTCTCCCGACTTTTTGTTCAAAAAATTTTCTATAGGCGCTGCGCCGCGCAATTCATGCAGGAGTGCCGAGTGGCGCCTTTCAAGCAGGCGCACCGCGCGCTCCATGCATCACGGTAGGGGGCCCAGTCCGACCCTGGTTTTCAGTAATTTATGAGATTTATTAAACCCCGAGGATGGAAAAGTCCAAATCAGAAAATCTGGCATCTCAGACCTGTCGAGATTGCATATATGTCAATGGGAGACATGCCAATGATTTTTTAATGTGCGCTGGGCAAAAATCTGAGTTTTCAGGTGATTTGCCCCTACTCCCTGTATTAGGCATACCTGGCAGTTATTAGTTAAAGTTAGTTAATAGTCAGTTTAATGATAAACTTCCTATAATGCTATAGTTCAATCACTAAAATGTTGTTGGTAATATTCACACAACTTCACAAAATCAAACATTGTTTTGTTTCCTTACTTCTTACTTGGGAATTGGTGTTGGTATTGCCAGGAGTTTCTGGTGGTTCCTGGTTAAGAGATAAAAGTCAAGTTATCAAATCAACTCAGCTTTTTAGAGAAGTGTAAATAATTTAAATGTAATATTTAGGGATGGGCGTTTTATTTGCAATTATTCTGTATTTACTTGGCAGATGGTATTGCCAGATTCAATAGGTTGTTCCTGTTAAGAGAGGAAAATAGATCAGAGCCAAACACCTTTGCTAAGTGGAGGGGCAGTGGGAATAACTATTGTATGTACAGATCCATATGTGGATGTGAATCATATTCCTAAAGAGATTATTCATGAACCATGTAGCCTAAAGAAATACTAAATTATTTTAAATACATTGCGACCACTGAACAATTCTTTGTTGGTTACCTCACACGTTTCCAGATGAGGCTGTACATGTCTTCCGAGTAAAATGCAGTGGGTTTTGTTGCCATGATGAGAGTGTGTTTATTCAGTATCCATTCTCAGTATAGGGAATGACAGCCCTGCAGCATGTATAATTATTTGTATAAGGAATGGCAATAAGGCAATTGCTGAGATCTATATTGTGTGGCCCTAGCCTTAGGGGCCAGATCATAAATATTTATCATCAAAAGCTGCACCAGGTATAATAAACTGGGAGGGGCAGTCCAATTCTAACATTTTTAGACATCACCAGTTGGCCCTGGGGAATTATTGGCCATTCTCAAGTGTAAAAGGTCGGGTATTCCAGGCCTGTGCTTTTTTGAAGGTTGGATAATAGAGAAAAATAGAAGATAGCGAAGAGCCTTAAAAGAAGGCAGACGTTAAAGAAGTGCCTTGAATAAGGAGAACAAATTAGTGGAAATCAGGGAGAGGGACAGTATGAATGAAGGTTCACTTAGTATAGACTAGTCTCTGTTTTAGCCCACTCTAATAGTGTAAGATAGTGGTGGAGCAGCTTGTATGAGCAGTTGTGTGTTCCATCATAAAGAAATCATGTGTGGGATTTGTATCCCTATGTGATCACCTGCCAAAACCAAGTGATTAGGCCCAATGTAATGGAAATACCCTGAAGAGGCGACACCATGAAATTGGGTATGCTGGTGCTGGATACTCATGTGTGAGATTAACCAGTGATCTACAGAATCCATTTCTGTCTTCTAAGTGAAGAACATTCTGTTTATTTTATTTGAACTGATGGTATCCAGATTATTTTGAGCAATTGTGATCTATGTAGATCAGCTAGCAATAAATTGGATAGAAATAAATAGCATTTTTTAGTTTTTTTTGGGTGTTACCGGCCCTTTAAATGTGCTTCTGATTTTAAAAAAGAACCGGTGCCGGGTTGTGATCCTGTGTTTGCAGTGATTGGCGCTGGGTTGTTCTAATGATGTAGGAAGAGCTGAAATGCTGCAGTGTTCTTACATTTTTAATAATGCCCTCTCAGTTCTAATGTTCAATTCATATGAGTATTTTGAAGATTTAATCAAACATTTTCAGTATTCAGAACAAACAAAAGTGTTTTTGCTCAAAATTGATTTTTCCATGATTTCTGTAACGATTTAATTCTAATCTAATTAGAACACACAGCCTATATTATTCTGTGCCATTTACTGACAAAGCAATAGAAGAGCACAGGTAACGCAATCTCAATAAAGGAGACACAAAACATCACCAAGGGCCTAATGGGAGTATTGAAGGAAAGAAAGGAGCTCATTCAAAACAAGATGCCAAACCTCAACCCACACTTTTTTTTTACATTTTCTTTTACACAATCTGATGTGGAACAAGGTCCTAAATTACAGATGAGTTGGACTTGCATTGTGTTTCCTGCAATGGCGGCTTCATTAGTAGTAGTAAGACATCCCTCTAGGGCAGGGATCCCCAACCTTTTGAACCCGTGAGCCACATTCAGAAGTAAAAGGAGTTGGGGAGCAACACTAGCATGAAAAATGTTCTTGGGGTGCCAAATAAGTGCTGTGATTGGCTATTTGGTAGCCCCTATGTGGATTGTAAACCTACATTGAGGCTCTGTTTGGCAGTGCACCTGGTTTTTATGCAACCAAAACTTGCCTCCAAGCCTGGAATTCAAAAATAAGCCCCTGCTTTGAAACCACTGAGAGCAACATCCAAGGGGTTGGAGAGCAACATGTTGCTCACGAGCTACTGGTTGGGGATCACTGCTCTAGGGCACATGCAGTTTTAAAGGGGCCCTATAATAAATTTGCTGTGGGGCCCAGTAACTTCCAGCAATGCTGATGATCAGTGCTACTTTCTTTAGCAATAATAAAGCACGTGGCTACAACATCCCAGTATCTCCCAATACTTTCACTGCATCTCCTCCAGCCTTGGCCTTAGATTATCATTGTGGCTCCTAACCTATAATGTCTCTGTGACTATCTGCACCACCCACAATATAAAGTCACTTCCAGCAGTCTCCTGCCTAAAATGTCACAGTGTCAGAAAATGTTTCAGAAAACATGTGCTCCTTTTAAAGGGTTAGAGTAATTTGGTCCTAATAGGAACTGTCTTGAGGTTGGAGCTGATGGCAACTTTCTCTGCATATGCTCTGTCTAGAATGGTATGAAAGAGGACATAATCCTCAGATTAGACCAGCACACAAGATAATCTACCATTTACCATTGTGTAGTTATAAAGGCAAGAGAAATTTGCTTCTCCTCTTGAATTTGTCCCATTGATTTCAATGGGTTATTCCAAGTCAAAAATAGGGTAAAATAATGCTGTAAAAAAAGTTCATTTTCTATAACGACAGTCAAGTTATGGAATGACTTATCAACAGAGGTTGGAGTAATTCTTTGTTTGGGTTCAATATTTGTTGCCTTCTTTAGTATTAATCCAGGTAGCAATCCCATTTTGAGCCAAGGAAGGGTCTGTCATGTTCAGTACCCAAACCCAGAATATATGCCAAGTTCTGATCACCTCTCACACTTCTGCCTACCACTGCTACTTTTCACATCAGGAGGACCCTTTGCTACTCAGATGATACCAAGTCTTAACCAAGGCGAGAGCTCTGGGCAGGCAATGGAACTGGAATGTGGGACTGGAGTGAGGGGCAAAGAGCTAGACGTAGTCAAAGAATGGGCCAGGGGTCAAAGCCAATCAGTCAATGTAGTACAAAACCAGAATCCAGAAGAACAGTCAGAAATTGGCAAAAGATGGCACGGTCAAGAACAGGAAACCAGACAAAAAGCACACCCAGGAACTATCTGACAAAAGACCTATATTGGGCAATGAGAATTCGGTTGTGGCACCTTTACATATAAGAATTTTGGGTGAAGCTTGATCATGTCATGCAGCACATCGAAAATAAAAGGAAAAAAAGAAAATACAGGAAGAAGATTTAAGTGGGCATCCCGACCACCCCACTAGACCACCAGGTCTTCCCATTGGGGAGACTTGGCAGCAGACATGCTGGTGGATTGTTAGCTTTCCACCTGATCCATTTTGAAAACACTGAACTTCATGGGGGGTTCAGCCAAACTAAATACAGTCGTGACCAAAATACCCCATGTGCATTTGTCCTAGGGTTGCCATTCATGGGTCAACACTGTTGCTCACTTTGGTAATTTCGGCCAAATTAGCACAGCGTATCTATATATATATATAGCTTCATAATAGTTTGCACTAAACAGATTTTTTCCAGGCAGTTTCGAGAGTTTGACTGGGTCAATGATTGCATTGAATTATACCATAGGATGGCCAGTGAATGGCAGCATTGACAACAAAATGAGCATAAAAAGTTTTCAGAACATTTATAAACTCG
The DNA here is from genome assembly GCF_017654675.1 of Xenopus laevis. Classification (NCBI taxonomy): domain Eukaryota; kingdom Metazoa; phylum Chordata; class Amphibia; order Anura; family Pipidae; genus Xenopus; species Xenopus laevis. The sequence goes on along the minus strand of NC_054374.1, from coordinate 157,065,278 downwards.
CGAAGACTGAATGGTGTGTACGACATGACCACAATTAACCCGCATTCATCAATCCCTTCTCTTTTGTGTGCAATCACAATCCCCACATATTATTTATTTAAAAATGTCCAATATAAAACATTATCCAGCAAGACTTTCAGAAACTAACTCCACTTTTATCATAACACCCAAGTTATAATTCTAGTGCTTATTAAGAAAATAGAGAATTTGGAATTCTTTGCAAACTGTGGCACAGGAGCCTTTATTGACTTCCCTGCTATGGCCAATGGAAAATACAGTTATTCAGCTTCAGAATAAATTGGTTTGTACTCTGGAGGCTCGGAGTGATAGGGACACTTGCAATTGGCTTTATGACAACAAGAAAAAGTTTCCCGGTATGAAATAAACGTTAGTGCAGGGGGAGAAGTTGTGGCTTGTCAAAATATACATCCTTTTTACAGGTAGTTATTTTCTGCTTTTCTCTCTCTAATGAGCTGTCACAAGTTTGAGGCTCTGCTATTGAGGTGAGACAAGGATGCAAAGACTCCAGCAGAGAACGTGCCGGAAAAAAAAGATGTTTATCTCGATCTATCAGTACTGTTACTAATGATCCCCTTTGAGCTTGTTCTTCTGATTTGTACCATCACATTTGTAAATAGAAAAACAAATTTACTGAACCTTTCCTTTGTGTTGTTCATGGACATCATTCATGGTGGGTGGCTACAGGAGTGCAGGGGATGCAACTACAACAAAGGCCTCGGGGGGGGGGCCTATGGAAAAAAATTATTGAATCTTTCCCATTAGAAGTTTAAGAAAATTGCAATATAAAGTGGCCAGTGCATACCAGATGGATAAAGGGATTATGAATCTGGCAGTGATATACTGTAAGGAGCATCTACAAGGTTCTCCAACTCCACATTCATGAGTTTGGGAGCCACAAATGCATGCAAACAGTTCCTGGGGTGCCAAGTAAGGGCCATGATTGGCTATCTAAAGGTCCCTAAGTGGACTGCCAGCCTAGAGGATATTCTGTTCAGCAGTACAAATGTATTTTATGCAACCAAACTTTGCCTTCAAGCCAGGAATTCAAAAATTAGCACCTGCTTTGAAGCCACTTGGAGCAAAATCCAAGGGGTTGGTAAGTAACATGTTGCTCACGAGCAACTGGTTGTGGATGCAGAGATGTGAATGCACTGGGGTCAGGTGGTGCCCTCGTAGGCCTTCAGACAATGGGAGCTGCCTTTGCTGATAAAACACAGGGGAGGGGTGTAACTGCAAAATTTGCATTAAACTCCACAGATCTCTAATTGCATCTGTTGGTGAAGGGATTCAGTACACATGCAAATAAAGTACACTGCACCTATAGTGAAGTACTGCATATCTGCTATGCACAGGGCAAGAAGAAGATTGCTCTTGGCCATAGGGTTGTCTCCTGGCTGTACTTTTACTGGCCTAATCGGTGCAACACTTGCAACACTTGCCAAGGTCAGGGCGGGTAATATAAATTTATTATATTAATTTACAAAAATTCAGCTAGTGCCCACCTGTCCTAGCACTCACCTATGCTTTCAGCCCTCCCCAACTTAACCTTTTCCCTTGAGGGGTGGGGTGAAGGTCTAGGTGAGTGCTAAGACAGGTGGGCACTAGCAGAATTTAAGGATACTGCAAAATTTGCCCTGATCTCCCCTCGATCTACTCTCTAGCTGTCTGTTGCATCACAGCGCCACCCCTTTTGACATCACAAGTCAAAAGGGGTCACCCCTTTCTTCAGTGCCAACGGCCAGCCAGTAAGAAGAATTTTTTTTAAAGGTGGCAAGACTACTTAACAGGTTGACATGGAGTGGGTTTTAAATGAAGTTGCTGAGCATAGGCAGTACTCAGGCAGCCTTACACCTCAAGATTAATATAAAAAGCCATGTTCATGGGCTTCAGCATAGGGTTGCCACCTGTCTGGTTTTCACCCGGACGGGCCGGTTCTTGTAAGGGCCGTCCTGGTGAAAACTGCTTCTTTATTTGGAAATCCAGACAGGACATTGAAGTTAATGATATGGCATTCAGCCAATTGATGACCGCCTTGTCATCAGTCCCACCCCCGACATGAAGTTAATGATTTGGCATTCAGCCAATTGCTGATCGCCATGTCATCAGTCCCACCCCGACATCATCAGCTCGTCCCCCAATGTCACTGGCCCACCCCAGACTTTATCCGCCCCACCCATTGCCCAGATTCACAGAATTGAAAAGGTGGCAACCCTACTTCAGCAGCACTATAATTTTATTTTCCAGAAAGCTAAATGAAACTCATTTGTTTACCCTGAACAATTTACTGTTGCTCTTGGCAGGAGATTAGGGCTGATAAGGAAGCAAATTAGGGATATCATGGTGTCTTGGGAGATTCTAGTTAAAGGGGTGGTTCACCTTCAGGTTAACTTTTAGTATGTTATGGAATGGCCAATTCTAAGCAACTTTTCAATTGCTCTGCATTATTTATTTTTTTATAGTTTATGAATTATTTGCCTTCTTCTCCTGATTCTTTCTAGCTTTCAAAAGGGGGTCACTGACCCCCTCTAAAATCAAATCCTCTCTAAAGCAACACATTTATTGCTATTGCTACTTTTTATTACTTATCTTTCTGTTCCGACCATCCGCTATTAATATTCCATATTCTCATTCAAATCAATGCATGGTTGCTAGGGTAATTTGGACCCTAGCAACCAGATTGCTGACAGTGCAAACTGGAGACCTGCTGAATAAAAAGCTACATAAATTAAAAAGCACAGATAATAAAAAATGAAAACCAATTGCAGATTGTCTCAGAATATCAGTCTCTACATCATACTAAAAGTTAACTCAAAGGTGAATAACCCCTTTAAACAATTCATACTGTCACCAATACCTGATCAAACTAGAGGTCTACATCCTGAGCAATTAGTGGGACCTTTCTGTTTCTGACTCTTGGCCTCTTTCCTGACTTGCCTTCTCACTGTCCCTCCTGCTATTGGCACATTGGGGCCCATTTACTTAGCTCGAGTGAAGGATTAGAATAAAAAAAACTTCGACTTTCAAATGGTTTTTTTGGCTACTTCGACCATCGAATGGGCTACTTCGACCTTCGACTATGACTTCGACTTCGAATTGAACGATTCGAACTAAAAATCGTTCCACTATTCAACCATTTGATAGTCGAAGTACTGTCTCTTTAAAAAAAAACTTCGACCCCCTCGTTCGCCACCTAAAACCTACCGAAGTTAATGTTAGCCTATGGGCAAGGTCCCCATAGGCTTTGCTATCTTTTTTTTGGTCAAAGGGAAATCGTTCGATCGATGGATTAAAATCGAATTTTTCATTCGATCGAACGAATTGCGGTAAATCCTTTGACTTCGATATTTGAAGTCGAAGGATTTAACTTCGACAGTCGAATATGGAGGGTTAATTAACCCTCCATATTCGACCATAAATACATTTGCCCCTTTGTGTATATTACAGGGATTTGTAGCTCAGTAACAGTTAAATGAATACAGGTTAATAATAATAACAGAGTCAGTAATAATGGCTCTGGGTACAGTAGTGCCAGGGATATAAAACATACCCAACTGATCCTGCAGATGATGTATGCATTAAGATAGCTTCATAATGATCACACAATTTATTATGACCCTGGAAATCTGGTGCAATGTGCAGCATGGTTGGACACAAGGCAGCCCTGTCCTTACCACCTGCTATGCATTTCATACAAAGGTTTGTACTATGGTAAAATGCTTTCATACAGATATATGAAGATTATATATTAAATATTATTACAGGGCAATTTTTAGATTTTCAGTATCCGCAATCAGTAGTGGCATTAATATTTATGGCGATAGACAGTATAATTGCTTGTGATTCAGCCAAATGCCAGCACTTTTTTGGCCAAGTAAACTCTGAACCCTTACAACAAGTAAAGCTAACAATTTCTTTTTGACTTAATACAATTTTGAGTGGCTGAATATGAATATGCCAATTATAAAGAATGTTTCATCATTTGGAGTAATCATTTTTGGAGTGTTCAGAACCATAAAATATTGGATTTGGTGTATCTTTAGTTCTCCTATTTTTTATAGTTCTCTTACATTTTTCTAGATATAAGTACATATAAAGTGCTGCTATTTCCGTACAGTTTGACACAATGTGACCCAATTCCTGGGAGGGGGGTAAAATATTTTATTTAATAATTATGGGACCAATGTCACTGAATTCCAACAGCCTATAGTCTGGGGGGGGGTCAATTTGGACATCCTTTGAAATTATTCCAATTTGTTTGGAACTAAAACTCATGAATTCGAATTCGGGTTTCTGAAACTGGAATGTTTGAAAAAAAAAAATCAAAAGCTTGAACATAAAACTTTGGCTTCTAAAAGCTTGTGAGTTTGTGTAGAACTCAATGGGATTTGTCCTTGAAACAATTTTTGAAAGACCTATTTGTTTTGTAGACCTATTGAAAATGGCAAATAGAATACAAATTTGATGCATTCAACTTTTTTTTCATGGTTTTATTCAAGCAAGTTTTTTAGATTCAAATTAAAGTTTGGTAAAATTTTTAGTTTATTAAAAAAAAGTCACAAATTAGAATTTTGATAAAAAGGTCCTCCCATGAGAACAAAAATCACAAGCCCAGTGTGCTGTAAATTTATTTAAAAGTACTTCTGTACAGATTGACCAGCACGTTGTACCTTAAAGGTAGAATATGGAAAGTAGAAAGAAAAATCATTTATCATGCTTAGCTATTTATTAAGGAGACTTTCTGGCCTTGGATCTCCTTGTGAGTTTTGGCTAAAATGAATTGATATCAAATGAATGAAGATAACTCAAGAATGTCAAAGAACTCAATGAAGATAACCATAGAGTTATTATAAAGATTAACATTGATTTATATAGCGCCAGCATATTTCGCAGATATAATGTAGAAGAACTCAATGAAGATAATGCTAGAATGTAGAAGAACACAATAAAAATAACTCTAAAATGTAGGAGAACTCAATGAAGATAAATGTAGAAGAACTCAATGAAGATAAATCTAGAATGTAGAAGAACTCAATGAAGATAATTCTAGAATATAAGAGAACTCAATGAAGATAACCATATAATGTAGAAGAACACAATGAAGATAACTCTAGAATGTAGAACACAATGAACATAACTCTAGAATGTAGAAAAACTCATTGTAGGTAACCCTAGAATGTAGACGAACACAATGAAGGTAGCTCTAGAATGTAGAAGTACTCAATGAAGATAGATGTAGAAGTACTCAATGAAGATAAATTTAGAATGTAGAAGAACTCAATGAAGATAATTCTAGAATATAAGAGAACTCAATGAAGATATCCATAGAATGTAGAAGAACACAATGAAGAAAACTCTAGTATGTACAACACAACGAAGATAACTCTAGAATGTAGAAAAACTCAATGAAGATAACTCTATAATGTAGAAGAACTCAATGAAGATAACTAGACTGTAGGAGAACTCAATGAAGATAACTAGACTGTAGAATAACAGAATGAAGATAATTCTAAAATGTATAAGAACTCAATGAAGATAACTCTATAATGTAGAAGAACTCAATGAAGATAACTCTAGAATGTAGAAGAACACAATGAAGTTAACTCTAGAATGTAGGAGAACTCAATGAAGATAATGCTAGAATGTAGGAGAAACAAGTTGGAAGAAAAATACAGTGAGATAAAAGAAGAAAATGTGCAAATATAAAAGAATGGGCACAGAATGGTACAAAGCAAAAGATAGTGACATGGATTAAATAGACCCCTCTAGTTATAGATACAACCCATTTACCCTTTTTATCTGAACACTTCTAACAGTTCTAATACAATCATTTCTCTGTTTCGCTATAACAAGGTACATTTGTGTCTCTTGACCTGACTACTTGGAGGTCCTTTTATTGTTTCATTGATTTCATGTCTGTGCTCATGATTCTTTTAACATACTTTGATATTTCAGAAATTGATTTAACCTTTTTTACAAGAGCCATAGGGCAGGGAATATACAAGGTCTTTTGATTTCTTGGTCTTTTGACCATTTAGTTAGGGCTCCTGTTTACTGGCTGATTCGATTTCAATCTCACTCACTTCTGTCAGTTGCCAGACCTTCCAAAGCAGTAAAAATATGAGAAAAACTGTGGGCCGAATATTTAGAAAAATGAAATAAGAAAATAGATCACAACACAAACTTTGCAATTCAGTATTGATCAAGAGACCTGAGTGTGGCCTCCATGTGAAACATCTAATTGTTTCAATCAAGTTATTCTGACTCGGCAGAGGTAACCTTAGCTGATCATCTCACCCTTAAAGGAGAACTCAACCCTCTCACAAATTTTCCTTCCGCTCTGGTATTCTTCGGGTCCTCTTCCATCCCTTTCGCCGATTTCCGTCATTTTTGGCCTGTGCCAATATGGGCCTCACTTCCCGGAGAAATCCGAAGAGCTAGAATAGGGTGCCTATGAGCTCAGCTGTCTCTGCACCTATAGGCGAGTAAAGGATTATCAGCACTTCTAGATGTTATCACCTATGCAGGGTGAAGAGCAGGGAGGGGGACTATGTAGGGTACTGGGTAGGGGTTTTTATTAGTTGGTGTTGAGTTCTCCTTTAATTCTCATTCATTCATGTTTTTTTTTTCTATGTACCAAGGTATGTCAATAAAAAATTTTTGCTGTCACCATGTAACAACCTTACATTTCTTTGTCCTTTCACACAAAGAAAAAAAAACCAGCAATGTTTCTGCTCTTTACAAGGTTTAAACTAAAAGGAAGAAACATGCAATTATGGATTGTGTTTTAACTTGACCTTTACAAAAGAACAGCAGCAAACATCAGGCAGCAAGTGTTTGTGTCCCACTTTGACATTTACTTCCCCATTACCCAATAAAACAAAAAGTATCAGCAGGCGGAAATTAATTGTTCATGTACCACTAATTACAGCATTTCTCATTTGGTCTCCTGAGCCTTTAAATGTAGTCTCTTTGTCGTTTTCTTAGCTGAACACCATGTTTGATTTTTTGTATAGAAGTATGGGACCTGTTATCCAGAATGCCTGGGACCTAGATAACAGATCTTTCTGAACTTTGGATCTTCATACCTTATGTCTACTAAAATATCATTTAAACATTAAATAAACCCAATAGGCTGGTTTTGCCTCCAATAAAGATTATATCTTAGTTGGGATCAAGTACAAGCTACTGTTTTATTATTACAGAGAAGAAGGAAATCATTTTTAAAACTTTGAATTATTGGATTAAAATAGAGTCTATGGGAGATTGGGAGATGGCTATCCTGTAATTCGGAGCTTTCTGGATAACGGATCCCATACCTGTATTCTGCATTATTTCTATATATTGACATACCTTTAATTCTAACAATATCATTTGTGAAATAATGTAATTGATGTTACTTAGAGTATTTTTAGAACAAAATGATTTACACATAGTGATGGGCGAATTTGCACCGTTACGCTTCGCCCTAAAAAATTCGTAAATTTCCTGGGAAATTCGCAAAACCGCGAAAAATTCGCAAAACGACGCCGGCGTCTCATTTTTTACACCGGCGTCCGTTTTTTGATGCCGACGGCCATTTTTTTTTACGCCGACGACCGTGTTTAACGCCTGCGTCCGTTTTTTTTTTACGCCGGCGACAATTTTTTTTGAAGCCGACTAACTTTCGCCAGCGAATTTTCGCGCCCGTTTTGCGAATTTATTCGCCAACGGTGAATCGCGCAAATTCATCACGAATTTGCTCCTGGCGAATAAATTCGCCCATCACTATTTACACAGCCTGATGACACTGCAGTGCGGGTCGCAATGAGACCGTGGGGGTTATGAACACATAGTTGGCTTTTAGACACACTCACTGTGGATTTGCCCTAAAATTGTGCTCACACTTTCTGGAAAATTAGACAAAGTTGTGTTGAAAATTTGCTAAGTCCAGTTGACTTTATTTCTGGGGTTTGAAAAGAGAGTGGTGTATGCAACAGGTTCTTTGGAGCCTCTGTGTTGCTCTTATTGATGCTGGGAACTGCGGGAACCCTGGGGTGGATACTGTCTGGTTCTGTCGTTTCAGGGTTTTCCTGCATCAATAGACTCTTTCTATAGAAGGTAGTGATGCCGAGTGCAACTATAGTAAAGGGCAAGAATCATAAGTGGATATTTAATTAATGAAATTCTACGTGCACCTTACTACTGGAAATTTTGCAGGACTGCAACTACACTTTGGATTGTGAATGACCCATGTTTTAGAGAGAGAGAAGATAATGAACTATCATAAACAAGACTTCAGAGATGGAGTCAGCAAACTTCATTCCGTTCCTGGAATTAAACTCATCAAAAGATCTCAGATGAAAAGGGTACAGTAAAGATCCATCGGAAAAATGCATCAGCCACTCTAGTTCTTGAGTAGGGGGAAGAGAAGAGGACTAAATAGAAAAGCACTAAGTACATTCAACAAATTTAAGGTTGACGGAATCCTGACACGTTTCATGCCAATCTGATTTGGAGATATAGCACAATATTCTCCCCCTGCAGAACAGCATGAATTCAATACAGAATAGCAGCCTACTTCATAGATCATGTACAAGGGCAGTGGCGTAACTAGATTTTATTGGGCTCTGCAGCAAATTATTTTTCAGGCCTCCAAAATAGTGAGGACCGAGTTTATTCTCCAGGTGCGAATTTGCGCAAATTTCAGCAAATCCCCACTGGCGAAACTGACGCAAAAATTTGCCTGCATAAAAAAAATGGATGCCGGCATCAAAAAAACGACGCAGACGACGTTTTGCGAATTTCGCAGGAAAATTACTCCAAAATATCTAGAGGTTGACTTGTTTTACCAATATATATTGAAATAAATATACCTCCTGGGACACCCCTGCAGCCGCAGGGTCTGCTCCCTCTGTAGTTATTCCCCTGTACAAGGGCAAACTAAGTGGATACTTTTAACCTTTCAGTGCCAGAGTGCTTTTGATCTTGCTGCAGTTGGTGCTGCCAGTAAAGCTATGACACAGCATAAAACCAAAAGGAACCAGTAACCATAGAATCTAGAATGTCTATTGCATTTATGCTGAGATAATAGATCCTACAGTACGTGGCACTTGAAGGGGTAGTTAAATTGAGGGATATAGCAAATCCATTACTTTAGGATTCAGCCGAATCCAGAAATCCTTTGTGAAAGATTTGGCTGAATACGGAATCAAATCCGGACCCTAATTTGCATATGTAAATCAGGGAAACGAGGGGGAGAAGAAAAGTTAAAATTCTTTTGACTTTCTTGTTTGTGTGACAATAAGTCACATGATACTTTGGATTTGGATTCGGTTAGGCCAGGAACTTGGATTTGGCCAAAACCTGCTGGAAAAGGTTGAATCTTGGCCAAATCCCAAGCTGAATCCTGAATTTGTCGAGTCCATAGTTAAATTCCGGTATTGTATGTTACAGCAGGGTCAATTCTTAGCAACTTTATCAGTGAGACTTCAGATTTTATAGTTTCTAATTGTTTGCCTTCTTCTTTGACTGTCTGACTTTTCAGATTTCTTTTCCCATTTGCATTATTTCTGTGGAGAGATCCAGCTAACTGGGTGGAAAAAAATGGAAAAGAGCCAGAAGAAGGCAAATAATTCAAAAACGCTAAAAATAAATAAATAACGAAGACCAATTGAAAAGTTGCTTAGAATTGGCCATTCTATAACATACTAAAAGTTACCTTAAAGGTGACCCACCCTTTTCAGTCCCCTCACCTGGTCACATTAGTAATAGGATTGCCTGCTGTCAGTAATTTGCACCAAAATCTGACTTACCTGCTCAATTCAAATACATAGAATCATCACCTTAATTCCTTAATTCCTACACTAAGGGGCAGATTTATCAAAGGTTGAATTTCAAATTTATGTGAATTTTTTTACTCTAATAAATTTGAATGTACTCAAAACTCGAATGTTATCTTATTAAAGAAATAACTTGAACGTCTAAAATTTACAAATGTTATTGACGCAAGAATCTTGAATCAAATTCAAATGAAACTCAATTTGAGTTTTTCTCTGAAAAAAACATCATCTTCAAAATCGGTCAACAGACCTCTTCCATTTGCTTCTAAATGAATTTGGCACGTTTTTGGTGGTGAATATTCCAATTAGAACTGTTTCCAGGGTCTAGGTGTGTTAATCTCACATTTTAAGTATACATTTGAGTTGGTGCTTTTAAATTCGAATGTAAGTTTTTACACCAAAAAAATTAGAAAATTAGAATTCAAATTTTCCATTCGAACCTTAATAAATCTGCCCCTACCTGTCCATAGCAGTGGCACTGGGTGACTGTTGGAGGGGTGGGGGGGGGGAATCAGAGGCAGAGTCGGGAAGTGGGAAGGCATGGCTTCCAGGTTGGCACCCACCTTTGAGTCCTGCGTGTAACTAATTTCTTAGACCCGGACCCGACCCAAAACCGCAGCCCGCGACCCGAACCGCAACCTGCAAATTTATCCACTTTGATCCACTACCCGTCCCGGACCCACAACTGCCTTATATGCAACCCGACCCGCAACATGCTGCCCACCATAAAACAGGAAGTGATGCTGCTGCAAACCGGAAGTGGCATCATCAAAAGTGGGCGGGGACAGAAACAAGTTTTGTAAACTTTTGTAAACTTTTAAAAGGACTCAAATATAGACTATACAAGATAACAAATTATATAAGATAACTGTTCCCTTGATAACTCAGCCTGCAGCCTTGTGCCTTTATATGGTCACAGAACCCCTTAGTGACTTCTATTAACCATATATGTAAACATCAGGGGGAACATTAACTCTTTCCCTGAAGAACCAAGCATTGATGTACACTGCAACTGAGCCTTAATTATAGGAGATGCAGACAGGCAGCTGGAATATTTTGTTTCTGTGTCTCACTGAACCAGTTAAGACTGTTAATTGTTTTCTATGGATTTGTTTGTCAATGGTTCTTTGTGCATTTATACATATAGTTGTTTTTCATGTGCAGGTGTGTGCGGCCATTTTGTCCTGCATTATGCACATTTATTTGAAACAATGGGATTACAGCAAGATGGAGACGCACTACAGATGGAGCAACGTTTTGGCTTCAGACACCAAGATAAAATAATTTACATATTACAAATTACATAATTTATACACAGGTATGGGACCTGTTATTCAGAATGCTCTGGAGCTTGGGCTTTCCAGATAACAGATCTTTCCGTAATTTGGATCTTCATACCTTAGGTCTACTAGAAAATCATATAAACATTAAATAAAACCAATAGGTTTTGCTTCCAATAAGGATTAATTATATCTCAATTGGGATCAAGTACAAGGGACTGTTTTATTATTACAGAGAAAAAGAAAATTCTGATTATTTGATTATAACAGCTTTTCCATAATTCTGAGTTTTCTGGATAACGGGTTTCCGGATAGCGGATCCCATACCTGTATATGGAAAAAGTGTTTTTAAATCATAATAAACCTTTAAAACGGGAATTTTCAATTTCAATTTACATTCATTATTTTTATGTTTCAGGAAAAAAAACACATTTTTATTAACTGCCAGTATAATGAATTTTGTAACAATAGTGTCACCTGCTGGTCACTTGATGTACCTGTACAGTTAAAGAGATAGACCATCGGAAGGAAAACAGAGGAGTGTTCTGATGTTGCTCTGCTCAGTAAAGAGATCAGAAGCCTCAGATGCCCTTTGCCATCTCCTTCCTGAGCAGAGCAACAGCAGAACACTCCTCTGTTTTCCTTCTGACGGTCTATCTCTTTGACTGTACAGGTACATCAAGTGACCAGCAGGTGACACTATTGTTACAAAATTCATTATACTGGCAGTTAATAAGACTAAAAAAGTCCTTAGAAAAGTATACCGAGCAGCTTTACATTCAGTTATTTTTAAGTTTAACTTGTCCTTCAAATGGTGGGACATCATTGAAGCCATCATGCCTAATTAAAACCTGCTCCATCTACAGACATGATTACCAACACTGCCAGTCTCCCCTAAAACAAAAGTGAGTCTGACCACCAGCGTGTAAGTGCCTTATTAGAGGGTAAGTGTAATCCTAGGACTGTGGATAGTACCAAGCAAGGGTTACACCTTCCGTCCTTCTCTTATTATTCTTTACAAGCAACTGTTGGGTAAAAGAGCAGCTTTAATCAGGATTTTATTGTAATGAGGACCCAAACACATTGAGTCGCATTAGTAAAAGTGAATATTAAAAAGAGCCACATCTGGAAAGTAAGAAGAGGCTGGTGTTTATTCTAAAGTGCGAGGGATAAGCCTTAGTGACCGAACTTTATAACTTTAAATGGAATTTTATTGTGAAGTTTGGGTTTAGCAAGAGTAAAATTATGCTTCTAGACTGAGAGAGCCCGGAGCAACACACATTAGCAGTTAATGTGCACACTAGGGATCCACCTCACATGCTGTGAAATCTTCCATTTTTTGTCACTTGCTGCACTTAAGCAAATAACATGCTCCCCAGTGTCCCAAGACTGATGCTGAAGAATTATAAGAGTGAGTGTGATGGATGCCTGCCATGTTGTATGCCTTGGTAAGATTCCCAGTAACCTTAGCTTCCAGTGGGCAGGTGCTCCTACAATCAATAGCTTATATTTGTCAAAAGCTACTCCCAATTCAGTACAAACACATTATTCCTGTTACTGATCTATACTAATATGTTATTGTAGCACACAGGGTCGGAACCTTGGGCTCACTGGTGGACCTGACCTCAAGGGCCTCCACAGACACTAACTGCCATCTCTGTTGATAACATCTACCAAAGCACCTCCACCACAATGACATCCATCCCCTGAACACCCTGCCTGGCGCATATAGCCCCCACCAACCGCTTGCATTGAGCCTAGAGTAGTGGGACCTTCTAGGGTTGTGGCCCAAACTGCACCTTCGTTTGTATCAGCCTATATGACTGAATCAGGGAGAGAATTCAACATCTTCACAGCTCTGAAACCTTTAGATTATTTAGGCGGAACCTCTTTTCTTCTAATCGGAATGGGTGACCTTGTGTCAGCTGGAAAGACCTACTGGTAAATAAAGCATTAGAGAGATTATTATATGATTCCCTTATATATTTATACATAGTCATCATATCACCCCTTAAAGGGCATGTAAAGTCTAAACTAGAATAAGGCTAGAAATGCTGTATTTTGTATACTAAACATAAACATGAACTTACTGCACCACAAGCCTAATCAAACAAATGATTTATGCTTTTAAAGTTGGCTACAGGGGGTCACCATCTTGTAACTTTGTTAAACATCTTTGCAAGACTAAGACTGTGCACATGCTCAGTGTGGTCTGGGCTGATTAGGGATTGTCATAAACAAAGCTGCTTGAGTTCTGCATGGCTGGGAAGTAAGGCGGGGGCTCCCCCTGCTGTTCATAAGTATGATTGTTTCCCTGCAGAGCAGTTAGGGACCGTCTGACAATTCCTATCCACAGCAGTAAATGAAGGGAGAATTTCACTGCATACAGTCAGGTTTCTTATAAAAACGGTACACATTTTTTAATGAAAGTATATTGGAGATAGGTTTCTTTTTCATTAAAGAAAGTAAAAATGGGATTTTATTTTTTTGCCTTTACATGCCCTTTAAGCGCCTCTTCTCCAGCGGGAACATCCCCAATTTGGCCAGTCTTTCCTCATAGCTAAGATTTTCCATACCTTTTAATAGCTTAGTTGCCCTTCTCTGTATCCTAATAAAATATTAATTAATATTAATTAATAATGTCCTTTATTTAATCGTGACTTGTGAATTAAAAAAAAAAGCTAGCAGTTTACATTTTCCGTGTAATACAGTATGTATGTAAAACAGATTGTTAAACTCTCAAACTTGCAATGCATTACTTGTAACACAATGCTCATTAATTTCTTGGGGTTTAATGATTCAGTAGAGTGTAAGGGTAGGACTCCACAAACGATTTTGTCGCGATCAGACGCGCTGTGACAAAATGCATGCGACTTGTTGCATGCCACAAAAATAAGGTAAGAGATAGAATTGTCGCATGGTGTTGCAGCGTTGATCCGAACGCGACACGACTGCGTCTGCACAGTCGCGTCTCATTGGATCAACGCTGCGACACCATGCGACAATCCTCTTATCTTACTTTTATGCGTTTTGTCGCATCGCGTCGGATCACGACAAAATCATTCCTACCCTTTGAGACGAGTGCTGTATCTTAGCTCTAACCCCCCATAGTTCAAAATGAGTTGTAGCGAATTTAGGATTTTTTTAATCGAATTAGCCTGAAAAGAGAAACATTGGAGGGTAATTATTAGGGTTTAAAGGAGAACTAAAGCCTAACTAAAGAAGTAGCTAGAAATGTTGTACATTATGTTTTGTGCTTCTGTACCAGCCCAAGGCAACCACAGCCCTTTAGCAGTAAAGATCTGTGTCTCCAAAGATGCCCCAGTAGCTCCCCATCTTCTTTTCTGCTGATTCACTGCACATGCTCTGTGCTGCTGTCACTTACTGAGCTTAGGGACCCACTCACAATATACAGTACACATAGAATAGAAATGTCACAATATAAGGCTGATTAGTAATTAATACAGATAATTACTACATGGCAGCACAGAAACCAGTGCAATTAGCATCAGAATTGAATAATCAGCAAACCTGTAGTATCAGCTTATATTACAGGGGAAGCTCATTTTCTGCTGGATAATTAGTGACGAGCCCTAAGCTTAGCTTCTCAACAGCCAATCAGAGCCCACTGAGCATGTGAGTGTCACAGACACTTTCCAAGATGGTGACCCCCTGTGACAAGTTTGAAGTCCTGGATCATTGCTGCTATTGACAAGCTGAAACTTTACACTGGTGCAATAAGTTCACTATATAAAATATGGCATTTTTATCCATATTCATTTTTAGTGTTTAGTTCTCCTTTAGCATTAAATGATTCAAAAAGAAATGTAGTAAAAGAAAACCTCGGTTTCCATAATATGGAAACAAATATACCATATATTGTGTCTTCATTATTTGAGCTATGTGTAATCAAGACCATACTGCGGGCAGACATTATTAGATAAGAAGAAATGGGTATTTTAAAAAGATCTCTCAAATGATGAAGGTTTATTCACTGTCACACGAGCCAGGTCCCTATTTTTTTACGATTATATAAACCTTAATGTTAATGTAAATTCACATGACCCCTTCCATCTTCTACTGAGTGACCCCAATTAAAGTCTTTTTTTTCCAAGCTATCCAGGTCCTTCCATTTGTCAGTGTGCGTTTGTATTTGCATATTCTTATGTGATTTAGATGTTATTTATGTTGGGCTGATGTGGTTAAATATATACATAATATAAACCAATGTTTGCGGCCTCCGCGGTTGTTCTTCCTGCATTTAAATCTCAGATTAGTCTGCAGCATTGCAGGTTTGCCCACCTAATGGAGAGATGTCTTTAATGTAATAATCATTTAAAAATCAGAAATTGATATAAAAATACCCTGGATATTTCCTGTTGTCTTTCTGCAGCAATTGTTGGGTCTATTATATCATTACTATCACTCACCCAGGCTAAATAACTGTGTTCCCAACTATCAAAACCATTTTATTTCCTTGCCTAGAGATTTATGTGGACGAAAACTTTGATTAAGCAGCACTATTTACATAATCTATTCATATTGGCTCAATAGAAAAAAATCTTAACCAGTTTATTCACAATTTAGAAGCAACACTGGTTGGTATCCCTGTATGTATATATATATGTATTAGATCCTTATTTAGCCCAAACTATAGGTAGAGGTCTGACGATGTCAGATGAAATAATGTTAATATTGTTTAAGAAAAAAGAACCCCACCAAATAGAGGGTTACTATAGCTATACCAAGTAGACTCACAACACAAATTACAAAACCAAAATAATCAATAAGGATAGTAATTCATTCATAAAGGTGCTGACTAATTAATTAAGTAAAGTGCTAGTGCAATTAATTAAAGTGAAGCCGTTCAGTCAAAAGACTGATAACAATCGATTATTCCTGAATCAAAAGGGTATATTACCCCACCAGTAGATTCCAAAAACACCCCTTAATAGATAAATTCATGAATTAGTTGATATATAAAGTGTAGTTAATCAAAATAGATTAGGCGGAATGGTTATGCAATAAATTACACCAATAAAGTGCAGTGCAATAAATAGGCTAAAAAATGAGGCTTGGTAATTGATTAAATGGTTAAAAAAGGATTTGGTAAAAAAATGGCCAGAAGAAAAGATTTCTTATATATATATGGGTTAAAAAACTAGTTCGGTCATATAACCAGGAGGAGCCCATTGAGGATCTCCATGAAATATTTTCCTGGTAAGCAGCAACAAGCAAAAGGTTGGTATCACACAGTCCTTATATTCCAGCTTCCCTTAAAGGAGAAGGAAAGGCTTTGTGCACTTGGGGTGCCAAATGTTAGGCACCCCTAAGTGATTGTATTGATTTACCTGAAACCCCCGGACCAGTGCACCAATCAGCAGAAAACTGCACCGGCCCGGGGTTATACCAGTGAGCACCACGGAGCGATCCTATTCGGAGCGACCACCACGGATCGATTCTTCAAATTTCCCGGGCCAGACGAAAGTCCATTTGAACAAAATAGCCGACTTTTTAGTTACTGTGCAGTAGAAGAGAGAAGAGGATGGCTCCGTGGTGCTCACTGGTATAACCCCGGGCCGGTGCAGTTTTCTGCTGATAGGAGCACCGGCCTGGGGTTTCAGATAAGTCAATACAATCACTTGTAACATTTGTGCACCCCCAAGTGCACAAAGCGTTTCCTTCTCCTTTAAATGTTGTATTGATTTGTTAACTGGGAACATTGTTCCTTAAAGGCCTATTATTATGATCATTATTCCCAAATTCCAAGCCTTTTCTAGTGGGGTCAGCGGCACAGTTTTTTTTTTGTAACCATGGTGGGCACTTACCATTTCAAATAATAGTTTGCATACAGCTAACTATAACCAATTATTACAAATTTGTCATATAAATGTGACTTACATCCACATATGGTGTAGATTTATGTTTTCTGTGTGGGGCCCAAAACCTTTTTTTACCCAAGAGCAACATTCAAATGGAAAAAGCATGAAAAATGTCTCTGGGTGGCACCAAACAAGGGTTGTGATTGGCTATTGGTAGCCCCTATGTGACAGGCAGACTACAGGAGACTCTGTTTGGCAGAACATCTGGTTTTTATGCAACTAAATCTTCCTCCAAGTCAGGAATACAAAAATAAGCAAAGTCAATACAGGGGATACAGGTATATATGGCACTGGCCTAGCCACTCGCCAGCAGTAAATCCAAAAGAAAAATTGCCAATACCTGTGCTTGCTGTAAACGGGGTGCTCCCAAATTTATTCAAGGTGCTTAAAGACACTTTACAAACGTTTGTAAAGTGTCTTTAAGCACCTTGAATAAATTTGGGAGCACCCCGTTTACAGCAAGCACAGGTATTGGCAATTTTTCTTTTGGATACAAAAATAAGCACCTGCTTTGAGGCCACTGGGAGCAACATCCAAGGGGTTTGGTGAGTAACATGTTTCTCACGGGTCTGTTATGGGGATCAGTGGTCTAGAGGGACAAGGAGTGCAGAGAACCTGGCAGACAATTAATAAAATATAATATTCTTGTGCACAATAGGTAATTTACAGAAGGTGAGAGCCACAAATACATTTGGGGCCACAGAATATTCTGTGTAGATATAGATTTAGCAAAAGCAGTAAAAAAAAAAAAAAACACTCAAACTACAATGATTTCCCATTCTAAATGCATTTTTTTGCTTAGGGCATAAGGAATTTAACAGAAGATTTAGACAATTCATTAAACTGTAAATGATTGGTATAAGCAGGGCTATTTGGCTGCTGTTAGGAATTCACCATATTGTGCAGTAATTATATAAACCGTTTACCAGAGGCCCAAGGCACTGGCAATTAAAACACATTAAATGTTCCTAATATGAGGCTGAGCCCTGGTACCATGGATGATTATAATTACATAATAATTAGAGGAAATCATCAGAGATGTGGACATGTTAACCCTTTGTTTGCCAGGCTTTACACACTGGTGTTAATGACAAGTACACAGCTGCTCAAGATAGGACAAATATAGGCACAAGCACGGCTCACATAATAACTGGACACTTTTAGCTTTTTGGAGCTGTATAGACTCTTCTCTTATAGCTTCTTGGCTGAGCCACACTACAAACAGGTATGCGTCACACTTTTTTTAATCTTTATTATACTTATTTATATAGCACTACTTGTATATGCAGCATTGTACATTTTTACAATACAATAATGTTATGGACAGAGGGAACAAAAATTGCTATATATAAATATAGATATCTATATATATATATATATATATATATATATATATATATATATATATATATATATATATATATATATATAGTAGTCACACTCACAGGTCTTACATAATAGCAGTGTCGGACTGGGACACCAGTGGCCCACCCAAAAACCTTAGACCAGGGGCCCACCCAAAAACCTTAGACCAGGGGCCCACCATAAAACCTTAGACCAGGGGCCCACTCTCAGTACTACCATTCTTCATCTCCTCAATCAACCTCTATTCTTCTAGTCTATTTTCTTTATACTATAATCAATTATTCCATCTATTAAACCTCTTTGTTCTCATAGAAATAGGGAACGGCCATGAAATAGGCCAAAAGTTTAACAGCATGAGGGCCCACTGACACCTGGGCCCACTGGGAGTTTTCCTGGTATCCCGGTGGGCCAGTCCAATACTGCATAATAGAAATAGTGATGGGTGAATTTGCGCCGTTTCGCCAAAAAATTAGCTATACGGTGCAGGCGTCTTGTTTTTGATGGCGGCGAAATTTTTTTTGACGCTGGCGACATTTTTTTTTGACGCTGGTCAATTTTCACCAACTAATCGTGCTAATTCGCCGCAAATTTGCGTCTGGCGAATAAATTCACCCATCACTAAATAGAAAAATTCATTTATTCATTGGCACAAGTTTCTATTTGTAAGGACTGTGAGTGCGACTACTATATGTCGGATATGAATTGGGGTTTCCCGTGGAGTGCACCCCAGCAAGGACTTTTTTCGTGAGTGCTGATATCCTTTGATGTTTATATATATATATATATATATATATATATATATATATATATATATATATTATATATATATATATATATATATATATATATATATATGTATACACACACACACACACACAGTTAGAAAGATGGAGTGCTATGTTTTAAGGGACAAAGCTTATAATTTAGTGGATTGTTAACGTACAGGCAAAAGGGTTGGGGCATGGGTGAGAAGCAGTGTGTAGCATTACCTGTCACATTTTTTAGAGCAGTGATCCCCAACCAGTGGCTCACGAGCAATATGTTACTCACAACCCCTTGGAAGTTGCTCCCGGTGACCTCAAAGCAGGTGCTTATTTTTGGTTGCAAGTCTTGGTTGCATAAAAACCAGGTGTACTGCCAAACAGAACCTCCTATAGGCTGCCAGTCTAAACAGGGGGCTACTAAATGGCCAAAACAATATTTATTTGGCATCCCCAGGCACTTTCCTCACGTTACTCCCCAACTCTTTTTAGATTTGACAGGTAAATAGGGTTGGGGACCTCTGCCTTAGACTAATCAACACTAGATACAAGTGCCATTTACTTTTCCCTGGGGTATAAGTACAAGGGCGGTAAGGGGCACAGGAGTGAATCTCATTGCACCGTTGTACCCTTGGAACAGTGTCCCAGTCTTGCACAGTAATCATGTACAAACCTATATCTTTAATGGTCTCTGGCAGTTCCACATTTTCTTGTCTATACCTGTCCTTTTTGCCAATCCTTCCTCCTTTCCCCTATCATTATCTCTGATTCCCTGATTCTTCTTCCCTAAATGCCATTCTCTCCTACAGTATATCCTCCCCCATTTACTCATTCTCGCCATGCAAGCTCGCATTTTTTTAAAAGCCTGTGTTATTGCTATCACTGGTTGTATCTACTACTCTATCTGTTCCTGTGTCACTTGTACAAAATATTCCCTGGGTACCACATGTGTACAAGATCAGGTCCCCAAAAATACAATAAGTTGTGTTTTCAAGAATGATTTGTAGCTTAATTTGTTGTGAAGGTTTATAACAAGCATCATGGGAACAATCTTCTAAGGTCACAGTGAGGTGGAGGAAGAGACCTATGTGCATCTCAATAGCTCTATAATACGTTTCTCTTTCTCCCTATAAAGTTATTGATTTCTTTTAAAAAACACAACAAAGTAAGATTGAACATTCGTCAATAAACAAAAATAAATTTTCAGTACTAGGATACTTAGTTATAAGAACCATCAGAACTGGTTTTGGAGCTTTACTGGTTTCATTGCATGGACATACTATAAAGTCCCAGACACAAATAAATGGAGTAAATAAGCACAAAGTATAAACAATACATTTGTTTGTAAGTGCAGTGGATAAAGCTATATAAGGAGCAAGGTTCTGACACATAGGAAACACAATCAATCATAAACTGTCAGATCACTGATAGGACTGAAACCTCTTCCATCACAGTCCTTAAGAAACTGCTACTGAGTAAAAATAACAACCCAAGTGTCATATTAGACTAGGGAAGTGATAAAGAAAAAGAGATCATACTGGAGTAGATAATAATAATAATGGCATGTGAAAGTTGCATACAAAGACATATATCTGCTGCAAGATTAACAGGCTATATTGCAAAATGATTCCTTTGGTGAGCTGGAGATGAATTTGTGTTTGAGGTGTACTAGAGCTTTGAATGACTGGAGTTCCTCTTATATTGTGGCAATGATGGACTAGTCAACTGCCCAGGCAGCAGCAGGTATATTGCAAAGGGAACGTTCAAACATGAATCTATATAAACATAAATAGAATACCAAAGTGAATTATTTTGCCCAATTACTACTCAAGGTAATGCTTCTTGTTCAGCACCGATAATTGCATTCTTATGTGTCCTCCATTCATCTATAACAGTGATTCCCATGAGCAACATGTTGCTCTTCAACCCCTTTGATGTTGTTCCCAGTGGGCTCAGAGCAGGTGCTTATTTTTGAATTCCAGGCTTGGAGGCAAGTTTTGGTTGCATAAAAACCAGGTCTATTGCCAAACAGAGTCTTTTGTAGACTTCCAGTCCACATAGGGGCTACCAAATAGCAAATCACAGCCCTTATATGGCACCCCAGGGTTTTTTCATGCTTGTGTTGCTCCCAAACCCTTGCCATATTTGAATGTTGCTCATGGGTAAAGAAAGGTTGGGGATCCCTGATCTAGAAATTAATATGTGGCAGGCTGATGAGACTGGGACAAGTTGTTTCTGATGCCTGCTGAGTTCTTTTTCTACTCTGACAAAGGCAGATCAGTCTGAAACTGATTTTATGGTCTAAAGCAGTGTTCCTCAACATATTGCTCTCCAACCCCTTGAATGTTGCTCCCAGTGGCCTGTTAATTCCAGGCTTTGAGGCAAGTTTTGCTTGCATAAAAACCAGGCATATAAAAACCAGGCATATACAAACCAGAGCCTCACACTTGTGTTGCTTCTGATGCTTTTTTTACATTTCAAAGTCAAAAAAGCTTGGGGATCCCTGGCAGGCCCGGACTGGCCATCTGTGAGATTGTGCAAATGCCTGATGGTCCGCCCTCTTCTTTGTGTAAATTGGCTGTTGGGACCTCTCTATTATGCAAATAGGCTGCTGAAGCTGCCGATAGATTTCAGCCTGCCCCTAGCCTTAGGTTTACCCGCGGGTCAGGTAGGTTCGGCCGACCTCGCACTCCACTTTGTGGGTGGCGGGCCGCACACCTGTTTGCCCCGCCCCTTTTGTGGTTCAAAGAATGCAGCAGGTAATTGTTATATCATTAGTCACAACGCTTGTTATTTTATGTGGTTTCAAACTCTCTAGGTTTTTGGTGAACGTATGCTTTATGATGACCTTGTTATTTTCAGAGAAATTCCACATATAGAAAAAAACATCTGCCAAAGAGCTTTGCAGGGTCCCATAAGTGCTTTTGAACTTGAGCTTGGATGTCATGAGTTACTTTTCCTGAACAAACCTTGTGCATTTTATTGAATATGGTGTATGTATATCATTTGTACCATTTAAAACCTGATATTCTGCTCAACCTGGGCTGCTTAGATTTTTTTGCCAGGGCTGCTTTTAACTCCCAGTCTGGCCCTGATCCCTGGTCTAAAGTATAGAACAAGTGGGGTTGAGATAAGTTTTTGCTTTCACTCTATAGTTCTTCTCGGAACTGCCCTTATGGTCTATGTTCTGCAAGGCCAGCAGCTGGTGTATGGTGGGTGAAGGGAATGTACATGGATTATTCTCTATAGACATACCCAAAGACACTACACAAAGTCATCTCTTTCTGTCGCCCTGATAATTGTCTCAAACATATATATGGCAGCAATTTTGCCGGAAAGGTGACTCTAGGAGTGTTATTTCTTTCTTTTCTTCACTACAAAGCCTCTATTTCCTCTGTGTTAGCACTGATTACTATGCCTAGAGCCCTGCTTCACAGCCCACTAATTAGTTAAATCGTTATTGATTACTGCAAGGGAATTCAAGTAATGTTTAGAGAGACTAAAGGTGGCCATACACGGATAGATCCGCTCGTTTGGCGATGTCGCCAAACGAGTGGATCTCCCTCCGATATGCCCACCTTGAGGTGGGCAATATCGGGCTGATCCGATCGTGGGCCCTAGGGCCCAACGATCGGATCCTAGCGCTCGCAAACGGCGGTCGGATCGCGGTACCGCATCAAACGAACAGATGCGGCCGCGATCCGACGGGATTTTTAACCCCATCCGATCGAGATCTGGCCGACTTTCGGCCAGATCTCGATCGGGGAAGCCCGTCGGGGGCCCCCATACACGGGCCAATAAGCTGCCGACACAGTCTGTCGGCAGCTTTTATCGGTCCGTGTATGGCCACCTTTAGAACTTGTGTTAAGGGAGAATGTTGACTCATCTTTAACCTCTTTCCATGTTACAAATAAGGTGGGTTTTACTGCTGGATCTATGTACAGTTGAGTTGAAAGCAGTAAATGGCACCAGTACAGGAGTAAAAAGGGCAAGGCAGACAAAGACAGAGAAGATAAACTGAAAGATTTGCTGTGGGACCCAGTAACAGATAGTTATGCCACTGGATACGTCAAGAAAATAATTGAGCACAAGAGTCTGACAAAAGAGAGAGAGTGGATCATTTTATTGGTGATACTCATACGTGCATAATGAGCACAAAACATGGCTGTCGACAGGCAACATAGCACTCGCTAGGAGCAATTTCTGGCCCAAATAGTATAGTATCCCCCTGTATCTTCTGTGGAGGAACTAATTTACAGGTGCCCTTTAAGGGAGAACTAAAGCTTAACTAAAGAAGTAGCTAGAAATGTTGTACATGATGTTTTGTGCTTCTGTACCAGCCCAAGGCAACCACAGCCCTTTAGCAGTAAAGATCTGTGTCTCCAAAGATGCCCCAGTAGCTCCCCATCTTCTTTTCTGCTGATTCACTGCACATGCTCTGTGCTGCTGTCACTTACTGAGCTTAGGGACCCACTCACAATATATAGTACACATAGAATAGAAATGTCACAATATAAGGCTGATTAGTAATTAATACAGATAATTACTACATGGCAGCACAGAAACCAGTGCAATTAGCATCAGAATTTAATAATCAGCAAACCTGTAGCATCAGCTTATATTACAGCCAGGGAAGCTCATTTTCTGCTGGATAATTAGTGACGAGCCCTAAGCTTAGCTTCTCAACAGCCAATCAGAGCCCACTGAGCATGTGAGTGTCACAGACACTTTCCAAGATGGTGACCCCCTGTGACAAGTTTGAAGTCCAGGATCATTGCTGCTATTGACAAGCTGAAACTTTAGCCTCGTGCAATAAGTTCACTATATAAAATATGGCATTTATACCCATGTTACGTTTTAGGGTTTAGTTCTCATTTAATGCCTGATGGAAATTGCATGTGGGAAGTAGCAATTATCTTTTCAGTGCAGAAGAATGCCGCTTTATTTATTGGCTAGTTAACGATAGCTGGTAAATCACCCACTGATTGGTTATAAACAATGCTCTGACATAACAAAGACTGTAATTAGTTTAACAAATGCAATAGAATGAATAATGCAATAAAAACAGTGCACCGTTATAACAAATACACCAAACAGCTTCGTATTAAAACAGCCTCAAAATTCAAGCAAAATCATTTTGTAAGAAAGTGACTTCATTTAAAGCTCATTAGGCCTCGTCCCTGTAGAAGCTATTATCCTTTCAAGTTCTTTCTACAACTTCTGAGAAGTCATTTGTTTTACAGCTATTTCCTGACATTATTTTGAAAAAAAAAAGTCTCACTTCAACAATTCAATTTTTTTCCCTACAAAAATCGGAATAAAAGACCTTGTCTTAGTATTAGCGCCTGTTATTTCTTCAGTTATTTGTCGGCAAATGCCCCAAATGTTTGTTGAAAGACGGAATCTTCTGAAAGGTATAAAAAAAATATATGCAACAATTCAATTTCTTGTAAGACATTATGTACTTGAATATTCTACACGATAACAGTTGGCGACTAGCGATGAATTCTGAGGGCGTATGAATATTAAATTCTATTCATCTTGAATGGAAATCAAATTCAATCAGATTCAAGGAAATACATTACGGGCACATTTACCTAGGGTCGAATATCGAGGGTTAATTAACCCTCGATATTCGACCGTCGAAGAAAAATCCTTCAACTTCGAATATCAAAGTTGAAGGATTTTGCGCTATTCCTACGAACGAACGATCGAAGGAATAATCGTTCGATCGAACGATAAATCCTTCGAATCGAACTATTTGAAGGATTTTAATCCATCGATCGAAGGATATTCCTTCGATCAGGAAATTGTTAGGAAGCTTATGGGGACCTTCCCTAACATTGGCCTCGGTAGGTTTTAGGTGCCGAACTAGGGGGTCGAAGAATTATTTAAAGAGACAGTACTTCGACTATCGAATGGTCGAATAGTCGAACGATATTTAGTTTGAATCGTTCGATTCGAAGTCGAAGGTCGTAGTCCGAAGTAGCCCATTCGATGGTCAAAGTAGCCATATTCCACCATTCAAAATTCGAAGTTTTTTTCCTCTATTCCTTCACTCGAATGAAGTAAATGGGCCCCTACATATCCCGTGTGTAGATGAACCGCACCTCTCACCCTTTCCACGATGCTTCCTGCCCTGGTGGTGCAGATCTCGTCGGCACATCCTGACGAAGGGAGGGTTAATCCCCCCGAAACGTTGATGCACAGGTGGTCACTTTAAATAAAAGGGGTAAGCTCCCCACCGGCAACATACATGATGTTGTGCTATTCTCTAAATCTTCTACCCCTACATATCCCCCCATGAAGAAGTTCTAAAGCATTGTCCCCGATGTGCCCAAGGCTTGTGGAGTGCCAGGCTTTCCCTTTCAAATGCAGGTATGGGACCAGAATGCTGTGGATTTCTGTATAATGGATCTTTCTATCATTTGGATCTCCATACCTTACGTCCACTATAAAATAATTAAAACATGAAATAAACCCGATAAAATGGTTTTGCCTCAAATAAGGATTAATTATATCTTAGTTGGAATCAAGTGCAAGGTACCATTTTATTCCGGGTTGGACTGGAGCTTTGGGTCCCACCGGGTTGCAAACTTCCCGTTCACATACCCGAATGCTGGCGCACGGCACAGCATATTGTTTTTTGGGGTCAGCCGATCGGAGAAGCAGGTTTGGGCTGGTGGGAGCCCATAAGGCCTGACCCTGGTTTTATTACAGAGAAAAAGGAAATAATTCTTTAAAAATTTGGATTATTTGGATAAAATGGAGTCTATGGGAGACGGCTTCTTCTCTCTCTCTCTCTCTCTCTCTCTCTCTCTCTCGTGAAACATATTGGATATGTTTGCTGTTTTTATCGCATAACCTTTTTTTGATTAATGTAACAATGTTACTTATTTATTATACATATTGAAAGCATGGCATTAATTATATTTATTGTGAAGCTCCCTAAGTATTTAATGAGGGAATTAAATGAGGTAAATACATATGGTGGATATGTTAATGGGGAGGTGGAGTTTTGACATATTAGAATCCAAGCCTAAATGGAATATATTCTTGCTGCACAACAATGGCCTGCTGCCCTGTGTAACCGCTGTTGGTGAATACTGTATTTATAAAGCACAAAGAAGAACCTCGCCTCCCCAGCAGATCTACTACCTGTAGGTGGGGACAGGTAGAACCAGAACTAGGGTTCAGCAGAAGAAGCAAGTGCTTAAAGGGATACTGTCATGGGAGAATTTTTTTTTTCCAAAATGAATCCGTTAATAGTGCTGCTCCAGCAGAATTCTGCACTCAATTTTGAAATCTGACATGGGGCTAGACATATTGTCAATTTCCCAGCTGCCCCAAGTCATGTGACTTGTGCTCTGATAAACTTCAATCACTCTTTGCTGCTGTGCTGAAGACAAGTTGGAGTGATATCACCCCCTCCCCCAGCCAAACAAAAGAACAATGGGAAGGTAACCAGATAACAGCTCCCTAACACAAGATAACAGCTGCCTGGTAGATCTAAGAACAACACTCAATAGTAAAAACCCATGTCTCACATTCAGTTACATTGAGAAGGAAAAACAGCAGCCTGCCAGAAAGCATTTCTCTCCTAAAGTGCAGGCACAAGTCACATGACCAGGGGCAGCTGGGAAATTGACAATATGTCTAGCCCCATGTCAGATTTCAAAATTGAATATAAAAAAATCTGTTTGCTCTTTTGAGAAATGGATTTCAGTGCAGAATTCTGCTGGAGTAGCACTATTAACTGATGTGTTTAAAAAAAAAAAAAAAAAAAAAAAAATTTCCGATGACAGGATCCCTTTAAGGCACAAAGCTTGGGAGGCGCCAGACATGTACCTTCCCTGTTGTACTGTTACAGCAGTAATTATAAAATAAACTCTTCCAGTAGGTAGAACAGGAATTGATTATTTTATCCAAATATCCATATTTTTACAAATGATTTCCTTTTCTCTGTAATAATTAAACAGCATCTTGTACTTGATCCCAGGTTAGATATAATTAATAGTGATGGGCGAATAAATTTGGCAGGCACAAATTTGTGGTGAATATCCAGGTTACGAATACATTCGCAAATAAAATTTGGACGCGTGTTGGAATAGTTGCTCGCACCAGAACTGTCGCGCATCACCATTATTCGAACGCACATTGACTTTAATGCGGGCAATAAGAGTAATTTAAGTGATAAGCGATAAGATAGTTGGTTTAAAGGCTAAAAGATTGGGAGACTATTGGATGGAACATGGCAGGGAATTCCAGAGAAGGGGAACAGCTCTGACCTGGGGCAGATTTACAAATCAGCAAAAATTCACCAGCGTCCGCTTCGCACCAATTGCAACACTTCGCCAGGTGAAAATTCGCCGAGACAACGCTAATTCACTAACATGCGGAGTTTCTTTCGACCTGGGTCCTCGAACGCTGGCGAATTTTCGCTTGCATTACTTTGGCAATGCAAGCAATTGAAAGATGAGCTAGCGTTCATTTCAAATTCGCTAGAGGTCTTGCGCTCAGGTTAATTTGCATACTTCATGAAATTTAAAGCTGAATGGACGTCTTTATGTTATATGTTGCAGCAAATACATTACATTTCCACTGTTAATTACACAAGTCCAGGGAACCTTAATAAAGACAATAGAGTTGTTATAATGCCCAACACATGAGCCCACTGTAAATTAAATTTTTCCATATGTTAGAAAATGTATGGGGGAAACCGGTTACTCCAAAAAAATTTTTTTTAGGACATTTGCAGGCTATCACTCTGAAAAAAGGAAAAGTTCAACTGGTTTGAGCCGGCGAAGGCAAGTCTGTCGAAAGAGGTAACATTCTGTAAGGGTTAAAAATGTTAGCAGGGCTTTGATTTCCTTATAAGTCCTATGTATTCCTAAGGTATGCTTATTCAGTAGCCTGTGCCATATTCAAGTGTGCCAATCAGAATATACCATGTTAACATATATCCAATATGGTAATTTGTATTGTTGAAATTGTATAAATATACATGTTAAAGATGTGCTCTAGATCAGCGGTATGTTGGTATTGCTTATTCATACAATTGGTCCATACAATAAATCTTCTATGGTAGAATTTCCTTTGTCTCATGTTTGGTTTATGCAGGTTTATACTTGAAAATGAAGGTAATGACAATAATAAGAAAGGATAAAACGAAGCCACTACTTATTTGGATTGTTTGGATAAAATGGAGTCAGTGGGGCAGATTTACTAAGGGTCGCAAGAGAAAATTTGCCAAAACAACAATTCGAAGGGACATCGCCAATTTACTAAAAAGGCGAAGAAGACAATTGGCTAGCGAAAAAGCACATCGCTAACGAAGTTCTGCACCCTTTCGCCAGACAAATTTTCTCTCTGGTGAACGATCGTTACTCTGCAAATTCATCAAAGTGCCAACTTTCCAATACGTTACCCTTTCCGCCAGAGTCTACTTTGCCTGGTTATACCTGATAACTGATAAGATGAAGCCACATCCTCCTCAATATTATGTCAGTGACATCATATCCTGTATGCAGAATAATCATATCTTTATTTCGTTCCTTGGACATGTGTAATAATAAGTGGCCACTTCAAGCATTTGCACCAACATCTCTAATAAAGACAAATATATATGACCTACGTATATATACCCTCCATATTAGATTGACAAAAGCCCAAGTATGTTAACAAAGTTTAGCTAGGAAGAAAGTAACCCTAGCGAAAATTCATTTAGAAATGTCCACGCTGATGAATTTTTGCCGGAGAAAGTACGCCAAAACGTTTGATAACTAAGCGTATTCTATGTAAAGTAACGTCATTGAAGTTGCGCGGAGAATTCCATTCACCTTTTAGTAAATTTGCCCCTATGGTAGATGGCCATTCTGTAATTTGGTGCTTTCTGGTTAGCGGGTTTCTGGATAATGGATCCCATGCCTGTATATTGTATATATATATATACTTTAGAACAGTAGACCAAAAAAAAGTTCACTATGTATCTCCAGTGTGACAGTAGTAGAAAGTGTCCATTGCATGGGTTGGTCAGTACCTGCGGAGACCGTGAAGCAGGGCCGGAACAAGGGGTAGGCAGGGTAGGCAACCGCCTAGGGCGCAATCACTGGAGGGCGCACTTCTCAGGGTTTTTTTTTGTTTTTTTTTTTCATTTTTGCAATTCAGTTCCCATGGCCTTTAGTCAAAGCATTATAATTATAAAAAAATCTCATGTCTAAACACCCTGTGTGGCTTGTTTAATCCTGGTATAAATGAAAGAATAATTAAAAAGTGCTCCCCCACTCTGGGAGCGTGACTTGGTTCCTTCCATTTTGGGCCCGCCCGGGAGAGCGGGCTGTGCGCACTAGAGGGAGCAGTAACATGGAGCTGAAGAGACCTGCTGTCTGTCCTGCTGGCTGGGGCCCCTGGGCGCTTTGGGACAGCTGCCTACTACTAGTACTTTCCTAATCCTTACTTTGAAGTCTCCTGCTGGGCTGCTGGCACAGGTACAGATGGGGGGGGGGCTTGGGGACATTGGTAGCTGCTGGCACAGGGGGCAGGGATGTCGCGCACTGTTCGCCCGCGAACTAATTCGCGCGAACATCGACTGTTCGCGTCCGCCAAATGTTCGCGAACGTCGCGCAACGTTCGCCAATTTGGGTTCGCCTTAGCTGGCGCTTATTTTTGACCTCTCACCCCAGACCAGCAGATACATGGCAGCCAATCAGGAAGCTCTCCCTCCTGGACCACCCCCTGGACCACTCCCCTTCCATATATAAACTGAAGCCCTGCAGCGTTTTTTCATTCTGCCTGTGTGTGCTTGGAAGAGCTAGTGTAGGGAGAGAGCTGTTGAGTGATTTGAGGGACAGTTGATAGTAACTTTGCTGGCTAGTAATCGACTTGATACTGCTCTGTATTGTAGGGACAGAACTCTGCAGGGATTTGAGGGACATTTTAGGTTAGGTAGCTTTGCTGGCTAGTAATCTACCTTCTACTACAGTGCTCTGTATGTAGCTGCTGTGGGCAGCTGTCCTGCTGCTGATCTCTCATCTGCTGACTGCTGCCTGTAACCCAATAGTCCTTGTAAGGACTGCTTTTATTTTCTTTTTTGTTTTTTTACTTTGCTACTATAAGAGCCCAGTGCTATTAGTCTAGCTGTGTTGGGGAGTGGGACTGGTGTGCTGCTTCTAGTAGTTCAGCACCAACCAGAGTAATTTTTTTTTTTTAATATACATATATATATTTTTTATTTTACTTATCTTACTGTTCTTTAACGTGTCCAGTGCTGTTTGCTGTTCTTCATAGTAGTGCACCAATAGTAGTGCACTTGCAGGCATTGTTTGCCCAGTGTGTTCTTCAAACAACTGCCACCTAGCTGTGTGAGCTTGTTCACATTCTGTCTAAATATCAATAATAATACCGTCTCCAGAAACACCACCTGAGTGACGTTTTCCAAGCAGCAATAATATATTCCGTATCCACTGCTGTAGTGTATACGTTGACCTTGCAGGCATTGTTTGCCCAGTGTGTTCTTCAAACAACTGCCGCCTAGCTGTGTGAGCTTGTTCACATTCTGTCTAAATATCAATAATAATACCGTCTCCAGAAACACCACCTGAGTGACGTTTTCCAAGCAGCAATAATATATTCCGTATCCACTGCTGTAGTGTATACGTTGACCTTGCAGACATTGTTTGCCCAGTGTGTTCTTCAAACAACTGCCACCTAGCTGTTTGAGCTTGTTCACATTCTGTCTAAATATCAATAATAATACCGTCTCCAGAAACACCACCTGAGTGACGTTTTCCAAGCAGCAATAATATATTCCGTATCCACTGCTGTAGTGTATACGTTGACCTTGCAGGCATTGTTTGCCCAGTGTGTTCTTCAAACAACTGCCGCCTAGCTGTGTGAGCTTTTTCACATTCTGTCTAAATATCAATAATAATACCGTCTCCAGAAACACCACCTGAGTGACGTTTTCCAAGCAGCAATAATATATTCCGTATCCACTGCTGTAGTGTATACGTTGACCTTGCAGGCATTGTTTGCCCAGTGTGTTCTTCAAACAACTGCCACCTAGCTGTGTGAGCTTGTTCACATTCTGTCTAAATATCAATAATAATACCGTCTCCAGAAACACCACCTGAGTGACGTTTTCCAAGCAGCAATAATATATTCCGTATCCACTGCTGTAGTGTATACGTTGACCTTGCAGGCATTGTTTGCTCAGTGTGTTCTTCAAACAACTGCCGCCTAGCTGTGTGAGCTTGTTCACATTCTGTCTAAATATCAATAATAATACCGTCTCCAGAAACACCACCTGAGTGACGTTTTCCAAGCAACAATAATATATTCCGTATCCACTGCTGTAGTGTATACGTTGACCTTGCAGACATTGTTTGCCCAGTGTGTTCTTCAAACAACTGCCACCTAGCTGTGTGAGCTTGTTCACATTCTGTCTAAATATCAATAATAATATCGTCTCCAGAAACACCACCTGAGTGACGTTTTCCAAGCAGCAATAATATATTCCGTATCCACTGCTGTAGTGTATACGTTGACCTTGCAGGCATTGTTTGCCCAGTGTGTTCTTCAAACAACTGCCGCCTAGCTGTGTGAGCTTGTTCACATTCTGTCTAAATATCAATAATAATACCGTCTCCAGAAACACCACCTGAGTGACGTTTTCCAAGCAGCAATAATATATTCCGTATCCACTGCTGTAGTGTATACGTTGACCTTGCAGGCATTGTTTGCCCAGTGTGTTCTTCAAACAACTGCCGCCTAGCTGTGTAAGCTTTTTCACATTCTGTCTAAATATCAATAATAATACCGTCTCCAGAAACACCACCTGAGTGACGTTTTTCAAGCAGCAATAATATATTCCGTATCCACTGCTGTAGTGTATACGTTGACCTTGCAGGCATTGTTTGCCCAGTGTGTTCTTCAAACAACTGCCACCTAGCTGTGTGAGCTTGTTCACATTCTGTCTAAATATCAATAATAATACCGTCTCCAGAAACACCACCTGAGTGACGTTTTTCAAGCAGCAATAATATATTCCGTATCCACTGCTGTAGTGTATACGTTGACCTTGCAGGCATTGTTTGCCCAGTGTGTTCTTCAAACAACTGCCACCTAGCTGTGTGAGCTTGTTCACATTCTGTCTAAATATCAATAATAATACCGTCTCCAGAAACACCACCTGAGTGATGTTTTCCAAGCAGCAATAATATATTCCGTATCCACTGCTGTAGTGTATACGTTGACCTTGCAGGCATTGTTTGCTCAGTGTGTTCTTCAAACAACTGCCGCCTAGCTGTGTGAGCTTGTTCACATTCTGTCTAAATATCAATAATAATACCGTCTCCAGAAACACCACCTGAGTGACGTTTTCCAAGCAACAATAATATATTCCGTATCCACTGCTGTAGTGTATACGTTGACCTTGCAGACATTGTTTGCCCAGTGTGTTCTTCAAACAACTGCCACCTAGCTGTGTGAGCTTGTTCACATTCTGTCTAAATATCAATAATAATACCGTCTCCAGAAACACCACCTGAGTGACGTTTTCCAAGCAGCAATAATATATTCCGTATCCACTGCTGTAGTGTATACGTTGACCTTGCAGGCATTGTTTGCCCAGTGTGTTCTTCAAACAACTGCCACCTAGCTGTGTGAGCTTGTTCACATTCTGTCTAAATATCAATAATAATACCGTCTCCAGAAACACCACCTGAGTGACGTTTTCCAAGCAGCAATAATATATTCCGTATCCACTGCTGTAGTGTATACGTTGACCTTGCAGGCATTGTTTGCTCAGTGTGTTCTTCAAACAACTGCCGCCTAGCTGTGTGAGCTTGTTCACATTCTGTCTAAATATCAATAATAATACCGTCTCCAGAAACACCACCTGAGTGACGTTTTCCAAGCAACAATAATATATTCCGTATCCACTGCTGTAGTGTATACGTTGACCTTGCAGACATTGTTTGCCCAGTGTGTTCTTCAAACAACTGCCACCTAGCTGTGTGAGCTTGTTCACATTCTGTCTAAATATCAATAATAATACCGTCTCCAGAAACACCACCTGAGTGACGTTTTCCAAGCAGCAATAATATATTCCGTATCCACTGCTGTAGTGTATACGTTGACCTTGCAGGCATTGTTTGCCCAGTGTGTTCTTCAAACAACTGCCGCCTAGCTGTGTGAGCTTGTTCACATTCTGTCTAAATATCAATAATAATACCGTCTCCAGAAACACCACCTGAGTGACGTTTTCCAAGCAGCAATAATATATTCCGTATCCACTGCTGTAGTGTATACGTTGACCTTGCAGGCATTGTTTGCCCAGTGTGTTCTTCAAACAACTGCCGCCTAGCTGTGTAAGCTTTTTCACATTCTGTCTAAATATCAATAATAATACCGTCTCCAGAAACACCACCTGAGTGACGTTTTTCAAGCAGCAATAATATATTCCGTATCCACTGCTGTAGTGTATACGTTGACCTTGCAGGCATTGTTTGCCCAGTGTGTTCTTCAAACAACTGCCACCTAGCTGTGTGAGCTTGTTCACATTCTGTCTAAATATCAATAATAATACCGTCTCCAGAAACACCACCTGAGTGACGTTTTTCAAGCAGCAATAATATATTCCGTATCCACTGCTGTAGTGTATACGTTGACCTTGCAGGCATTGTTTGCCCAGTGTGTTCTTCAAACAACTGCCACCTAGCTGTGTGAGCTTGTTCACATTCTGTCTAAATATCAATAATAATACCGTCTCCAGAAACACCACCTGAGTGATGTTTTCCAAGCAGCAATAATATATTCTGTATCCACTGCTGTAGTGTATACGTTGACCTTGCAGGCATTGTTTGCCCAGTGTGTTCTTCAAACAACTGACGCCTAGCTGTGTGAGCTTTTTCACATTCTGTCTAAATATCAATAATAATACCGTCTCCAGAAACACCACCTGAGTGACGTTTTTCAAGCAGCAATAATATATTCCGTATCCACTGCTGTAGTGTATACGTTGACCTTGCAGGCATTGTTTGCCCAGTGTGTTCTTCAAACAACTGCCGCCTAGCTGTGTGAGCTTGTTCACATTCTGTCTAAATATCAATAATAATACCGTCTCCAGAAACACCACCTGAGTGACGTTTTTCAAGCAGCAATAATATATTCCGTATCCACTGCTGTAGTGTATACGTTGACCTTGCAGGCATTGTTTGCCCAGTGTGTTCTTCAAACAACTGCCGCCTAGCTGTGTGAGCTTGTTCACATTCTGTCTAAATATCAATAATAATACCGTCTCCAGAAACACCACCTGAGTGACGTTTTCCAAGCAGCAATAATATATTCCGTATCCACTGCTGTAGTGTATACGTTGACCTTGCAGGCATTGTTTGCCCAGTGTGTTCTTCAAACAACTGCCACCTAGCTGTGTGAGCTTGTTCACATTCTGTCTAAATATCAATAATAATACCGTCTCCAGAAACACCACCTGAGTGACGTTTTCCAAGCAGCAATAATATATTCCGTATCCACTGCTGTAGTGTATACGTTGACCTTGCAGGCATTGTTTGCCCAGTGTGTTCTTCAAACAACTGCCGCCTAGCTGTGTGAGCTTGTTCACATTCTGTCTAAATATCAATAATAATACCGTCTCCAGAAACACCACCTGAGTTGTTGTTGTTGTTTTAAAAAAAAATGCCAGGCAAAGGCAGGCCGCCACGCAGAGGCACTAGGGGCCGTGCTGCTATGCTATCCTGTGGCCCTAGGAAATTGCCCAGTTTTACAAAGGCAATTACCCTAAACTCCCAAAATGCTGAAGAGGTAGTTTACTGGCTTACACAGCACACCCCATCCTCTACCGTTTCTAACTTTGCCACAACATCCTCATCCTCCTCTGCTATGGGCACCCCACGTAACACTTCCTCCACCACCGGCGCCCCTTCTTCACTGCAGTCAGAGGAGTTATTTACACATGAGTTTCTTGAACTGAGTGATGCGCAACCATTATTGGCAGAAGAAGATGAAGGAGATGAGGACGTTACACCAGATATAATTCTGGCAGACAACACAACAGAGATGGACATAATGAGTGATGAGGAGGTCCCCGCTGCTGCTTCCTTCTGTGAGCTGTTAGAAGAAATTGATGCATCTGAGGAGAATGATGATGAGGAGATTGATGTTTTGTGGGTGTGAGAACGCTCGTTTGCGTCCTGTCCGGCGCAGGCGCGGAAGCGCTAATGCGCGTTGGCGTCTGACGCGGGACGCCGGTGACGGCCGCGGGCGCGGAGGCGCCGGCGACGGTCGCGGGCGCAAGGACGTAGGCGGAAACGCCCGTGACGGACGTACTGGCGTCAGTTCCGCGACGTCAGCGCAGTGACGCTAGTTTGGCGCCAAAGCTTTTGTATTTAAACCTAAACCAGATTAACATGCATTGCCTGGTTATTAGGTTATTGTGACTGAAACCCTAGCGACTTTGAACTTGGATTCCTGATTATTGACCCTTGCCTGAACCCGGACTTTGATTACCGCCGCCTGTCTCGACCTTCTTGCCTGTTTATCGTTTACAATATTGCTGCCTGCCTTTTGACCTCGGATCTCCTGACTACGACTTTGCCTAATCCCTTGTACTTCGCTGATCGTCTCACTGGCTACTCTCCACAACCCTGCTCCCTGTTCCACTGAGGTTGAGACCTAGACAAGCAAGGTGGGCTTTATTCTTCATGAGATTCAATTTTCATCTCACATATCGACCTGGGTCTAAGAATGTTAAAGCAGATGCTCTGTCCCGTATGTTTTCGTCTGAAGATGAGACTTCTTTGGTTCCTGAAACAATTTTAAACTCTAATAATTTCCTCCTGCTACAGTCTGCCCTGGTTGATGGAATTAAAGACGCTTCCTTAAATCTCTCTGAACCATCGTTAGTTTCCAAGGAGGGTCTTCTTCTTCATCAAGGTAAAATTTTTGTTCCTGAACCAATGCGCTTAGAGGTCCTCAAGAATGTTCATGATTCTAAATTGGCAGGTCATCCAGGTATCAAGAAAACTATTATCCTGGCTAAGAGTCTATTTTGGTGGCCTGGGTTGGCTAAAGACTGCTTTAAATTTGTTACTTCTTGTGAAGTTTGCTCTAGGTCCAAGGACTCTCATTCTCGGCCTATTGGTCTTCTACAACCTCTGCCTGTGCCTTCTCGTCCATGGGGTTCGGTTTCTTTGGATTTCATTTCTGATTTGCCATTGTCTTGTGATTGTTCCACTATTGTCGTTTTTGTGGACCGTTTAACTAAAATGGCTCATTTCAAGTCGTTACCCAGACTTCCTTCTGCCTTTGAGACTGCTGATACCTTCATTAAGGAAGTAGTAAGACTTCATGGACTTCCGGATGAGGTGGTGTCGGATCGGGGACCACAATTCACTTCGCAGTTTTGGAGATCGTTGTGTGGAGCACTCAAAATTTCGGTGTCCCTTTCCTCTGCCTTTCACCCTCAGTCCAATGGTCAGACCGAACGAACTAATCAGACTCTCGAGCAATATCTGAGATGTTATTCTTCATACCTCCAAGATGACTGGGTGAATCTTCTTCCTTTAGCTGAGTTCGCTTATAATAATTCCCATCATTCTTCAATCAATCAGTCCCCTTTCTTCGCAAACTATGGTCTTCATCCAGTAACTTTCCCCTCTGCCATTGTTTCTGACATTCTAGTTCCTGCTGTCAAAGACCGATTAACTTTCTTATCCAATAACTTTCAAAAGATCCAGGAAAACATGAAGAAGGCCCAACAAAATTTCAAGGTTTATGCCGATCGGAGACGGAGAGGTGACCCAGAGTTCAAGGTGGGTGACCGTGTTTGGTTATCAACTGTTAATCTTAAGCTTTCTTGTCTCAGTAGGAAGTTGGGTCAACGTTTCCTGGGTCCCTTCCCTATTATTCGCCAGGTCAATCCTGTGGCTTTTCAACTTAAACTTCCAGCTTCCTGGCACATCCATCCAGTGTTTCATGCTGCTCTTCTAAAACCGGCCTCAACATTCCAATTTCCTGGGCGTTCGGCTCCTCCTCCGCTACCTGTGGTGGTCAACGGTCAGGAAGAATTTGAGGTTGAGGAGATCCTGGATTCCAGACTAAGAGGCAAGCGGCTCCAGTACCTGGTAAAATGGAAGGGTTACGGTCTGGAAGACCACTCTGATGTGGCCAGTCACAATTTGCCATGAACCTCTTGTCTTGCCCCGCCTCAAGTGTCCTCTCAGAAAGGACCTTCAGTGCAGCAGGAGGGATTGTAACTGAGAAGAGAACTCGCCTAGGTCACAAAAGTGTGGATTACCTGACCTTTATTAAAATGAACGAGGCATGGATCTCGGAGGGTTACTGCACGCCGGAAGACTTGTTCTGACTCCCCATGCAGCTGTCCTTCTCTGCACGCCGCATGACTTCACACACAGCTGTCCTTTAGCGTCCTCCTCCCTCCGCCACCGTTACAAACTAGGGTGCAAACCCTACTGGTTTCATTTTAATCAAAACTTTTTGGACAGGTAAATCCTGAGTTTTTCTGGCCTCTGTGCTTCAGTGGCTGCAACCAAAAAAATTCATATTTTCAGCATTTATATGGCATATTTTTTCTGGCCTCTGTGCTTCAGTGGCTGCGACAAAAAAAAATTCATATTTTCAGCATTTATATGGCATATTTTTTCTGGCCTCTGTGCTTCAGTGGCTGCGACAAAAAAAAATTCGTATTTTCAGCATTAATATGGCATATTTTTTCTGGCCTCTGTGCTTCAGTGGCTGCGACAAAAAAAATTCATATTTTCAGCATTTATATGGCATATTTTTTCTGGCCTCTGTGCTTCAGTGGCTACAACCAAAAAAATTCATATTTTCAGCATTTATATGGCATATTTTTTCTGGCCTCTGTGCTTCAGTGGCTGCGACAAAAAAAAATTCATATTTTCAGCATTTATATGGCATATTTTTTCTGGCCTCTGTGCTTCAGTGGCTGCAACCAAAAAAATTCATATTTTCAGCATTTATATGGCATATTTTTTCTGGCCTCTGTGCTTCAGTGGCTGCGACAAAAAAAAATTCATATTTTCAGCATTTATATGGCATATTTTTTCTGGCCTCTGTGCTTCAGTGGCTGCGACAAAAAAAAATTCATATTTTCAGCATTTATATGGCATATTTTTTCTGGCCTCTGTGCTTCAGTGGCTGCGACAAAAAAAACATAATTTTTCAGGAAAGTACACATGCCTAATTTTTCAGGGTTCTGCAACAGTGGCAAAATCGCATCTTTTATGGTCACCGCAGGTGATCAATAAAGTAGACCAAAACTGGGCCCACACTGCAGAATCAGTGTTTTTTGGTTCACTTCACTGTACATTGAATTACCTCTGCCTGACCGTGCACGTGCGCACAAGCATGGTGACTGCTAAACACACCACTACAGAAATATTGCCACCAACAGGACGAACATCCTGGAGGTGACAAGCAACTAGTAATTAAAAACTATTATTTGCTCACTTGACGGTATCATTCATGAAAGCTCTTTGCGTTTTTTTGCGTTGCAGTAAGCGCCGAGTTTTGTCTTTGCGTGTGAACAGGCTGTAACCTTTACACGACTTGATTGGCATGTAGACGCCGGATGTTTTAAAGCAGTTTATTACACAAGTTTAGAAATGTAGTGTGATTTCTGCCCTTTACAGCACAAAACGAAGCGCTGTGTCAACAATGTATTTTTCAGATACATTTTTGCCCTTGATCCCCCTCTGGCATGCCACTGTCCAGGTCGTTGCACCCTTTAAACAACTTTAAAATCATTTTTCTGGCCAGAAATGTCTTTTCTAGCTTTTAAAATTCACCTTCCCATTGAAGTCTATGGGGTTCGCGACGTTCGCGAACCGTTCACATTTTTGACGCAAGTTCGCGAATATGTTCGCGAACATTTTTTCCGCCGTTCGCTACATCCCTAACAGGGGGCAGTATGATGGACGGCTGGCACAGGTACAGGGGGCAGTATGATGGATGGCTGGAACAGGTACAGGGGGGCAGTATGATGGATGGCTGGCACAGGTACAGGGGGGGCAGTATGATTGATGGCTGGCATAGATAAAGGGGGGCAGAATGATGGATGGCTGGCACAGGTACAGCGGGGCAGTATGATTGATGGCTGGCACAGATAAAGGGGGGCAGAATGATGGATGGCTGGCACAGGTACAGGGGGCAGTATGATGGACGGCTGGCACAGGTACAGGGGGCAGTATGATGGATGGCTGGAACAGGTACAGGGGGGCAGTATGATGGATGGCTGGCACAGGTACAGGGGGGGCAGTATGATTGATGGCTGGCACAGATAAAGGGGGGCAGAATGATGGATGGCTGGCACAGGTACAGGGGGGGCAGTATGATTGATGGCTGGCACAGATAAAGGGGGGCAGAATGATGGATGGCTGGCACAGGTACAGTGGGGCAGTATGATTGATGGCTGGCACAGATAAAGGGGGGCAGAATGATGGATGGCTGGCACAGGTACAGGGGGCAGTATGATGGTTGGCTGGCACAGGTACACGGGGGCAGTACGATGGATG
This sequence comes from Xenopus laevis, assembly GCF_017654675.1. NCBI lineage: Eukaryota > Metazoa > Chordata > Amphibia > Anura > Pipidae > Xenopus > Xenopus laevis. Next base: position 157,025,578 of record NC_054374.1, on the reverse strand, counting down.
GCTGCTGGCACAGGGGGGGCAGTATGATGGATGTGGCAGAAAGATTGGCTGAAACTGCAGCTACATATTAAGCTTCCTCAAAAATGGGAGGGCTGGCAGTGGAAGGGCTACCTCATCAATGAGGAGGTTTTAGCTTATTGCACAATTATTGTGCTAAAAGTAAAATGTTGTGGACATTCCAGTATTGGTGTTAAGTGAACCCTTCATTTGCACTTTGTTTAACAGGATCAAATTATCCTACTGTTTTGTTTTTCTGACATTTACCTTATTTTTGTTAACATTACATTTATTTAAATGATAAGTTTCATTCATTAAGGCGTTGTACACTTTCTTGCTTTCTTTATTTAAATATTGTCATGTTTAGGTGGGAAATGGCAATGCTTGATGGGGGGGGGCGCTAATTGAAGCTCTTGCCTAGGGTGCCAAACTACCTTGGCTCGGCCCTGCCGTGAAGTTCTCGGCACCCACATTGGCACTACAGATAATATAGATTAGTCACTTTGGGCTTCTGTTCTGTACTTCTCATGCCCAAGTCATTTCAGCTAATTGAGTTTTATGTATTGCCCACAGCTTGGAAATGTACATTTAATAACATCAGAGAGCAGGCACTAAATGGTATCTGACAGCGGCGTCACCACTTTAATAGCTTGTGTAGGTTCTTATGACCCAGTTCATTAAATATGATATAATGTTTGCTGGTTTTAAAGCTGAAGCAATTTGGTTGCATAAGAGAAAGGGCCAATGGATTGTAACACAGCGCAGCTAATGGATAGTTAAGTGTGTGGATAATCACATTGCTCATTACATGCCACACACTGCACAATATATGGCTCTGGCACCATATATTGTACATCACCATAGACTCCATGTTTCCAGCTTGTTTATTCAGTGAGGTAAAGCAGTTCACAATCCTGTCAGGCAGAACTAAGCTGTCAAGGGGGGAGCTATCTAAAGGTGGCGATACACGGGCAGAGCCGGGACAGGCTCCCTAGGCAACCTGGACGATCAAGGCACCAGCTGAGCACGCACATGCATGAAATTGGCACTTGTGCGAAATTGGCACTTGAGCGCATGAGTGAAACGGCGTGCGCGCATGTGCAGAAGCACAAGTACACTGAAATATAGCAGCGGTAGTCTTGGAGAGAGGGGACCAGACATGGGGTTGGTGACAGAGAAGTTACGTGCCTGGTGCCCCCCAACCTTTGCGCCCTAGACACGTGCCTACTCTGCCTACCCATAGTTCCGGCCCTGGCTGCCGATATTGGTCCTTTAGACTGATTTGGCAGCTTATTTGCCCGTGTGTAGGGGGCCTTTAATAAGCAGGCAAAAGGGGCATCTGCCCAGGGCCCACTTATTTTGGAGGTCCACACTGACTTGCAAATTTTTTTTTTTTCCAATTTTTTTTTATTGCTGATAAAGTAAGGTACCTAGTATCAGTGCCGGCTGGCCAGTTGCAGTTGCATTGATAGGGCCCAATTGGGCTCCCCACTCCCCATTGTCAATCAACTCAGGTAGCTCACTGATAAGCTGAGGTCTCTGTCATTTAGCTGTGGTGATTGTGTAACCCCTTTTTGGCCACCCCACTGTGCCAAAGGTTATACATCATACCATTTCTTACCATTTACAGGTCCTGAGTCCCCTTTGCAAGGTGAAAAGTACTGGGAAAACTCCTCTCTGGCAGTGCCTTCACCTAATGGGATCTGGAATACACCTGCGGGTGGCCCCATTAGGAAAACATTTAATCCACACACTCTATACAAGATAAATGCAGATTTAAAGGGTTATTACCACAATCACATTACAATTAGGCATTTCCATAGCCCACTACCTTGGGACTCCTGTGCCATTCCCATCCTGGTAAATCCCTACCAGGCCAAGTGCTGCACTACTCCACTGGAAGAATCAGAGTCTCAGTCCCTTATCCTTAATGAGTACAATAGTACCAGCAGCCCAAATACCTCTCCCTCCGGATTTAGTATTGGCTTCCTCGTGGCAGACATAGACAAAGCCTGTGTCACAAATGCAATATTGCTGGATCCTATCTTTTCCTACCCTCCCCTGGGCATCACTCACCCTGGGGATTCACTCAGATGGGCAGTCTCACCCAGAGATGGCGCAGCATCCACAGCGATGAATCCATTCCATGAACATATGCAGCTTGTGTTATCCTCCAGGGTATTGCTCCCAACAATCTCCATAGTGCGAGCACGATAACCCTTTTTCTCCTTACATGCAGCTCCCAATGCTGTCTATAGTGCGAGCACTTAAGACTTCCACTGCTGAACTACAACTCCCAACATTCTCTGTAGTGTGAGCACACAAACCAGCATTTCCAAACTCGAAACCTGCAGGGTTTAGCTTCCAGGCATTGGAGTATCCTGCCTCAGTCTTGGCAGGCCTATCGAACTCCACTTTAGCCTACATTTTGCCGGTTTAGATTCACTTTCTCCTCAGTGAAATAACAGTCAGCAGTAAGACAAAATCTTAATGATACTTTCCTGTGTCTGAGCACATGGCTCTGCTTTTTATAGTAAAGTGGTGCAGTAGCGACACCTTGTGGTATCCTCCAGTATCTGCCATGCTGCACCGAACACGTGCTCTGGCCACTTGTCCAGCCCCTGGGAAACCTTGTTAAATCTAATCCAAACCAGAACAGAGGGGAATTAACCCTACGGGTGACTGACAGCCAACCATTAAGCTGCAGACTGGGGGTGGGAGTAAATTCAATAGGCTCCCGAGCAGGTCCCGACCCTGTTCTTTCTTATCGCACAGTCTGCGTAGTTTTGGAGTGGGAGTCGGCACAGGAGTGAGAGAGGGAGTGGTTGTTGAGGACTGAGACCTTTCCATCCAGGCCAGCAGTAGGACAGGACAGAGCATGATACACCAGGTGACAGAAGGGGAGAGGACAGGAGGCACCTAGTTTTAAAACCAATTGCCTGCCACTAAAAAAAGCCATGTTTTAGTGATCTTACTTGTGTAGGGACCCATAGATTTAACAATGCCCCTATGGCTTTAAATCCCTAACCTTTCTTTTCCCTAGTTACTGGGGGAAAGCTCATGTATCTAATTTCTAATTTAAGTATTTGCATATCCAATGCTATTGGCCAGGAGGAGCTGTGACCACATCCTGTCACACTCTGGTATAGTGAGTGAGAAGGGGTGGAGCTTCCTCTTTGGCTGCTGGATGCTGATCCGGTTGGGTGTGCCCAGGGGGGCCTGAGTACAACAAGGCCCAGAAAGTCATGTGCCTAGAGGGACCAGGTCCTCTAGTGTCTAAGACGGGGAGCAGGGACCCCGTGAATGAGGTAAGCTAAACAGGGTTAGTTCTATCATAGACTCTCTAGGAGAGTAAGGTAGAGAGGACAGATAGTAAGAGCAGCTGGAGCTCCATCATTTTGGTTTCAACATTTAAAGGAGAAGGAAAGATTAAAATAAATTAAGCTTTATCAGAAAGGTCTATATAAATACACCAGTAACCTCTCAACGTAATGCTGCTCTGAGTCCTCTGTCAAAACAAACACTGCATTTCTTTATTTCTATTGTGTACATATCATTCTATATCAGACTTCCTGTTTTCAGCTTTGTTTTCAGCTTAAACCTCCAGGGCTAGGGCTTGAGCATGCTCTCTCCTCTCTCTCTCCCCCACTCCCTCCTCCCTGCTGTAATCTGATCCAAGAGCTATGAGCAAGCAGGGAGAGACTCAGGCAGGAAGTGATGTCACAGCAAACTAATATGGCAGCTGCTATCCTAAACAAACAGAGACAGTGTTTAGAGCTGTTTACTCAGGTATGGTAAAGCATACTAAAGAATAAAAATGGTGTTCGAGCTTGCACTGTTGTGGCTAATGTATTGGAAATAAACTGTCTTGGTAGCTTTCCTTCTCCTTTAAACAAAGTATTTATTTTCAGAACTGCTCTAGTTACTAAATATTACACATTAAGAAAAACACATTCTATTCCCCCCCATGTTCCTTTTGCTTCTGCTCCCTGGGCTCTACTCGTTGTTGTAATTGCGGCCCTGCCAGGCCTGAAAGCTGCGCCACATTCCTAAATGGAAAATCTTAGTGCTCAGTCCCCCTTTGTAAGAGAATATCATGCTCTTCAGAGCCATAGAAAACCCATCCATCATTTAATCTGCTGTGGTGCATCATGAGCTATTAGTCTGCTTAATGTGAGTAATGTCAGTCTTGGGCCCCACAGAGACATTCTCAGCTTCAAAAGAATGTGAATCCATCAGAGCTGCCTCCTTCACTTTCAATAATGGGACATTCCAGGCTTAGTCTTATGACTTTGCATTGATATCGGCTATAGGGACAACAAATCTTGAACGTACAGCTGCTGATCAGACCAGTGGTTGGGCCTGTAAAGGGTTAATGCAATGCAGTTAATTCTGTTAATTAGATTTTAATTTCTTACAGGTCTGTGGCAGGAGGACATGATAAATCTTTATATCACCAACATTTATGGAGCCCCAATAAGTTACGTGGGGCTTCATATCATTATCATACACCAGAGCCAATAATATCCTATACATTAAATCTTAATTATGGGTTCTCATTAGCTATAATTAGAGTTTAATGGCATTTTTATCAACACAATTTATACTACACACTAATCTCCATACCTGCAAGGTCGGAACTAGGGGTAGTTAGAAGAAGCATGTGCCTATGGGGCAACATTTGGACGTACTGGATACAGTATATACCTCTTATACCTGCCTTCCCCTAGCTTGGACCCTTCTGCAGGGTCAGACTGGACTGGCGGGACTGGCGAGCCCAATGGGCCCCTGCAGGCCCAGACTTGCTCCCCAGCTGATTTGTCCAGAAAAAAAATGTTTAGTGGGAGCACTTACCGGACACCAGATTCAAACGTGCTGCACAGCCAGCCGCCATCCCATGCGGTCAAAGAGATCCCAAGGATAAGATGAAGAAATAGCGGAGCACCGTGAGAGTCCAGTAAAAGTATTAAAAAATGGAAAATTTTATTCAGTAAGCATGTAAAAACAGGTTACATGCTTACTGAATAAAATGATGAAGTGGCAGGACGCCACGAAACGCGTTAGGCGGGCAGCCAGGGTGAACTGCTGCTGTAACCTGTTTTTACATGCTTACTGAATAAAATTTTCCATTTTTTAATACTTTTACTGGACTCTCACGGTGCTCCACTATTTCTTCTTCTTATCCCCAGCTGATTTGCCTGTCCCTTAAAGATGTGAGGAGCGCCGGTGTGCGTGCAAACGCCGTCCGCCAATGTTTGCGCATGCACACAGGGGGCCCCTGGAAGTTTGGAACCCATTGTGCCCCCAATGCTCCAGTCCGACCCTGCCCTTCTGTGCTCAATGGTGACAAGTGTTGGTTTGACAAGTCCCCCCTCACCCTTCCCAAAGTCATTTTGTTGAGTGGGGGCAAACAAGGGTAACCACACCCCAAAACTAACCTGCCTCACTCTTCTAGTAAGCCCCAGAGCCAGGCCAAGCCAGCAAGGCGCCCTAGGCAGCCTGCCTGGCTTGCTGGGCCGTCTGGGTGCATGCATGCGCGCGAGCTAGATGCTCGCGTGTCCGCGCATAGATCCTGGTGTGCGAATAGGCACTTGTGCGGATGCCCGAAAACACGCTGACAACAAGTAGGTGGTCGGCAGAGAAGGGACCGGACTAGGGGTATGAGTAAGTACGTGCCTGTCGCGCCTCCACCTTTGCGCCCTAGGCATGTGCCTACTCTGCCTACCCCTAGTTCCGGCCCTGGTAAGCCCCACTCATTTTATTTCTCTTACAGTCTTAATAGCAACCATCAGGGGACTAAAGGTGGCCATACTCATAGACATCAGCTCATTGGCCCACCTTGAGGTTGGCGATATCGGGCTGATCTGATCATGGGCCCAATGTTCGGATCATAACAGGCGGTCGGATCGCGGGACCTCATCAACGAACAGATGACATGATTTTAACCCCTGCCCGACTTTTGGGCAGATATAGATCAGGGAAGCCCGTCAGAGGGCCCCAGTCTGTCAGCGGCTTTTATCGGCCCGTGTATGGCCACCTTAAGAATGAGATCTTTTACATAAAAGAAAACATGAAGGAAATCTTCAGTGTGACTGGGAAAAGGAATATATAGTGAATAAAGTACCCCCTCTTGTAAAATATAAGGATATTATTAGTTACTGAGGAGTTTCATGACCATATAAAAACACGAGGCCGAAGGCCGAGTGTTTTTATACAGGTCATGGAACTCCGAGGTAACTTCTAATATCCTCATATTTTACAACTGGGGGTACTTTATTTATTATAATACACAAATTTTAGTGAGTCATGTGACAGAAATGACATCACTACTCACCGTTTATAACTGATGACATCACTACTCACCGTTTATAAGGATATAATCTACAGGATATTCATGGCTTTTGTGTATTATAGAAAAATACAAGAGTTTCGATGCACTTTGCTCCAAACTGAGCATTAATCTCCAAACTTGGAATCTTCTGCTAGTTGCGGAGTGGGTAAAGGCAGCCCCGACCTTACTGCCATAACTTGCAAATTAGTGGTTTGGTAGGAGGCAGACTGTATATGTCTAGGTTCCCTCATGAATACAGTCTTGCAATAGCAGACAGTGCCGTATTCATTGGGGGGGAATGCAGGTCTGTGCAGACACCTGCCACAATTCTTCTGGCATGAAACGCATAAGGCTCTCTATATCCTATAGGCTCTCTATAGGCTCTCTATATCCTACAGTAAATGTATCATTTATCAAGATCTGTAAATATTGTAAGGCAGATTGTATGACAAGAAGCACGACGTGCCAAAACATATCCTTTGTTTATGTGATTTTTTTTTTACAGTATATGATTTTTTTTTTCTGTTCAAGGACAAAATTCAGCACTAAAAAAAGTAGAAAATAAATAGTTTTTTGTTATTTTCATACCCTGTTATCAAAAATTATCAGCATGTCTGTTTTTCTCCTGGAGAGATTTACATTGATCCCATAAGCACTTGTTTGCAAAATAAAACAGCCTTTTGAGAATATATTAATAATTCAGAATTCATATCACCGAGTTCTGCGCTGCCTTATAGTCACGCTATTAAATCCTTATCGGGCCACACAGAAGGCCTCATTGCGTGCAAGATGTCCAACTGAACAAAGCATTCAGAATACCTATTTCTTTGTGGAGAAGCAACAATACAGTAATATATTCACACGTGCCGGATGGGGACTGTGGTTATAAGTGATTTCCAGGATATCACTACTTTATTGCTCCGCAGGGGTAAATGTATTATAGTTCCACTTAGGTGTCAGCACAAGACAAAGATTTCCAAGAATACTAAAGGAACAGTAACGCCAAAAGATTAAAGTGTTTTAAAGGAAAGACAATATAATGTACTGTTCCCTGTACTGGCAAAACTGGCATGATTGACAACAAGTTCAGATACTTTCCACATCTGATGTCTCCAACCATGATTAACAACAAACAAGTTCATATACCTTCCACATCTGATGTCTCCAACCATGACTGGCAAAAAACAAGCTCAGATACCTACAGATACCTTCCACATCTGATGACTCCGACCATGATTGACAACAAAAAAGTTCAGATACCTTCCACATATGATGTCTCCAACTGTGACTGACAAAAAACAAGTTCAGATACCTTCCACATCTGATGTCTCCGACCATGATTGACAACAAACAAGTTTAGATACCTTCATTTTGTTTTGCAAAGCCCAAAAGAAAATAAAGCAGAATGATAAGGATTATGGGCTCATTGAATGTAAAGAGTAAGGCCTGAGAGAATATATAATAATTATAAAACAAGATGACTGTAATACACAAAAATTCACAAGGTAGAGCTTTTGGCACCAAGTAGGTATCATTTAAGACTCCACTGAACGTACTACAGATGGTTGGGATATGCTAAGTAAAAAATAAATAAATATAAATATCAAGATGGCTAAAGAATAAATAGAGCACAGAGGATAAAAACCTACAGCAAGAAAGTAAAGTAGAAAACTTAAGCAAATGTGAATTGAAAGTATACCCAGAACACTGGAGATAGTTGACTTGACTTGAATGCGGTGCAACTTTAAAATACTTCTCTGGAGAAACTGGTCTACTAAAAAAGGGTAGCAAGACCCGGATCAGCACATCAAATTGTAATTTGGAAATCTGTCAGGAAACCTGCAGAGATCAGTTTATAGTGTGTGAAACGGGCCTCTGAATAACCTCTGTATATTACATTGCCTTATTTGTATCCCTTCTCCTCCTCCTGGGAAAAAAATAAGCTACACACAGTCAAACGCATTGTCAGCCATATTATCTCAGTCAATGAGGTTGCAAAGAGACCCACTTCATACTTTAAAATATACAAATAGATTAAAAATTACTTAGAATATAATATTAGAAGTTATCACTTAGGGGCCCATTCATTAAGTTCGAGTGAAGGAATAGAAGAAAAAATACTTCGAATTTCGAAGTGTTTTTTGGCTACTTCGGCCATTGAATGGGCTACTTCGACCCTCGACTACGACTTTGAATCGAACGATTCGAATTAAAAATCGTTCGACTATACGACCATTCGATAGTCGAAGTACTGTCTCTTTAAGAAAAAACTGCGACCCCCTAGTTCGCCACCTAAAAGCTACGGAAGTCAATGTTAGCCTATGGGGAAGGTCCCCATAGGCTTGGCTATCTTTTTTTGGTCAAAGGATTATCCTTCGATTGATAGATTAAAATCCTTCGAATTGCGCAAAATCCTTCAACTTCGATATTCGAAGTCGAAGGATTTTAATCCCCCAGTCGAATATCGAGGGTTAATTAACCCTCGATATTCGACCCTTAATACATCTGCCCCTTAATAAAGATCATTATTTATAAGATGCATTTTTATTGTAGCACAGAGATGGCTGTTGCCAGTAGTTGGAAGACAACATTTAGCAACTGTACTTATATAAGGTCCCATTTGTAGGGGGGCTGAACCTAAGTATCTGGGCTATTGCATGTCCAGCCAATGCCAGAATGAGTTTTCCATAACCAGTGAATTGTTGCCATAGAGGGAATACATCTTCATTTAGATTATGTGTAGTCTCTGAGGGTTCAGTACTGTATTGATGTCCTCTGGCATTAGGGACATTAAGAACTTCCAATGACCCATAGCAGATGACCCATCATCACATTGTCAAGACTTGTATGAAAAACATCAATTTATTGCTTCAACGTATCCCCTAACTCATTTGACTTTGATATATTTGCTATATGAAAGTGGTATACTATTCTTCTACTGTATTTCTCAAAAGGTCTACCTGTAGCTTCTGTTGGTGGTGTTGCTGCACTTTTTCATTTCTTTCTTCCTTCTTACTATGACAATGACAGTTATCATCTTTCAGCCCAGGAATGAAAAGCTACAAAGATATAATTCTGTCATTTCCAGCCGTGGCTGAAGTCGAATTGGAGACGTTCCATTCTGGCTTGATGTCAATTATCTATAGAGATCCTGCACTATAATTTGTAGTGGTCCACAATGGAGGAAGGTCTTTGGGAAGTATTCAAAGCATAAGTGCCATGAAAAAGCAGTGAAGGTCGATGTTGTGTTACAGTAATGGAGATCTATATATAAATTCCTTGAATAGACAGTGCAAGAACAAAATAATTGGGTTGTTGTTCATTTTATGCTGCACAAATTTGCACCTAGGCAATAAGCCTTTCTATCAATTAGTTTCTTCAGAGCTTTGAGACGACCACTGAAAGCCCCACTCTGGTTGCCTTGGGATACTGTACTAAGGCAAATCTGACTTGTGCTACTAAATGAGACCCACTTTTAAAGGAGAAACAAACCCTCCCTCCTCCCCCCCCCGCCTAGCGCAATAACTCTTTACTTACCCCTCCGTGCAGATTCTGTCCAGTGGTGTTCACGGGAGCCATCTGCAGCCGCTTCTGTAATCTTCCGAATGAGACCGGCACTTCGGCAATTTTTCTGCATGTGCCGCATGTGCCGCTTCGCCGTTCTCATTCCGAAGATTACCAAAGAGAAGAAGATGGCATCCGTGAATTTCGATGGACAGAATCTGCACGGAGGGGTAAGTAAAGAGTTAGGGTCATTTGTCGGGGGGGGAGCTAGGCTGGGGGATGAGGGAAGGGGGTCTATTTAGGGTAGGGGGTAGGGTTTTTTTTATTAAGGGTTTATTTCTCCTTTAAGGGTCTATTTACTGACATTTAAATGTCTATTTTTTCATGACTCTCTTAAAATTCTATGGGGTCCACTTGCAATCAAATTGCACTTTTTTATGGTTTCCCTATATTTCTAAAAAGCTCTAAAAATTTTAGATTCATTAAGGGGCAGATTTACTAAGGGTCGACATGAATTCGAGGGAATTTTCAAAGTAAAAAAATTCGAAATGCGAAGTAATTTTTTGGATACTTCGACCATTGAGTAGGATACTACGTCTTCGATTGTACTTCAACTTCGATTTGAAGTAAAAATCGTTTGAATATTCAACCATTCAGTAATCAAAGTACTGTCTCTTTAAAAAAACTTAGACTTCAATACTTCGCCAAATTAAACCTGCGGAAGTGCTACGTTAGCCTATGGGGACCGTCTACAACAAGTCTAAGTCGTTACACATCGAATAAAAATCCTTAGATCGTACGCTAAAATCGTTCGAATCATTCGATTCGAGCGATTTAATCGTTCGATCTAACAATTTTTATTTGATCGCAGGATTGCCAAAGTTTCAGAAAAAAATTTGAATTCGAAGTTTTTTAATTTGATGGTCAAATTTCAAAGTTTTTTGTACTTAGAAATTCGACCCTTGACAAATCTGCCCCAAAGTGTAAAACCCATGAAAGCCTTTAATGCCAAACTTTGCCAAGTAAAAGTTGTCGTGCTGCTGTAGACATCAATGTGAGATACGCTGACCCTATTTGGCCATTTTGAAACCAATCTGAATTTTTCAAGGGCTTTGGATTTTTTTTCTCTACGAATTGTCTGAAAAACTCTTAGAGGTTTTTGAGGTAGTCGTAGTTTTGTTTTTTTAGCGTTTTCTTTTGTTTATACTTTTTTTTTGATGCTGACGTCCGCAAATTTTTGAGGCGGTTTCACAGCGAATTTGCGCCTGGCAAATAAATTCGCCCATCACTACTAAGCTAACAAACTCTAAAACCATGATTATGATATTAAAAGCTCCCAAGTAGAAGTTGTCAAGCTCCTATAGAGGTCAATGAAAGCTGCACTGATCCTATCAGAGCTTTTTTAATCAATTCAGACTTTTAGAGGTTTTCAGGGTTTTTTTGCTAGAAAGAGGACAAACAACTCAAATTTTTAGAGGTTTTGAAGATATTATCATATCATTCAGTGTTTTTTCATTGTGCTTTTTAAATTTGAATCTTATTTTAAACATTCCATGGCATTTGTGGTTTTAGAGAAAGTGACTTTATTCGTGATTTCAAAAAACGTCTAAAACCACTAAAAGGAGACTGTTGATAAATCTGCCCCTTATAGTCTAAGAGGAAAACTATTAGAACAAGATACCATGTTGTGGCCCAGGTATGTAGAACTGAAAGGCCTCCCACTAATTTTTTGGCAACAGCCTAATTCACTAATTTTGGAGGTCAGCAACAAAACTCATAGAACATTTTTTTCTCAACACTCATTCACTTATGAAAGAAACGAGACAGAATATTTCCGTCTGCACCTCTCACTGGAAATAGTCACACGCCAATGAAAATCAAATTGTTCCATTCATTTTGAGTGAGGCTAGCTTTTATTTGTCGACTTTTTTTTCTGGCAAATTTTTGCCATATTTTTGAGCATATTAGTATTTTGCCTTTCTTCCTTCACATGAAAGAAAGTAAAACTCAACGGTTTATCATGTGAAAACTCTGTTGAAGTCTACAGGGATAAACTGGAGCTGATTTAGAAGAAATTTTTTTTCTCCTTGAATTGAATCTCCTTCATGAGTTTTCATTAGGGATGGGCAAATTTGACTTGTTTCCTTTCGCCATAAATTAGCCACCGGCGGAGTGTCGCCTACGCCCATTAAAGTCTACGTCTTTTTTTTTTTGACGCACAACGCCATACAATTCCATGGGCATCATTTTTGCGGCGAAACAAGGCGAAAAAATTCGCCCATCCCTAGTTTTCATGTGATAAACCATGAGATAACTTTTTCTCACTGAATAGAATCAGGCCCGTTATGTACTGTCCCTCTCCTGTTGTTTAATTGCCTTTAACTGTAGATTGTTAAACTGGGGTGGGCCGAGGCACTGGATAGAAGAAGACCAGCCTAACTGGTGTTTATATTTGGGTGTATACCCAAATATATATTTGCTGTCCAAAAAATTCTTAGGTTGAACAACACAATATGGACCAGATTTTATTCAGTGAGAAAAAGGTTTCTCATGTGAAAACTCATGGACGAGATTTAATTTAAATCAGAAACACTTATCTCACTGTTTATCATGGGAAAACTGCATTGAAGTCGATGGGGAAAAAACTGGACGTTAATTGGGAGAAAAGTTTTTCCTCCTCTAATTGAATCTCGTCCATGAGTTTTCACGTGATAAACCATGAGATAAATTTTTCTCACTGAATTGAATCTGGCCCAATATGTCTAAAACCTGGGGTGAGAGGCAGTCCAGCCAATTGCCAAACAACAAAAGGGTATCAGAGTATAAAGTATAAAAACCACCGCCTTCACCTAAAATTTTTATGGGTTCTCTGAAGAATTTGGCTAATCCCTTAAAAATCACATGGCACCCGCTGTAAGGATAAAACGCCTGGGTTCCATGCTTATTTCAATTCTTTATTAGCTTTGAAGGTCATTTATCTTCCCTGGCAGGCAGGAACCACTCCAAGGGGCAGATTCACTAACCAGCGAAAATTCTCCAGCGTCTGCTTTGCACCCAGTGCAACACTTCACCATGCGCATTACATGTGCTCATTCACTAATATGCGGAGTCCTGGGCGCCGAACGCTGGCGACTTTTCGATATCGCTACTATGGTAATGCGAGCATTTCAGGCCAAAGATCCGCTAATGCTCATTTCTGCCTAGCGAAAATTCACTATTTGATCTTGCACTCAGGTCAATTTACATAGGGCGGGACATTTAAAGCTGTATGGACGTCTTTATTGTCAATGTTGGTTCAAAGACTTAACATTTCCACTGTTAAACGATATTAAAGACAATAGAGTTATTTTAATGCCCTACACAGGAGCCAACTGTAAAGTAAATGTTCCATATGTTAGAAAATGTATGGGGGAGGCCGGTGTGATACAAATGTGACATGGCAGGCTATGTATGAATGTGAGTGTGATCAAGTGCATTCAATATGGCTCCTTAGTTGTAAAATGGATGTACTGATATTAATAGGAGACCAGGGAACAACTGGAGTTGAGTTATTCAGTCATTAGCAGGAGAACAGGGAATAGTAGGAGTTAAGGTAATAGACTCACAAACATATAAGTATTTTTATTAAGGAGAAAGCTCATATCTTATTCACATAGTTATAATCAAAATACACAGCAATTATACACAGCAATTATTTTCATTCGCATGGTTATTTCCATTTTCATGGTCATTCTCATGGTCATGTCCTGGGCATGTAGCCATTATTATTATTTTATATGTCTATGTGTAATGATCTATTACTTTGTTATTGTACCAATATAAAAAGGAGCTCAGCTGGGGGGGCTTCGGGACTTCATCTACAAGCAGACGTGTTGTGTAGAATAATTGGTCTTGTAAGGACCATTGGCCGATTGATGTGCTCTGGGAGTCGCTGTATTTGATTTGGGCCCGGGGTCCCCCAGCTGATGTTCCTCTCAGAAGTCTGCCAAGGGAAGCTCGGCCAGACGTTGCGTTGTCTTCAATCGATATTGTATTACTTTTCTTACAATATATTATTCTGGTTTAATGATGATCAATGTGTGTGTGTTTTATTTCCAACCCTATATTTTATAAGTCTGCTGGGGGAAGTGCTCAGTTAGACATTTAGTTTGTGATAAGTCTGCCAAGGGAACTTGTAGCAAGACATTTTGGTACCAGGAGCGGAGTTCGAGAATAAGATAAAATGTTTAAGAGAAAGAATAATAGCATTGTGGGGAAAGCTGTAAATATTGTAGATATCCCTGGTTGGGATGATACTTCATGTAAAATTATTGCCACTGAGTGGTCTAAAGGTGCAGGATTGTGTGAGGATTGGGTGCATCAATTGAAAGATGCTAGTCCAATTAACGTAGTTACATGTTTAGAGAAAGTACCCTTTGAAAAAGGACAGGAGTTGTGTGCTTTAGGAAGACGGGGGTGGATTTTGTTGTCTGCGTATCGCAAGCAGCATAGTGATTGTTCAGAGTTAAAAGCACGTATTTCTCAGTTTGAAAAAGAAATACTTGACTTACAGAGTCGGGTTACAATGTTGCAGTGCCAAAATAGATTATTAATGGATAAAGCTGACACGTATCAGCAAGTTGCCGAAACGGCCGCTGTGCGATGTGCAAAGTATAAATATCGAAAGCGTAAAGGAAAAATTAATATGAAGAAAGTATCCAAACTAATTGCTAAGGCAGGAGTTGATTGGGATCCAGATGAGTGGGATGGCAATATTTGGGATACTAGTGATGAATCAGAGGATGATAGGGAAACCCTGTGTGAAAACCGACAACAGTACTCAAATGAGTTTCATGCTGTAGCCAAACCAATTGAGAGGAGAAAAGCAGTAAATGCGCCAGGTGGGGTCGTAAATACTACCACCTTAGAAGATTTTACACAGCAAGAAGTAACAGATTTACATGATAGGTTTAAACAAAGATCATCAGAGCCCCTCATATCCTGGCTAGTGCGGTTATATGAGGGAGGGGCTGCTGGAGTTAATTTGGATAATGGAGACTCACGTAAATTCTGTTTATTGTCTAATGAGGCAACTGTACAGGATGAGTTTCGTAATTTTCAGGATGCAAAAATGTCCTCGATGTTAGCATTGGCTGCTCGTGGTGCATCCAGGCGTTATCAGATGGAGTCAGATTGGCCGGCTAATGATAAATTTTGGTATACTTTGAGGGATTGTGTACAGCGAATAAAAGAGGAAGGTATGAAAACTGCAGTATTTGTTGGGCAAGCAGATCAAGTACTGGATACTCCCTTAACTGTACAAATTAGAAACAAAATGATTAAGCTTGCTCCGCCAGAATATAAAAATTTTATTATGACGCTGCTCGTTAATGAGACAGGGCAGCCTTTACAGCATGTTATTGAGTCCATTCGAGAGCTTGGAGATCTAGGAGATTGGGGTCCCAAGGATAAGTACAAGGACAGGGATAATAAAAAGGATAACAGTCAGAAGGGAAATTTTGGTGATAGAGTCCCCAGAAGGGACATGTTTAATGCCCTAATGAGAGATGGAGTCCCAATAGACGAGATAGATGGAATAGATACTTTGGAAATGTGGAGATTGTACAAAAAACGGGGCTTGCATAAAAATCTAAATAAAAGTGTGGGAAAACAAGATAAAGAGGATGTTACGACCTCTACTGGATTAAAAGCACAAGAGTTGAGTGAAGAGTCAAAAGGGATATATCCCTGGGCTGATCTGTCTCAGGCTCAGCGATTTAAATCAGATTAGGGATCAGGTCAAGCTCCAGTAATAGGGCGTATACAGCATGTAGATGACCGCCCGTACGTTAATTTAAATATATATTGGAAAAATGGAAATATACAAAAAGTACAAGCCCTAGTTGATACGGGAGCGGAGGCCACTATAATTGCTGGGAGTCCAAAATATTATAAAGGGCAACAAGTCACTATTACTGGATTGGGGGGAAAACAAACCCTTGGTGTACAGGCTATGGTTGAATTAAAAATTGGACAACTTCCTAAAAAGAAATATTCTGTGTTGATTGTACCTATTAAAGAACACATAATAGGTATAGATATATTAAAAGGAATGCAATTAGATTTGCCTGATGGCCGATACCAGTTTGGTGTTCGTAATTGTAAATATGTAAATACTGTTATAGTCGGACGGTTAAAAATGCCTCCCGTGGAATTACCTCCAGCTGTTAAGACTACGAGAATGAAACAATACTGAATTCCGGGAGGGCATAAAGAGATAACTGATACAATACAAGAGTTAGTCAAAGCAGTCAGTATGCAGAATTATATGCTGTTTTTCAAACTTTAAAGCAAGAAAATTTAGGAGAGTGTTATCTATACACAGACTCGTGGTCGGTAGCTAATGGGTTAACTACCTTGTTGCCTACTTGGCAAAAACATCAATGGAAAGTTCACGCAGAAGAAATCCGGGGTAAGGATTTATGGCAGGAGATATGGGATATTGTATTTAAAACAAATGTTACTGTATTTCATGTTGATGCGCATTGTCCTATTGATTCATTAGAACGTTTATTCAACTCTATTACAGATGAAAAAGCAAAAGTTGCTGAAGCAGAGACCCAGCCCATTGATGATATAGACCTTAAAGGTTTGGCTTCCTGGGCACATCAGAAAAGTGGACACTTAGGAGAAAAAGCCACGTATAGATGGGCGCAATCACGGGGAATAGGTATCCCATATGATATCATTAGAACAGTGATTCAGAATGTCCCATATGCCAACATACACAGCATAGACCAATACCACATACTATGAAAGGACAGATTACAAGGGGTAAACTACCTGGTCAAATATGGCAAATAGATTAGCATGGCCCCTTACAGAGCAACGCCAGATGCTGCAGGTTTAGATTTGCATGCTTATGCAGCAAATACAGTTGCTCCACAACAAGTTCAAATTATTGAAACAGGAATAGGAATTCAAATTCCTCAGAAACATTTTGGATTAATTTGTGCCAGATCAGGATTAGCTATTAAAGGTATTCAAGTATTAGGAGGAGTTATTGATTCAGATTATCAAGGAGAAATCAAAGTAATTTTACTGAATTCAAGTGATACTGATTTACTTATACAAGCAAAAGACCGTATTGCTCAAATAATCATTATGCCAGTCTATCATGGGCCAATAAATAAAGGAAATCCTCCAACTGTATTAACAATAAGAGGTGATAAAGGTTTTGGAGCTACGGGAATTCAAAGTGGTGCAAAAATTTGGATACAGCACCCAAATAAACAACCAGAACCTGCTGAAGTAATTGCAGCAGGAAAAGATAATGTTGTATTAGTAATCAGACCAGGTCAAGAGAAATGGGATTATGTCCCAATAGAAAAATGTTATTTACGAGAATAATAAACTGTATCTCTTTATAGATCAACATTAAAGGAAAAAGAAGTCTTACCTATGAGGACTGAAAAACTCTTTCCCAAAATGGTGGTTGGATTCCCAGGACGATCAACTATCTTGTGGCCCTACGCAATCTTTGCTCCAGGAAATGGAGGTCGGGTTTGTCAAATTCTTATTTTGGCAGGACTTGAGTTCCTGATTGTCATGCTGACTACTACCTGTGTGTATCAACCGCAGGATTTGCCATGGTGTGAACAATCATCAGATCAAATCAATGGGAGCAGAGAGAGATCTAAAAGGGCACTGTCTTTACAATTTGTGGGAGTATATGGCTAAAGATGTAATGAACACTAGCTACATGTGCTTAATGGATGTCCTAAGTGCTGGTGAACTAATTGAGACTTGTTTTATTGCCATCCCTACACCCACACCAGTTTTGACAGCAACATTTCAAAGAAAATATAATGACTCAAATGTTGAGGACTCAGATACTGAAACTTATATACCTGTTTATGCATATGTTGCAGATCAGAATGCTACAAGAAAAATGAAAAAAAAGTTTTCTTTCTTTGATCACTCACCATATAACTTCAGCAGATGTGTGTTATAATATGACTTGTGATAGTGTAAAGATTCCTGCTTGTATTATGGTCAAGAGTATAAATGCTACCAGTAAAGCTATTGCTAGTCTCTTAGCAGATTTTGGAGATATTAGAAATGCAGTACTACAAAATAGGGCTGCCATTGATTATTTGCTTTTTAAGCATAACCATGGTTGTCAATATTTTAAGGGTATGCGTTGTTTTAACCTTTCTGACCATTCTCATGCCATTAACCAACAATTAGGTATTCTACATAATTTAGTCACTAACATCACTGAACATAAGGATGAAGGTTGGTGGGACTGGCTTACTAGTTGGATCCCTGATGTTGGAGGTTGGGTTCAAACAGTTATAGAAGTAGTTTTGGTTGTGATATTTTGTCTGATCATAATTCAATGCTTACCCTCACTAATATCTATGTGTACCCCAAAGCAATGAAGAAGTATAACTTTTTAGAAATATACTAATAGATATACTATATAACCCAGTTATTTAGTGGTATAGTTACAGTTACCATAATCTTCCATAGTAGGAAAGTAGGAAATATAATTTAGTAGTACATCCAATATTGATATCATTGATTTTCATATGTTGTGAAGTCTCTCGCTTGTATTGCAAACAACCGAGGGTCGCGTGAGATTCTATTGAATGCAATTGATCAAGGGTCGAATGTGATACAAATGTGACATGGCAGGCTATGTATGAATGTGATCAAGTGCATTCAATATGGCTCCTTAGTTGTAAAATGGATGTACTGATATTAATAGGAGATCAGGGAACAACTGGAGTTGAGTTATTCAGTCATTAGCAGGAGAACAGGGAATAGTAGGAGTTAAGGTAATAGACTCACAAACATATAAGTATGTTTATTAAGGAGAAAGCTCATATCTTATTCACATAGTTATAATCAAAATACACAGCAATTATACACAGCAATTATTTTCATTCACATGGTTATTTCCATTTTCATGGTCATTCTCATGGCCATGTCCTGGGCATGAAGCCATTATTATTATTTTATATGTCTATGTGTAATGATCTATTACTTTGTTATTGTACCAATATAAAAAGGAGCTCAGCTGGGGGGGCTTCGGGACTTCATCTACAAGCAGACGTGTTGTGTAGAATAATTGGTCTTGTAAGGACCATTGGCCGATTGATGTGCTCTGGGAGTCGCTGTATTTGATTTGGGCCCGGGGTCCCCCAGCTGATGTTCCTCTCAGAAGTCTGCCAAGGGAAGCTCGGCCAGACGTTGCGTTGTCTTCAATCGATATTGTATTACTTTTCTTACAATATATTATTCTGGTTTAATGATGATCAATGTGTGTGTGTTTTATTTCCAACCCTATATTTGATAAGTCTGCTGGGGGAAGTGCTCAGTTAGACATTTAGTTTGTGATAAGTCTGCCAAGGGAACTTGTAGCAAGACAGCCGGTTACAAAAAAAAAAATTCTTAGGAATTTTGCCAGAGTGAAAATTTGCCTGGTGATAGAGTGCGAATGAGAGCTAGTGCCAGTCTCTTTCACTAGCAAATTGGTGCCTGTGCCCATTAGTAAATTGGCGAGTCCCTGCGGGCGGTAACACTAGCGAATTGTCGCTTGCGTTAGCCACTTCACCCTTTAGTAAATCTGCCCCCAAGACTTTGATCACATGCTCAATACAATAGCTGTTCATTCTGACATGGGATATAGTACAGGTATGGAACCTGTTATCCAGAACGCTTGGGACTTCTGCATAGCAGATGTTTCCATAATTTGGTTCTTCGTACCTTAAATCTACTTAAATAAGAATTAAACATGATTTAGACCCAGTAGGATTGTTTTGTTTCCAATAAGGATTAATTATATCTTAGTTTGGATCAAGTACAAGCTACTGTTTTATTATTAAAGAGAAAAAGGAAATCATTTTTCAAAATTGTGGGTTTTTGGATAAAATGGAGATGGTCTTTCCGTAACTTGATGCTTTCTGGATAACGGGTTTCCGTATAATGGATCCCATACCTGTATCTGGAAACCCATCATCAAGAAAGCCCTGAAATATGACAATGACGTTTCCCATAGGGCCCTGTTTAAATAAACAGTGATTCATTGTTGACTCTGAATACAGAGGAGACTGATGAGTTACTCGGGAAAACAGAGAATCTGTCTGCTATGGGGAAATTGAACAGATCAGTCTGACAAGGGAAAATGTTTTCTCATTAATAATTGATGTTGTGTCTTCCTTCGTACAATAAAGTCAGGAAACAAGATTCCAGCCAACGCTGGTGAAAGAAGGACTTGCGTGAAGAAACCTCGCGTCGAAGGGGCTGCAGTCATCAGTCACAAAGGATCAATTTCTATTGCATTCTGCAGCCAGAGAGCTAATTCACTTTATTCTGATATCTGTCGCACATTATTCATGTCAGGTGGAATAGTATCTGCAAATGTGATTCTAAGAAACTTTTCCGTATAAATTCATGAATCGTTTTCATTTCTTTTAAAGTTACTTGTAAATGTTGTTTCTATTAAAATCAGTATCTGGCAGAAATCTATGGGGTGCCGTTTGTCCCAAATACATTCTGAATACAAAACTATCCCTAATACACAGAATGAATGTCTCTCATGTTATATAAGAATTTGCGACCATACACAGAGAAAAAAATATACAAAAGACTTATTTCTATTAAAGAATGAAAACAAAATCTGGTTTGTGCACAAAAGGATGTCATTATATCACAAACTCCATTCTGTACAGTTTAACAAGCAATCTGTCGCACAAATGTTTAACCTCCATGTAACGGACGCACTTATGTGCAAAGTTACTTACAGAATGAATTATGTAAAAACCAAAGTTGGACATAATATATAATACTGTAACTAACTAGTGCTTGTCAAGCTAGATTTGATTGACAAAATAGATATCTGTGACAGAAATCAAGATTTTATAGTACAGGATTCATTCTTTCCACAAAATGACAGTTTTGTTCCACAAAACAGATAAAATAACCATTCTGTGAAGCAACACTGTCAGTCACATTCCTGAACCAATAAGAACAAAGCTTATTGCCATATACAAACAAGATGAGAAGTGGCCAGCTCTGCTCCACATGGCTAAGGCAAAGTATCTGACCTGCTATAGAGGGCGCCCTCTAATGTCCCCTCTGCTGCATAGTAATGAACATGAACAAACCTTTCCTAAAAGAGCTGCTGTTAAACACTACAGGTTCATAAATGGAAGTTTTTACAAATGGCTGACAAATATAATGCTGCACTTATAATGATTGTAGAGAAAGAAAAGTATGCAAAACTTATATAAATTTGATCATTTTAGGTGATATGGCTATTCTTATTGTAGTAACCTGCTTGTGTGGCCATTTTGGTTAAGGTCATTCCTGCTGTTTTGCCATTATCTTATGACTCACTTCTATTCCTCTTCCTGTCTAAGCTGAGAGCAATAATGGGACAGGCCACACCCACCTGCGATGTTGTATTAAATGTACCAGAAGTTACTGTGCTTGTCTGGCTGCTTTGCCTGAGTCAGTTATAAGTTTTGTATATGATAGTTAGACTCCAATGTCTCCTCCTAGCTGTAATCTTGCACCAATTAGCTTGTAGTAGTCTCTTAATAATGTGCTTAGCTATAGTTTAACTACTACATAATAGCTTTAGCCAGAGACTTGGGACTGATCATGTGCACACATACCTCCCAACTGTCCCTTTTTCAGAGGGACAGCCCCTCTTTTGACAGCTCAACCCGAGGTCCCTCATTTGTACTGGAAAGTCCCTCTTTTCTCTGCACTGAACAGCCAGAAACAAAACAAAGTTTCTAATTTAATTGGCTTTTGGCAGAGAGGCCTGTACAGCTAGCAGGTGCAACTAAGATGCTTTATAACAATTAGAGATAAGAAAATAAGTAATTTTAACAGTTTAGATAAGGAGAAATATTTTCACATTTTTATAACCTGACAAACTTTGTAAAATGAACATGGTAATTAGGGGGTGTGGCCACAAAATGGGTGTGGTCAAAAAATTGCTGCACTACATGCAAAATAATTTTTTGTCTCTCTTTTTATTTCCAAAATGTTGGGAGGTATGGTTCAACTACTACATAATAGCTTTAGCCAGAGACTTGGGACTGATCATGTGCACAGTCGCATTCTGTATAGTATGATGTGTAGGTTATATGAGCAGCCACTCCTGAGTACGGTGTGTAAAGAAAAGGGGGTCATTTAGGCAGGGGCAATTTTAGGTTATCATAATCTATTTATATAGAAGCAACAAGCTGCATAATGCTTTATATTTATTTATAACAAAAGACTCTAACGATGCCGTCCCCTTACCTGCCCAGTGCTTAACCCTTTCACATCAGAGTGGGTGGAGGGGGGCACAACACTAGAGCAGAGAGCACAACTGCGCCCATGTCACATGCATGTCCAGGGCCGCCAGCAGGGGGGACAAGTGTTCCTTGCCTGAAGGGGGGCCCAGAAGTGCTGCATTTTTCAAAGAGCCGGGTCCCCTTTACGAGCACCCAAGCCATGCGGCCATTTCGCATATTACCGAATGCGGAAGTGCCGAAAAGACGAAGCTGAAGTCCCGAAGCGGCGAAAAGACCCGAATTCATGAAAGGAGGTGAAGTTGAAGTCCTGAAGCCTTTTGTTTACACACAGTACTCAGGAGTGGCTGCTCATATAACCTACACATCATACTAAACACAATGTGTGTGCACATGATCAGTCCCAAGTAGGGTTGCCACCTTTTTTAAAATGTTTTACCGGCTGCTGGGCTGCGGGGACACAAAGGGGCGGGCCGTGATGTCAAAAGGGGCGGGCCGTGACATCAAAGTGGGTGGGGCCATGCCACGGACGCTAGAAGAAGTAAAAGAAACGGTAAGTTCCAGGGGATTGGGGGCAGGCCGAGGGCTCCTTTTAATCGTATTACAAATTTACCAGCAGCTACATTGCCGGTAAATTTGTAATACCGGCCCCGGCCTTGGCAGGTATTTTACCGGCTAGGCCGGTAAAATACCGGCCGGGTGGCAACCCTAGTCCCAAGTCTCTGGCTAAAGCTATTATGTAGTAGTTAAACTATAGCTATGCACATTATTAAGAGATTACTACAAGCTAATTGGTGCAAGATTACAGCTAGGAGGAGACATTGGAGTCTAACTATCATATATAAAACTTATAACTGACTCTGAGAGTCAGGCAAAGCAGCCAGACAAGCACAGTAACTTCTGGTACATTTTATACAACATTGCAGGTGGGTGTGGCCTGTCCCATTATTGCTCTCAGCTTAGACAGGAAGAGGAATAGAAGTGAGTCATAAAATAATGGCAAAACAGCAGGAATGACCTTAACCAAAATGGCCACACAAGCAGGTTACTACAATAAGAATAGCCATATCACCTAAAATGATCATATTTATATAAGTTTTGCATACTTTTCTTTCTCTACAATCATTATAAGTGCAGCATTATATTTGTCAGCCATTTGTAAAAACTTCCATTTATGAACCTGTAGTGTTTAACAGCAGCTCTTTTAGGAAAGGTTTGTTCATGTTCATTACTATGCAGCAGAGGGGACATTAGAGGGCGCCCTCTATAGCAGGTCAGATACTTTGCCTTAGCCATGTGGAGCAGAGCTGGCCACTTCTCATCTTGTTTGTATATGGCAATAAGCTTTGTTCTTATTGGTTCAGGAATGTGACTGACAGTGTTGCTTCACAGAATGGTTATTTTATCTGTTTTGTGGAACAAAACTGTCATTTTGTGGAAAGAATGAATCCTGTACTATAAAATCTTGCTTTCTGTCACAGATATCTATTTTGTCAATCAAATCTAGCTTGACAAGCACTAGTTAGTTACAGTATTATATATTATGTCCAACTTTGTTTTTACATAATTCATTCTGTAAGTAACTTTGCACATAAGTGCGTCCGTTACATGGAGGTTATATATTTGTGCGACAGATTGCTTGTTAAACTGTACAGAATGGAGTTTGTGATATAATGACATCCTTTTTTGCACTAACCAGATTTTGTTTTCATTCTTTAATAGAAATAAGTCTTTTGTATATCTTTTTTCTCTGTGTATGGTCGCAAATACTTATATAACATGAGAGACATTCATTCTGTGTATTAGGGATAGTTTTGTATTCAGAATGTATTTGGGACAAACGGCACCCCATAGAAATCAGCTCTCGTCCAGCCAAGACTCCACATTCCTGTTCTTCTTGGGTTCAGTAATGTAGCAAGTCATTGGGGCAGATTCCACATCCGCAGGGACATCGCCAATTCACTGACAGGTACAGACGACAATTCACTAGCGAACAGGACCGTCGCAAGCGTTCATTCTCACTCTATCGCCAGGCGACTTTTCGCGGAGGCGAATGGTTGTTGATATGCAAATTAAGTAACGGATTTCACTGAACGTTACCTCTTTCGCCAGAGTTGACTTCACCACCTCAGACCAGACGAAGTCCTAAAAAGAAGCCAGATCTTCCTCAATCTTCTGTCGCTTACATCATATCCTGTCTTCCGAAAACGCATACAAGTTTAAAAAACGCTGGCGACTTTTTCTTTTTTAAGCGGGATTGGCTGCAAAAGTCCTAACTTTAACTTTTTTTGGCTTAACATTTTCCCCAGACATTTGAGAACATATGGAACATGTATTTTACAGTGGGCTCATGTGTAGGGCATTATATTAACTCTCTCTTGTCTTTATTAAGGTTCCCTGGACATTTGTAATAAAAAGTGGTAACTTCAAGCATTTGCACCAACATTTATAATAAAGACGTCCATACAACTCTTTTGTACCCACCCTATTCAAATTAACCTAAACGCAAGATAACTAGTGAATTTTCGTTAGGCACAAACGGACGCGAGCGCATCTTTGCTATGAAATGCTCGTACTGCTGAAGTAACGCTAGCGAAAAGTCGCCAGTGTTCGGGGGCCCAGGATGCAACTTCGCATATTAGTGAATTAGCCTAGTGGTAGAGAATTTGTGCCTGGTGAAGTGGTGCGAGCTGTGCAAATCGGTTGCTGGCGACATTTTGCCCTTTAGTGAATCTGCCCCATTGTGTAAATTTCACTTTTGGCTGGCGGAGAGCTGACTAGCAGTCTAGTGTTTCAGTGGTAGGATTAGTTAGAACCGCCAGTGGAAGGAACATTTATAAACTCGGACAACATTTACAATTGCACTACGATTTACAATCACATTTAAGTTATCTTTTAGGGGCACATTTACTTAGCTCGAGTGAAGGATTACAATAAAAAATACTTTGAATTTCAAAGTATTTTTTTGGCTACTTCGACCATCGAATTGGCACCTTCGATTTCGAATTGAACAATTCGAACTAAAAATCATTCGACTAATCGACCATTTGATAGTCGAAGTACTGTCTCTTTAATAAATACTTCGACCCCCTACTTCGCCACCTAAAACCTACTGAGCACCAATGTTAGCCTATGGGGAGGGTCCCCATAGGCTTTCTAGGCAATTTGGGATCGAAGGAAAATCGTTCGTTCGATGGATTAAAATCCTTCAAATTGTTTGATCGAACGATTTTTCCTCCGATCGTTCGATCGAACGAATTGCGCTAAATCCTTCGACTTCGATATTCGAAGTCGAAGGATTTAACTTCGAGGGTCGAATATCGAGGGTTAATTAACCCTCGATATTTAACCAATAGTAAATGTGCCCCTTAGTGTGTTATAGAATGGCCAATGCTGAGTAACGTTCTAATTGGTCTTCTTTGTTTATTTTCTTTTTATAGTTTTTTAATTATTTGCCTTCTTCTTCTAATTCTTTCAAATGGGGGTCACTGAACCCTTCTAAAAACAAATGCTCTTTAAGGCTTATTATTATTATTATTGCTTATTTTTTATTTATCTCTCTATTCAGGCCTCTCCTATTCATTTTCCAGTCTATTATTGAAATCAATGCATGTTTTTTAGGCTAATTTGGACCCTAGCAACCAGATTGCTAAAATGGCAAACCGGAGAGCTGCTGAATTAAAAGCTAAATAACTCAAAATACACAAATGATAAAACATGAAAACCAATTGCAAAATGTCTGAGAATAATGTTATTTTGATGCTACAGGAATGCAATCCCCACTCTATAAATGTAAGCCGTAATGCTCATCCTATTTACAGGCAAGCAACTTATTGCATTAGTTTCAATGCATTATAAAAATCTAAATTGGGGGGTCTATATATCCAGTACTTCTCACTCATTCCTGGGGATGCAAAGAAAAGAGAACTTTTAAAGCCAAATCTCTTATGAGCATCCAAATGTAATTCTTGTGAAGCTCCCCTTCTCCTTGATCTGCCCCAGCAATCAAGTGCATCTGTATTCCCCTGCCTGGACCCTTTTACTTAATCTTCCTCCGGGGAATTTGAAGGGAATTAAGACTGCGACTAATGTTCTTGAAAGGATTCCTTCGTTACTGCTAAACCTTATCATTTCACCCCGGGCCACTGAAATCCAGGTCAGTAAAGGATCCTAACACTTGGGGGCAAATTCATCAAGGGTCGAATATCGAGGGTTAATTAACCCTCGATATTCGACTGGGAATTAAAATCCTTTGACTTCGAATATCGAAGTCGAAGGATTTTGCTCAAATACTGCGATCGAACGATCAAAGGAATAATCGTGCGATCAAACGATTAAATCCTTCGAATCGAACGATTCAAAGGATTTTAATCCAACGATCGAAGGATTATCCTTTGACCAAAAAAAGTTAGCCAAGCCTATGGGGACCTTCCCCATAGACTAACATTGGGTTCGGTAGCTTTTAGGTGGCGAACTAGGGGGTCGAAGTTTTTTCTTAAAGAGACAGTACTTTGACTATCGAATGATCGAATAGTCGAACGATTTTTAGTTTGAATCCTTTGATTCGAAGTCGTAGTCGAAGGTCGAAGTAGCCAAAAAAACACTTAGAAATTCTTCTATTCCTTCACTCGAAGTTAATGAATTGGCCCCTTGGCATGTGAAGTCCTGCAGTTATACCCCCTCCGTCTTCATTTCCAGGGGGAACTCTAGGGGATTTATTTACTAAACCCAGAATGGAAAAATCATGGTTTGGAAAATTCATGATTTTTTTTATATCAAAATCAGACTTTTAAAAAATCACAAATTTTTTGTAATTTATTAAACTCGGAGGAAGTGCCGTAAGAGCACGAAACGCGTTCGTTTTTGCACATACCCACTGCCATGTACACCGCACTGTGTGTTTAATAAAAGCCGCATTCATAAACTTACTCATAGCGACTCCCTCTGATGTTCGGATCAGCACCGGATAGCGGGTCTAATTTTCGTATAGACATACCGGATGGAAGTGGCCAGGTCCCGCGAGAACTGCGACCAACGGAGAGACGCTGTACGGCTAAGGGTGAGCTCCGCTTCTGTTGCACATCCTCAATCATTGTTTGCTAGAGGATGGAAAAGTCTGAATCTGAAAATCCGGCATCTCAGACCTGTCAAGGTTGCATATATGTCAATGGGAGAAGTCCCAATGATTTTTTGATGTGCGCTGGGTTTTTTCCCACAAACAAAATTTTTGGGAAAGTGTATTAATAAATAAGCCGAAAAAACCGGTGCTGATTTGGTCAGAGTTTTTTCAGAAAATACTGAGATAAATACGGACTTTGATAAATAACCTCCTTGGTGTCAAATGTAAGCTCCACTGCCAGCAAGGCATGAGAATTATCAACTAATCTTCAAACACAGGCTGGCACCAAATCAAAACCATCTCAGGAAAATTGATGCAGTTAAAAATGAAATTTATTTGAAGATATTTAAAGAAAAAAGCCTTACGCATTTCATGCTTTAAAGGGGTTGTTCACCCTTGAGTTAACTGTTAGTATGATGTAGAGAGTGATCTTCTGAGACAATTTGCAATTGGTTTTCATTTTTTGTTATTTGTTGTTTTTGAGTTATTTAGCTTTTTATTCTGCAGCTCTCCAGTTTGCTATGTCAGTAAACTGGTTGCTAGGGTCCAAATTACCATAGCAACCATGCATTGATTTGAATGAGAATATGTAATATTAATAGGGGAGGGTCTAAATAGAAAGATGAGTAATAAAAAGTAGCAATAACAATACATTTGTAACCTTGCTTTTAGGGTTAGGTCACACTGGGCGTTTTGGGGAGATTTGGTCGCCTGGCGACTAATCGCCTCCTCTGTGCGGTGACCAATCTCCTCAAATGCCTTCCCTTGCCTTCTTCTTCTGATTCTTTCCAGCTTTCAAATGGGGGTCACTGACTCCGTCTAAGGGTAAGGCCACACTGGGGGTTTTGGAGCTAAAATAAAAAAACACCAGTGCTAATCACACACAGCGATTCGTTTTCCAAAGTCGCCCGAAGTTTCCTTTGGACGACTTCGGAAAACGAATCACTGTGTGTGATTAGCACTGGCGTGTTTTCATTTTAGCCCCAAAACGCCCAGTGTGGCCTTACCCTTAGACGGGGTCAGTGACCCCCTTTTGAAAGCTGGAAAGAATCAGAAGAAGAAGGCAAATAATTCAAAAACTATTCAAAATAAAAAATGAAGACCAATTGAAAAATTGCTTAGAATTGGCCATTCTATAACATACTAAAAGCTAACTTGAAGGTGAACCACCCCTTTGAGGGACACTTAATCATAGACCTAGACCTTCAAGGCTCAAAACGTGAAAGGCTTTTCAGATGTCTTTCCTTTAAATAAATTTACTTTTTAACTGCATCAGATCTCCTGAGATGGTCCAGTTCTTGTTCCAGCCTTCGTTGAACAATTAGTGCCTATATCCTCCCCTAAGCTGAAGGTCTGAATTGCGAGCACCCAGACCCCCACTGTTTTTGGTGAGTTCACCCCTTTTTGTTGTCATATAACTGGATGTTCTATTCAAGTAATTTTTTATGAGCATTATCAAAACCATTAAACTATATTTTTTTGCCATTTTATCAGCATAATGTCCCTTGAACATCACTAAGGCTTTATGTGCAGCTTTTTGCATTAATACTATAGTAATAACTCTACTGCCGTCATCAAATGTTCTTTCCTATACCAGCTCTCAGCATGGGATTGGATTACTCAGCCAACACAACACTTCCCACTCCTTTTCTATTCATCAGAATGGCTGGAAATGGCCTGACAAGCTTTCTATATGGGAAAGGATTGAAGTACAATAAACATAAATAAGTAGCCGAGAATAACTCACTAAAAGAAAGGAAATGCTAAAAGATAAAGGGGCTGGTTTGCTGTATAGAGGTTTGATTGCACCAGGGCCATTTTCCATTGACAAAGAGTTAGAGCTGTGCTTTTATTTTCTAAAACCTGATTGGTTACTATGGGAATTTTCATCAACTTAGCACTTTATATTACTATTCAGGCATAGAATCTGTTATCTAGAAATCCTTTATGCAGAAAGTTCTGAATTAAAGGAAGGTCATCTCCCACAGATTAAATTTTAATCAGCTCACATTCTTTTTAAAGAATTCATTTTCCCCTGTAATAATAAAACAGTATCTTGTACTTGATCCCAACTAAGATAGAATTAATCCCTTTTGGAGGCAAAATAATCGTATTGGGTTAATTTAATGATAAATTATTTTTTATCACAGTTGAAGTATGGAGACCCCAAAAAATGGAAAGATCCTTTATCCAGGAAACCTCAGGTCCTGAGCGTTCTGGATAACAGGTTGCACCCTTTTTGTTGAAGGTGATATATACAGGTATGGCATCTGCTATACAGAAACCCATTATCCAGAAAGCTCAGAATTACTGGAAGGTCATATCCCATTTTATCCAGCTCCGTTTTATCCAAATAATTTAAATTTTGAAAATGTTTTTCCTTTTTCTCAATAATAAAAAAACAGAACCTTGTGCTTGATCTCAACTAAGATATAATTAATCCTTATTGGAGCTAAAACAATCCTATTTGATTTATTTATTTAATCTTTTTTTAATATGAAGATCCAAATGACAGACATAGTTTTTATAAAAAAAAAACCCAGGTCCCGAGCATTCAGGATAACAGGTCCTATGCCTGTTATATATATATATATATAAAGAGTCCAAAGAGGTGCACACCTTCCCTGCCAGTAACTGCCCAAGTGCTGGTATACAAATAGTAATATATTGTAACAAAAAAACCGCACTCACAGGACTTCAAAAGAAAGCCGCAAAGGCTGTGATTTATTGATCCGACGTTTCGGCTACAACTCTAGCCGTCCTTTTTCTTCCTGAGGATGGCTAGAGTTGTAGCCGAAACGTCGGATCAGTAAATCACAGCCTTAGTGAATAAAGTACCCCCTCTTGTAAAATATAAGGATATTATAAGTTACCGAGGAGTTTCATGTTTTTATACAGGTCATGGAACAACGAGGTAACTTCTTATATACTCATATATTGCAACAGGGGGTACTTTAATAATACACAAGTTTCAGTGAGTCATGTGACAGAAATCCCATCACTACTCGCCGTTTATAACTGATGACATCATTACTCACTGTTTATATATTGAATAAAGTACCCCCTCTTGTAAAATATAAGGATATTATAAGTTACCAAGGCGTTTCATGACCATATAAAAACACGAGGCCGAAGGCCGAAAGTTTTTATACAGGTCATGGTACTCCAAGGTAACTTCTAATATCCACATATTTGCAACTGGGGGTACTTTATTTATTATAATACATAAGTTTCAGTGAGTCATGTGACAAATAACATCAGAACTCACTGTTTATAACTGATTACATCAGAACTCACTACAGTATTTATAAAGATTCATTTACAAGATATTCATGGCTTTTGTGTATTTTATATATATATATACTGTAGAATCTGTAGATTATACTGTAGATTAATAAAAGGTAAGGTCATTAAGTTGGTAGAATGTATGTGGCAAATGTTGAAGGGTGGGGAACAGATGACTTTTGCCCTGGCACCCCTACATCATTAGAACCACGGGAGGAAGTGAGTTGGGAAATTGAAGGTGCTTGGGGTCATGATTGTAATGATGACATCAAGATTATATTTGCTTTGCAATTTATTAAGTGGTAATGGAATTCCTACATACCCACTAAATGCCAGAAATCCTGCTCTACCAGGGCTGGAACTAAGGGTAGACAAGCAAGGCAGCAGTTACTGGGGTGGGGAACAGATGGGTTTTGCCCTGGTACTCCTACATCATTAGGGACAAGGACAGAGAGTGACATATCTACAAATACATAGAATATATCCTCATGCCAAGGCATGTGCCTTGGGCACAGTTGCTGGGAGGGGGGGGGAGTAAATAGTTAGTAAATGGCGAGCTACGTAGAGTGGAAGCCTTACAAGACAAGTGGTAGGAGAACTTTGGTGTTGGTGGTGGGTGCAGGTGGGTGAATGAGAAGAAGAAGGGTGCCAGGTCAAATAGTATTTTCCTTGGGCACCAATATTAATTGGCCTGGCTCTGCACTTCATTTCATATCATTCTACATCATAGTTTCAACTCTACCACTGCCACAATGTGAAAAACAACATAAACCCTGGTACAAGGGTGCTACAGAATCAGAAAGCTCTTAGTTTAGCTTCTCTTTAAAACTTGTGATCAAGTAGGTGACATATAGTAAACACTAGTGTTCACATGCAGACGCCAAAATATTTCCAATTCTATGATATACCTTTCTAGCATGGCACTTTGCATGTGACGTCTCCTTTTCTATGACCACCATGTCCTGTTTTTCTTGTTTATGTAAGAGCCCTGCCCTTTATTATACCTTAATAAAAAAGCACTTTGGGCGAAATGGAAGAAAACCAAACTGACAAGGATAAAAGCTGTTTTCATTTTTCTTGTCCATTTGCTTTGTCCATCTCTCTTGAGCTCAAATTGTGTTGTTTCTCCAAATGATAAAGACAATTAGCACAAAACACCACAATAAAACAGTTTCATCATTAAAGAACATGCTGCCAAGAAGAAAATGTTCTGAATATTCAAGGGCACCTCTGTAATGAAGCACAGGGAATGCTTAAAGGTATTGCATCTCATCGGCAAGTCAAACAAACAATTTTGGGCACTGAAATTGGAGGATTATATAGAATATCAGTATACTAGTAATCTGAGCAAATATTTTATTTTATTATAATATTATATCATTTGTTATATTTTAAAGATTAATGTTCCACGAGTAGCACATGTCGGTCAATATCATCCATAATGGATGCAACCAAGAGCACATATTGGCGAGATTCATTAAGGTACTTTCCTCTAAACATGCTACGGAAGGAAGAAGAAATAACATAATAGATGTTTCTTTGAAGAATATAAAAGATTTATTATATACTCAGGGGTGACTGCATGGGAATGATAAATCTGTGCCAGTTACAGAAGATAAATTCCAAGAGAAAGGACAGAAGTTATTAACTCTGCACGAGATAAGGAAACACTACAGCACAGATACTACTAAGTGCTCCTTTTGCTCAGGAGGAGGCAAAAACCGTTTGTGAGAGGTGCAGCAAGTCGGGCCTTGTATATTACAATCTATCCGTAGTTACAGTTATATAATATAATCCTACTGACCTTTCAGCACTGACTTAAGTGTACATAATAGTTCAGTTTTTCAAATAATATTCTACCAATTATATTCTTACTAAATTTATTTTTTTCTGTCAGCTGTTTGGTTAGACCTCAATTACCGTTGCTTCTCTTTGGAAGGAGTATGGAGTTGGCAGGAGCAGAAAGTTGTCATTGCCTGGAAAATTCCCAGAAAAATGGAGGTGATTCTGTTAGAGGTATGGGTGTAAGAGGTGTTCTCCACCCCTGACAGGGTTATGATTAAAGGTGTAAATTATTTTTACATGAGCAAAATAAGCTTTATTTACACATTTACTAAGCTCGAGTGAAGGATTCAAAGTAAAAAAAACTTTGAATTTTGAAGTTTTTTTTTGAGTACTTCGACCATCGAATAGGCTACTTCGACCTTCGACTACAACTTCGACTTCGGATCGAACTTAAAATCGTTCGACTATTCGACCATTCGATAGTCTAAATACTGTCTCTTTAAAAAAACTTCGACTACATACTTCACCACTTTAAACCTACCGAGCTACAATGTTAGCCTATGGGGACCTTCCCCATAAGTTTTCTAAGCTTTTTCTGATCGAAGAAAAATCGTTCGATCGATCGATTAAAATCCTTCAAAATGTTTTAATCGTTCGATCAAAGTATTTGTGGTAAATCCTTCGACTTCGATATTCAAAGTCGAAGGTTTTTACTTCGAGGGTCGAATTTGAGGGTTAATTAACCCTCGATATTCGACCCTTAGTAAATGTGCTCCTAAATGTATTATTTAAATTTTGTTTCCTTCAGCAAACTGGAAGGAGCCATTTTGTGGACACTGTTATTAAGATAAATTTTGTATCACCCCAAAATCTTGTGTATGCACCATAATTGGGAACGTAATGCCCATGCGCAGTGCCCTACACAATTATAGAGCCTGGGGAGGGGGATTTGACACAATTTATAACAGGTAATGATTGACACCCCAAGCACATCATATAGTGAGAGCCAGTGGGTTGGGCACCACAAGCACATAATAAACAGTGAATGGCTGTGGGTACTGATTAGACATTATACACAATAAGACACAGTGTTTAATTAATAGGGGAGGGGGATTTGACACTCATTTTTCAGGATGTCCCCCTATTCTACTGCCCCATGAACCCTCCTATTTGTATCCTTTTTGTCTCTTACTAGTTTCTCATCTGCAGGTGCCACTACTGAATTCCTCTTTTAATTTCTTTTTAATCTCTCTCTCTTTATACTGCTTCAACCATCACCTACACATTCTATTTGTACCCTCTTTTCTCTTGTTTTTTCTCATTTACCCAATCCATCTTCTCTTCAGTAACCATTTTGGTGCCCCCTCCCCCATATTTCTGTGCTCTGACAATTTTTTTTTTACTGTTTCCAGAATGGTAGGGAATAGGGCAGAAGGGAATTAAAAGAAAGCCCAAGAGAAAAGAAAAAAGGTACCTGGGTGCTGCCCTGACACATATAACCCAGGAACACTTAATCATGGCAGCAGACAAGAATTTAACTTCAGCTTTTTATTTCTCTCAAAGTGCAAGGACCAGTCCTACTACTAGGAGATTGACTAGACTGTAGGAGGCTTTGAATGTCTTCCTCCAGCCTGGCCAATCCTCTTGTGGCTGTACCGAGACGTAAATCTTTATGGGGGGAACCAGGAAGTTTTTTTTCCCTTCTCTCTGATTCGTTGTTAGCAGCCAGGTTTGGAAATATTCCAATGTCAAATGGTCTTGGTGCAGAACAGTCCCATTATAATAAAAACTCTTTTGAGTATAAGAAAAAGCATCAAGGAAGAAGGAAATAGCAACATTTAGAGCATTCTGGGTCCTGGATCCAAGAGACAGATCCCACAGGACGATTATGGAAGGAAACTTTACAATGTAGAAATTAGAGCAAGAGAAACTGGATTTTTGAGGTCTATCTAGACCAGTGATACCCAACCAGTAGCTTGAGAGCAACATGTTGCTCACCAACCCCTTGGATGTTGCTCGCAATGGCACCAAAGCAGGTGCTAATTTTTTAATTCCAGGGTTGGAGGCAAGTTTTGGTTGCATAAATACCAGTATTGCCAAACATAGGGGTAACCAAATAGCCGATCACAACCCTTATTTGGCATCCCCATGTATTTTTTTCATGCTTGTGTTGCTCTCCAACTCTTTTTTACATTTAAATATGGCTCACAAGTAAAAAAGGTTGGGGACCCCTGATCTAGACCATGGAGCCCAGAGGAATGGTTGGGGAGTGGTCTGAACACCACTCAGAATGAGATCTGGGGACAATGTTTATTTGCTTTCTAAGATACTCCTGAAAGCTTAGAACAATTAAAGTGACATTTGGACTACTTGTTGTCTTTGTTATTCTTGGAACTAGAACAGAATGACCTACATTACAATGTTCTCATAAATACAACTTTCTTATAAGTTAAGTAGGCAGTGACCAAATGTTGGACCTCAAAAAGGGGTTTGAACCAAAAAAAGTCTGACATTTTTTTCTGCAAACATATGCTCTTCAAATTTCCCTTAATCATTTTGCCATTAGTTGTTGATTTACATATATATATATATATATATGATTTATAGGAGTGGTTCAGATACCTGAATTGCATATTAAAGTATATAGATTCATGTATGTTTGTAATGTATATATGTTAAAAAAAAGTCCAATAGTTTGTCCACAAATTACCTTCAAAGTCATCGATGGGCTCATTACTAGATCCTTCTACATGCAGGTCAGGAAGGGAGTCACCGACCCCATCCATCAGTTCTGTGTAGGCACAGTGTGACAGGTTTAGAGGATGAATTGTGAGTCACTTAGTATGCTCTTGAGTTTCCACATTCATTTCACATGTATATCCTCCTACTTTCTGCTTTGATCTACTGGACCAGACATTTGATCTGCTGGACCCTCCTGCTTTTTGAGGCAGTACCATATGGGGTGCCGTTTGTCCCAAATACATTCTGTATACAAAACTATCCCTAATACACACAATGAATGTCTCTCATGTTATATAAGAATGTGTGACCATACACAGAGAAAAAAAATATACAAAAGACTTATTTCTATTAAAGAATGAAAACAAAATCTGGTTAGTGCACAAAAGGATGTCATTATATCACAAACTCCATTCTGTACAGTTTAACAAGCAATCTGTCTCACAAATGTATAACCTCCATGTAACGGACACACTTATGTGCAAAGTTACTTACAGAATGAAATATGTAAAAACAAAGTTGGACATAATATATAATAGTGTAACTAACTAGTGCTTGTCAAGCTAGATTTGAATGACAAAATAGATATCTGTGACAGAAAGCAAGATTTTATAGCACAGGATTCATTCTTTCCACAAAATGACAGTTTTGTTCACAAAACAGATAAAATAACCATTCTGTGAAGCAACACTGTCAGTCACATTCCTGAACCAATAAGAACAAAGCTTATTGCCATATACAAACAAGATGAGAAGTGGCCAGCTCTGCTCCACATGGCTAAGGCAAAGTATCTGACCTGCTATAGAGGGCGCCCTCTAATGTCCCCTCTGCTGCATAGTAATAAACATGAACAAACCTTTCCTAAAAGAGCTGCTGTTAAACACTACAGGTTCATAAATGGAAGTTTTTACAAACGGCTGAGAAATATAATGCTGTACTTATAATGATTGTAGAAAATAAAAGTATGCAAAACATAAATATGATCATTTTAGGTGATATGGCTATTCTTATTGTAGTAACCTGCTTGTGTGGCCATTTTGGTTAAGGGCATTCCTGCTGTTTTGCCATTATCTTATGACTCACTCCTGTTCCTCTTCCTGTCTAAACTGAGAGCAATAATGGGACAGGCCACACCCAACTGCCATCTTCTATTAAATGTACCAGAAGTTACTGTGCTTGTCTGGCTGCTTTGCCTAAATCTCAGAGTCAGTTATAAGTTTTGTATATGATAGTTAGACTCCAATGTCTCCTCCTAGCTGTAATCTTGCACCAATTAGCTTGTAGTAGTCTCTTAATAATGTGCTTACCTATAGTTCAACTACTACATAATAGATTTAGCCAGAGACTTGGGACTGATCATGTGCACACATACCTCCCAACTGTCCCTTTTTCAGAGGGACAGTCCCTATTTTGACAGCTCAACCTGAGGTCCCTCATTTGTACTGGAAAGTCGCTCTTTTCTCTGCACTGAACAGCCAGAAAAAGAAACAAAATTTCTAACTTACAAGAAGTCATCTGTAGTGTGGGTATTTCAATGTGGTAAACAAATTACTCACGACGTAAGGGAAGTGGCCCAGGTGCACTGCCCTGAGCCCTCAGCATAGGGGGCGGACAAACCGAAATGTAAAAAGGAGCAGGCACTCAATGTATGCAGACTTCCAGCAGGCACCAATTCAAATTGTAAAGATCTTTATTGTGTCCAAAATTTCTAACTTAATTGGCTTTTGGCAGAGAGGCCAGTACAGCTAACAGGTGCAACTAAGATACTTTGTAACAATTTTGAGATAAAAAAATAAGTAATTTTAACAGTTTAGATAAGGAGAAATATTTTCAAACTTTTATAACTTTGTAAAATGAACATGGTAATTATGGGGTGTGGCCACAAAAATGGGTGTGGTCAAAAAAAATTGCCGCGCTACATGACAAAAATTTTTTTTTTCCTCTTTTTACTTATTACCAAAATGTTGGGAGGTATGACCACGCATTCTGTATAGTATGATGTGTAGGTTATATGAGCAGCCACTCCTGAGTACTGTGTGTAAACAAAAGGGGGTCATTTAGGCAGGGGCAATTTTAGGGGATCATAATCTATTTATATACAATGCTTTATATTTATTTATAACAAAAGACTCTAATGATGCCGTCCCCTTACCTGCCCAGTGCTTAACCCTTTCACATCAGAGTGGGTCAAGGGGGGCAGAACACTAGAGCAGAGAGCACAACTGAGCCCATGTCACATGCATGTCCAGGGCCGCCAGCAGGGGGGGACAAGTGTTCCAGGCCTGAAGGGGGGCCCATAAGTGCTGCATTTTTCAAAGAGCCGGGTCCCCTTTAAGAGCGCCCAAGCCGTGCGGCCATTGCACATATTACCGAATGCGGAAGTGCCGAAAAGACGAAGCTGAAGTCCCGAAGCGGTGAAAAGACCCGAATTCACGAAAAGAGGTGAAGTTGAAGTCCTGAAGCCTTTTGTTTACACACAATACTCAAGAGTGGCTGCTCATATAACCAACATATCATACTAAACACACTAATGTGTGTGCACATGATCAGTCCCAAGTCTCTGGCTAAATCTATTATGTAGTAGTTGTACTAAAGCTAAGCACATTATTAAGAGACTACTACAAGCTAATTGGTGCAAGATTACAGCTAGGAGGAGACATTGGAGTCTAACTATCATATACAAAACTTATAACTGACTCTGAGATTTAGGCAAAGCAGCCAGACAAGCACAGTAACTTCTGGTACATTTAATAGAAGATGGCAGGTGGGTGTGGCCTGTCCCATTATTGCTCTCAGCTTAGACAGGAAGAAGAACAGGAGTGAGTCATAAAATAATGGCAAAACAGCAGGAATGCCCTTAACCAAAATGGCCACACAAACAGGTTACTACAATAAGAATAGCCATATCACTTAAAATGATCATATTTATGTTTTGCATACTTTTCTTTCTCTACAATCATTATAAGTGCAGCATTATATTTCTCAGCCATTTGTAAAAACTTCCATTTATGAACCTGTAGTGTTTAACAGCAGCTCTTTTAGGAAAGGTTTGTTCATGTTTATTACTATGCAGCACAGGGGACATTAGAGGGCACACTCTATAGCAGGTCAGATACTTTGCCTTAGGCATATGGAGCAGAGCTGGCCACTTCTCATCTTGTTTGTATATGGCAATAAGCTTTGTTCTTATTGGTTCAGGAATGTGACTGACAGTGTTGCTTCACAGAATGGTTATTTTATCTGTTTTGTGAAACAAAACTGTCATTTTGTGGAAAGAATGAATCCTGTGCTATAAAATCTTGCTTTCTGTCACAGATATCTATTTTGCCATTCAAATCTAGCTTGACAAGCACTAGTTAGTTACACTATTATATATTATGTCCAACTTTGTTTTTACATAATTCATTCTATAAGTAACTTTGCACATAAGTGTGTCCGTTACATGGAGGTTATACATTTGTGAGACAGATTGCTTGTTAAACTGTACAGAATGGAGTTTGTGATATAATGACATCCTTTTGTGCACTAACCAGATTTTGTTTTCATTCTTTAATAGAAATAAGTCTTTTGTATATTATATTTATCTGTGTATGGTCACAAATACTTATATACCACGAGAGACATTCATTGTGTGTATTAGGGATAGTTTTGTATACAGAATGTATTTGGGACAAACGGCACCCCATAGTACCATGCCAACTGAAGTAGAGGTTAACAAAACTAAACTTTGAATTTTGTGGGGTTACCAAGACCTGAGTCACGGGGCAAATGACTTTTTGGATTTGAAGGCCGTAAAGCTGGCCATAGACAAAAAGATCCGATCGTACGAATCAACCTACGATCGGACTTTCCCATCTCCCAACCCGCCACTAACCATTCAGATCAAAGTCTTACCATTCCGATCAAATAAATTAGTAAAAGAACAGAGCAGCCAATATTCTCCCCTGACAGCAATCGTACGATAGTTATGTCTCACAAAGCTAGTGACACTGAAAAACGTATGATCGGCAATACACGCAGAGATATTATCAGCAGCCGACAGAAATTTTGTAACCTGTCCGATCGACCAAACGACCGATCTCTGCCGGACGAAAAATGTCGGGACTCTCCAAACACACGTCTATGGCTATCTTAAGGCTCTAAGACATAATGCCAACAGACAATGGGGAGAAGAATGGTATACACAGTGTTAATTAAAAAGATATTACAAGCTTGTGTGTAAAGCATGTGTAAAAAGGGAAATAATAGGGATTAGGGTTATTAAGATGTAAAGCATAAGAAATATATTTTTCTTTAATCAACTGCATTTAAGACTAGAAAGATAACAAGATCAAACATCTAATGCCAAAGTGTATTACCATAAATGAGCCATTCCCATGTATTTCACTCTAATTAGAGTAATGAGGTATGGCTGAATATTAAATGACTAATGTTTAAGCATTCAGTGAAACAATATGGTTAGACCCTCATCGTACAGCTACAAAATGACTTCCCCAGCACAGAACAAATACACACAATATCTCTTCCCCAGGTCTGTCACTGATGGGATCACTGTCTCCTTTCATGTCTATTCTTAATGGAATATACAGTTGTAGCGCTATAGTAAACTGACTTGTGCTAGGGCAGTTTAGCTGCTTTCCTTGGTGGGCTCAGACCACCGATGAGCTCTCTTTCTCAGGGGTAAGCCCTCGAAACGCGGTGGAGGCAGGGTGCAGTGTAACTGTAACCTGGTGCGATAGCACAATGATGGGCGCCAGTAGTTCTTTAACAGTTGAACAAAGAACAGTATTTATTGAACAATAGCACATACATCATTTAGCACATTGATCCACAATGGAGTATAGAACATACACAGCAGCATAAAGGAAGCATATACTCACAGCACGTATAGGCTGAATCCCCACAGGCTAGGGAATATACAGCAGAGAGTAAATTGACAGCATGTGATGGGTATTGCCCAGTTTTCAGGATATCTTCCAGTGGCAGACTAGGGGAACTCCTGACATCCCTATCTCAACACTTGGTTCCCTACTCAGGGTCAGCACTACCCATTCCCTTCCAGCCTGCTTGGTTGGGCTAAAGCAATGGACCCAGAGCACATGGTTCCTAAACCTTTTATACTCTGGCACAGTGCCATCTGGTGTACACTGTGTGAACTGCAGGGGTT
This sequence comes from Xenopus laevis, assembly GCF_017654675.1. NCBI lineage: Eukaryota > Metazoa > Chordata > Amphibia > Anura > Pipidae > Xenopus > Xenopus laevis. The sequence continues at coordinate 156,985,355 of NC_054374.1, read as the reverse complement.
ACATAAGCACAAGGTCCCCATAAGGACCCACTGAGGTGTCCATATTACTAGGGATGTGCCTGTCTGTAAAGTGTAAGGGTGTCTAAGATTTTCACAACCCTACACAGTAATGGTAATTTCTAATGTATTTATAAGGTTTATTACTCTACTTTTTCTCTGAAGTGGCTTTTGTGGAGGGAACTGGCATGTTTGTGCTTGCTGGGATGATTTAGGCCCAGCCCTGATCTTCATTGTTCCAGTATCTTTCTCAGATATGGCAATGTTATCCCCCACCATCACTAGAGTTAAACATAATTACACAGATACTGTTTATTTCATTCCCTATAGTTGTTCATGTTTCAGCAAATAACAGCAAACTGGAATAAATCAGACATTATAAATGAATTCTACTACAGATCATATTTTACAAATGGCATAGGAAGGATTAAGCATATTTTATTGATTAACTCTGAAAAAGGATCCAATAAGAGAACCCTCACTTTCAGCCCTATTTCTCGAAGATAATTGGCACAAAAGCCGACTTAAGGCTATAGATCAATTCGGTGAGACACCTACATGGTTACAGTGCTATACTCTGGGTGATTAACTCCTGAGCTGGTGATAAAGGATAAATCTGAGAACTATGTACAGTAGATTAATCAATCACTATGTACAAAGTATTCTACAGCCTTAGTACTTATGTCAAAAGCTTGGGACATAGGAAGTTCTCCTCTGCAGCCATAAATGATTTTGCGGATATGATTTTGCCCGTGTTTTCCAGTATTGGCATATAGGATGCTAAAAATGTTCCTTTTTAACTGATTGTGAGTAGGTAAGTTAGGTTCCCCAAACAGTTTAATATCATCATTCTGTCTTTCTTGTGGTCTCCAAACACTGTGAGGCTTGTTACCAACAACAGATGATGCTGATCCTTCAATAATACATCTGAGATATCTGATTATTTTCCCTGTTCATTTTAAAGCTAATAGATGGCCCTAATGGATCATCTTTTAATCCCACAACTTTCTTAGCAACCTTGAAGCTCTTAGCTTTCTTTGCTTTATTGGTCAAGAATGTCTCACTTTAGGGATATTCAAAACGAGAGCGGCGGATAGACGATTTAGTCTTAAAGCAGCATTTAGGACAGAGTTGTGAAAGGTGAGGTTTTTGAACACCTGAAAAGAGTTGCAATAGTCAAGGTAATGCCGCATTTGGACAATGTTTTGCAGATTAATATGACAAGATTTGGTAAAAGACAGATGATAAGATAATTAATAGGCATCCCCTGAGGTACAAGGGAAGATGTTGGAGGATATATATTGAAAATAACAGCAATGGACCTAAGATAGAGCCTTGAGGAACTCCTGAGAGGGAATGAGATGGGATAGCAACTTTAAAAGAACAAACAGAAAGATACAATTTAAATCAAGAACGAGCAGTATCATTATATAGTGAATAAAGTACCCCCTCTTGTAAAATATAAGGATATTATAAGTTACCAAGGAGTTTCATGACCATATAAAAGTACGAGGCCAAAGGCCGAGTGTTTTTATACAGGTCATGGAACTCCGAGGTAACTTCTAATATCCTCATATTTTGCAACTGGGGGTACTTTATTTATTATAATACACGAATTTCAGTGAGTCATGTGACAGAAATGACATCAGAACTCACCGTTTATAACTGATGACATCAGAACTCACCATTTATAAGGATATAATTTACAAGATATTCATGGCTTTTGTGTATTATAACAGTGTTAAAGACTGTGGATAGATCTAGAAGCATGAGTATGGTTTGCCCCTTAGACCTTTATGTAAGGAAAGCAAATGACTTGCACACTATGATACTGGCAGGGTTAACCCATGCTTATTTACTGTGGGATGCAACATTTCAGGGTAGAACCCCTTTGTCAAGCCCCCTTAGACCTTGCCAGGAGGATATAATTGGTGAGTGCAGTTTCTCTTCAGTGTGTTGGGTCGAAGCCAGTTTGGGGGTTGTGATTGAGAGGCTGGACCAGGCAGTACGGAAGCTGGGCAATAGTTGGTGGGAGAGCAAGGAAAGTTTTTTGAGAAAGGGAGTGATATTTGCTTGTCTGTATGGAAAAAAAGTACCAGCAGAAAGTGAAAGGTTAAATAGGTGGGTTCATGTATCAGAAATCATGTATCAGAAATTGTATTGAAATTGAAGGAGATGAAAACATTATGAGGTCAATGGAGCAAGTTATTGGATTGGAGCAGATAAAACGTTTGCTAGCCATACAGTATATTGTTGCAGTGGTAAAAGAGCGTAAATCAGTGACTAAACAGTAAATTGATTTGAGATTATCATCAAATGGTATGCTCTGGGACATTTATCTTTAAAAGAATTAGCAAAGTTTGGAGCAGTTACAACAATGAGTGGAGGAAGAAGTTGAGGGGACACAGGATTTGCTAAAATTAAAAAAGAGTAAAACCCCTCTCTATCTAGTTACCCACCAATTATTAATACCACATTAATTAACAGATATTTATATTGTTCAGCTGTTCAGTTTCTGATGATTGTGAATAATTTCAATAAATATTTTAATGAAACTAAATTGTGATTCGTTATTGCATGATGGTGTTCAACACCAAAAGGTGATTACCCTGTTAGGTACTTTGTGCCGTTAAGTAATGATTATAAATGACTTATAATATACTAAAGTGCTAGTATGAAGTGATATATGAAGAATATAAGTAATTTATATTCACTTAATTGAGTATATTATAAGTCATTTATAATCATTACTTAACGGCACAATCATCAGAAACTGAACAGCTGAACAATATAGATATCTGTAATTAATGTGGTATTAATAATTGGTGGGTAACTAGATAGAGAGGGGATTTAGTCTTTTTTAATTTTAGCAAATACATAATCAGGTAATTATACCTCTCTCTATAGAAAGTAATTTAATCAGGGTGTACAAAACAAATCCCTTTTTTCACATAGGGACACAGGATTTACCTGGGAACCCCCAATATAGTGCTGGGTTGATTGCATAGTTAAAGGGATACTGTCATGGGAAAAAATTTTTTTTCCAAAATGAATCAGTTAATAGTGCTGCTCCAGCAGAATTCTGCACTGAAATCCATTTCTCAAAAGAGCAAACAGATTTTTTTATATTCAATTTTGAAATCTGACATGGGGCTAGACATTTTGTCAATTTCCCAGCTGCCCCATGTCATGTGACTTGTGCTCTGATAAACTTCAATCACTCTTTACTGCTGTACTGCAAGTTGGAGTAATATCACCCCCTCCCTTTCCCCCCCCGCAGCCAAACAAAAGAACAATGGGAAGGTAACCAGATAACAGCTCACTAACACAAGATAACAGCTGCCTGGTAGATCTAAGAACAACACTCAATAGTAAAAACCCATGTCCCACTGGGACACATTCAGTTACATTGAGAAGGAAAAACAGCAGCCTGCCAGAAAGCATTTCTCTCCTGAAGTGCAGGCACAAGTCACATGACATCGGGCAGCTGGGAAATGGACAAAATGTCTAGCCCCATGTCAGATTTCAAAATTGAATATAAAAAAATCTGTTTGCTCTTTTGAGAAATGGATTTCAATGCAGAATTCTGCTGGAGCAGCACTATTAACTGATTCATTTTGAAAAAAAAATTTTTTCCCATGACAGTATCCCTTTAACATATGATGCCTACTGTGCTTTACATTCCTAGATCTGCCATATCTCCTCTGCCCAGCTAACCCTTCCCATGCTTCCCCTTAAGTGAATGACCTGTTATACTATTAAGGGGTCACAGGGATGATGACTTGTTCAAAGACAGAAGTTGTTAAAGGAGTGGTTTGCCTTTAAGATAACTTTAAGGGGCAGATTCACTAACTTCGGGTGAAGGATTCGAAGGTAAAAAACTTCGAATTTCGAAGTTTTTTTTGGGCTACTTCGACCATCGAATGGGCTACTTCGACCTTCGACTACGACTACAACTTCGAATCGAATGATTCGAAGTAAAAATCGTTCGACTATTCGACCATTCGATAGTTAAAGTACTGTCTCTTTAAAAAAAACTTCGACCCCCTATTTCGCCATCTAAAAGCTACCGAAGTCAATGTTAGCCTATGGGGAAGGTCCCCATAGGCTTGCCTAACTTTTTTTGATCGAAGGATATTCCTTCGATCGTTGGATTTAAATTCTTCGAATCGTTCGATTCAAAGGATTTGATCGTTCGATCGAAGGAATAATCCTTTGATCGTTCGATCGTACTATCTGCGCTAAATCCTTCGACTTCGAAGTCGAAGGATTTTAATTCCCAGACGAATATCGAGGGTTAATTAACCCTCGATATTCGACCCTTAATGAATCAGCCCCTAAGTATGTTGTAGAATGGTCAATTCTAATCAACTTTTCAATTGGTCTTCATTATTTATTTTTTATAGTTTTTTAATTATTTGCCTTTTTCTTCTGAATCTTTCTAACTTTCAAATAGGGGTCACTCATCTAAAAACAAATTCTTGCAAGGCTACTAATTTATTTATATTGCTACATTTTATTACTCATTTCTATTCAGGCCCTCCCCTATTCATAGTCCAATCCCTTAAGTCACTGCATGGTTGCTAGGGGAATTTGGACCCTAGCAACCAGATGGCCGAAATTGCAAACTGGAGAGCTGCTGAATAAAAAGCTAAATAACTTAAAAACCCCAAAAGATAAAAAATTGATAACTAATAGCAAATTGTCTTAAAATATAACTCTCTACATCATACTAAAAGTTAACCCAAAGGTGAACAACCCCTATAAGCATTTAATAGGAGTGAGATGCAGCGAGTAGCATTAGTAGAATCAGACCCTGGTGATGCCACCAACTTGGGGACCTTGAGTGACCTGGTCATGGGGTTAGAGATTGAAAATTAATAAATTTAGTTGAATATGCCGTACAGTTTTGGTCTCCATCACTCAAACAGGACATTATTGTATTAGAGAGGGTACAGAGAAGGGCAACTAAGCTGGTAAAAGGAAAAATCTTAGCTATGAGGAAAGACTGGCCAAATTGGGGATGTTCACGCTGGAGAAGAGGCGTTTAAGGGGAGATATGATAACTATGTATAAATATATAAGGGGATCATATAATAATCTCTCTAATGATTTATTTACCAGTAGGTCTTTCCAGCTGACACAAGGTCACCCATTCCGATTAGAAGAAAAGAGGTTCCTCCTAAATATTGGAAAGGGGTTTGTTACAGTGAGAGCTGTGGAGATGTGGAATTGTCTCCCTGAATCAGTGGTACAGGCTGACATTAGATAGCTTTAAAGGGATACTGTCATGGGGAAAAACATTTTTTCAAAATGAATCAGTTAATAATGCTGTTCCAGTAGAATTCTGCACTGAAATCCATTTCTCAAAAGAGCAAACAGATTTTTTTAAATTCAATTTTGAAATCTGACATGGGGCTAGACATATTGTCAATTTCCCAGCTGCCCCAAGTCATGTGACTTGTGCTCTGATAAACTTCAATCACTCTTTACTGCTGTACTGCAAGTTGGAGTGATAGCACCCCCTCCCCCCCCCCCAGCAGCCAACCAAAAGAACAATGGGAAGGTAACCAGATAGCAGCTCCCTAACACAAGATAACAGCTGCCTGGTAGATCTAAGAACAGCATTCAATAGTAAAAACCCATGTCCCACTGAGACACATTCAGTTACATTGAGAAGGAAAAACAGCAGCCTGCCAGAAAGCATTTCTCTCCTAAAGTGCAGGCACAAGTCACATGACCAGTCGCAGCTGGGAAATTGACAATATGTCTAGCCCCATGTCAGATTTTAAAATTGAATATAAAAAAATCTGTTTGCTCTTTTGAGAAATGGGTTTCAGTGCAGAATTCTGCTGGAGCAGCACTATTAACTGATTCATTTTGAAAAATGTTTTTTTTTCCCATGACAGTATCCCTTTAAGAAGGGGTTGGATGGTGTTTAGCAAGTGAGGGAATACAGGGTTATGGGAGATAGCTCATAGTACAACTTGATCCAGGGACTGGTCCCATTGCCATTTTGGAGTCAGGAAGGAATTATTTCCCCTCTGAGGCAAATTGGAGAGGCTTCAGATGGGGTTTTTTACCTTCCTTTGGATCAACTGGCAGTTAGGCAGGTTATATATAGACTTAAATGTTGAACTTAATGGACGTGTGTCTTTTTTCAACCTAACTTACTATGTTACTATGTTAGTGAGTATTGAGTGCTAAGGCACTGATTTCCATTGGAACTGTGCTGTATGTTAATATCCCCTGTGGTATAAAAGTCTGAGCAACCTTTGTGTTAGAGATTTAGTGCACAAACCAACCAACCAAAGTGTAAGGGGCACATATGGAACCCTTTTATGTATCATGAGCATTCACACATGTATGTCGCCAGCTTTGGTCCCCGGTGCTCACAGTGGACTTATGAATCATAACACATAAATAGAAACATCACTTTCCGCAGTTCTTAGGACCTGACAAGAGAAACCCCGTTGTGCTAAGAACTCTGGATCTTCCTCATTGTAAAGGAGATAATATACAGAGTCTTTCTGACAATGATAGAATAGTCAGTGCAATAATGGCCTCAATATGATCATTGATATACAGCTGCAACGATGAATCAGACATCACACTCCTATTGAGAAGTGTCAGAAACAGGTTAAAATAATGGCATGAAAATATACATGACCTTTTGTATTTATGAGAAAATGGGACTATGCAGAACGTATGTGTCCCTGTAGCTGTCATTAGCCTGGAAGGAAAAAAATATATGCTGTAATTATAGTTTCTCTATAATTTTATTCCCTTATAAATAAACAGTTTATGAGGACAGGCCTTGTTGTGTTTTCCTGTATGGGGACATTGACAGTAGACTGTGCAGATGGGCTTCATTGAATCGTTGAGACTAAAAAGGTAATATTTCATAGAAATACATAGAAAATACCATCTGACCTGAGTCTATGGGTCTCTAGACCCGGTAAAAACTGTATACAGGTATAGGACCTGTTATCCAGAATGCTCGGGACCTAGTGTTTTCCCCACATAATGGATCTTCCAGTAATTTGTATCTTCAGACCCCGAGACTACTAGTTAATAATGTAAACATTAAGGGGCACATTTACTAAGCTCCAGTGAAGGATTCGAATGAAAAAAACCTCGAATTTCGAAGTATTGTTTTGGGTACTTCGACCATCGACTTCGACTTTGATTCGAACGATTCAAACTGAAACTCAGTCGACTATTCGATAGTCGAAGTACTGTCTCTTTAAAAAATACTTTGACTACCTACTTCTGAAGTTTAAACCTACCGAGGTACAATGTTAGCCTATGGGGACCTTCCCCAGCACTTTTATAACCTTTTTTTGACTGAAGAAAAATCCTTCGATCGATCGCTTAAAATTGTTCAAATTGTTCGATTCAAAGGATTTTATCGTTCTTCGATCGATCTATCAAAGGATTTGCGCTAAATCCTTCAAATTCGATATTCGAATTCGAAGGTTTTAAATTCGAGGGTTTATTAACCCTTGATATTCGACCCTTGATAAATGTACCCCTAAATAAACCCAATAATTATAACAATAAGGATTAATTATATCTTAGTTTGGATGAAGTACAAGCTCCTGTTTTATTATTGAACAGAAAAATTTAAAAAATTTGGATTATTTGTTATTATGGGAGACCATTTCTGTAATTCAGAGTTTCGGGATAACAGATCCTATACCAGTTTCTACCTCATTTAAACATTAAGGGGCAGAGTTCATGTACAAGTGAATGACAGAGGTCCGTTGAACCATTTGAATATGTTTATTGCCTTCCTGACATTCTAGTTTTTTTCAGATGGAAAACTCCATTCGAATTAGATTCGAATTTTCAGGTTGGGACTATTCGATCGAATATTAGACGTTCAAATTTTTTCTAAACATATACAGGAGGATTAGGGGATCTTTCCATAATTTGGATCTCCAAACCTTAAGGGGCCAATTCACTAACTTCGAGTGAAGGATAAGTTAAAAAACTTAGAATTTCGAAGGTTTTTTTGGGCTACTTCGACCATCAATGGGCTACTTCGACCTTCGACTACAACTAACACTTCGAATCTAAGGATTCGAAGTAAAAATCGTTCGACTATTCGACCATTCGATAGTCGAAGTACTGTCTCTTTAAAAAAAAACTTCGACCCCCTAGTTCGGCATCTAAAAGCTACCGAAGTCAATGTTAGCCTATGGGGAAAGTCCTCATAGGCTTGGCTAACTTTTTTTGATCGAAGGATATTCCTTCGATCGTTGGATTTAAATCCTTCGAAACGTTCGTTTCGAAGGATTTAATCGTTCGATCATACTATCTGCGCTAAATCCTTCGACTTCGATATTCGAAGTCGAAGGATTTTAGTTCCTAGTCGAATATCGAGGGTTAATTAACCCTCGATATTCGACCCTTAGTGAATCGGCCCCCTAGTCTGCAAAAAATCATTTAAACATTAATTAAACCAAATAGGGTGCTTTGTTTCCAATAAGGATTAATTATATCTTAGTTGGGATCAAGTACAAGTTACTGTTTTATTATTACAGCAAAAAAGGAAATCATGTTTAAAAAATTGAATTGATTAATATGGAGTCTGCAGGAGATGGCCTTTCTGTGATTCTGAGCTTTCTGGATAATGGATTTCCAGATAATGGACCCTAAACCTATACCCTTTATAGTTTTACCTTGGCTCATGGCAGAAACAATGCTGAACTACATAACTTGTGTTCTTCTATATTGCATGGTTTTTAATAAACCAAATTTCTGGCCAGGGTGCAAAGTGCAACAAATGGCACAATCCTACATGTTATGGGCAGATTTGCACCCTCTTCTGCACTTTCCAAAGACCTGTTTCTCCCCTCTGAGTACAATATTGTATTCATTAGGGTCAAGTAGGGGTAGACACATAGGCTTCTGCCCCAATACCCCTGTTGGGGCCCCAATGTATTTACTGCCTGGCCTATGACAGGTCATACGAGCTGGGCTGCCTTGCACCTGTTGGCACTGCCCTCTGCACCTTGTGCCACATTAGGGGAAAATGTATTAAGGGTTGAATAGTAAATTCAAATTCTCGAAAAAAACAATTGGTGTCAAAATTCACAAATCCTATTTTGAATCCCCCAATTCGAATGTGATTTATCACACCTCGACCATTGAAACAGTCCTAAGGGCAAGGCCAGACGTGGAGTTTTTGCGTGGTTTTTACATTGAGTTTTTAAAAAAGAACAGCCAGGCGTAAATACGCATAAACTGCACTACCACTGAAACTAATGGAAAACACACTATGGCAATTCACACAGGGCACTTCCAAGCTGAAATCCGCCACAGGACGCCAGTATTGGAGTTTTTTAGCAGAAACGCCAAAACATCAAGAAACTACCAAAGCAATAGACTCTATGGGATCTGCACGTTGACACCATACTTTACGTAAATACACAGTGTTTTTTAAATATGGCGTCCAAATCCAATGAGAACAATGAGAAGTGCATGTTGGGAAAAGAATCCTACGTGATGAAAAACTCTGAAAAACGCATGTTGCCGGTCGCATGTTGTTTCAGTGGCGTATTTACGCCTGGCTGTTCTTTTTTAAAAACGCAGCAAAAAAACACATCTGGCCTTGCCCTAAATCGAATATTTTCCACCTAAAATCTGCCGAGTTCATTTACAAGTCAATGGCAGAGGTTCATTGCCCCATCTGAATATATTAATAGCCTTCCTGACATTCCAGTTACTTTCAGAGGAAAATTTGATTCGAGTTTCGTTCTTATTTGTTTTGAATACTAAACTAATGTTCGAATCGTTCCCATTCGATTGAATTTCAGACGTTCCCATTTGTTCATAAATAACCTCCCATTCGGATTTATTGGAGTAAAACAAAATTACCATCAATTCAAAATTCTACCTTTGATAAATCTGCCCATTATTTTTAAACAAGAGGATCATGGGAAATGTATAGGTGTATGCCAATCAATAGCTGTATGTCTTCATGCAATCCTAAATACAAGTCCTTGTTCCTCTGTCCCTGAAGTTTTCAAATGCAACTTTCATCTTCTATGGCAATAAAATGACTCTCTGGGGCCGATTCACTAAGGGTCGAATATCGAGGGTTAATTAACCCTCGATATTCGACTAGGAATTAAAATCCTTCGACTTCGAATATCGAAGTCGAAGGATTTAGCGCAGATAGTTCGATCGAACGATCGAAGGATAATTCCTTCGATCAAACGATTAAATCCTTCGATCAAAAAAAGTTAGCCAAGCCTATGGGGACCTTCCCCATAGGCTAACATTGACTTCGGTAGCTTTTAGATGGCGAACTAGGGGGTCGAAGTTTTTTTTAAAGAGACAGTACTTCGACTATCGAATGGTCGAATAGTCGAACGATTTTTACTACGAATCCTTTGATTCGTAGTCGAAGGTCGAAGTAGCCCATTCGATGGTCGAAGTAGCCCAAAAAAAACTTTGAAATTCGAAGTTTTTTACCTTCAAATCCTTCACTCGAAGTTAGTGAATCAGCCCCTACATGATTCCTTTCAACAATGGACGAGTAAATACATCTGCTTTTGTATTTTGTATAAAACATTGCATTACAGTTGTTGTGGTTATGCTAAGCTTTCAATGGTCTAGAGATTAATACAAGGTACCTTTACTACATTGTCCAAATGAGACAGAGCAATAGATAATGACTAGTGATGGGCGAATTTGTCCTGTTTCGCTGAAAAATTTGCAAATTTCCTGCCAAATTCTCAAAACGGCGAAAAATTCTTGAAACGCCTCCGCGCGCCTATTGTAAATTGTCGTCGGTGTCAGAATTTTTGCTGTAATTTTGCCAATTTATTCGCTGGCGGCAAATGCAGAAATTCACGCTAATTTTCGCCTGCCACATAAATTCGCCCATCACTAGTAATGACTGGTGATTACGTTTTTTATAATCGGGATTGGTCTCCAAGTCATATTTCATACTGGCTATTTGGCTTTATGGGTATATGTATGATTTTGGGCATCTGTTTTAAAGATAAGCCTCCTTTAAAAAGAGGGTCACTAATTCCAACGGCTCTGTAGACACAATGCGGGTTAGTTATAAACGCTGGGCAAATTTGCACCCGGGCAGTAACTCATGGCAACCAAGATGATTGCTTTCAGTGTTCAACCTGCAGATGGCTGAAAAAAGCTATTCACTGATTGGTTGCTATGGGTTAATGGCAGGTGCAAATTCACCCAGTGTTTATAAATAAGCCCCAATGACACATGAAGGGGGTGATTTACTAAATTCCGAATGCAAAAATCGTGAAAAATATGTGATTTTTTTTTTATAAAATTGGACTTTTAAAAAATCATGAATTTTTCGGAATTTATTAAACCCCGAGGATGGAAAAGTCAGAATCAGAAAATCCGGCATCTCAGACTTGTTGAGGTTGCATAAGTCAATGGGAGAAGTCCCAATAATTTTTTTGATGTGCGCTGGGTTTCGTGCAATACCCCAAAGTTTTCGGGCAAAAAAACATAAGAATACTTCGAATTTTGAAGTTTTTTTTTGGCTACTTCGACCATCGAATTGGCTACTTCGACCTTCTACTATGACTTCAACTTTGATTTGAACGATTCAAATTAACGAACGATTTTTCCTTCGATCGTACGATTGAAGCATTTGCGGTAAATCCTTCGATTTCGATATTCAAAATCGAAGGATTTTACTTCGATGGTCGAATATCGAGGGTTAATTAACCCTCGATATTCGACCCATAGTAAATGTGGCCCTTACAGTTTAGAGCTTAACAAATAAAAACTCACCCACGTTCTATTCTTTCCTATGGGATGTTTGGAATTGTATTTATCAATGGGTGAAAGTTAGAACGCATCATTTGATAAATACGGTTCAAAAAAAATCCCATAGGAATGAATAGAACGTGGGTGAGTTTTTATTTATTAAGCTCTAAACTCACATTTTGATAAATCTACCACCTAAATGGACTATATTGGAGAACCACTTGCCCATGGATGTAAAGGGGCAGATGTATCAAGGGTCGAAATTCGAGGGGTTAAATCCCTCAAAATTCAACTGGGGAATAGAATCGAATAGGGAATTCGGGCGAATTTACACGCTGGCGAATAGTCAAATGGGGGCGAATATTCGCCCGGCAAATAGTCGAGCGATCGAATATTCGATCAAAGGATTTTCATTCGATCGAATGATCAATCGAATGCCTTTTTATTTGATCAAAAACGTAGAAAAAAAGCCTATGGGACTTTCCCATAGGCTTTTAAAGCAATTCGGTAGGTTTAATCTGGCGAAGTAGGCAGTCGAATGATTTTTAAAAGAGACAGTACTTTGACTATCGAATGGGCGAATAGTCGCAGCGTTTTTTCGCTCGATCTATTCGAATCATTCTACTCAGGCGAATTTACGCCAATTCGATAGTTGAGGAGCACAAAAAAACTCCTCGAAATTTCGAGTTTTTTTCCCTCTATTCATTCACCCGAGCTTGGTCGAATGTGCCCCAAAGTGTCCGTATTTTCCATTTGTGATTAATGAGGATAAATACAGTGCCGTGTTGCTCATTTATTAAAATGGTGCATTGGGTTAAGTGAAATTATCAGACACTTCACCTGCAAAGTTTCAATATTAATTTCCTGCCAGGTTATTACTTTCCCTTGTCTGTAGTATTCGTGCTCTTACTTTTTCTTACAATACAAATGACAAGTCACACTGAAGGGTCCTTTATGGCTTAATGTTCCAATTATAATCAGAGCAGGATGTTTCATTAGACTGGACTGTAAGAAACAAGTGTAATGGTGGATATCTGACACGCGTTATAATGTCCATTTTTAAAGAAATGAAATTGTTTTCCTGCCAGTTCTTCTGCATTACTCCATCACAAGACCGTTCCCCGTCTTTTATGTCCTGCCTATAAACAGAATTACCTTCCATTTAATTTTTACGAAGAAGAACAAGTGCATGAATTTTTAAATTAGAATTTCGAGGTAATGTTAGGGGCAGATTTATCAAGGGTCGAATTTCGAATTTGAAAAACGTCGAAATTCGAATCCAAAAAGACTAAAATTAAATCGAAGTTTTCTTTGGCTGAATAGGTTAGTTTTCGATCAAATTCGAATTGTACGAATCAAAGTAACAGCGAATTCGATCGAATTTGTTTCAAAGTTTTTCCAAAAAAAACGTTTTTTCCCAAAGTTTACCAGTTGACTCCAAATAGGTTCTAGGAGGTCCCCCATAGGCTAAAACAGCAATTCTGCAGGTTTTGGATGAAGAGTTGTCAAAGTCGAGTTTTTAAAGAGACAGTACATGATAAATTTCGAAATTCGAATTTGGACTATTCCCTAGTCAAACTACACAAAAATAGTTCGAAATTCAAATTTTTATCAGTCTAATTTTCACTTCGACCTTTGATAAACCTGCCCCTTAGTGTACTTCGACTAGGGAATAGTCCAAATTGAATCGAATTTAAAAAAAATGAGAAAATTTGAATGTCGAAATTTAACGTGTACTGTCTCTTTAAAAATTCAACTTCGACTATTCGCCATCTAAAACCTGCCAAATTGCTGTTTTAGCCTATGAGGGACGTCCTAGAACCTATTTGGAGTCATTTGGTGGACTTAAAAAAAAATAAAAATTTTTTAAAAATACTTTGATTCAAATTCGATTGAATACGATCCAAATTCAAATCGAACGATCAAATACAGCCTATTCACCCCAAGTTAAAAAACGTGATCACCTCGAAATTCGACCCTTGATAAATTTTCCCCTCGATATAAGAAAAATGAATATTAACAGACTGGGTCCCAGAGTAGTAATCGTCAGCTCATGATGTTCATTATATTCACTGTGTGATGCCCCAAAGATGTATCGCATGCAAATTAGAATTGTAATAATATCCAATGAGAATAACTTTAATGAAAAGAATAAATGGCTTACATTCTGCAAGGAAACTTCACGGATATGTAACCCTTCCTAAACTAAACTAAAATCTAGGGCCACACTGGGGGTGCTAACAGTATAGATCCCAAGTCTCCGCTAAGAGGCTTGGATAGGTTAAAGGATAAGTAAACCTTTGAAATAAGTGAAAGTAAAATTGATGAGGGGGCTATTCTAAGCACTTTTGTGATTTACCTTCCTTATTTATTTATTTTTAAATCCAAGATATCAAGGGATACATTTAGGGGCCGATTCACAAAGGGTCGAATATCGAGGGTTAATTAACCCTCGATATTCAACTGGGAATTAAAATCCTTCGACTTCGAATATCGAAGTCGAAGGATTTTAGCGCAAATAGTGCGATCGAACGATCGAAGGATTATTCCTTTGATCGAATGATAAAATCCTTCGAATCGAACGATTCGAAGGATTTTAATCCAACGATCGAAGGAATATCCTTCGATCAAAAAAACTTAGGAAAGCCTATGGGGACCTTCCCCATAGGCTTACATTGAGTTCGGTAGCTTTTAAATGGCGAACTAGGGGGTCAAAGTTTTTTCTTAAAGAGACAGTACTTCGACTATCGAATGGTCGAATAGTCGAACGATTTTTAGTTCGAATAGTTCGATTCTAAGTCATAGTCCTAGTCGAAGGTCGTAGTAGCCCATTCGATGGTCGAGGTAGCCCAAAAAACACTTCGAAATTCGAAGTTTTTTACTTTGAATCCTTCACTCGAAGTTAGTGAATCGGCCCCTTACTGTTAATATAAATGAATTTTGTTGCAACAGCGCCACCTGCTGGTCAGTTTCCCACCAGTCTGACCACCAAGTAGTCAAGGAGGTTGTTAGTAAAAAGAAAGAGGCTGCTCTGATGTTCTTCTGCTTAGGAAAAAAATTAGAAACCTTTCTCAAATCTTTCCTAAGTAGAAGAACATCAGAGCAGCCTCTTTCTTTCTTTTGGCAACTCACTACAGGGCTGAAGTCCTATCTATCCTTCAGGGAATACTTCCAGGCAGCTGCACTAATTCCAGTCACTATGATGGCTGAATGGAAAGGGTTAACTCACTCCGTCTGCTCTGACTATGGGATTCCCTATTTGGGTAAATCCTTCTTGCTGACTGGCCAGGCTGTGGCTGGAAACTGTCTCACTGCAGTACAAGCAGCGGCCATATTTTTGGTTGTCCTAGATTTAGGGGCCCATTTACTTAGCTCGAGTGAAGGAATAGAAGAAAAAATACTCCGAATTTCGAATGGTCGAATATGGCTACTTCGACCATCGAATAGGCTACTTCGACCTTCGACTACGACTACGACTTCGACTTCGAATTGAACGATTTAAACTAAAAATCGTTCGACTATTCGACCATTCGATAGTGGAAGTACTGTCTCTTTAAAAAATACTTCTACCCCCTAGTTCGCCACCTAAAACCTACCGAGGCCAAAATTAGCTTATGGGGAAGGTCCCCATAGGCTTCCTAACAATTTTTTTGATTGAAGGAATATCCTTCGATCGATGGATTAAAATCCTATGAGTCGCTCGATTTGAAGGATTTAATCGTTTGATCGAACAATTATTCCTTCGATCGTAGGAATAGCGCTAAATCCTTCGACTTCGATATTCGAAGTCGAAGGATTTACATGCGGCAGTCGAATAGCGAGGGTTAATTAACCCTCAATATGTGACCCTATGTCTGCCCCTTAATGTCACAGGGTAATTTTTATAACATTAATAGGACCAACCTCCAGGGCTGAATATTTTTACCTTACCCATGTATTTTCCATTGCCCTATGTAACCATTACTTGGGTTTGTCATCTTCTGAAATGAATTAATTTATTAATATTCATGTACAGCCAGCTGAAACATTCCTGTCCCTATTAAAATACATTTGATTTGTGCCAATAAGTAGACTTCTAAGCGCATTCTGTTGCCCCTATATATGGGCCCAAAACAGTCGCCTAACCCAAATTAAATCTGTAGGATATTATTTACCATGCCAGTTTATTGCCACTAGATTAGCCACAATAGTGCAAGCTATAACACTATATTTATTCTGCAGAATGCTTTACTATACTTGAGTAAAAAGCTATATAAGTTCTCTCTGTTTGTTTAGGATAGCAGCTGCCATATTAGCTTGCTGTGACATCACTTCCTGCCTTAGTCTCTACCTGCTCACTCGTAGCTCTGGGCTCAGATTACATCAGGGAGGGGAGGAGGGAAAAGTGAGCGGGGAGAGTGGCAAACTGAGCATGCTCAAGCCTGTGCCCTGGAGGTTTAAGCTGAAAACTGGAAGTCTGATACAGAAGCCCATGAGTACACAATAGAAGGAAAGAAATGTGGTGTTTCTTTTGACAGATGACTCAGAGCAGCATTACTTTGAGGGTTAATTGGTGTATTTATATAGACCTTTCTGATAAGGCTTACTTAATTTTAGCCTTTCCTTCTCCTTTAACATGGGGACTCTGGGGAGGCTTGTTTATCAAATTTCAACTATAATTTTAGAGCTTTCCTTCTTCCTCCATTAAACTCAAATAAAAAAGAATCAGATTTTCCATTTTCCAACATGTCAGAAGATCCTCTGCCACCATACAATTACTTAGATACACAAGGAATAAACCCTCTATTCCAGCCTGTAATAGTAGTTCAACTCCAATCAAATATGATGCGCAGTCAAGGCTAAAAGCAACGCTCTGGAAATAAATCCCACAACACCTTATCTCAGTCATTACTGTGTACTGTACTGGTATCTTATTATCTGTAATGGGATTTATGACATCTAGATACAAATATGAATATAAAAGATGTAAAAATAAGTATATTTAATCTGTGGATGACTTTGACCATTCCCCATAGCAGCATTTTTTTGCATGTTCATAATAATAAAAGATGGCTCTAGCCTTTGATATAGGTCTACAGAATACAGTGGGGGTCATTTATCAACACTGGGCAAATTTGCCCATGGGCAGTAACCCATGGCAACCAATCAAATTGCTGCATTCATTGTTCTACTTGCAGCTGGCTTTAAAAAGCTAATCACTGATTGGTTGCTATAGGTAACTGCCCATGGGCCAGTGTTGATAAATGAGCCCCAGTGTCTCTTCTACAGGGTCAACAATGAGAATTTGCCATTCTTACGGCAGCACTGTTTGATGCCATTTTTAAATACCATTTAAGAACTGAAAACATATCATCTTATTCTGCTTCAGATATAGAGTCAATGGAATCCTGTTGGCCTTTATGCAGTTAAGCTGATAACAGTGGTTCTTGTTCTTATATTGAATCCAGTTGGCATGAGGGTTGGCACATTGGGAAAAAACCCAGTGGGCCCCCCAGCCGGCCCAGACCCACTCCCCTGATCGGCCGCCCCCTAAAGAAAAAAATTAGCATCAATGCGACAGCATTCACGCGACGGCCCGACATGCATGTGCGCTGGGGGGACAGCGGGAGTTTGGTTGTCCAGAGTGGGCCCCTGGTGACTGCTAGGAGGGCCCTTGTTGTAGCAGCCCCGGTGGACCTCCAATGCTCAGGCCGACCCTGGTTGGCATAGAAGTTCATTGGAAGATGAGAACAATGTAAGGGGGAGCCATGGTTAAACCCCGCCAGCTGCCACTTATGTCGCTTTTGTATCTGAATGCTCATCAATGACTTTCATAAGGAAAATAATTTGCTGTTTGAGATTCTTACGGAGCGTGCATGAGCGATCGATTCATTATATACTTTCCTACAAAGGCTAAAAATCATTAACTCAACCTCTCCATATTGATCCAAAGCAGCCGCCAAAGATATTGGAAATCTGTCATGACACATAAACAGCAATTGGCAAACTACTGCTTTTTCTTTAATTACTTTAAGTACATAAGCCATTTCTCGCCAGAAAATAAAATATATATATATATATTAAGGATGCACCGAATCCACTTTTTTGGATTCGGCCGAACCCCCGAATCCTTCGTGAAAGATTCGGCCGAATACCGAACCGAATCCGAACCCTAATTTGCATATGCAAATTAGGGGTGGGAAGTGGAAAAAAATGTACTTCCTTGTTTTCTGACAAAAAGACACGCAATTTCCCTCCCCGCCCCTAATTTGCATATGCAAATTAGGATTCGGATTTGGTTCGGCCAGGCAGAAGGATTCGGCCGAATCCGAATCCTACTGAAAAAGGCCGAATCCTGGCCGAATCCCGAACCGAATCCTGGATTCGGTGCATCCCTAATATATATACATGCAAGTTATTTTGGTCACTCATTTATTGCTGCATATTCTATAGAACTTTATATTAACCCTGAGTAATAGTAAATATCTACTTTCCTCTCTAATGAGCTCCAGTAGTGCTTTTTATTACCAGGGTTGTTCTGGTGGTCTCTAGGGATGTAGCGAACTGTTCGCCGGCGAACTAGTTCGCGCGAACTTCGACTGTTCGCGTCCGCCGCAAGTTCGCGAACGACGCGCGACGTTCGCCAATAGGCGTTCGCGTCAAAATCGTTCGACCATTCGACCATTCGATCGCTAAAATCGAACGATTTTCGTTCGATTCGAACGAAAATCGTTCGATCGAACGATTAAAATCCTTCGATCGTTCGAATCGAACGATTTTCGGATGTTCGAAGTTCGCGAACAGTTCGCGAACTGTTCGAATTTTTTGCCGGTGTTCGCGAACGGCGTTCGCGAACACATACTCGGCAGTTCGCTACATCCCTAGTGGTCTCCTGTGGCCTGACACCTACCTAAGGAGTGTCAGTGCCCGAAGGCTCAGTTTGCAGTTGCGGACCAAGGAGGAAGCTTTCAGCTTCAAAACACAGTTCGTGGTACAAAAGGGGTCAAGAAGAAAAGTAGTCAATCCAGGCAAAAGGTCAATTCAGGCAGCAAAGGTTCTTAGTCAGGATACATGTCGAATTCCAGGAACACAACAGAGTTGAACCTATAATCGTGCAATATCTGTAGGCTTTTGGCGTCGGCGCTGTGTGTTTTTGACACTGGCGTTGTGACGCTGCATCTTAATTGATGCGCTGGCATCCAACGTCCATGTGGTTCCACCTGTGCACCGCCATCTTGGATAGAACCCTGCCGTGGAAGGACACCCCGAGCAGCGCTCCTTACAAGGAGCAAGGCAAGGAATGCTCTTAAGGTTTCTTTATCACTCCTCCCTCCAGATATTCTAATAGCCTGTACATAAAGAAGCCATAAAGCTATGATTGAAGATCACACCACTGCCTGGTGTCCATGCATCCATGGGTGTCTTGTACCCCAAGAAGGTATCAGCTTGCCTAAATCTTCTCCCACTTGTCCAGTCCCAGTAATGATGTAGCCAAACTTCCTTTACATGTTAGAAGGGAAAAACTCCATAGGGGCTGGGTAGATAAAGGGAGATCAAAAGAAAAGGGTAGGGGGGGAATTATTTGGGGAGAAGAGATAGTGAAAACAAAAGGCAGGATGGGGAGAACCAGATGAGACGTAGAGACGAGGAGCAAAAATGAAGGAACGAAGGGAGATGTTGTAACTATCATTGTACAAATATCAGTACCGCAGGGACTTCTACTGCTTTTGGTTTGAAAAAAGCATTTGTGGCTTGTAAAGGGGGGGGGGGGTGCTGTGAAAGAAACAAATCCTATTCAGGTTCTTCAACATCTAAGGGTGTGATTTATCAATGGGCAAATTTGAATTTTTCCTGGAATTTATCATACCAAAACTCATGAAATTAAATTGTGGTTTCAAAAATGCTAATTTGCGATATTACTTTAGCTAAAAAATTCTAAAAACTTGAATTTAAAATTTTGGGATCTGAGAGCTTCCGAGTTGCTTGTAGAAGACAATGGGAACTGTCCTGGGCAACATTTATAGACCATAATGGAGAAAGCATGAAAGGCATTAAAACACAACTTATAGTCACAAGAAACTCAACATGTAAATAAAGTGGTCCAGACGCCCCAGCCACAGGCCATTATTGGCATAAAAAGTTGAACCATGAGGGAAAAAATGGGTGTCAGGCATACTGGAAACCCACAAAACAGGTCACCCAAAAAGTGATAAAATGGAAAAAAAATCTTTATGTATACCATCAAAATCCTTGTGTGTTTTGTGCCCATTTGGCTTTTGATGGTATACATTTTTTTTTTTTTTTTACATTTTATCAGTTTCCAGTGTGTCTGACACCCATTTTGTCCTCCTGTTAAAATGTAGAGCCATTCACAATGATGAGTAGAATACAAATCAATGCATTTGTGTTATTGTTAATTTTGTTAATTATTCAATCAAGTTTTTTTACATTATGGGGCCTTTTTATTAATCCACAACATTTTCTGGTAGAGTTTTTAAAGTGGAAAACTCAAATTTTTAGAGGGGAAAAAAACTTGAATTCTTCTTTAGCACTGAAGCTGCTAAAATTGTAATCCGAAAAAATACGCGATACTTGTTAGTTTGGTGCTATTTCCACTGGGTTTTCTTCAATAATCCAATAAATTCAAGTTTTTCGATGAAGTAGAATTTTGAGAGCAACAATTCGATAAAGTTGCACTATTCAAATTGATGGTCGATTTTGTGGTGACTTTTTGTGGAAATGAAAGGTTGTTCCTCTAGGGCAGAACTCTTTACTAGGCCTTGTTGAGACAAGGCTTCCCAGACACCACCAAAACAATAGTCAGAAGATGCAGGCCAAATAGAAAGAACCTAGTGATGGGCGAATTTTCGCCGCTTCGCTTCGCCGAAAAATTTGCGAATTTCGCTTGAAATTCTCAAAATGGCAAAAAATTTGCGAAATCGCGCCTGGCGAATAAATCAGCCCATCACTAAAAGAACCACCACTTTCCAATCATTCAATTAAAGTGTGACAGGAAGTGGCCACTAACTCTATGGACCAATAACAAAGATATGTAAGATAACAGGTTTCTGCTAAAAAACTATGAGAATAACACTAGTAAGGGATTTTCATACATATGGGTCCCTACGCATATTAGTTTCAAGGCAGCTGCTAAATCTATTAAAAATGAGGAATTAATTACTGAAGCATCTTGACTGATGAGCTATGTGTGGGCAAGGTTAGTAAAAAATCTAAATAACTTAAGGACTCATAGACTTCTGAATGGAAAAATGTGATTTCATTCGCTGGCAAACCCAGAACAGGATATTAATTGGTCGATATGTATATGTTCCAAGTCCCTATAACAATTACTCACAATCCACCTCTTCAAATTTTTCTACCAGGTGGGCTTCAGTTCTAGGAGGCTCATGGGAAGAGTTTCTCTTATTATTGTGGTCTTGCGGCCATTAAAGTTTTCATTTTACTACGTATCAAATTTGTATTCAAGATTCCTCAGCAGAGTTCTAACCTTGCCGGCTACTTCAGTTTTGGTCATATTTTTGTACTTGATGTTGGACCTGGTTTAGATTATTTAGTAGAATTCTCTCCTTCCGAAGTCTCATGTGAATTGATGGCCTGTGATCCCAATTTTAAAAGTTCTCCAAGTAACAATGTTCCTGATGAAGTGCCATCTCAGTATCCCCAAGGAATGGCTGGGCTGCCATGAAATACCCTAATGATGTCTCGTCTCTACATAATAAGGCCTTCGGTTAGAACTGGATGAAACGGATGCTGAATTACTGTCTGGGCAGGAAAAAATCATAAATTACTGTATGAGTTTCTGCCGATGTCTTGGAGAACCTCCAGGACTGAAAATAAATATTGTGAGACAGACAACTTCGACTTGAACATCAATTCATCTTTCTTCTGATATTGCTTTTTTTACTTCACTTGGTGCCAAAGCCGAGCGCTTATCCTCCCCCATTCAATGGCATTTCCTTTAAAGCCAGCAGATATACTGTACGGGTTCCGACACACTTACACCACTTTTTTTATGGACAGCTTAAATCTCTTAGTGACAAAAGATATCACTTATTCTATCCCTCTACCATCCCCAATTTCGTTCATTTAATTACATTTTTCTCTTTGCTATTGAAGACTCTTGTTCCTCAGGCTGCCATTCTGCTTTAACCTCATTTAAATGACTGGTCTTCCGGTCCATCTGTGATGAAGACAGAATTCTAAAGGTGGTAACATGCAACAAGATAACAGAATTATACAAGGGAACTGCATGGGTCATGCGGGTCTTTAAACAAGACAATTTCAAACTGGTAAATTACGCCCCTGATGGTATTTACCATGTAAACCTTCTGGGTGCTGTTGTTTCTCCTGCCCTCTGACCTGTAGCACAAGCCCTGGCATTGGAAGGGCCTAAGGTTCATGTATTAATATCATAAGGGCCCGATGATGTCACCACTATTACTTCAGCACAGTGATCCTCAACCAGCGGCTAGTGATAGGCGAAATTATCCAGTTTCGCGGAAAATATTTTACCGTGGAATTGGCGAAAAATTCGAGAAACGCATTGAAGTCAATGGCCGTCAAAATTATTTTGATGCTCGTCAATTGTGACACCCGCAACAATTTTAATACGCACGCCTATTTTGTCCAAATGCATTAATGTCAATGGGCATGGACATGCGTCAATTTTGACTATTCTGACGCGCGCCAAAAGTTTTTTGACGCAGCAGATTTTTTGCCGGCAAATTTCCGTCGCAGTTTCACAAATTTATTCACTGGCGGAGAAACGCAGAATTCGTGCCTGGTGAATTTATTAGCCCATCACTACCAGTGACTTATGAATAACATGTGCATGCGACTATTCTGATGCGCGGCAAAATTCGCGCCTGCAGAGTTTATTTGCCCATCACTACCAGTGGCTCATGAGTAACATGTTGCTCACCAACCCCAGTGGCCTCAAAGCAGGTGCTTATTGTCGAATTTCAGGTTTGGAGGCAAGTTTTGGTTGCATAAAAACCAGATGTCCTGCCAAACAGAGCCTCAAGTAGGCTGCCAGTCCACAAAGGGGCTACCAAATGGCCAATCACCCAGGAACACTTTTCATGCTTGTGTTGCTCCAAACTCTTTTTTTATCTAAATGTTGCTCACAGGTAAAAAAAAAAGGTTGGGCATCACAAGCTGGTGTGCTCTGTCGTTAGCAATTTCTCATTGTAGTAAATTCTGTTTTTCAGGTTGGCTTTGGGGAATGTGAAAGCAATCCATAAATATGTCTATGATTATATCTAGACATTTCTAAGTGTGACACTATAGAAAACTTTTAAAAAAGGAATTCTTCTTTATGTTCAACACATTTCAGAGCTGATGTACATATCATGAAAATCAAATGACTCAACCCGATTCTGATCTCCCACTGAGCCTTCTCTTCTTTTCCCATTGTGCTCTCTATCTTGATGCCCATTGTGCCATATCTTTATTCCCTATGCTTCTTTGTGGCTATACATCATCTAATCTATACTGATCATTTTTTGCTGTTTTCTGCTGAAGGTTATGACAATTCATTAGAAATTCTGAAGGCCCTTATGTTCTTCTCTGGCTTGTTGGGTTAGCAGCTATATGCCTATGTTATTCAAGCAATGAAACTATATGATGGGATGAAAGAGTAGGAATCAGTGTTGCTGAGGTCATTTAATTATAACGACACAAAAGGCATTTAATAAAGTAACCTACAGAGTTACATTCTTTTACGGTTCTCCCATAAGGAAAATAAGGAATGAAATAATAAGTTGATATATGTGTATTCTGGAACTGGATTCAAAACTGGGAACTGGATGGGAAGGTCATATTTGGGACATTATGGGGTCATTCAAAAAGTGGAAGACAGTGTGCAAAGTGCAAAACCTAGGGACAACTGCCATTGTATTCCACACTACTTTCTACTTTTTTGGACTTGCCTCAAGTCTCTGCTCCCCTTTTTGGAGCACCCCTTTTTTTGTCCACATGAGTACCGTTGCATTCAGCAGCATTGTATTCAAAAGTGGTGGGGGAGACACATAAGCCACATTGGGGCCCTGTTCTTACAGCCTGTTCTAAGGCAAGTGACAATGGCAGCATCTTACACCAGATATGCAACCAGCCCCAAGGCAGAATTGCTCCATGATTGACTGCACATTTTGTTTCTGCCCTGGGTCTAAGTTAATGACACTGTCTCAACCACTATGTAGGATCGTTGTGAAGAGGCTGGAGGTTGGGAGCCTAAAGACTGGCTAACCGGGAGTTTAACCAAATACAGCGGTACTGAGGCCATGCTAAAATGATAAATGAACTTTAATACACACGGTAAGATAAACAACTTATAACGTATATCTTTGCAAGAACAGAACAGGATTCAGAACCAGGGGATCCACCAGAACAGAGCTAGCAGAGCCACGGGAGATAAGGAACAAGGCTGGGAACAAGGAACTGGGCTTGGACTCAGGATCAAGGAACAGATGATATTTAAGGAACAAGGTAATCAGGTCTCAGGATCAGGATTTTCATTGGACGGCTAGATCACAGCAAAACGGTTAATGACCAAGCACTGAGCAAAGGTCTGGAGCAAGCTTATAAAGGATCTAAATAGAGTAATTAGCTTCACATGGGGATAATGAGATGGGTGGAGCAAGGGAGCAGAAGTCAGGAACACAACAGGTAAATCAAGAACCCAAAACATGAGAGAAGTGAGGATCTCCAGTGGCACAACTGATAATTACAGTAACAGTTCCACTGAGAGTCCAGGGATTGAAGTCCTAACAAACACCCTTTTGAGTGAATGTTTCTTAGCAGAGACATTTTTTTTCTTTCTGTGAACTGCCAACACCAAACATACATTTAGCAATATAAACATGTTCTGTGGTGTGTGAAGATATAGAAGTTGGACATAAATGGCTGCCCTAAAGCAAAGGAACCCAAGATAGGAAGGAACTTGAGATTTCATTGAATGGTGATGTATCTGTCTCTGTTATTCAGTCGCTGGCTGATGCAAGAGGGCTTTTAATGAAGTTGTTGCACAAATTAATAACATTAACTACTGATATTAATGTCCAAAGCCTCTTTTGTTTCAACAATGTGGTTGATCGGATAGACAAATTATTGGGTGGGGCTGGGCACGACCCAGCTGTCTTAGTGAATATCGGTACTAATGACAAAATAAATGGTAGATGGAAGACCTTAAAGAATGATTTCAGGGATCTAGGCTCTAAGATCAAGGAAAGGTCTTCCAATGTAATCTTTTCTGAAATTTTGCCTGTGCCACGTGCAAGTTTAGGAAAACAGCGGGAGCTTAGGGAGCTTAATGCATGGCTAAAGTCTTGGTGCAGGAAGGAAGGGTTTGGGTTCATAGAGCACTGGGCTGACTTTTCGTTGGGGTACAACTTATACAGCCGTGACGGTTTGCACCTCAATGGAAGGGGGTCCGCGGTGCTAGGGGAAAGAATGGCTAAGAGGTTGGAGGAGTGTTTAAACTAGGCAAGGGGGGGGTGGGTGAGAGAAAGGATTATGGGGAAGCTAGTGTAGACGGGGCAGTGGGGTTAGTAAGGGGTCATGGGGGAGGAGTGAGGGGGGCATACAGTTTACCAGCTAAGGAGGTCCCTCTGTTACAAGGAAAACAGAATAATACTAATTTAACGTATAATTCTTTACCAAGTAATGCACATTTCAAAAGTAAAAGTAATAACCTCCGCTGTATGCTGGCAAATGCACGGAGTTTGTCAGGTAAAATGGGAGACCTAGAATTAATTGCATGCTCTAAAAATTATGATATAATTGGTATCACTGAGACCTGGTGGGATGAAACATGTGACTGGATTGTGAATTTAAATGGTTACACCCTTTTTAGGAGGGATAGAGGGATTAAAAAGGGTGGAGGAGTGTGTTTGTATGTAAAGCCTGAATTAAAGCCATGCGCTAAAGAAATAAAAATAGCTGGCACTGGTGAGGGTGTAGAATCACTCTGGGTAGAGATTTCGACTGGGCAAAAGGTATCAAAAAGAATTATCATTGGTGTATGCTATAAACCACCTCGTATAAGTGTCGAGTATGAAGCCGAGCTACTCTTGCAGATACAAGCGGCTTCACAGCTGGGTCAAGTTGTTGCTATGGGTGACTTCAATTATCCAGACATTGACTGGGGTAATGGGGTTGCTAAGACAGAAAAAGCTAGTAGGTTTGTAAATATGCTGAATGACAACTTTTTATTCCAGCTCGTTCAAGAACCTACTAGGAATAACTCTCTTTTGGACCTTGTAATAACTAACAATACTGAACTCATCTCTAACATTTGTGTGGGTGAGCATTTAGGGAATAGTGATCATAACATGGTCTCCTTTGAGATTCTGTTGCAGAAGCAATTCTATAAGGGAGTAACTAAAACACTAAATTTCAGACGTGCAAACTTTGACAGTATAAGGGCATCTCTGCAACATATTAAGTGGGAAATGCTTTTCACAGGGTTAAACACAGAACAAAAATGGGAAGTCTTTAAAATGCTGCTTAATAAATATACTTGTCAGTATATTCCACTTGTAAGCAAGGAACGTCGTTGCAAAGCAAAACCTTTTTGGTTCAATAGAAGCGTTGGTGTTGAGGTGGGTAAGAAAAGACGTGCTTTTAAGGCTTTCAAGTTAGCTGGTACAGCCGAAACATTTATAAGGTACAAGGAGGCCAATAAATCATGCAAAGAAGCTATAAGGCAAGCTAAAATTGCTATAGAAAAGGATATTGCAGCAAGCAGTAAAAAAAATCCAAAATTATTTTTTAAATATGTCAATAGTAAAAAAATGAAGCAGGAAGGGGTGGGACCCTTACTATCAGAGGGGGGTCGGCTGGTTGATGAAAACAAAATAAAAGCGCAGATTCTGAACTCGTATTTTTCATCTGTGTACACAAATGAAGAACCAGTAAGTGAAGGTTTCCTTCTTAACACTCCCAATTCTAGTAATACAACTAATGATGCATGGTTCACACATGAAGAAATTCAAAAGAGACTTGAACATGTTAAGATTAACAAAGGTCCAGGGCCAGATGGTATTCATCCCAGGGTAATTAGCGAGCTTAGCTCTGTGATTGCCAAACCTCTTTACTTAATTTTTCAGGATTCATTGAGATCTGGCATTGTGCCGAGAGACTGGCGAATTGCTAATGTGGTGCCTCTATTCAAAAAAGGATCCCGTTCTCAGCCTCAAAACTATAGGCCAGTTAGTCTGACGTCAGTATTAGGAAAGCTTTTCGAAGGGTTAATAAAGGATAAGATACTGGACTTCATAGCAAATCATAATACTATGAGTTTGTGCCAGCATGGTTTTATGCGTAATAGATCTTGCCAGACTAACTTAATTTCTTTTTACGAGAATGTAAGTAGAGACCTCGATTCTGGGATGGCAGTGGATGTGATTTACTTAGACTTTGCTAAAGCATTTGATACAGTGCCACACAAAAGGTTACTGGTTAAATTAAGGAATGTTGGCCTGGAACATAGTATTTGTACCTGGATAGAGAACTGGCTAAAAGATAGACTACAAAGAGTGGTGGTAAATGGAACATTTTCTAATTGGACCAGTGTTGTTAGTGGAGTACCGCAGGGCTCTGTACTAGGTCCCTTGCTTTTCAACTTGTTTATTAATGACCTGGAGGTGGGCATTGAAAGTACTGTTTCTATTTTTGCAGATGATACTAAATTGTGCAGAACTATAGGTTCCATGCAGGATGCTGCCACTTTGCAAAGTGATCTGTCTAAACTGGAAAACTGGGCAGCAAACTGGAAAATGAGGTTCAACGTTGATAAATGCAAGGTTATGCACTTTGGCAAAAATAATATAAATGCAAGTTATACACTAAATGGCAGTGTGTTGGGAGTTTCCTTAAATGAAAAGGATCTAGGGGTCTTTGTAGATAACACGTTGTCTAATTCTGGGCAGTGTCATTCTGTGACTACTAAAGCAAATAAAGTTCTGTCTTGCATAAAAAAGGGCATTAACTCAAGGGATGAAAACATAATTATGCCTCTTTATAGGTCCTTGGTGAGGCCTCATCTGGAGTATGGGGACAGTTTTGGACTCCAGTCCTTAAGAGGGATATAAATGAGCTGGAGAGAG
Organism: Xenopus laevis; assembly: GCF_017654675.1. Lineage (NCBI taxonomy): Eukaryota > Metazoa > Chordata > Amphibia > Anura > Pipidae > Xenopus > Xenopus laevis. Next base: position 156,957,483 of record NC_054374.1, on the reverse strand, counting down.
TGCAGAGACGTGCAACTAAATTGGTTAGAGGGACGGAAGACTTAAATTATGAGGGTAGACTGTCAAGGTTGGGGTTGTTTTCTCTGGAAAAAAGGCGCTTGCGAGGGGACATGATTACACTTTACAAGTACATTAGAGGACATTATAGACAAATGGCAGGGGACCTTTTTACCCATAAAGTGGATCACCGTACCAGAGGCCACCCCTTTAGACTAGAAGAAAAGAACTTTCATTTGAAGCAACGTAGAGGGTTCTTCACAGTCAGGACAGTGAGGTTGTGGAATGCACTGCCGGGTGATGTTGTGATGGCTGATTCAGTTAATGCCTTTAAGAATGGCTTGGATGATTTTTTGGACAGACATAATATCCAAGGCTATTGTGATACTAAACTCTATAGTTAGTATAGGTATGGGTATATAGAATTTTAATTAAAAGTAGGGAGGGGTGTGTGTATGGATGATGGGTTTTCATTTGGAGGGGTTGAACTTGATGGACTTTGTCTTTTTTCAACCCAATTTAACTATGTAACTATATGTAACACATCGGAGGCATCGCCTCCTCACAGTAGCACTTATGCTGGCGTTATGGGGAAATGCATTCTGGGTTAAAAAAATTGCTCTTTGCAAATTTTGGGTAATTCACATTTTGCCCCATAGTGTTCAAAAGGGCAATTTCAGATGCAATCTCCATGTTTTTTTAATCGTGATGCCCCTTCTTTCCCAAGAATTCCAGCATTATTTTGGTTGTTTAGAAGAGCTGCATCTGGCGCAATTGTCACTGATGGTTGCTCTTTATCTGAATAAGACGCAACTTTGCTGAAAAGTTTAGTTGCTTTGATTTCTAGTGTTTGGTATGAAAGTGACATGTACCTCATTGCAGAATACAGTTATACGTAATTAAGTGCAAGGGCACATGTTGGCACAAGAACTTTTAGAGAGTTACTTACTTATAAGGCACGATTTTATCACGGCGTCCGTTTTGACACCGAAAACGTTGCAGTAAAAAAAGACGCAATTTTTTTGCAATTTATTATGCCCCGAAGCTGTTGTAAATCCAAAAATATGTCATCTACTTCATGTAAAAGTCAATGGCAGATGTTCCCATTCAACATTTGAAGATGTTTTAACCCTCACGAACTGTTTGGAGCTTTCGTGGATTTCAGGTGTCAAACGTGAGAAATTCATGTTTTTCTCGCTACAATCTGAAAAAGTTGCTTTATTGATTTATTGATAGATAAGGGCAAATTGTGGATTCTAGTTTGGTCAGACTTTTTTTATTTAAAAATCAGAAAAACTCGGATTTTGACAATAACCCCCTGAATAAATGGGATTTTTCCAGCAACTGACTGGGACTAGGATGTGTTTTTGTACATTGTATTTGGCTTTTTTCTACAGGTATGGGACCTGTTATCCAGAATGCTCGGGTCTTGGGGTTTCTGGAAAAGGGTTCTTTCCATAATTTGGATTTTCATACCTTAAGTCTACTAGAAAATCATGTTTCCCCATAAAGGAATAGGTAAGGTCCATAAAATATGCTAAATGGTTAGAATAGAGAGGCCCACTGACACCTGGGCCCACTGGGAGTTTTCCTGGTATCCCGGTGGGCCAGTTCGACATTGAACCCAATAGGCTGGTATTGCTTCCAATAAGGATAAATAATATCTTAGTTGGGATCAAGTACAAGCTACTGTTTTATTATTACAGAAAAAAAGGATATAGGTTTTACATTTTTAAATTGTTTAATTAAAATGGAGACAGTGGGAAATGACCATTCCCTAATTGTAAGCTTTCTGGATAATGGGTTTATGGATAATGGATCTTATACCTGTGTAACCCATTTTTGGCCACCCCCCCTGGTGCCAGCGTGGTACATCACAATAATTACCGACCTACAGGTCCTGAGTCCCCTTTGCAAGGTGAAAGGGTACTGGGAATTCTTCTTCTCTGGCAGTGCCTCCACCTAATGGGATCCAGGAATACACCTGCGGATGGGCCCATTAGGAATAACATGCTACACAGACTTTATTATATAAAAACAACAACTTTATATAAGGAAAGTGTAATTTAAAGGGGAAGTAAAACACATTTACAAATATGCATTAACATAGCATGACCCACTACCCAGGGGAAATGGTGCAAGTCCGGTCCTGACACCTCCCTGCCAGGCAAAGTCCCGCACTAATCCTTTGCAGACAAAGAGTCTCAGTCCCTTTTCCCAAAAGAGCACTTTTGTCCCCAGGTAGCGCTACCTGCCCCAAATATCTTTCCCACTGGACAAGATATTGGCTCCCACGTGACAGGCACACAAACAGCCTGTTTCATAAATAGGAGATGCGCTGGATCCTTTCTCTTCTACCCTTCCTAAGGCACAACTCACCCGAGCTGGCAGGCTCACCTAGAGCTGGGACAGGCATCCACAGTGATGAATCCTTTTATCCAAGGACAAGCATCTTGCTTTATCTTCAGTGTATTGCTCCCAGCACTGCCTATAGCGCAAGCACGATAACCCTCTATATTTCTCGTAACACAGCTCCCAGCACTGTCTATAGCGCGAGCACTCAAATATCTTCCTCTGCAGAACTACAGCTCCCAGCACTATCCATAGCGCGAGCACAAAAGATGTCCAGCAAACTCCAAATTGGCAGAGTTGAGCTTTCCAGGTTTTTGGAGCACCCTGCATCAGCCCACAGGGCTATCGAACTCCTTTTAGCCCATTACATCTTTGCATGAGTTCTGTCCACCTTCCTACATGAAAGTGAAAGTAGGAATCCTCCAGCAGTAATGGCTGCGAGCACATGGCAATCTTCTGTTATATAACACAGCAGCGACACCTTGTGGCTGCTTTTGGTATCAGCCATGCTGCAACAATCAGGAAACCCTGTATACACCATGAGGCTCCAAATGAAAAGGGGGTCTTAAGCCTCAGGATCCCTACACCTGTATTTCCTGTGGGGGGGGGGTTCTGTCCAAGATGAACCAAATAAACATTCCAAAGATCTTTTTCATGGGTGCCCCTAGTATGAACATGTTTTCTTTACATGTATGATATGTTGCAGTTACAGTGACGATTAGGCAAAAATTTGCACACGCACACCTGGCCTCTCCAAACGATTAAGTACGGTGCCTGGGGTATAGGAGGACGGCCCCTCCAGAATTCAATGCATACAAAGTAACTCCAGCACACGTAACATGCTCAAGGGGAGCAATCCCTTGAGCATGTTACGTGTGCTGGAGTTACTTTGTATGCAGTTACAGTGACATCTTGTTCTGCTGGTTTTATAGTAATACAGCCGGCTAAGCCAAATGAAATGTCATCTCTTTATCCATATAATAAACAGCATGAAACAAGGCCATTTTCTCCTCTTCTTGTTCTCTCTCACATCTCACTTGAGTAGATTTACTAAAATTCCCCAGAAATCTCATCCGCAGGGACATTGCCAATTTACTAACAGGCGTAAAGGACAATTCGCTAGTGTAAGAGACCATTGCTGGCGCAGTCTTGCACCCTTACAAGGGTGCATTTTCGCTCAGATGAACGGTCGTTACTCCGCAAATTCACTAATGTGCGAATCTTCCATTACGTTATCTCTTTCGCCAGAGATTCCTTCACCAGCTTATACCTGGCGAACTGATAGGATAAAGCTACATCCTCTTCAATCTTATGTCAGTGACATCATATCCTGTATGCAGGAAAGTCATAACAATTATTAAAAAAAAGCTGAAATTTTTTCATATTTTAAAGTGGGATTGTCTTTAAAAGGTGTAACTGTTAAACATTGTTTTAACCATTTGAGGGGCATGCCACATTTGTTTTAGAGTGGGCTCATGTCTAGGACATTAGAGGAATGAATGTTAGCAAAAGTTCGATATGAAATGCTCGTGCTGATGAATTAACGCTAGCGAAACTTCGCCAGCGTTCGGCTGCAGAGACGCAGCGTTGCATTTTAGTGAATTAGTGTAGTGGTAGGGAATTTGAAAGTGGCAAAGTGGTGCGGAGTGTGGCAAAGCCTTTGCAGTCAAAAAATTGCCCTTAAGTGAATTTGCCCCATTGAGTTTGCCTTTGCCATAATCACCGGCCTGTATAGATGCCCATGGTTACTCAACATTTGGCAGGGGGGGCACCAGTATATGGCCAATGAGAGGTTACAGGATTACCAGGTGGCAGAACAGCCACTAAATACCAGTTAATAGAAGCAAAGTGACAGTGACAAGAACTTATCGCATTCCCCTGTATTGCCTTCCGCATGAAAATAACAGGAGAGAGATGTTGTTTTTCTCTCTTGTTTAACATTCAATAGTAAAAGTAAAGGCAAAAAGTACATTTTCTAATTGAATAACTCAGCTCCCATTTTATATGGCTGTTCATTCAAAGTAATAAACCATTACTCAATCCTTATACGACTAAAACAAGCAAGTCGTTGCGTTAACTCTGAATGAAAGCCCCCCCCACAGTGTAGAGACATTGCAGAAGACATATTACATTATTTTTTTTAGAGCAGAATAAATACTGCCGAACAAGTACCATAAATGTTTCTTGGTTAAAGAGCAGAGCAACGGCACAGCAGGTAATCTTATGTTCTGTACATTGAGTTCAGCTGTGGAGCAGTTGGCCGGAAACATTCGGCTTTCACAAAAGATAAAATGTAAAACGTTTCACAAGAGTGCAAATGATCGGAGGGGAAAGGTTCTATTCAGAACTTTTCTAATGTATAATAGAATCAATACTAATTGATAGATGTTCAGTGTTGGACTGGGACACCAGGGGCCCACCAAAAAACCATAGACCAGGGGCCCACTCTCAGTAATATTATTCTTCCTCTCCTCTTTTTTCCAGTCTCTTTTCTTTACATACTATAATCTATTATTCCATCTATTTAGCCTCCTTTGTTCTCATAGAAATAGGGTGGATGGCAGGGTGCAAACGTGACAGACTGAACCCCTTTTTTCACTTTGTACCCTGCCTTCCACATTGTAAATGGCTCATTATGACTTTCAAGTTAGGGGATGTGTAAAGGGAACGTCTATTGGGCAAATTCCCTAACCAACAAAAATTTGCCAGCGACGGCTTCGCAGCCAACACTTCGCCAGACGTAAATTCGTTAGGATAGCGGCAGCTCACTAAAGTGCGAAGTTGCGTCCAGGGGGATGAACGCTGGTGAATTTTCGCTAGTGTTACTTCGGCAATCAAAGGGAAAATGCACTAGCGTTGCCTAATTTGCATACGTCAGGAAATGATAAAGTTACATGGATGTATATGTTGCAGCAAATACATTACTTAACACCCGTCCAAGGAACCTTAGAGTTGTTATAATGCCCTACACATGAGCCCAATGTATAGTTTATGTACCATGTGTTAGAAAATGTATGGGGGAACCCGGTTACCCAAAAAAAAATTTTTACGGACCTTTGAAGGCTTTCACTATGAAAAAAGGAAAAGACGCCAGCGTTTTTTGAAAAAAAAATTTGCCCTAAAAATTGAGGCAGTCCTATCCACTCCATTGCACTTCACCTGGTCTGAGCTGGCGAAGGCAAGTCTGGCGAATGAGGTAACGTTCAGTAAAATCCGCATCTTACTGAATTTGCGGAGATAGAGTGTGAAGCAACGCTAGCGTCTATATCCATCGCTAGTGAAGTGACGCCTGCGCCCATTAGGAAATTGGCGAAGTTCCCAAAATGAGGTCACACTGGCGAATTATTCACTAGCATTAGTCACTTGGCCCTTTAGGGAATCTGCCCCATATCTTAACTGCCTCCATCTGCTCCAAAACAGTGCACCAACATGCAGCAAGTCATCAAGGGTGGAAGGCAAGGTGCAAAGTGCAGAACATGGCAGTTGTGCTGGGTTTTTGGAGTTTACACCCTATCTTCCACAATTCAGCTGTTTTACAAAGAAGTCCAACATACGGGGTGACTGCTGAGTAGCATCTGCCACAACTTGTGTTGCGTGTAACTAGTGCAGTGTCGAACTGGCCCACCGGAATACCAGGAAAACTCCCGGTGGGCCAAGGTGTCAGTGGGCCCTCCTGCCTCTAAACATTTGGCCTATTTCATGGTCATCCCCAATTTCTATGACAACAAAGAGGATAAATAGATGGATTAATAGATTATAATATGTAAAGAAAAGAGAATAGGAGAATAGAGGTTGAGTGAGGAGAGGAAGAATAATAGTACTGAGAGTGGCCCCTGGTCTAAGGTCTTTGGGTGGGCCCCTGGTGTCCCAGTCCGACACTGTGTGGGGCCCCCAAGGTAACAGTCCCAGTGGGCCCAGGACCCCCAGTCCGACACTGGACTAGTGTCACTTCCTGCAGCATCAAGAACGACTTTATTGTTTACATTTCATGCACATAATTCATTACAGCAGGTTTGTGTGCTCACTGGTGCAGGCCCCAAGGTGGGATGGAACATGTATAGACATAAGTACCTCTGTGAATAGCACTCAATTGTGCATCCATGGTACCATTTTTGGTTTGCACTTGTGTTCATGGTGTGATGAGCCCTAGTATGCAGCAAAGTTATCATTTCTGTGGGTGTTCAAGCACCAGGTTTCATTCAGACTAGTTTGTTAGAGTTCATGGCATGGCCAAACCTCTGAGCAACTTACCATTGTCCTGTATGAATCCTCGCAGGCCAGACACAAGGCACAATGTGATGCCAATGAGTGGAACGGAGGTCCTACTTGAAGATTGTAAATGATACACCAATTCAAATATAAATGTTTAGAAATTTGATGACTTTTTTTAGTTTTTAAGGAAATGTTTAATCATTGTCACATGTGTATTAAAACAAAAAGGGGATTTGAAAGAGTCCCTTGGATATTTCCCTTCTGTGTGGTGCCATATTTACAGTATATCCCAGCCAATATTATTGTGACTCGGCTTATGCTGAGCCAGTAATTGGTTTTGCATTCAGATGTATATATTCAGCACTGACATTTACAAGAACAAAAGCCACAGAGCCAGTAATTTACACAACATTTCTGAATATATTCAGTATATTTCAGTAATCCCTTAATAGATGCACAGAGCCAGCATTAGCAGAAGTACTTGCCTGTTCTCTGAAATATATTAAATGTACTGATTTAGATTCATAAAAGGAAACAATATTATAATATCATATAACCAATGTAACCCCTACTGACATGGAATGAATTAGGGTTGGCCTATGACTCTGAAGCTGTTACTTAAACACGACTCACAGCATGGCACTGGCTCCTTGTAGTGAAAATGTTCAGTTGAATAAATATATAAATATGAATAAATATATATAAAGTTGGATCAGCTTATTTTTTATAATGGCTACACAAGAATCATATCTCAGTACTGTTCAAGGGGCTAGATCTGAGGTTTTCACACCTTCTGACTCCCTTTATTTATTCTGTAGAATGTTGTACTATACCTGAGTACAAAGCTCTAGAAGGTCTGTTTGTTTAGGATAGCAGCTGCCATATTAGGTTGGTGTGACATCACTTCCTGTCTGAGTCTCTCCCTACTCACTAGCTCTTGGCTCAGATTACAACAGAGAAGGGAGGGGGGAAGAGGAGCAAACTGAGCATGCTCAAGCCCAAGCCCTGGAGGTTTAAGCTTAAAACAGGAAGTCTGATACAGAAGCCCACGTGTACACAATAGAAGGAAAGGACTCAGAGCAGCATTAGTTGGAGGGTTTACTGGTATATTTAGGTGGATAAGGCTTACTTAGTTGTAACCTTTCCTTCTCCTTTAAGTCAGTTAGAGTTTGGAGGAGCATAAGGCTGAAGGCACTTTTGGGTGAGAATTTAGGAGAATGGCCATTTCCTGAATACACCTAAAAGTCTAACTTAGCTGAATTAGGCAGAGGTTTCGGGTTATAATGAATTTGGTGATGCCTCAATGATTGATACATCAATATTGTCCAATATCTGATCTCACTTTTGAGCTAAGGGGAGCCTTGACCAAGGGTTAGACTTTTTTTTATGTGTGCGCCACATTCAAATGTAAAAAAGTTTTAAGGAGCAACCTAAACTTGCATCAAAGACAGGAATTAAAACATAAACATCTGCTTTGAGGCCACTGCGAGCAACATCCAAGGGGTTGGTGAGCAACATGTTGCTCACAAGCCACTCATTGGAGATCACTGTTCTAGAAGATTGTTGACTAAAGGTTGGACCTACACGGGGAGCCCTGGCCAAATTTGGACCTACAAGTAGAGAAAATAAAATGCTTGACTACTAGGTTATATAGAGGGTCTCTGGGATGCTGGAATATGTAACAGTCAATAAATCAGTAAAGTGATCCACCAGAGAAGGGATTAAATTAGCAAAAATAGAGTCTGTATATACACATGGTAGAGCATAAGGTGCCAAAGGATGTAGTGAGCCATGTTAATAATCCACCAACCTCTACCTATGATTGCAAGGTCCATCCTGAAATTATTAAAGTAAGCCATGAATTAACCATAGTCAGGCCTTGGGGACCGTGTCTGGGGCAGCATCACAGCTGTGTTAGTTGGCATGAGCCCCCAGATCATCTCTCTACTCACTTTAGGTTTCATTAAATATTATGTGATTATTTTCCCAAACCAGTTTCCCACTCCATAAATACACAATATCTGCTATTATTAAAAAAAAAATCGAAATCAGTAAGAAGTCCTTATTAAGTATGGAGACTCATTCACTAACAGGCAGTGGTGGAACTACTAGTGGGGGTGCAAGGCAGCAAATGCCATGAGCAATACATTTAACTGCACTAGATAATTAAGGATACAGACAACAGCAGTGTTGCAGATAACTCTGCCTTTGTAGATCTTGGTAGATCCTGCTAAGCTTAGGGTTGTCACCTCTTCTGCAAATATATAACCCACCTTCCTATATTTCTATCTTCCTGCCCTATAAATAACATTGGCATTAAGCAGTCGGGTGGTATCCATGGCTAAGCTGCTACAGTAATACTATTCAGATCTATTGGTGCCTCAAGAAAAAAAAACGTGAATGTCGCCAATCATGTTTCAAGTGGTAAAAGGACCTCTACACATTTCTGTCCTTGCCATACATTATTCATTTTTCATGCACGCCCTTGCAGTTGACATTGGTCGTGACGTCAAAGTGTTGCTGTCAGTATATAGATTTGCATATCATGCTCAGGCCTCAAATTGAATTTCGTCAATACGTTTTCATGTGATAAAACATAAAATAATGTTTTCTCATTGTGGCAATTCATTGTGGCAGGCAAGGTGCAAAGAGCTACAGGTATGGCAGAGTTAGCCTGTTTTTTGCACTTTGCTTCCTGCCCTGCACATGGGTTAAAGGACAAAGAGAGCCGGTTTCACTGGGGCGTGCGGCACTACTTTTATGAAAAAATTCATTGAACTTGGTAAAAAGTAACATGGTTTCGCTCTGCCATCTTAGTTACCTTTCCCAGTTATCCTTACTGTAGACTAAAGTTGGCCATACATGAAGAGATCATTGTCGACATCACCAAATGAGCAGATCTTTCCCCAATATCCCCACCAACAGCAGGGCTATATCTGGGTAATCCGAACATTCGGCCCTAGGGCCGAACAATCGGAAAAATCAAACTTTCCTGATCGTATCATGGCCAGATATCAATCTGGAAGACCCATCTGAAGCCCTCATACATGGGAACATAAGATGCCGAATTGGTCTAAAGGACTGATATTGGCAACTTTATCTGCCTGTGTTTGGCCACCTTTAGACTTGTGCATGTGCAGTAGAGTAAAAAACATAACACCCCCCCCAAGCCCCCGACTTGGCACTTTCCAAAAAGCCTTACAACATGCAGCCTGGAAGTTCTTATTACTATCTCAAAATTAAGGTTCTAAATGTAAAGACCCACCATCAGTCCATCAAACTATAAAATGGATAAAGATCTCCAACCAAATCATCAAGGGAAGAGATTCAATTATAACAGTTTTTACTGCATTTGGCACTTGTTGGTACAGACCCACAGGATAGCCTGAGATAATATGAAACGCCCACATTTTGTAGCAGAATTGTTGTTACTGCAGGCAACTATCTAGCGCCTATCTTTTAGGTCCAACATTTGGTGGAATTCCCTTAGATAACCCTGTAATATCAAAGACAAAATATAAGAATTCAATTACCTACAGACTTCGACTTAAAGGCTTAGTTCCTTATTATACTAATGGAACCACATATGGTGGAGTCTCAAAGCCAATAAGGACAATTTTGAAACAAATAACAATTTGCTTAGACTTGCTTATTTCTTGTCAAGAAACACTTTTGCTGAAGTGTCTCCATATTGGTTCCTATTCTAGATACCTTATTGAATAATATACTTCAGTATATTGTGGTGAGCATATGGTGGATTCTGTATTGATATCTAAATCTAAATATTAGTAATCAAGTTCTTATGGGTCACCCTGAATCAAACAATGAGCTGCTTTTATATTTGAATGCAGAAAGTGAATGAACATAAAATTAAAGAAACTCATGTGTCTCATGAGCTGCTATGGGTGACAATTACTAGCAAATTGGGATTATGGGACCCTCCATCTATTATTTGTTTGACCATTTTAAATACTAGTCAGTTGTCTAATTTTATTAGAATATAATATTCAAATAAGAAAACAAAGGGTTCTGTACAAACCGCAGAATTCTATATATTTGCTGCATATGTGTGTTAAGATTAGAAGACAGAAACACCCTCGGGACAGTTCTGATTTCAGTAAGAACATGAGAAATGTTTTGACTTCAATATATATGAAGATCTATTTGTGGATCAAAACATTGGTCCTGTATATAATATATATGAGCATTTATGAATGTTCCTGTAAGGTCAGGTTCTCTAAAATGGATCCAATAGGGAACGTATATTGATGCAATTAATTTAGTACGCTCAATACATCTAGATTTGAGTCGGTCCAAATCCTGCAAAATAAGGCTTAGAATTGGCTGAAATCTGGAATTCAGTGCACCCCTAGTGATTTACCATATGGATTGTTTTTGTGCCAACATCACTGTGCTCTTTCGTTGGAAAACTAAGTGGATTGTACACTGTGTGGCCTTCACGAGGCACCGATCTCTGATTCAGAGAAGCCTTTGTAATAATTTATGAAGGATCTGTGAGAGATAACATCAAATAAGCAATTACTTGTCTTCAGTTGACAGGAGCAATGTTTGTTTTTGATGGAACGTAGGATAATTGTCTAGACAGGGAGGACAATCGGAGTCATGCTGTGCTCAGTTTACACAGTCGTGCTTGTATAATATTCATTAGAGTCTGTAATTATTGACTTAAAAAAATCTTAGTTTAAAATTGGTCTTGACTTTGATCCACTGCCTACTGTCCTACCTATAAGCCACTTGACTTTCACATGACGTGTCCTCCTGGCTTGTAAGTGGGGAATCGAGTGACAAGGGAGAGGCACATGGTAGATTATTCGAGAATTGGAAGTGGAGAGAATTAATTAATGATTTAGGGTGGAGATGCCTAAATATTTGTCATGGAGAAAAACTGGATAAAGCAGGCGAAATTGGACAATATTAGGGGGGGATGGAACAAAAATTATGTGCGGACAGATAGAAAATTGCACTTAACTTAAGCTGCCCATACCGGTTCAGACTTGGACAATGAACGTTCGGATATTGATCATTTGTTTCACGGCAATGATCTAAAACTAACCATTCAGATTTCAATTCTAGGATTAAAGTAGGAAATATAACAAATCAAACAAAATTCTGGCCATTAATAACAATCATACGAAATTCATGTCCCGGAAATAGTAGTGACAGTCACTCATGAATATATTATTGTTATCCAAAGTTTGTTATTTTAAAACCTGTCTGATTAACTAAATGGCAGATCCCCATGGTACAAAAAATGCTTATTATTTTATAGTCCACACGTGGTCTGAAAATCATATAAAACTATTTATACCTGTGCATCTACGGCCAGCTTAAGGATTGAGTGGAGATGTCATATTAAATACAGTAGTTAATGATCCCTCTTTCCAATCTCTACTGGAAATTGGTGGTGAGAAGACAAACTGTTAACTGGAGTCTCTGACTGAAGATGGAAAATTAACTGGGGGAACAGATGGAGAGATGATAGAGCAACTGGGGACCAAGGGTATGCCGCGGTTTTTATAAAAGCCAACCGATGCGTGAATACGCTAGCGTAAGTGCCATTGCCTAAAATTTAAACCGCTAAGCGTATTTACGCAGCGGATGGCTTTTTAAAAAAATCTTGCCGTAGACCGGGCCGAAAACGCATCATAAAGGCAGTAACGGAACTAGGTGGGGGCGGGCCCTGGTGCGAGCAGTTCAGCCGGGCACGCCCCCACCCTCGTCCGTGTGATTTCTCTGCGGCTGCAGCGCGCGCAATCTGCCGGGGGGGCCCTGCGGGGGGGGCGGGCCCTGGCCCAATTGCACCCCCTGCTCCCCCGGTAGTTACGCCCCTGCATAAAGGGCGACTCCCCTGACTTCCGGCCAGCTAAAATGTAAATAGCCAGGGGAATGGCACTCTGCATGATTCATTTTCCGAAACTGCCCAAAGTTGCTTCACAAGGAAACTTCGGGCGACTTCGGAAAATGAATTGCACCGAGTGCCATCCCGCCGGCTATTTATATTTTAGCTGGCGGACAGGCAGGGGAGGGAGTTCAGGAGATCAGTCGCTCCGAAGAAGAGGAGAAAACTGCCGAAGTTGCCTCACAAGGAAACTTCGGGCGACTTCGGAAAATGAAACGAATTGCAGCAGAGTGCCATCCCGCCGGCTATTTACATTTTAGCTGGCAGGAAGGCAGGGGAGGCAGTTCGGGGGGATTAGTCGCCCTGAAGAAGAGGAGAAAACTGGAGCTGGTTGGGAGTTGATGTAAGGAGATGGCAGCATTGCCAGTATTAACAAAAGTACCTTTAACTTATACTAAACAGAATTCAGCAGGAAATAATAAGGGTAGAGTAACCCTGTAAATCATCAAACTTGATTTAAAGACACAGTAAATGTTCTTAATGTATGGAAAAGGATTTCATTTTTTAATGGCAAGTCTGATGAGTAGACTCCAGTCATGTCACCCGTGTGCTACTGAGAGGCAGTGGTAATCCAATTTGCATTGATCCAACAATTGGCCTACAAACCATTTGACCTTGTCAATTAATATAAGTATGAGTCCATGTATTTCTATGTTTTGAATGAGCCAACACCCACATTGATCTGGGGCAATATTTGGGCAGTTTCTTTTATTTTTATCAATCATTACTGATATGAGGAAACTAGAGGACTGTCAATTAAAACAATAATTTTTAGGGCGAAGGGTGTAGTGACCATTGGAATTCTCCATGTGCAAATATAAACAAGTACAGAACACTGCTGTGAAATAATTGCATTTGTTTTAGATATCACTGCTTCTTTTATGCAATGGTGTACACAATATTTATTTTAGGCACAGTGATTTCTGTCCGACAGAGCTTACAATCTTTTTGAATAATGACTGGGGCACAATGATATTAGTCGCCTTTTGTAAGAACTGAGAAAGGAATGAAAACAAGTTTCCCAAGATCACAGTCGAAAATTTTCATCCGATATTCGGACTTGGATATCGGTCAGGTCGGCGATCGGGCTGGACAAAAATTTTGATCGGGTGCCTCTGAAGGGACCCAAACATCGGCCATTGTTAGTGCTGAATCGCCAGATACAGGTAGAATTCTATTGTTTCTTCCCGTATATCTACCTGTATATCTGACGATTCAGCTCTACACGTGTGTATTGAAACGAACGATCTTTCTTGGAAAGACCTTTTCCAAGAAAGATCGTAATTGTTACATCTATGGCCACCTTAAGCCTTGAATTCCAGCTGTTTGGGGAGCTAGATACCACCAAGCCCCTCCAAAGACTAAAATGACATAGGCACAACATTGTTACATAGTTGTTAAGGTTAAAAAAAGACATCCAGAATGTCCATCCAGTGTCATTGTATTTTCTGCCTTTCTAGACAGTCATTCAGCCTTTGCCATTTATGTGCTTGTGTCTTTGGAAAGCTCTACATGAGAATAAGGCATTGGAGAGGTTATTTTATAGTCACATTCTAATATCTAGTGATCATACCCTTCCTTAGGCATTAAAGTATAAGTAAACCTTTAAATAAGTGAATGTAAAATTGATGAGGGTGCTATTCTTAGCACTTTTGTAATTTACATTCATTATTTATTATTAGGGATACATGTACTGTTAAAGGGATACTGTCATGGGGGAAAACATTTTTTTTTCGAAATGAATCAGTTAATAGTGCTGCTCCAGCAGAATTCTGCACTGAAATCCATTTCTCAAAAGAGCAAACAGATTTTTTTATATTCAATTTTGAAATCTGACATGGGGCTAGACATATTGTCAATTTCCCAGCTGCCCCAAGTCATGTGGCTTGTGCTCTGATAAACTTCAATCACTCGTTACTGCTGTACTGCAAGTTGGAGTGATATCACCCCCTCCCTTTCCCCCCCCCCCAGCAGCCACACAAAAGAACAATGGGAAGGTAACCAGATAGCAGCTCCCTAACACAAGATAACAGCTGCCTGGTAGATCTAAGAACAACACTCAATAGTAAAAACCCATGTCCCACTGAGACACATTCAGTTACATTGAGAAGGAAAAACATTAGCCTGCCAGAAAGCATTTCTCTCCTAAAGTGCAGGCACAAGTCACATGACCAGGGGCAGCTGGGAAATTGACAAAATGTCTAGATTTTAAAATTGAATATAAAAAAATCTATTTGCTCTTTTGAGAAATGGATTTCAGCACAGAATTCTGCTGGAACAGCACTATTAACTGATTCATTTTTTTTTCCCATGACAGTATCCCTTTAATATAAATACATTTTGTTACAACAGCGCCACCTGCTGGTCAGTTTCCCACCAGTCTGACCACCAAGTAGTCAAGCAAGTTGTCAGGAGAAAGAAAGAGGCTGCTCTGATGTTCTTCTGCTTAGGAAAAATATCAGAAACCTTTCTCAAATCTTTCCTAAGCAGAAGAACATCAGAGCAGCCTCTTTTTTTTGGAATTAAAAAAAAAAATAATGAATGTAAATTACGAAAGTGCTTAGAATATCACCCTCATCAATTTTGCATTCATTTATTTAGAGGTTTAATTGTCCTTTAATGTAAACAATCCCAATTGGCCAGTTTTTCTACATAGCTTAGATCTCCCATATTTTCCCTTTGCTTGGTTGTTCTTCCTACAGTATGTTAGTAATGTCCTAATTTAGTGCTATAGGCCAAAATTGCATTATGTAGTCTATATTGAGCCTTACTTTGCTTTGTAGAAGGGGAAGGATGACCTCTCCTCCATGAATCTATACCCCTTTTAATACCATGTTGGTCCTTGCAGCTGCTTCCAATTGCTAAGTGTTTTATTCACAAGTGCCCCCAGGTCCTTCAACATCAAAATCACATTAAGGGTATAAGTATCCTACATATTTGAAATATCCATTGCGTAACCTTCTATTTATAGACATTGAATCTCATCTGCCACTTAGCCACTGAAATTGCCAGTTTGTCCAATGCTCCCTGCAAAGATTCCATATCCTGAATGAATTCATCTGTTTTACACGATTGCCTTGAGCAAACACAGCTGCCACTTTTGTTTTAAAATATTTTACCCTATTTTAAATGGCTGATGACAGATAAGATAAGAGACCTGCTTGAGATCACAAGTGCGAGTAGAAGGCAAAAAACTGGATGGCAAACTGAGCTTGTCAGAAGTGATACCATCTATACTATGAAAACGTTTGTGCAACGTGCAAGCAATGTACAAAGTTAAGCACTGATAAGCTTCCATGTTGTAATTGGGAAGGACTCAGTTTAGCTTATACACTGAAATTCTGGGGAAAAATCCAGCATGCTGGATAAAACATGTCAATTCGTGTCCCAAACGTTGCACTGTGCGCCGTGTTTCAAAATGAGCCTTAACGTCTCTTATAGCACCTTCAGCTTCTCCTTATGGCTTTCACATGCAACATTAGCTGCAGTCTAGTGTGGACTTCAAGTAAAACCTAGTCATGCAATATCTAGTATAAGTAATTCTAAACCAACTGGACTTGCAGAGTAATCATTTCAATGATTACTCAGCAAGTCCAGTTGGTTTAGAATTATGTATACTAGATATACCATGACCTGGATGGGGGAAAATCTTCAAAGTCAAATAGTCATGCAATAATTGGTCCTTTATTGGACTATAATCCCTGTTGGTACACTACTGTCATTTGTCTTGTGACCTTCCTAGTCTACCTCCAGTGCCGGGACTTGATATGGCCACACTGTGTTTCCTAGACCTTTCTATATGTAGCCCTAACTTAAGGGTGAGAAAAAGGTCCATCTTTACCACAGTTACAATAAGCAGCTACAGTTTTCCACCACAAACCTCAATGTACCCTGCGCTAATAGGACATCTTATAAACTCTACAACAGAGACTGTATATTCACTTTGGAACCTCTGTTAATAACGGTAATAATTTTTTTTTAAATATAACTGATGATCTTCTTTGTTCTGTGTTAGAGGGATTAAAGGGGTTGTTCACAGTCAAACACTTTTTTCGGTTCAGTTGGTTTCAGGTAATTCACCAGCAATAAAGACTTTTTCCAATTACCGTATATACTGAGTATAAGCCGAGTTTTACAGCATCCAAAATGTGCTGAAAAAGTCTACCTCGGCTTATACTCGAGTCAGCGGATCAGTAGCTGAGATTGCAGTCACTTTTAATCATTCCTATACCAACAGTTCGCTTGAGGAGAGACTGCAATATCAAACAGCGCCCTCTGTTGGTAATATGAAAGAATAACAGTGCGCCCTCTGTTGGTTATATGAAAGAATAACAGTGACTGAAATATCACACAGCACCCTCTGTTGGTTATATGAAAGAATAACAGTGCGCCCTCTGTTGGTTATATGAAAGAATAACAGTGACTGCAATATCACACAGCGCCATCTGTTGGTTATATGAAAGATTAACAGTGCGCCCTCTGTTGGTTATATGAAAGAATAACAGTGACTGCAATATCACACAGCGCCCTCTGTTGGTTATATGAAAGATAAACAGTGATGGCAATATCACACAGCACCCTCTGCACATGGTAGTGGGACAGTGGGACAATGCACACAGTAATCCGTTTGGCAATTCTGTCACCATCAACTTTGCAAAGAAGTCCGGTTGATCGCTGGGGGGGGGGTCACTTTGGCGGAATGTGAGCTGCTGGGAGACAGGGCTGTAGTTGCGTCTAGGCTTATACTCGAGTCAATACGTTTTCCCAGTTTTCATAGGTAAAATTAGGTACCTCGGCTTATACTCGGGTCAGCTTATACATACGGTATATATACGGTACTTTCTATTTTCTATTTGTGACCCTTTTTCTAATATTGAAGTGTAAGGGCAGAGACACACGTGGAGATTCGGGGGCATTTAGTCGCCCAGTAACAAATCGTTTCTTCTTCAGACGACTAATCTCCCCTTTCGTTTGCCACTGGCTAGAATCAATGGGCAACTTCGGAAAACAAATCGATCAGAGTGCCATCCCGCCGGCGATTTAGAGTCTAGCCGGCTGGAAGGCAGTTCGGGGAGATTAGTCGCCCAAAGAAGCAACTGATTTAGTTGATACATTTGTTATCTTTGTCCCTGCTGAGCAGAATCCCTGAGTTTCATTAAAGGCAGCTGTTAAAATTGATACAATAGTTGCTCATATTCCACATAGATCATACTGAGAAATGGATCAACTAAATGTAGCAAATAGTAACAGTTCAGAAGCTCCTGGATCACTGAGCTGCCAGACTGAGATACTAGAGACAGGAACATTCAACTTTAAACTTACATTTTGGGAAAACGGTAAAAAATAAAAGTTGGAAAGCAATAGAAAAAAGTTTTTGTTTCTGGTGAACAATCTGAAAACAACTGAAAAATGTGTTGGGAAGGTGAACAACCCCTATAAAAGACACCGAACCACCACACCCCCACTCTCTACCTATACAGTATATCTAGAAAGTTACAGCAAGAATACTAAGCTGGGTACCATAAGGAATTTATGATTTTGAATTAATCTGTTTAGTAGTTATAGGCTTCCAAAGGATCTGTAATCCTAGCACATTTAGGACTTGGTAGTTCCAGAGTACAGCAGCTAGAGAATATTTGCAATTTGCAGGCTTTTATATCATTATTACATGTATTCAGGGCCACTTTGTATCTGATGCAGAATGCTTGTACATTTGCCATTTTAAATCAATAGAAATTACGCTACAAATTCAATCATGGCCAATTCCCTTCTTTCTAACAGTACTATTATATTGCCCATTAGATTGCAGATGTCTTCACATTCATGAAATCATGTATTGAGCTCTAAAATGCAGTTACTGTGATACAGAAGGAAAAAGATAGGTGCCTATGGATGCTAAGAGCCTATGTGAATATACTGCCCATACCCTGATGGAACAATAAAGATCGGCAAACACAATTAAATGTTCTTCCAGAGCCATAAAAAGCAAAAAGGTTTTTCATCAGCCCAAGTTCAATAGCTCCCCTGCTTACCATGCCGATGGACTTTGTACATTATCTCTAGGAGCTCTAACTAGATTATTAAAATAATCAGGCAGAAATTGGAGACAGACCGCTTGGGAAAGGTCACAGAGATGAAAAGCTCTGTTGTACATAGTATGGTAACAAGAATAAAAAAGAACATTCTATTATTGTGAGGATACTAACTAGACTAAGCAAAGCTAAAGGCTTAATGGCTGCTTTACTAAATTTGGCAAATTCGAACCCTGCCTGCACAGGTCTCACGGCTGAGAAGCTGAAATTTATTCCGAAATGAAGAACAAGTATGGTGTAAATAACCACAGTAAAGCTAAGTGAGTAGCATAATAGTTCAGTTGGTATCAGTCTGTGGTTCATCTCCTTTTGTTGCTCATGACGTTATGAAGTTAAGTTCTAGGTACCGATTCCTTTCTCACAAACCACAAGTGCCCGTATTTGTGCAGCCCCTATATTTTACTCAAAACCGTTGTTTGTTGTTTGACTCTGTGAGGTCTCCTGCCTATGAGAACACATGTAACTCTCAGCAGCACAGTCTAGTGAAGTGTAGGGGTCACACCTTCAACATCAGCCAACAGATACAATGGGCTCTACCGCAGAGATATCCGTCTTCCCAGATTGTATATTTGAAGATGATGGAAGGGTGTGAGAGACCAGAGACCTCTTAAAGCTCCTGTTTTCAGGCCAAGCTACTCGATAAGAAGGGACGCTGGAGGGCAGCATATGCTCGCTTGGCCCATTCTGCTTCTTGCACATGTTGAGCAAGGCTTTCAGTTCTGATCTGAAATTGTCATTAAGCCAACAGTATATAAACGGGTTATAACAAGTGCTGCTCATTGCAAACCAGTGAAATGCGAAGTACAGGGCATTGTTAGTGCGGATGGTTTGACTGGAGAGAAGGACAACGTAACAGTTCAAAGGAAACCAGCAGACCGCAAAGAGGACCACCACCAACATCAGCATCTTAATGGTCTTCTTCTTTTTCCGGCGGAGGGCAAAATATTGCTCTGTTGTCACATCCCCTATGGCATTTCGAAGCCACAACTTTTTGGCCACTGTTGTATACGCCACTGAGATTATCAGCAGAGGCAGGACATACAGCAGGATGAATGTCGCCAGATCAAGATATTTCCAGAAGAGGTCAGAGGGTTCTGGGAAGTCGGGGAGACACAAGCTTCGGATGTTTTCCTCACTGTAAGTAGATAAATGAAAAAAGATGTTATACAGCTATATCCTATATAATAAAGTTGAAGTGTCTCTGCGTCCAGTCCCTGTGTCCGTGGGATTGCGCTACTGCGCATGTGCCCCACGGACCGTCTCTGGCGAATGTTTGACTACATATGTTCTAGCGCCCATTAATTTAACGGGCTTAATGTCTAGTATATTATAAAATGATATGTAATCTCTATTATTTATATGTCTATTGTATGGAAATAATTAAAGGCTCAAGCTGGCTGGAAAAACAACTCTGTCACGAAAAGGGGGCTCTCAACCACACATAACTCTTGGGTTTGTCTATAAGGGGATACACATAGGGGCACATTTACTTAGCTTGAGTGAAGGATTAGAATAAAAAATACTTTGAATTTCGAAGTATTTTTTTGGCTACTTCGACCATCAAATTGGCTACTTCGACCTTCGACTACAACTTCGACTTTGAATCGAACTATTCAAAATAAAACTTGTTCGACTATTCGATAGTTGAAGTACTGTCTCTTTAAAAAAAACTTCGACCACCTACTTCGCCACCTAAAACCTACCGAGCACCAATGTTAGCCTATCTAAGCAATTTGGGATCGAAGGAAAATCGTTTGATCGATGGATTAAAATCCTTTCGATTCGAAGGATTTAATCGTTTGATCGAACGATAATTCCTTCGATCGTTCGCTCGAACGAATTGCGCTAAATCCTTCGACTTCGATATTCAAAGTCGAAGGATTTAACTTCGAGGGTCAAATATCGAGGGTTAATTAACCCTCGATATTCGACCAATAGTAAATGTGCCCCTCAGTCTCTCAATCAATTTACGCACAGGTTAGACTAACATCAGACACCCCAAAACTCACAAAATGAATTCGCTGCCACCATCTATCATTAACTGGCGATAGAAACCTAATGTGACTATTCCCCTGCCCTTTATAACAGGTAATAACTCACACTACAGAAATGCATCAAACACTCCTATGGTAGTTAGTCAGGGTAAGATCCTACTAGATCAGTGATCCCCAACCAGTAGCCCGTGAGCAACATGTTGCTCTCCAATCCCTTGGATGTTGCTCCCAGTGGCCTCAAACCAGGTGATTATTTTTGAATTCCAGGCTTAGAGGTTTTTTGCATTAAAAAAAACAGATGTACTGCCAAGTAGAGTCTCCTGTAGGCTGCCAGTCCACATAGGGGCTACCAAAAAGCCAATCACAGCCCTTATTTGGGACTAACAGGAACTTTATCATGTTAGTGTTGCTCCCTAACTATTTTTACATTTGAATGTGGCTCACGGGTAAAAAAAGGTTGGGGCTCCCTGTACTAGATCAACAAGCACTCCAGCAGCTAAAGGGGTTAATTTACATTCAAACACACTTTTCTGCTAGCCGTACTAGTTATTGAACATTTAAATAGGCAACTTTCCCTTTCCACACATACAAAGAGTTAATACACGTAGGCACAAGCATTCATATGGGCTATGAGTTCGTTAGAGCACAAGGACAAAACATATTAAAATGTATTTAATATTAACAGTAACAGTGCATGTATATAAAAGAATATATTACAAAGAAGACATAAAATTGCAAATACAGTAAATAAAATAAAAGGGAGTAAAATACAAAGAAAGCCCTACACTACCAAATTTAGAATTTCTTGTTGTGTCTTCTGAGGCGAAACACTGGGCATACAATCCACGGATATGGAGCCTCCTTGTACGACATTGGGTGCTGGGTATATCACCTTTTTATTGCCTGCTGGGACATTCCCCTCATTACCTTATGCATGAGGTAGGAGTGCCCAGGAGCGTGTCATTTACGACCCTCTGCAGGGGGTTGTTTTTTTCAGGCAAGATTCCCCAATCTAATATCGGTACTTGCCAGTACCCCATATTATAATAAAAACATGGGCAGGCTGTGATCCATGTGTGGGTAATCAGAACGGTACCAAACACTAATGGGGTCCCATTTTCCAGTCCCCCAGGAACCAACCCTCCTAACTGGTGGGTATAGGCTGGCCCTGTTTGGTATCATTAGGAAGCATGTGACCTCCTCATAACCAATATGTAAGTTATGAGGATGTGAATCCTATGACACAGGAGATATGGATCCTTTCCTGTAATCCATATTTTTCTTCTAACTATCCCCCTGCTGCTCCAGGTCCACAGCTCTGTTCTTTGATAAACCGATCAAAGAACGGACTGGCCCAGCTTTCTTGCCCAAATGGTGTGACTCCAAATTGTCTCAGAAGGCAGATATGGATGTCACCTTTCCACAGCCCCCCTCCCCCTCTTCATTTTCTGTAACCCTCCACACTAAAATGATAATTCAATAAAATAAATACTGTTTAAAAATAGTGGCTGATACAAGTTTCCTAAATAATCAGATGCCAGGGGACTGGGCTATTCTATTCTGGTTGTATATTACATATTAATATGTTTGTTTTACTTTGTAAAAATAAATAAAAAAAGGTTTTATTGAAGTCAGTGTAAAGATAACTTTTATCAAGATCTGGAGCAATGTGGGTGACATCTTAGGTCAGGATCTGTGGTTGGGATTAGCTGACAGCAAACAATTTATAATTATTTAATAATTTAAATGTATTGCAATTGTGTAGCATGACAAAAGGCAAGAATCAATAAACAATTGTCCTAAATAAAACCCTAGGAAATGTTCTGGTGACATGATGCCCCAGTACCAATCACTTCTTGATGGCCTTCTTAGTGCCACATCTATTCTATCCTTGGACATTATATGGACTCCCTCTATTAGTGATGTTTGGGTCAGGAACAACTCAACCCACACCCAACCCAAATCCTTGTCATATCGGGAGCAGTAGAGGAGCATATTTTCCCAGTCTGACCCTCAACCCGTACTGATTTGCCAAATTTCAACCTGAGCCCACCACCCTGGTAGTCAACCCAAAAGTGGGTTTTGGATCAACCTGCACATCACTACCTTCTATACAAAGAGAGCAGTCTGTCAAGGTTAATTAAAGTATAACCAGGGCCAGAACTAGGGGTAGGCCTACCCCAGTCTGGATTCACTCCCCTCTGCAGGTCTCGCCTACCCCCTCTGTCACTCGCCCCTCTTTTCCTTCCGTGTCTGTCCCTCCCTTCCCCTTAAGCTTTCCTTTCATTGCCCTCCCCTATGTTATGGCACACGCACACACGTGGGGGGTGGGGTTAGCCGACTGGGTTGCCTAGGGCGCCTGGTCAGCTTGGCCCGGCCCTGAGGATAACACTGGAACACAAAAATAAGTCTCACACACTCCAAGTATAAAAACCTGCTGAGACATGGACGTCCACAAATAGGGGCCCCCCTGGACTTGTACTCGGTGCTGGAATTGGGCAGGATGCGATGATTTACATTGAACAAATGCAGACAGAGTGGTAAGAGTTAAAATAAAGATAGTGCCGAGTAGTTTAAAGGGTTGGAGAGTGAAGAAGCAGCACAGAGGAGAAAGATAAGTCAGCAGGAAACTCAGACAGTATTAAAGGTGGAAAAGTGGCAACACGTAACATGGAGAAATAGTCATTTAACATGACGTGAACAAGTAAAGAGGAAAAGTGGAAGATTGAGCAAGAAGAGAACAGAATGGAGAAGCCATTGGATAACAAGGTATGCCGTGCATACTATAAGCTTTAAGAAGGGGTTGGATCAACTTGTTCTATGTTCTATCTTCCATAATCCTGTATTCCCTCCCTTACTAAAAAGCCGTATTATAGAAAAGCTTTGTAGATTCTGAAATCAAAATATTGGTACAAGTAATTTGTGCGATTCCTTTATCTCCTTGTCCCCTCCCTGGAAAATTTTCTGCAGACACCCATGTGCTGAGACCATCAACTACATTGGTAACAAAGGGTCCTTTTTTCTAACATATTTCTGTAAGAAAAGTTCTTTAGATAACACTGGGAAAAATGTAGGCACTTTATAAATAAATTAGAAAACTTATTAGTAATAATTTAATAAATCCGGGAGTCAACTTGAGTTCATGGCTGGATATAAAAGTCTGATTTATACTTAAACATGAAGTTATATCCCAAGCATATTTCAGTCTGGTTCATCCAATGGGGCTCTGGCGACTGGATGCTTCCTCCTTCCTCCTATAGAATATACTGTAGATGGTAATTTCTTCCAGAATTCTACAATCATTAAATCAATATAATCAAGTTGAAGAAGTCCTCAAGAGGGAATATGAATAGGATTTGAAAGTAGAAAATATACCTTGATTATTCCAGAGTGAGTCACTGATTATTCTAGCTCTCAGCAATCATAAGTTGCTTATGACGAGGTTACTAGAACCTGAAACACTGGGGCTCATTTATAAATTGTATTTATATAGCCCATTGCCCTGCACATGTTTATATTTATAAAGCTGGGTAAGATTGGTGTATATAAAGGAGAAGGAAAATAATTTTCCCTTGGGGGTTCCAAAAGTTAGGCACCCCCAAGTGATCACATTTATTTACCTAACACCCAGGGCCGGGGCTCCTATCAGCAGAAAACTTCACCGGCCTGGGGTCATTCCAGCAAGAACTATACAGCGATCATTTTCCGGCTTCTTCTTTTTTTTCGCGGGTGATCATGCGTAGTAAAGCAAAAAGCCGAACTTAAAGGGATACTGTCATGAGAATTTTTTTTTTTTTAAAAAATGAATCCGTTAATAGTGCTGCTCCAGCAGAATTCTGCACAGAAATCCATTTCTCAAAAGAGCAAACAGATTTTTTTATATTCAATTTTAAAATCTGACATGGGGCTAGACATATTGTCAATTTCCCAGCTGCCCCCAGTCATGTGACTTGTGCCTTCACTTTAGGAGAGAAATGCTTTCTGGCAGGCTGCTGTTTTTCCTTCTCAATGTAACTGAATGTGTCTCAGAGGGACATGGGTTTTTACTATTCAGTGTTGTTCTTAGATCTACCAGGCAGCTGTTATCTTGTGTTAGGGAGCTGTTATCTGGTTACCTCCCCATTGTTCTTTTGTTTGGCTGCTGGGGGGAAAAAGTGAAGGGGGTGATATCACTCTAACTTGCAGTACAGCAGTAAAGAGTGATTGAAGTTTATCAGAGCACAAGTCACATGACCAGGGGCAGCTGGGAAATTGACAAAATGTCTAGCCCCATGTCAGATTTCAAAATTGAATATAAAAAAATCTGTTTGCTCTTTTGAGAAATGGATTTCAGTGCAGAATTCTGCTGGAGCAG
This sequence comes from Xenopus laevis, assembly GCF_017654675.1. NCBI lineage: Eukaryota > Metazoa > Chordata > Amphibia > Anura > Pipidae > Xenopus > Xenopus laevis. The sequence continues at coordinate 156,932,562 of NC_054374.1, read as the reverse complement.
CACTATTAACTGATTCATTTTGGGAAAACATTTTTTTTCCATGACAGTATCCCTTTAAATTAAAAAGTCGGCTATTTCGTTCTACTGCGCATGCGTTTTTGAAGAAAGAAGAAGCCGTAACTCATTCGATCTGTGGTGCTCTCTGGAATAACCCCGGGCCAATGCAGTTTTCTTCTGATAGGAGCACCGGCCCGGAGTGTGAGGTAAGTATATATATAATCACTTGGGGGTGATTATTCCCTTCTCCTTTCACCAAAAAAAAAGGAAAGACAGAGACAACAGCGCAATATTTAAGTGTTTAGGGAAAAACATGGGCAGTGCAACCATTTGTGAAAAAATATACAATGCACAATTTTTATAAATGAGCTTAGTAGCCCTGGTTCAAACGATGAGGCTATAAAAGGAAGTTATTTATTAAAACTAATTTTTTTTCTAATTAGTCAAATTTGTTTTGATGAAATAGTGAGAAAAAAATCGAGTTTAAGTTAATACCCCCCCCAAATGTAGAAGTATGACTTTTGTGTTGAAGGAGACTCAATAAAGACATCTTTTTCAACCAAACTCCCATCCACGAATTTGGCTAATTTACAATTAATTTTTCTCAAAAAATTCTAAAAAAAGTATGTGATTTTTTTTTGGGGATTATCGTGCCACAAACTAAAATTTATTTAGTTTGATGTCGAAAAACTTGATTTTTTTGAGTTTTTGAGCAAAAAAACAGTGTCAAACTCCCAAAAATTTGTGAAGGTTAAAAACATCTTCAAATGGTTAAAGAGACAGCTGCCATTGACTTTTACATGAATTCGACTGGTTTTAGATTTTTCAGATTCAGACTTTTAACAGCTTCAGGGCATACCGTATATACTCGAGTATAAGCCGTGTTTTTCAGCCCCCAAAATATGCTCGGCTTATACTCGGGTCAAGCGCAAAAAACGGTCGCCGGCGCATAAGAATATTCGCCGGCGCCTAAGAATAGTCATCCAAAAACGAGATTGAAACTTACCAGAAGCTGCTGCATTTCTCACCCTCGGCTTATACTCGAGTCAATAAGCTTTCCCAGTTTTTGGAGGTAAAATTAGGTACCTCGGCTTATACTCGGGACGGCTTATACTCGAGTATATACGGTAATCATTTTTATTTTAATAAATAACCTCCTAGGTTGCATGAATTGACACCATTCATCAATGGTACTTGTGTCCAAACACACTCCTTGCACATGAGCATTTTGGCACCAAACGCCATTATGCCTGGCCAGAATCATGTGCAAGAGGACGCAGGGGAACCCAGTAGCTTCCAGTAGTATAATTCCCTAGATCATATAGTTAAGTTTCATGTGAAATACTCCCCTGAACAACTTGTTTGCCAGTTTTATATATTATACCCGAGAACACAAGATAAATACAGTCCAATTCTATAAATTATACCCCAGAACACATAGCAGAAAAAACATAATGTCATGTTATACACTAAATGGCAGTGTGTTTGGAGTTTCCTTAAATGAGAAGAATCTGGTGGTTTTTGTAGATAACACGTTGTCTAATTCTGGGCAGTGTCATTCTGTGGCTACTAAAGCAAATAAAGTTCTTGCATAAAAAAAGGGCATTAACTCAAGGGATGAAAACATAATTATGTCTCTTTATAGGTCCCTGGTGAGGCCTCATCTGGAGTATGGGGGCAGTTTTGGACTCCAGTCCTTAAGAGGGATATAAATGAGCTGGAGAGAGTGCAGAGACTAAGTGCAACTAAACTGGTTAGAGGGAGGGAAGAGTTAAATTATGAGGAGAGACTGTCAAGGTTGGGGTTGTTTTCTCTGGAAAAAAGGTGCTTGTGAGGGGACATGATTACACTTTACAAGTACATTAGAGGACATTATAGACAAATAGCAGGGGACCTTTTTACCCATAAAGTGGATCACCGTACCAGAGGCCTCCCCTTCAGACTAGAAGAAAAGAACTTTCATTTGAAGCAACGTAGGGGGTTCTTCACAGTCAGGACAGTGAGGTTGTGGAATGCACTGCCGGGTGATGTTGTGATGCTGATTCAGTTAATGACTATAAGAGGGACTTGGATGATTTTTTGGACAGACATAATATCAAAGGCTATTGTGATACTAAACTCTATAGTTAGTATAGATATGGGTATATAGAATTTATGTGAGAGTAGGGAGGGGTGTGTGTATGGATGCTGGGTTTTCATTTGGAGGGGTTGGACTTGATGGATTTGTCGTTTTTCAACCCAATTTAACTATGTAACTATGTAACTATGTAACTATATTCAATTTAGTGAGAACAAGTTATCTCCAAAGTCAAGACTTTTCTCCAAATTTAGATCTAGTTTTCCCATAGACTTTAAAAGAGTTTTCACATGATAAACCACGGGATACGTTTTTCCGATATGAATTGCATCTCAAATTGAATCTAGTCCATAAGTTTTCATGTGATAATCCTTTTTTCTCACTGAATTGAATCCGGACCCCAGTGTCGTGTGTAGGAAATGAATAGATTATAAGAAATAACCGAATCATAGTGCGAAAACAGCATTAGTTGGAGGAACATCTCATAATGTATTAGACAAGACTTACTCATTATTACAACTATAGAGAACAGACCGGGGAACAGGGGGACACGGACTACAGGGTCTGCTTCCTCTAAAGTTATGTGGAACCTCCACTCCCCAGTCGCTCTCTTACCTTTGACCAGGGAAGGGGGATACAGGTGGTCAGGAGACTCCAGTGTGGGGTGCGGGGTATGGAGTGGGTGAGGTGGTCGGGCAGATGGGGATTACAGTTTGCCAGTCCATCTGAAGATTTTTTTTGCAGGGGGGGCCCAGACCACTTTAGTTACGCTATTGCATTATTATGTTATATATAAGTCTATATAGGGTGAAAAAAACACTTCATAAACTTTTCATAGGCTCATGCCCCCATCTTATTTGAATGTGTCCCATGGTATAGCTAGTAAAAGGGGAACTCAACACAACTTAAGCTTTTTAGAAAGTAAACAGAATTTCAAGCAACTTTGCAATATACATCAATTAAAAAATATGCAGACTTTTCATGATTTGTAATGGTTTCTGACAGTTCCCTAAGCCCTAGCCCCCTGATCTCCTGCTGATCTGTCTGACTACTTTGCTGAGCTGACTGACTCTGTTACTTTGTATCAACAGTCATCTGTCCTCAGCCTGCATCCTCCAACCCCCACAATTCCCTGCACACATGATTTCAATAAGGAAAGGAACATCACAGAGCAATGCATTGTGGGTTATGTAGTTCCTGCATGCTGTCTGTAAGCTGTGGAGAAGTTGTTACAATTTGTAACATCAGTGTTTAGTCCCTCCTTCCCTGCCAGGATTTCAAATGATGCAGAAAGAGAAGAACTGTTACACAGCTGGATTTCAGCATAGAAAATGGCATTTATTCATACTTTTTGAAGAAACAGATAACTGCGATGGGTATATTAGGGGTGTCTGTGATATGTGGGCCTCTTAGTCAAATTTTGGTTTGGAAGCCGGAGTTCCCCTTTAAATACCCCTAGGTAAGGCTGTGCACCTCATATAAACTACTTGTCATAGACCCTACCTATTTACCCATCAATCTCTCTCACAAGACAAAATCAAATTAGTACAGGCAAAACAGAGACACCATATGTAAACGACTAATTCATACAAGAGTGATGCCTTTTAAAGGAGAACTAAAGTCTATATCTGTACAGAACATGCACCAGTTACCTGTATTTAAAAGTGAAGAGCTTCTGGTAGATTGCATGGGGTAAGGAGAAACAGGTCGCCATGATCCAAATGATGGCAATGTAGGCCACTCCTTTAACGGTGGATATACGCGGCTTTAGAGGGTGCATAATCACCTTGAGGGGTACAAACACAGGCAGCAAAAAATGTTACATGTTCCGTGTTGTAGGTTAGCATTGGTATTGAACCTTGGAGCCTAGAGTGGGGCACAATATTCATGCTTGGACAGCACCCCAGGAACAAGACAAGTGAACTATGGTTAGGGGGTTATTTATCAAAGTCCGAATTTTTCTCAATCTTTTCTGCTACAAACTCCAATCAAATCCGCTCAGTTTTTTTATGCTTATTTATTATTACATTTTCCTGAAAATTTGCTTTGTTTAAAAAAATCTGATTTTTCGGAATTTTCACCCAAAAACTTCGGGGTATTGCACGTAACCCAGCGCACATCATAAAATAATTGGGACTTCTCCCATTGACTTATATGCAGCCTTGACAGGTCTGAGATGCCAGATTTTCAGATTCAGACTTTTTCATCCTCGGGGTTTAATATATTCTGAAAAATTCAGATTTTATATAAAAAAAAAAATCACAATTTTTTCATGATTTTTGCATTCGGAGTTTAGTAAATAACCCCCTTAATGTATCCATGCTATAAATTTACAATATTTTGAATAAATACAGAGCTTATTTTATATTAGCCTTATTTATCAGGAAAAGTTGCAAACTCCTTTAATTGGTGGTTCACTCCAGTCACAATTGTGCGTTCCGCACCATGAGCCTTAGTATCATAAGGAAATGCATTCGTTAGTGGTTCTATTTCTATACCCTGCTGTATAATTAACAATTAACAAAATGCACAGGGTCACATGGGGCAAGGTTCATGCACTTGACGCATGATAAGACTCTGCTATGGATTAGGAAGATGAGCCAAGGCCACATTCAAGGAGACTTGCAAGCGATTTGGATATATGCGTTCCATTAATCAAACTCCAATAGCAGGAACATTCTAAATAGTATTATTGCTTAAAGGAGAACTATAGCAAAAATTAAAGTTTAATATAAATTTCCTCATACTGAAATAAGAAGCTTTCTAAATACAATTGAATATTCTGCATTGTTTCTGAAATAATAAAGTTTATGTTCACTATTCCTCTCTCAGCATCTGTTTCTCTTCATTCTCTCTTCATGCAGCAGTTGGGTGTCAGATAATCACTGACAGTTAGATCCAATATATTTTATAGTTGGGCTCCTTTCCTAGCAGATGATTTAAAGCTCACTCAAATAACTGATTCCAGTACAAACAAAATCTAACAAAATAACTGCCTTTTGCACAAATTCTGCATGTAGAGAGACAGGATTTCTGGTGATTTTAATAGAGTGAGCTCTAATACATCTTCTAGGCAAAAGGAGCCCCCCTATAAGATATATTGGATCTAACTGTCAATGATTATCTGAAACTGATGCTGAGAAAGGGATAGGGAAGATAAACTTGATTATTTCAGAAACAATGCAGAATATTTAACTGATTGTATTTAGAAAGTTTCTTATTACAGTATGATGAAGCTTATATTACATTTTCATTTTCCTGATATTTTCCCTTTAAATACAACTCCTAGTATCCTTGGGAGTTGCTTTGGAACCCCTATATACAGCTATAGATCCATAACATCAGGGGGCTGCACTGTGGGACATTAGAAGGGATTCAGATGAGATCAGACCAGCTCGGAATGCCTAATAGTCTCTCTGTGCATGAAATTAGATTTATTGTGCAAGGCTCATAAATCAGACAGGGAGTTAATAGCTGCCAAGAGGATGCTGTCCGTCATCATAGCTTAAATTCTGCTAGCTTCATCTTATATTTTATAAGAGCTCTGAATAGACGAGAGGCCAAAGCAAACAATATTTCATCACTGCTGGAAATCATATTAAGATTATACCAGGGAGTGTGCCTAGAAATAGCCCACATGGTGAAAGAGTCAATCAGGCATTGCGTCTTCTACTAAAGATCCCAATCATTTCAAGCCCTGGGTCTCACTATAACTACTAAAGGGAAAGCAGACAGTCAGAGCATGCACAGCCACTTTTGCAATTCTATTAAGATTTTGTGCTCTTGTGCGGAAATTCCCTTTTGCTCGTATCCAGATAAATAACTGTAGAATTAAAAAAAAAACCCACTGTACTTACTAACGAGCCAATATCATTTATAAATCATATCATATTATATATGCTCCTGTAAGCAACCCTGGTGGGATATACAGGTAGAGGGCATGTTATCCGGAAACCCGTTATCCAGAAAGCTCCGAATAACAGAATGGCCATCTCTGATTGACTCCATTTTATCCAAATAATCCAAATTTTTAATAATGATGTCCTTTTTCCCTGTAATAATAAAACAGTAGCTTGTAATTGAACCAAGCTAAAATAGAATTAATATTTATTGGAAGCAAAACCAGCCTATTGGGTTTATATGATCATCTAGTAGACTTAAGGTATGAAGATCTAAATTATGAAAAGATCCACTATCCGGAAAGACCCAGGTCCCGAGCATTCTGGATAACAGTGCAAAAAGAGGTTGCCATTGGCCTTTTTTTTGCTTGGGGCAATGTACAAATAGCCACAGGGCTTTACACACCGTTTCACAGCAAAGACACCTGCAGACTGTTGTTTGAACCTTGAATAAGTTTCAAAGGGGTGGGCTGGAGTGACGTGTACTGTAAGGGGGTTATTTATCAAGGTCCGGATTTATTTCAATATTTCTAATATCAAACTTTCTATGAAGAAAAAAGCCTGAAAAAATAGGGTCGGGCAAACTTTGGAGCTTTCCCTGAAAACTCCAAATTGTTCGAGTTTTTCCGCAAAAACGATGATTGTTTCGGAGTTTTCAGAGTTTTTTGCGTCAAAACCCAGAAATCATCGGATATCAGTATAGACATCAGCGCAGACATAGGGACCTTCCCCATTGACTTATACAGGACCTTGAGAGCTTTTAGATGCCGGTGTTTCGAATTTCCGAGTTTTTAGACCATTGGACTTTAATAAATCTCGAAAAAATTGTAGTTTTTTTTTTTTGCTCCGAAAACTACAAATTATTCAAAGTTCAGATATTTGTACCTTGATAAATAACCCCCTAAGTGTTCTCCTCTTGTCCCCAAATTGCATGTCATCATTTGCACTTGCACACTAGGGAGCGGAGGGAGACCCAGCCCACATCAGGGCCCTGTACTCACTTCCGAAGGGGGGAACACGTTCTATTAAATAAAATAAAAGGCACATTTGTGTGTCCCTTAGTGCTCTTGCACTTGTGCCCCCATGGACTTGTAAATGAGTCTTAAATTAACACCTATAGAGAGGTAAGGAGAAAAACAGAAAGAGAGAATCTCCAGGAGAGTCTAGTAGGCCTCCAGAAGACTGTGACCCTCCAGTTAGTACCTGTATTACCTGTTACCTGAAAACCACTGATTCGAATTAGTGTTTAGACAGTAAGTTGTGCCACACTTCTAAAATATTCATGAACTCTCTCTCAGAGTGTAAGAAGTCCCTGTGTGCTAAACTGGACAAAACATGAAAGTGTTGATTACCTGGTGTCTGTCCACTGCGATGGCCGTTAAGGTTAAGGCAGAGACGTGCAGGGAGCAGTACTGGGCAAAGCGGCTCACATGGCACATGCCCTTACCAAACATCCAGGTGCTGTTCACAAAACGGGCCTGTGGAAAGACCACATTAAAACATCATTGGACTTCTGGTGTAGAGGAACCACAAGGGAAGGTATGTGATATGTAACCATTTCTATTTGCACTTCTGCTCCAATTTCATTGTAAGTTCCTCCTTGCCACCACAATGCTTCCTCACCAGCCTTTCCAGAGGGATATTCTGCAGTTATCTGAGACCATATTAAACCACATGAAAGAAATAACTAACAAATGAAATAACACGAGTCTTCTTGCATTGATTTCAATTTAGGAAACTAATATCAGTGAGTGGTCACAGCATTTAGACTAAAAATATCATGTTAAGGTCTGTTAGGAAAGTAGGAATTAGAGGATTTTGTATGAGTGGGTGGTAGAGTTAGATTAAAATACTCTATGGGTGGGATCTCATTGCTACAGGTACATCCAGTGAACCCACTAATGTGTATAGGAAGGAGCAGCCATGTTCTTTCTCTTGGATCCTCTTCATTGAAGATGATTGTCTATTGCCTAGGTGAGAAGAATTCCCCAGTGATAATGAAACCTGATAGAGTGTCCTTCATGAATGGCTGTAATTAGAGAAGGGGTCCAAATCGACACTATGAAAAGTTGCTCGAGGACCATTAGAATTATTGATTGAGCAGTCTGAAGGTTGGTGCCCTTGTTGTGTTTGACTAGCGTAGAACTCAAGTGTGTAAACTAGGAGTAGAGGTGAATTCCTTTGAATGTTCCCAAGGTAACCTAAGAATAACTGCATGAAAAGAACATGGAAGGACTATCATATTAATAATAAGATAAATAAAATAGTCTACCATGTCAACTCTATTGCCTTTGTACCTGTTAAGAAAACATTTCTTACATTGGAAAGAACCATTGGAGTGTATGTGAAGCTGTGAGACATCTGTGATATACTGCAAGGGCTCAGACATAGTGTGAAGAGACCAGTGTAAACCATGTTCTGAGCCAAGACGTGGCCAGCTATTGTCACGTTATAACAACCAATGGATCAAGAGCCTTACAATCTGTAGGGTTACGTAGGTCAACGTCTATATGTTATAAAAACATGCCACCAATGGATCAAATGCTAGAAATCTATTGAAATTGATTTCTAAATAACACCAACGTACGGTATACTGAATGTGTCTAGGGAAAGCTTCTGTTTTCAGATTTCCTGACCTTAACAATCATTTCCATAAATACCTCGCTCGCATTTACATTAGCTTTCCTGATATTTACATATGGTTTTTAATTCCGCATGACTAGCCAACAGGTAGGACTTCTGATCGCCCACCACCACCTAAGATACATGTAGGGGGTTATTTATCAAAGCCCAGTTTTTTTCTGGTCGGACTTTTAAAGGTGAAAACCACCATTTTTTCATAGGAAAATATTCTGATTTGCGCTGGGTTTCCCAAAAAGTTGCAATACTCAGGCATTCAATCTGAAAAACTCGCAGTATTTGGTTGTCAAAACTGAAAAAATTGCGGATTCTTATTTTTTTAGAAACTTATCGAGACTTTTACCACACAAGAATTTTACGGGAAAAACTATAAATAGTGTGGAAAAGTCTAGGCAGATTTGGTTGGAGTGGCTTTCCAAAAATAGTAAGATAAATTCGGATTTTGATAAATAACCCCCCTAGATTTAAAGCAGAAATGAGTGAATTTATTCTCCAGGCTTTGATTTGTGGCCAACTTCTGTACTTTGCCACCTGTAATTTTTTTTTTGAAACTGTGGCAATAATTTGCAGCGGGAAGATTTGAGCGTGTAAAATTTGTAAAATGATTTTTTGACGTCCATTGACTTTAATGCATTTGGACAAAAAAGTCGCCAAGACGAAATTGTCGCTGAGAAAAATGTTTTGACAACCATTGACCAATGATAAATGCATTTGGAGTGAGAAAAACTTTTTGTAAAATGGAGTCCAGAGTTTCTCGAATTTTTTGGTATAGGTACAACCAATAGACATATAAAGAAAACCATTTCCTACAGTAGAACCTCATTTTTATAATATCCACCAAAATATGATACTGTATCAATATGATCACTGTGTGGCGGTTTAGGTGTAATCCTATTGTTCCAACTTGTATGGTAATGAAGAAGCAAGAGCGATAATGGTTTTTTATGGTATATAAACATATGATACAAAAATGAGCACAATCTGAAATGTATATGACAACGCCTGAAACCATTGGGCTTCTCATTAAAGCAAATGCCATGTTGTCTCTTAGTGACGGGCGAATTTCTCCCGTTTCACATCGCCAAAAAAAATTCCGAATTTCACAGGAACGCAAATTTGTGTAACGCCGGCGACAATTCCGCCATCAGAATTGTCGCCAGCATCCAAAAAATTTTCGCAACAATTTCACAAATTTATTCACTGGCGGCGAATTCGCCCATCACTATCTCTTAGATGTGATGCAGAGTCTCTGTACTTAGTATTACCACTTGGCAGATGCTGATAAATGGCTCCCAGCAGAGGCAGAGGGATGCTGGGAATGTGCAAAATCAGATATTCAGCTGATCAATGGGACATATCTGTTATAATTTGCTATTCCTTTGAGTTAAACAGTCAATAGCCCACATCTAATTATTGAATCGTCCCCATTGAAGATACAGTACAAAGAGAACAAACATGAGAGCGGACGTCTTTAATGAAAATCAATGATTATGGCAATACACATCAATTAAGCCTTTTCTAGCAGAAAAGCCTTCATCTGTGCAACCACTGGGTTTTAATGAGCTACGCTGAACAGGAGAGGAATAAATAAAGAGCATAATACAATATGTTCTTCATTTTATAAAATGTTAATGGATAACTGTGTTTATTTTGTAATTACTACCTCCCCGTCGCTCCTCCCAGTAATCTGGAGAATTCATTAATTATTTAAAGTGGTCTGCATAACGAGCCCACTCCATTTCTCTAATTGCTGCCCGTGTCTCGGGCTTACGAATAAGGAGGACTTCATTATAACGGGAGTTTAACTGGGAGGTAGAACCTCATGACATGCTATTTCCATGAAGAAACAAGGAGGTGAAATGCAGAGGGAAATGGATCCATTCTTTAGTTTCTGCACTACATATAGTTACAATGGTTTAACAAAAACGTAAGGATTAGAGTTTGTATCCTGTTTTGTCTGATCTTCGTGCCAAAGAGATGTTTTTATGAAGCTCCCACATGATACTATTCTGGCTGATTGTGTGTCTACCTTACACCCTGACAGGGGAAGATTTATTAAGGGTCAAAGTGAAAATTTGAATTTTCACATTTTTCTTTTGGTCAAAACTCTAAAATTCGAATTGTGAATTATCCAAACTCGATTTGAGTTTTAATTTGAATTCGAAATTCGAGATTTATCATACTCTGGCCCTTTACTAACTCGAATTCGACTATTCGTCCCCTTAAACCTGCCGAATTGCTGTATAAGTCAATGGGAGAGGTCCAGGCATCAATTTGGTGATGTTTTCAGCCTTCCTGACTTTCGAAAGAAGTTTTTTTAATTTGATTTGAGTTTTTCTAATTCGAATCGAATTCAATTTGAGTTTTTGGGTCAATTACATTTGTGCGAGCTGAGAAAATTTGATTTTAATAAATTTAGATTGGTCAAATTTTGAGTTTTTGGGAGTTTATGGGGTGTTTATGTGACTTTTGAAAAACTCACATGAATTGAAAATTCGACCCTTGATAAATCTGCCCCCAAATTTCAATAACATATGAATCCGCAGAGAGAAAAAGCCCAGGTCCGCACCCACATCTGTCTCTTAATGCCGCTACCCTCTTTCTCGAAGGTCGCGGGAAAAAAATCTTTTTGCTCACACTTAGTGCGTGCGCATGCTCACAACTACGGTGGCGTGCGCATGCGCACAGAAGCCGGCACGGCAGGGATGGTCAGAGGGGGGCCCTGGGGCAGGCTCCGGCGGGCTCCGGGCCCCCCCCCAGTCCAACCCTGCACTTTGTGACATGCAGCATGAACTTGGAGCCCATATTACTATGCATTACTTCTACTGTGGCCTCCAGGGGATACAAAACACGGCTTATGGGGGCTTGCTAACCCTGCGGGATTTCTTTTTAAACAGGGATGCACTGAATCCACTATTTATTATTTGGCCGAACCCCTGAATCCTTTGCGAAAGATTCGGCTGAATACCAAACGGAATCATAATTTGCATATGCAAATAAGGGATGGGAAGGGGAAATCATTTTTTACTTCCTTGTTTTGTGAGATTTCCCTCCCCGTCCCTATTTTGCATATGCAAATTAGGATTCAGATTCAGCCGCACAGAAGGATTCGGCCAAATCCAAATCCTGCTGAATCCCGAACCGAATCCTGGTTTCAGTGCATCCCTATTTTTAATGCATTGTGGTCAGGAAGGCCTTGCTTATAATAGGCAGAATCATAATTAGGGGGCAGCTGCCCTAAGCACGACACAGTGGGGGTCCAGAGCTGATTGCTGAATCGCCTGCTTATTGATTCCTACACACTACATACCACACCCTGGATCCCTCAACTTCTAAGAAGTGTTCTGATAATAGGAGGACACATGATGGTAAATAAAATAAACAGAAGCAATGGATGCAGGTAGCACTTCCTACACTCAAAACGTCAAGTAGCTACTGCCGAAGGGTTTGGTGAGAAACATGTTACTCATGAGCCACTGGTTGGGGATCACTGATCTAGAAGTTCACTAAGTGAGAGACTTGGGGCAAACACACAAATTTGTTATTCTAGATATTTGTGAAACCGTCGCTTTCATTTAGGTGTAAACTTCTAATACGCTGAGAAGGTTCCTGACCTAACTCTGGACTTCAAAAGGGACCAATGATCTAAAGCAGGGATCCCCAACCTTTTTAACCTGTGAGCAACATTCAGAAGTAAAAGGAGTTGGGGAGCAACACTAGCATGAAAAATGTTCTTGGGGTGCCAAATAAGTGCTGTGATTGGCCATTTAGTAGCCCCTATGTGGATTGTCAACCTACATTGAGGCTGCGTTTGGCAGTGCACCTGGTTTTTGTACAACCAAAACTTGCCTGGAATTCAAAAATAAGCTCCTGCTTTGAGGCCACGGAGGGGATGGAGAGCAACATGTTACTCACGAGCTACTGGTTTCGGATCACTGATCTAGAGGGTAAACTTTCTCAACGGCAATTTCCCTTAAACCTGGGCGTTATAATAGAGAAAACTTTTCTTCAATTGATTGAACAGTATTGTGAACAGTCTTTCAAGATCATTCTATTTGGCCATTATTCCATGGATCACCCTAACTTGAATTACATGTATAAGTTGCAGCCTTGGGAATAGTACACTCTATTTGGAATTTCATTAAATGCTTAGCCTAAAATGAACTCAAGATATTGGCCCTGGTTTAGGGAACTCAGCCAGGGTACCCAGTGCGGGTGCATCAGTTGGCGCGCCAGATGTTAATTTGGTGAACTGGATACGAATGGCATTTTGAACACGTGATCCAGAAGTCTAAATTTATAGACATGCACCCGCCCTACCCTGCCCCCTTTGTGATGTCACTGTGGTGGCGGGCACAGGTCTATAAATAGAGGGGGAATGGCAGGGGCGGGCCAGGCCGGGGAGGGGTTGGGAGGGGGCAGGGTTATGGTTTGGTGGGGGTTAAGAATTTTTTTGACCCGCAAACCACTAGTTAATTTGGATGTATCAGGTGCAGACATAACTTGGAACATACCCACATTTATGCAGGAAGAATTATAAGGGAAAATTGGCAAAATAAATGTCAATTTCTGCCTGCATTTTGCACACTGGACTTGTGTTCATAAATGAGCTCTTTGAGTTTTAAACACCTCTCTCAGTAACTACAAGTCATAGTGGCAAATTTACTTGCATAGGTCCAAATTTTTTGCTTTGGAAAGCTTTAATGACAGATGTTGATTCGCTGTGACTATGTGTATTCATGAAAATGCAATAAATCCTCTAGGCAAATGAGCGACGGCGTACTTTCTCTAGCGAAAATTTGTCAGTGCAGAACTTTCTCTAGCGTTGCCCTAGCGAAACTTCATTAAAATACTTTTGCTTATGCCAATTTAAATATGGCGGCTACATACAGGTCGCATGTATGTCTTTATTAGAGATGTTGATGAAATTGAACACTTATTATGTATGTCCTGTGACTTCCCTTATGGATGTATTAGCAGTAGGGATGCACCGATTCCACTATTTTGGATTCGGCCGACCCCTGAATCCTTCGCAAATGTTTCGGGCGAATACCGAACCGAATCCTAGTTTGCATATGCAAATTAGTGGTGGGAAGGGGAGAACATTTTTTACTTCTGTAGCTTTATAGTAAATAGAGTGCACCGTTCTCTAAATATGGGCTCCACTCCCAATATTGTGCACCGGATCAGACCTTAAATCTTAGGGAGTGAGCCCTCGCAAACGGTGTGGAGGCAGGGTGTAGTGTGACTGTAACTTGATGCAGGGTGCAATATTTGGGCGGCAGTGGTTCTTATAACTTAACCAATGAACATATTTCTTGAACAATAACTTCCTTAATGGAGTGTACATACAGGACAAGCAGGATCATACATGAACAGTGGATAGGCATATACTCACAGCACCTTTGGTCAGTAGCTGTCCCCCACAGGGACGAGAACATGTACAACAGCCTTTTCCCTAAGTGGAACCTAAGGGGAAACTCACATCTCTAGGTATATTCACTTAATCCCTACTTCTGGGCAATTAGTACCCGGGATCTTAATCCCTCTGACTATCCTCGTCAGAGCCTTAACCTGCTCAGCTAAATAGCCTGTCTATCTGTCACTCCTAGAGTGACCTCTTAATGTGAGTAGTCTCTCCTTTCTACACCTGACTAGTCTAGGCTCCACTCGAGTTCTGCCTGCCTGCTCAGGCTAGAGCCAACACAAGATGGACCCTGAGAGCATGGCTACAAAGGGTTTTATAATTTAGCACAGAGCCATCTACTGGTCACTATTAAGAACAGCAGGGGCATAGCATAAAGCAGAATAATAAAATAGGTCCCCTGTTAGGACCCATTTAGGCATCTATAACACTGGGCATTTGCCTGCCAATTTTATTATTAGGGGAGGCTAATTTACCAGACCCCTACACTTCCTTGTTTTGTGACAAAAAGTCACGCGATTCCCCTCCCCATCCATAATTTGCACATGCAAATTAGGATTCATATTTGGGTTGGCCCGGCAGAAGGATTCAGTCGAATCCGAATCCTGCTGAAAAAGTCAGAATCCTGAACCAAATCCTGGTTTCGGTGCATCCCTAATTAGCAGGCTGCATATACTATAGGCTTTGGAGTTGAACTACTTGCTCTTCTGTGTTCATAAAAATTGGTGCATCATTAATTAGTAATTCATTTCAATCCATACAGAACTGTAGCATGGAGGTAGGGCAGCCCTGACAACTGGGCCCTGTTTTAGCAACCTTAGATCTCTAGAACTCTGCTCCAACAGCCTCTTGCCCCGTCCCCTCCACTGTATGATAGAGGCTCTGGGAAATTAGATTACTGATTGTGAGTATCCATCTCAGCTGTATCATCACTCTCCTTGCAAATCTTAAGGGGGAGGATCGCTCTCTTTCAGTCACTTTGTAATTGTATGTCATCACTTTGCCTTATTGGCCTTGATAGGCTCCATAGGACTTAGTCCATAAATTACAAACTATTGATTGGATTAATTAGCCCATGCCATGGAAGTCACAACGGATTTGGCAGGTGTCACTCAGTACAACATTAAAATCATGGGCATTTGCTTGTGCCTTGAGTCGGCATGACAGAATTCAGCATGAAACCATATATACATATAATACACAAAAGCCATGAATATCCTGTAAATTATATCCTTATAAACGGTGAGTTCTGATGTCATCAGTTATAAACGGTGAGTTCTGATGTCATTTCTGTCACATTACTCACTGAAATTTGTGTATTATAATAAATAAAGTACCCCCAGTTGTAAAATATGAGGATATTAGAAGTTACCTCGGAGTTCCATGACCTGTATAAAAACACTCGGCCTTCGGCCTCGTGTTTTTATATGGTCATGAAACTCCTCGGTAACTTATAATATCCTTATATTTTACAAGAGGGGGTACTTTATTCACTATATATATCAATCTTTCATCTTTTACAGAGGAACAGGATTATGATCTTTCCTTGATCTCCGACTCATGTCTGAAATCTAAAGAAGTCTCTAACGTCGCCTCTTTCTGAGTGCAATTACTGCGTTTTGCTGTTGGAAGCCAAGATATGCCCTTGGGCTGAGAAATATCCTCAACAGCAGCCTCTCCGGCCAAGATAATGTAATTTCTGGTTAAAGGAGAAGGAAAGGTTAAAACTGAGTAAGGTTGATCAGAAAGGTCCACCTAAACATTCCAGTCAACCCACAAAGTAATGCTGCTCTGAGTTCTCTGTAAAAAGAAACACAGCATTTCTTTCCTTCTATTGTGTACTCATGGGCTTCTGTATCAGACTTCCTGTTTTCAGCTTAAACCTCCAGGGCTAGGGCTTGAGCATGCTCAGTTTGCTCCTCCCCCCTCCCTTCTCTGCTGTAATCTGAGCCCAGAGCTATAAGTGAGCAGGGAGAGACTTGGCCAGGAAGTGATGTCACACCAAACTAATACTGCAGCTGCTATCCTACAAAACAGAAAAGTTTTACTCAGGTATGGTAAAACATTCTACAGAATAAATATAGCATTCTAGCTTGCACTATTGTAGCTTATCTATTGGCAATAAAATGCCTCCGTAGCTTTCCTTCTCCTTTATAGTTATATTTCAACCTTGTATCATGGACAGACATGAGAGTTGGTTCATGGGAATTCAATGTGGATATTTAGGTGGAAGTCAAACTTATCACCTCTGTGCGTAGAATAGACAATCCTGTTGTAAATGTGTTGGAAGCAAAAGCAAATTGTTGGCCTATATGACAGGTATAGGATCCGTTATCTGGAAACCCATTCTCCAGAAAGATCTGAATTACAGAAAGGCTGTCTCCCAGAGACTCTAATTTAATCAAATCATTCACATTTTTTAAAATGATTTCCTTTTTCTCTGTAATGATAAAACACTCAGTACCTTGTACTTGATTCCAACTAACATATAATTAATTCTTATTGGAGGCAAAACGATTCTATTTGGTTTCATTAATGTTTAAAGGGGTGGTTCACCTTTAAGTTAACTTTTAGTATGTTACAGAATGGCCAATTCTAAGCAACTTTTCAATTGGTCTTCATTATTTATGTTTTATAGATTTTTAACAATTTGCTTCTTTCTTCTGACTCTTTCCAGCTTTCAAATGGGGGGGTCACTGACCCCATGTAAAAACAAAAGTTCTGTAAGACTACAAATATACTGTTATTGCTACTTTTTATTACTCATATTTCTGTTCAGTCGCTCTCCAGTCTCTTATTCAAATCAGTGTTTGTAATTTGGACCCTAGAAACCAGACTGATGAAAATACAAACTGGAAAGCTGTTGAATAAAAAGGTAACTAACTCAAAAACCACAAATTATAAAAAATTAAAGCCAGTTACAAATTGTCTTAGAATATCAGTCTCTATATCATACGAAAAGTTAAATCAAATGTGAACAACCCCTTTAAGTAATATTTCTTAGCAGACTTAAAGGGACGGTTCACCTTTAAGGTGACCTTTAGTATGCTATAGAATGATCAATTCAAAGCAACGTTTTAATTGGTTTTCATTATTTATTTTATATAGTTTTATGGTTATCTGCCTTTTTCTTCTGACTCTTTGCTGTTTTCAAATGGGTGTCGCTGACTCCCTACTAAAACAAACAAATGCTCCGTAAGGCTACACATGTATTGTTATTGCTACTTTTTATTACTGATCCTTCTATTCAGGCCTCTCCTATTCATATTCCAGTCTCTTATTCAAATCAATGCATGGTTGCTAGGGTAAGTTAGACCATAGTTACCAGATTGCTTAAGATGCATATATATATGTATATATATATATATATATATATATATATATATATATATATATATATATATATATATATATATATATATATATATATATATATACAATACTGATATGGGACCTGTTATCCAGAATGCTCTGGACCTGAGGTTTTCCCGGATAACAGATCTTTCTATAATTTGGATCTTCATACATTAAATAAACCCAATTGGCTGGATTTGCTTCCAACAAGGATTAATTATATCTTAGTTGGGATCAAGTACAAGCTACTGTTTTATTATTACACAGAATAAGGATTCATTGGATCAAATGAAGTCTATGGTAGACAGCCTTTCCACAATTCGGAGCTTTCAGGATAACAGGTTTCTGGATAACAGATCCGATATAGGTATTTTTACCAATATATATGTAAAATATCTTTTCTATTTTGGTGTTTTTCTCCCAGTGTTCTCTGCCCTTTCCAAAAACAGACCAGGGAGGAATCACTATCACATATCCACCTTGTGCTCCCTCTTTAAGTAAAAGGCACCCCCAAAGCTAGAGGCGCAGCCACAAACACAAGTGAGATTTTGTTTTTAGATTCTGTTTGGCTTTATACAGCAATAGACACAGCCAGATCAATTACTATTGAGAGCTTTGTGCTCCAGCGACTGCACGAAACATCACATTCCGAGCTCTCAGCGATCAATGTTGGATAACACCGAGGGCAGGTGTCGGTCTTCAGACACGAGATCGGACTTTTTGATTTGCATTTAAGAACGTCACTGAACACTTTTACAATCCTCGCACGTAGACGTGCCAGCTCTTAGGTGAAAAGATACCAGAGCTGCAGAATCTCGGTTATACTTCTTCTTTGTTTATATCATTGCCTTTAATTCACAGTTTTACTGGCTGAATGTGTCAAATACCAACCAGCTGACAAACCCCACTCACATAGTAGTTTTAAGGCTTTAAAGAATCGGGTGGCAGGAGAGAAGAACAGAGAAGAGCAAAAATAAGGAAGAGAATGCAAAGAAGATTTATGTCTCTTTTTCTTTCCTATTTATAACACTGGCATCAATTTTCTGTTTATAAGCTCAGTGTATAAAATAACAGCAGACACAGTGTAACTGTTTTAGTGCCCTATAGAATCAAGAAGCAGAAGAGAAGAGATATAATAAGCACTCCGTATCGTGACTATATAAATAAATGATGATGATGATAATAAAATTTATAAGAAATAATTGGGGTTTTTTTCTTCCTTTCCCCTCTGTTTAGGACATTATTAACATTATTTTTTAGTTTGACATGGATGGGACCTGTTATCCAGAATGCACCTGGGCTTTTCTGGATAAGGGGTATTTCCATCATTTGTATTTCCATACCTTAAGATCTGAGATCATTTAAACATTACTGTAACCCAATAGGATTGTTTTGCCTCCAATAAAGATTAATTATAACCTGGGATCAAGTACAAGGGACTGGTTTATTATTACAGATTAAAAAGGAAATCATGTTGAAAAATGTGGATTATTTGGATAAAATGGAGTCTACGAAAGATGGCCTTCCTGTAATTCAGCCCTTTCTGGATAATAGGCTTCTGGATAATGGATTCATTAGCTATACCAGCTAAGAATGCAATTTAACAGCCGGGTCGCAACCCCACTGACAATGCAGTGTAGGTAATGTGGTTTAACTGTACCAGTGCCCTAAAGCATCAGGGGGCAGAAGAATGGCAGAGACAGTGGCGCAACTACTGGGGGAGCAGGGGGTGCGAGCGGGCCAGGCAGGGGTGCTTCGCCAATGAGGTGAGTTGAGGCTGTCGCCTCAGGTGGCAGAACCCCACTAGGTACCAGGGGCAGCAAAAAAGCGAATTTCTGGGGGGGGGGGGATCGCCCTTGGGGCCAGGCTGCGCGTCCTGCGCCAGGGCCCGCCCCCCTCTAGTTACGTTTCTGGGCAGAGAAGATATTAGGGAAGAGAATGAATAGAAGAGAAGAAACATGTAGAAAGAAAGAAAGATACGTTTACATTCCCTAAAGAATCAGAAGACAGAAGAAAGACAGAGAAGGAATTAGGAGGAGAATGAATAGAAGAAACATATAGAAAGAAAGATAAGTTCAAATTCCCTAAAGAATCAGGGGGGCAGAAAAGTGAAAATTTGTGTGTTTGTTTCTATCATTACAAACTGGAAGAGAAGAAACATATAGAAAGAAAGAAAGAAAGAAAGAAAGAAAGAAAGAAAGAAAGAAAGAAAGAAAGAAAGAAAGAAAGAAAGAAAGAAAGAAAGATTTAAATGCCCCAAAGAATCAGGGGGCAGAAGAATGGCGGAGAGGAGATTAGGAAGAGAATGAATAGAAAAGAAGAAAAAGAAAGAAAGAAAGAAAGAAAGAAAGAAAGAAAGAAAGAAAGAAAGAAAGAAAGAAAGAAAGAAAGAAAGAAAGAAAGAAAGAAAGAAAGAAAGAAAGATAAGTTTAAATGCCCTAAAGAATCAGGGGGTAGAAGAATGGCAGAGAGGAGATTAGGAAGAGAATGAATAGAAAAGAAGAAAAAGAAAGAAAGAAAGAAAGAAAGAAAGATTTAAATGCCCCAAAGAATCAGGGGGCAGAAGAATGGCGGAGAGGAGATTAGGAAGAGAATGAATAGAAAAGAAGAAAAAGAAAGAAAGAAAGAAAGAAAGAAAGAAAGAAAGAAAGAAAGAAAGAAAGAAAGAAAGATAAGTTTAAATGCCCTAAAGAATCAGGGGGTAGAAGAATGGCAGAGAAGGGATTAGGAAGAGAATGAATAGAAGAGAAGAAACATATAGAAAGATAAGTTAAATTTCCCTAAAGAATCAGGGGGCAGAAAAGTGAAAAAAAGTGAAGTTTAATTTGTGTGTTTCTTTGTATCATTACAAACTGGAACAGTATGGACTGTTTATCATAAAGCATCACACACACACGTATGTCCCTCATTCAAGCACCCAGATAGCAGCTTCATGTTTATACCCCAATCCTACACTTCTTGGGAAATACAGAGGGCTCCCTGTCAGTATCAGATTAACTCTTATAGCCAATCCTCTCTCTCTGCCAGTCTCCTAAAAATGGCAGCTTTCTTTAAGCAGACCTGCTCCTAATAGTAGGAACATCGGTGCATTGATAGTAGTGATCCGATGTAATTAAGATCCACTATCCAAGCTCCAATACACAGAGAAATAGAATACTGGATAATGCAATGGGCATAGCAACGTGGTGCATCATACCGATGGGCAGTAATGGCTCATGTTCAATAATATTTCATACATCAAGAGGATGTTTTTAGGGGCTGTTGGGATAGTTGAAGAAACATGATATTTATACTTAAAGGGGTTGTTCACCTTTGTTGTTAACGTTTACTATGATGTAGAGAGGGATATTCTAAGATATTTTGCAATTGGTTTTCAATTTGTATTATTTGTAGTTTTTTTGTTACTTAGCTTTTTATTCAGCAGCTCTCCAGTTTGCAAGTTTAGCAAACTTGTTGCTAGGGTCCAAATTACCCTAGAAACCATGCTTTGATTTGGATAGGACACTGGAATATGAATAGGAGAGGTATGAATAGAAAGTAATAAAAAATAGAAATAAAAATACATTTGTAGCCTTACAGAGCATTTTTTAAGATGCAGTCAATGACCCCCATTTGAAAGCTGGAAAGAGTCAGAAAAGAACGCAAGTAATTAAAAAAAACTATAAAAAAGAAAGAATGAAGACCAATTGAAAAGTTGCTTCGAATTTGGCATTCTATAACATACCAAACGTTAACTTTTAGGTGAATCACCCCTTTAACAGCAGCTTTCAGAAACTGGACCGGAAATAAAATATAATAAAGGAATAAAATGACTGTGTGCCTTAACTTAATCACTCGTCATAGAAGGGATGATAGAAGGGTCCCCGCGGTCTAAATTATCTTATTATTTGTAGACTATGGTTTAAAGATCAACAAGGTGCCCTGGGCAGTGGAGGAATTCCTACATTTTAGGTGGTCCAACCTGCAGACCTGTTGAACTGCAAACCCCTAGCCTACTGAGACTTGTAGCTCGACAACAGATGGAGCAGCATAAGTTGACACTTGGGGGGCACATTTACTAAGGGAATTCAAAGTGAATTTTCGAATTCAAAAACTTAGAATTTGGAAGTAATTTTTGGGTACTTCGACCATCGAATAGGCCAAAATGCTTTGACTATTCGATAAGGATGCACCGAATCCACTTTTTTGGATTCGGCCGAACCCCCGAATCCTTCGTGAAAGATTCGGCCGAATACCGAACCGAATCCGAACCCTAATTTGCATATGCAAATTAGGGGTGGGAAGTGGAAAAAAATGTACTTCCTTGTTTTCTGACAAAAAGACACGCAATTTCCCTCCCCGCCCCTAATTTGCATATGCAAATTAGGATTTGGATTTGGTTCGGCCAGGCAGAAGGATTCGGCCGAATCCGAATCCTACTGAAAAAGGCCGAATCCTGGCCGAATCCCGAACCGAATCCTGGATTCGGTGCATCCCTACTATTCGACCATTCGATAATCGAAGTACTGTGTCTTTAAAAAACTTTGACTTCGACACTTTGCCACCTTAAACCTGCCGAATTGCTATGTTAGCCTATGGGGACCTCCTAGAACCTATAGCCAGTATTTGGCTAAGTTTTGAGAAGTCGAAGGATTTTTTTGTAAAATAGTACGATCGTACGATTAAATCGTTCGATTCGAAGTACGATCGTACATCCTTCGAATTTGACTTTGAACTAGCCTATTCGATGGTCAAATTTCGACGTTTTTTTCACTTCGAAATTCGACCCTTGATAAATCTGCCCCTTGGAGTAAAATACAAAATATAACTAGAGTGCCTTATATATAACTTAATATATTATATAACAAAATACATAACTAGAATGTCTTATACAATATAATAATAAGTAATTCTGCAATTAAGTTGATACATCGATCATCTGCTTTGCATTTAGACAATCATTGCTATTGACTAAGTTATACCAGATCTTTTGCCCCTAAAGACGTCTCCAGATTCACTTTCTTTCCATTGAAAACCCGGTGAGCCCTGCTGGGTCCTTACCAATGTGAATGGGGTGTTGAGCAGAGTGATGAGTATATCAGCCACGGCCAGGTTGACTATAAACAAGCTGGTTGCAGAATGCATTCGTTTGTTTTTGATGACCACGTGACAGACCAGGACATTCCCGAAAAGCGAGAAAACGATGATAAAAGAGTACGCCACGATCAGCAGGGCTTTCACCATGGGATTCTGAGACTCTGCCCCATATCTCTTCTTCCCCACAAAGCTCTGCCAGTCTGTCAGGTTGTAGTTATTCCAGGAGAAGAAACCAGTGATGTTGGGAATTTGGAAGGAGCCCTTCAGACTGGCGTTGGAATGCAAACTTTCTGATCTTTTCAGTGCGCTGCTCAGACAAAGCAAGAAGAGCCACAGGAGTTGAGAGACCATTGCTACAGAGCTTCTGCTTTTATGGGTAATGCTGTTGGTCTATTCCCACAGAAAGAAGGCATTGCATGCCCTAGAATTAATCTTCTTGGCTGAAAGGCTAACACCATGCCACTTTATCACACAGGGAGAGACAGACGTTGTCTTGAGAGCTCTGCCATAAAGAGACTCTGATCCCCTCTCTGAATCTTTCTGATTCTCCAGCAGCAACACGTTTTTATTACAAGTACAACGGCTGCTGGAGAAAATCCCATCTCATTGGGCTGGAACTCATTTTCAAGTCTGACGTGCTGAATACTCCCACTTCATCGTCCCTCCTGAGCCTTCTCATAGCAGATACAATAAAGGCTATAATAATAATAAGCAGAATGAGAAGCAGAGAGACAGCAGCATCCCAGCACTCTCTACAATATCCCAAATCACTGTACGGAGCTCAGCAAAGGGAAGAGGTGTAAATAATATATCAACGGAGGAGCTGTGTTTCCACGGATCACTGAAATATGTCTCTTCATATTGTGTGTCATGAATCATTTTGAGATATGGGAACAAAAAAGTCTAAACCCAAGTACAGGTATGGGACCTATTATCTGGAATGCTCGGCACCTGGGGCTTTCCGGATAATGGATCTTTCTGTAATTTGGATCTTCATACCTCAAGTCTGCTAGAAAATAATTGAAACATTAAATAAACCCAATAGGCTGGTTTTGCTTCCAATAAGGATTAATTATTATCTTTATTATTCTTTTTATTGTAAATATTCTTTTTATTGAGTTTGCAATAAAATAAATAAATAAATTGACATGACTATTTGACAAACACATACATATGTCTATGCAAATCCATGCAAATGATGTTCAAAAAATCACTGTATGGAGCTCAGCAAAAGGGAAGAGGTGTAAATAATACATCGACCTTTAAGTCTACTAGAAAATCATGTAAACATTAAATAAACCCAATAGGCTGGTTTTGCTTCCAATAAGGATTAATTATATCTTAGTTGGGATCAAGTACAAGCGACTGTTTTATTATTACACAGAAAAAGGCAATCATTTAAAAAAATTGGATTATTTCAATAAAATGAAGTCTATGGGAGATGACCTTTCTTTAATTCTGAGCTTTTTGGATAACGAGTTTCCAGATAACTGATCCCAGCAAATTTCCGAATGAGTCAGTTTTCATTGTTCAGCTTCTCATCTATTTGCTTATGTTGCTGTAAATGTATTTACACTTTTTATGGGGAAATGAAAACAGTTAATTGTATCACAAGACCTTTTCATAGAAACCTCAATACTGCTTTCCAGGTCTCTTGTTGGACCACATTTGCCCTCTGAGCTGACACTCTCCTGCTTCCTGTTCAGTGCCAATTTTTAGGGAAGATGGTGAGAATATTTGCCCTTGGCTAACAACCTCTAATGGATCCTTTTGTTTGTCTAGTAGTGAAGACAATAAACCAGATGTGCTGTTGTCCTTATTTAAAGTTAAAATTATATATATTACACAGTATTGAATTGTTTTATTTCCAACCTGGGGCATTTGACCTACTGGCTACAACTCCTCTGTATCGTCCTATAACAACCAAAGGATCTCAGGATGAGCACTGAAACCTGTAGTTCATCCTCAGCAGGGCCCCAACTGGGGGTAGGCAGAAGAGGTATGTGCTAATAGGAGCAACTGCAGGGGGTACTAGACATGTACTGTACCTCTTCTATCTGCCTAACCCTAGTTCAGGGGCTATGTTACATCACCTCAGCAACCTTACTGGTTGGGTGGGATCAGCCAGTCAGGACTTACATTGCTCTTTATAAGCCCAGTCCTCATCAAGTCCTGAGCATCAGCGGCATTTCCCTTGTGTTCCTTGCTCTGGTTCCTACTCTTTGTCCTTCCCTTGTTCTCACTCTGGTCCTGGTCTTTATGCCTCCTCCTCCTCTACCTCTGGTTCTTTGTCACTCTGCCCTTATCCTTTGACTCTTCACCCTCATCACCCTCAACTTATTCCTGTACCTTGTCACCCCTTTTTGGCTCATATCTAACCAGTGCCAGTCCCTGCCTGAAGGACTTACACCCTTCCCACCTTCTCCTCTTTAGAGATCCCTTACTTATCCCTCATACAAGACTCAAATTTTAATTAAACAAACAAAAATGGTGCCTCTCCTATGTGATATAAATTTGAATGGGATCTAAACCCAAAACAACACAGTGAGTCCATTATCTCTTATTTTACTTTTGTGAATTTTTTTTTCATTCTAAAATAACCTGAAAACATATCGAACTTGAATGTGTGCATATTTATTAAAAAACCTGAATCTAGTAAAACTTGATCAATTAAAAAGAAGAAAATACTGCAAATTTGCATTGCACTAATACTTTTCAGTAGGTTTATCAGCTCAAAAACATTAAAAATATTGAATTGAAAAACCTGCCTAAATTTTGCCATTGACATCTACATGAACTCTCTAAATGTCATATGGTGAATTTTTGCATTTAAGTTCTTCCATTTTTTTGCACTTAATAAACAACTAATTTCTTTTCTTGAGAAGGTGAGCAAGGACCTTGATTCTGGGATGGCAGTGGATGCGATTTACTTAGACTTTGCTAAAGCATTTGATACAGTGCAACACAGAAGGTTACTGGTTAAATTAGGGAATGTTGGCCTGGAACATAGTATTTGTACCGGGATAGAGAACTGGCTAAAAGATAGACTACAAAGAGTGGTGGTAAATGGAACATTTTCTAATTGGACCAGTGTTGTTAGTGTTGTACCGCAGGGCTCTGTACTAGGTCCCTTGCTTTTCAACTTGTTTATTAATGACCTGGAGGTGGCCATTGAAAGTACTGTTTCTATATTTGCAGATGATACTAAATTGTGCAGAATTATAGGTTCCATGCAGGATGCTGCCACTTTGCACAGTGATTTGTCTAAGTTGGGAAACTGGGCAGCAAACTGGAAAATGAGATTCAATGTTGATAAATGCAGGTTATGCACTTTGGCAAAAATAATATAAATGCAGGTTATACACTAAATGGCAGTGTGTTGGGAGTTTCCTTAAATGAGAAGGATCTTGGGGTTTTTGTAGATAACAAGTTGTCTAATTCTGGGCAGTGTCATTCTGTGGCTACTAAAGCAAATAAAGTTCTTGCATAAAAAAGGGCATTAACTCAAGGGATGAAAACATAATTATGCCTCTTTATAGGTCCCTGGTGAGGCCTCATCTGGAGTATGGGGACAGTTTTGGACTCCAGTCCTTAAGAGGGATATAAATGAGCTGGAGAGAGTGCAGAGACGAAGTCAGTGCCGGGCCAAGCCGGCTGGGTACCCTAGGTAACCCAGTCGGCTACGTCGCCCACTCCTCAAGCATTTGTGCGCATGCGCTGAAGCGCGTAGGTGCGCATGCACGGAAACGCGTACGTGCGCATGCACGGAAGCGCATACGTGGGCATGCACACAAGTGCACACCGGGGATGCTAAGGCTGTGGAGACTCAAGCGCACAAGCGTGTGTGGGCGGAAGAGAGCAGGTACGCGCCGAAGAGGAGGAACTGCCAGGGTCTGAGCTAGGGGAAGGCGGAATAAGAGGTATGTGCCTGGCGCCCCAAAACCTTTGTGCCCTAGGCACGTGCCTCTTCTGCCTAACCCTAGTTCCGGCCCTGGACTAAGTGCAACTAAACTGGTTAGACGGAGGGAAGACTTAAATTATGAGGGGAGACTGTCAAGGTTGGGGTTGTTTTCTCTGGAAAAAAGGCGCTTGTGAGGGGACATGATTACACTTTACAAGTACATTAGAGGACATTATAGACAAATAGCAGGGGACCTTTTTACCCATAAAGTGGATCACCGTACCAGAGGCCTCCCCTTCAGACTAGAAGAAAAGAACTTTCATTTGAAGCAACGTAGGGGGTTCTTCACAGTCAGGACAGTGAGGTTGGGGAATGCACTGCCGGGTGATGTTGTGATGCTGATTCAGTTAATGACTATAAGAGGGACTTGGATGATTTCTTGGACAGACATAATATCAAAGGCTATTGTGATACTAAACTCTATAGTTAGTATAGATATGGGTATATAGAATTTATGTGAGAGTAGGGAGGGGTGTGTGTATGGATGCTGGGTTTTCATTTGGAGGGGTTGGATTTGATGGACTTTTTTCAACCTGATTTAACTCTGTAACTAACTAACTATGTAACTAAAGAATTAGAAATCGTGGGTTTTATCGCAAAAACATATGAATTGTGGTAAAAGTTTGAATTTGAACATAATTGCTCAATAATTGTTGATAATTGATCAGCTGTGGTAATATAACAGAAGAGAAAAACATTTTTCAATATACATTCATTACATTTTTTGAACAAACATGAACACACAGAAACACAAGTTTCACTTTCTTAGCATCCAGCCTGGCCCGTCAAAGGTGTTTAGCGAATAAAAAGCAAATTAAAAGCTTAATGTACCTCCAAATATTCCATCTGGCTATTTTAGGATTTAGACCAGGAGTCCCCAACCTTTTTTACCCATGAGCCACATTCAATTGTAAATCAAATAGGGGGGAGGCAGATAAGGGCTGTGATTGGCTATTGGTAGCCCCTATAAACTCACAGCCTACAGGAGGTTCCTATTGGCAGTACACCTGGTTTTCATGCAACTAAAACTTGCCTCCAAGCCTGGAATTCAAAAATAAGCACCTGTTTTGAGCCCACTGGGAGCAACATCCAAGGGGTTGGTGAGCAACATATTGGGGATGACTGATTTAGACTATTCCCAACATTGCCCATTAAGACTGATGGTGTCCCCCTGATAATAAAACTCCTTGTATATATTTCTCCTGATGAATGGTACAAATATAGAACAGTTGTAATTACGTCAGGTTAGCTTATTAGTATTTAGTTAACAGGAATCGAATTAGCAATTAGCTTATTCTGACACGCACCGATTGGCATTTACTCCTAGATGGTTTAATAGAGTAAATGCTTCAGTTTGTGATCACACACAGACAGGGATTCACAAAGGCTTACAAAAATACACAAAGGCATGTCCACAAACACACACGTCGACCCACAGAGTCACCAAAACCTCAAACACAGACACACAGGAACAATCTGAAACTGGCCTCATATGTTATTATCCAGTAGTTGGACCTGACCACTAAAGAAGCCAAATAGTTATATTGAACAGATCAGTAGAGCTGAGAAAAACTGGATTATGGGAAGCTCAGACCAACTCTAACTAAAGTCTACAAACACTATATAAATATCCTGTCCAACATCTCACACCCAAACCAAGGGCACTGATATGATGTTGTTCCTTCCTTTGCTGCTATAACAACCTCTACTCTTCTGGGAAGATTCCCACTAGATGTTGGAACATTGTTTGTGGAATTTACTTCAGCCACAAGATCAATAGTGATATTGGGGGATCAGATCTGGTATGGAAGAAGGCAGACCTTTTGATGGCTAGGGGACCAGGAGATATTGAAGTTCTATATATATTTTAGGGATGCACCGAAGCCTGGATACGGTTGGGAATTCGGCCAAGATTCGGCCTTTTCAGCAGGACTCGGCCAAATCCTTCTGCCCAGCTGAACCGAATCCTAATTTGAATATGCAAATTAGGGGCAGGAGGGAAATCATGTGACTTTTTGTCATAAAACAAGGAAGTAAAAAAAATTTCCCCTTCCCACTCCTAATTTGCATATGCAAATTAGGGTTCCGATTCGGTTCGATATTCGGCCAAATCTTTCACAAAGGATTCGGGGGTTCGGCCGAATGCAAAATAGTGGATTCGGTGCATCCCTGATATATTTGTAACCCCATCTAGGTTATTCCAGACCTTGTCCGGCTAGAAAACAGAGAATTGGTTACATTTGACCCTCTCTCCACAGGATGGGCCTTTGGTACACGAAAGAGTGAAGGAATGGTGTTGTTTAACAGCAACAGGCTTTACTCTCTTAAAGCACAAATCAGGGTTTTATACTCACAATCCTCTGAGGTTTATCATATACATAATTAGTAATGAATGGAGGGCACACCAGAAAAAGTTCAAAGGTTAATTGGAGGTGCAGAAACAATTGTTACCCCTACTTAAGGTAACTAACAGCACTAATTCATCCACATGTTCGCACACTCAAAGTAAAAACAACTTGGCAAAAAAGGTGGTTTGAGAGTAAATTTTTACTATTTGTTCAAAAAAGCATTTAATACAAACAATGCCTTACAATATGGCATAATATTCACAATGTTTTAAAGGTAAGTATCAACCACCCATTAGTTATATACAGCAAAAAAAGAAGACAGCAAGGGAGCGGATACACCTACCAGAAAAATGAGAATGACCCCAACGTTTCGGCACCAAGGCCTTTGTCAAGGGGATTCCCCTTGACACAGGCCTTGGTGCCGAAACGTTGGGGTCATTCTCATTTTTCTGGTAGGTGTATCCGCTCCCTTGCTGTCTTCTTTTTTTGCTGTATATAACTAATGGGTGGTTGATACTTACCTTTAAAACATTGTGAATATTATGCCATATTGTAAGGCATTGTTTGTATTAAATGCTTTTTTGAACAAATAGTAAA
Organism: Xenopus laevis; assembly: GCF_017654675.1. NCBI lineage: Eukaryota > Metazoa > Chordata > Amphibia > Anura > Pipidae > Xenopus > Xenopus laevis. The sequence continues at coordinate 156,903,188 of NC_054374.1, read as the reverse complement.
AATTTACTCTCAAACCACCTTTTTTGCCAAGTTGTTTTTACTTTGAGTGTGCGAACATGTTTATCATATACATGTCAGGTAACATCACAGTTTTTCAGAACCTGCACCTTGTGACATCCCTGTGGAGATAGGGTTCCATATTGGATAGATACACCTTCAGGATCTCTGCACCGTGACCTGGATCCTCACACAGGGAATCAGGGAAATCACTAACCTTACATCCATATCAGACTGTGATCCCTACACTACATTCCAGTGTTGCCTGTCAGCAACAGCCTTGCTATCCCTCCTAGTTGGAGCCAGGCTGCTCTTGCTAAACTAGTTCTATCTGCCTCACTTTCTTTCAAGGGGTCCCTGTATCCCCGACTTCACCAAGGACTTCCCTTTACTGTGGCCTAAGCTCTAGGCTCCCATTGCCATCTACTCCCTCCTGGAGTTGCAGGGAAAAGATAAAGCCCCAACCTCTGCCCAGCACTATACGTATATACACAAGTGTGGCAGGAACTAGTCAACAGCCTCGGGGCCTGCGATGCTCTGATTGGTTACAGGTTGGCCTTTGAAAACATCCATCTAACTACTAGATATGGTCTAGCCATGTGAACACTTAATGGCTCTGGCAGGGGCGATTTTGGGGCCCAGATGCTGCTCCACCTCTCCCGCTCCTGTTTAAAAATCAGAGTTGGATTGGCTGCATCGTCAGCGCATTGAGCGCAATTGCACTCTCTGCACTAGTGGAGCCAGAAATTCAGCTCTTAAAGTTACAAGAGGAGGCTTTGTGCTGCCCCTTGTAACCGGCCACTCGGGTCTGGTTATTTTAAGTCCTACTATTGGAATACAAAATTGAAAAGCCTAAACTGGGTGTAAGTGAGCGAGAGAAAGCAGTTCGTACAACAAACAAGAAAAAGCAACTGTCACATAGTAGCTGCCACCTTATAAGAAGCCATTGTGTAAGATGAGTTAATTACACAATTTCTTTACATTAGGGATACCATACCCTTTTATATCAACCCAATCATTTTTAGGCAACATAACAAGCAATAACCCTGGACAATGACTGATTGATTAGCCAAGGTATTACTGTCTCTGGGATATTGAGATAATGTTATTCCCTTTATCTTTCCAGCTGCTAGTTTTTATATTTGTGTCCTTATGAATTAAAAATTATGTCATGTTGTAATGATTATATATCACCTTGCTCTGTATGATAACTCATGGTGACATTGTATTTATGCCTCCAATGGCCAATCAGTGCAGCTCAAAAACAGCTGTAGGGCTGTATAGATATTTTTAGTAATTTATTAGTTGTTTATTGAATAGTCACACGTGTGCATATTTTATCTTTGATATAATATTGAATAAGCAGATTTTTCACTGATTCTTCCAATCAGCTTTGGCCTCGCTCCAATATATACACTTATGAAGTACAGTTAAATCTGGATTAGTGGCAAATATCTGCCTAAATAAGGACATCAAGCTTCCTGCATTAAATGCATTTCTTTGTTTCCTTACTCCATTAGTTACCCCAGTGACCATTAGGGCAGGACTCCACGGACGATTCCGGGCGCGATCCGACGCACTGCGCAAAAACGCAGGCGTCACGTCGGAAATATGGATTGTGTTGCAGCGTTGATGCGTCACGACTGTCAGATGCAGATGCTGCACACTGCGTCTGCATCCATCAGTCGTGTTGCGTCGCATCAACAATGCGACACAATCCGACAATAGCATTATTTATCTTATTTCCGTTGTATCCGATGTGAGGCCTGCGTTTTTGCGTCCGTGGAGTCCTGCCCTAAATCATAATTATTCTAAGGATATACTTCTGATTGAATTAAGATTTTTTTTATTACAGGTATGGGACATTTATTTAAAATGCTCGGGACCTGGATAAGGGATCTTTCCATAATTTGGATCTTCATACCTTAAGTCTACTAGAAAATCATGTAAACATGAAATAAACCCAATAGGCTGGTTCTGCTTCCAATAAGGATTAATTATATCTTAGTTGGGATCAAGTACAAGCTACTGTTTTATTATTACATAGAAAAATGAAATCATTTTTAAAAATTTAGATGATTTGGATAAAATGGAGTCTATGGGAGACGGCCTTTCCATAATTTAGAGCTTCCAGATAATGGATCCCATACCTGTATTTATCACTCTATTGAGACCCTCTCTTATACATATTCCCTTTTGTCATTCAAACCACTACTTGTTTGCTAGGGAATCCTAAATACTAAAGTCCTTTAAAACAAATGGGTCATTTGTACATTGTCTTAGAATACAAGTATGGGATCTGTTATCTGGAAAACCATTATCCAGAAAACTCCAAATTACAGAAAGGCCGTCTCCCCTAGACTCCGTTTTATCCAAATAATCAAAATTTTTAAAAGTGATTTTCTTTCAGTGAAACGTCTTCAATGATTACTCAGCAAGTCCAGTTGTTTTAGAATTACTTATACTAGATTTACCATGACTTGGATAAATGGAAATCTTCATAGTCAATAAAACAGCACCTTGTAATTGATCCCAACTAAGATATAATTAATCCTTATTAGAAGCACTTGATGTACTTGTAGACTTAAAGGAGAAACAAACCCCTTATTAAAAAAAAACCCTACCCCACATAGATCCCCTCCCTCCTCCCCCCAGCCTAGCTGCTACCCGAGCAAATGCCCCTAACTTTTTACTTACCCTTCAGTGCAGATTCAGGGATTGGAGTTCATGGCAGCCATCTACTGGGTCTATGGTAATCTGAGAACGAAACTGACGTGGTGGCGCATGCAAAAGAGCTTACAATCCAAGGGAAGGGAATAAGACAATGTCAGGTTATTATTACAACTACCCTAACTGTGTATCACATAAAATACCTACTAGCACCATTTGTTCTAAGCAATACGAGTTGTTCCTGAGCAAGTGCTGATGGGTTATCAGTCTCCAGGAGAGTCACGGCTAGAGCTGACAAATTACAGGCTGCTTCACTATAACTGGTGAAAAAGAATATGAAGCCTGAGAGCTGAACAGCCTGTCATTTCTCACATTCAGTGGGGAGACCGTTGCATTAGGGAAGAGGTTCCCAATCTGCAGGGTTGGCCCTTCTAGAGGTGTTGGAGCAGTGACATTAACCCCAATTATATTTTCTAACTTAGATTTTGGCTGCCTCGATTTTGTTCACCTTTAAGTTAACTTTTAGTATATTACACAATGGCCAATTGTAATCAACTATTCAATTGGTCTTCATTATTTTATAGTTTAGTTATTATTTTCCTTCTTCTTCTGACTCTTTCCGGCTTTCAAATGTGGGTCACTGACCCCATCTAAAAAACAAATTCTCTGTACAGCTACAAATGTATTGTTATTGCTACTTTGTATCACTCATCTTTCTATTCAGGCCTCTCCTATTCCTATTCCAGTCTCTTATTCAAATCTGCGCATGGTTGCTGGGGTAATTTGGACCCTAGCAACCAGATGGCCAAACTGCAAACTGGAGAGCTGATGAATAAAGAGCTAAATAACTAAAAAAAACACAAATGATAAAAAATGAAAACCAATTGCAAATTGTCTGAGAATATCCCTCTCAACATCTCTACATCACTAATTGTTAATTTAAAGGGCAAACGACTCCTTTAAGCATCTGTCTGTCTGACAAAACAACTTCAGATCAACGGCTCGGGGCTCAGGTGAGGCCCCACATACTATTAGGCTTCCCAGCTTCATCCAGATTGCACATTGCTGTTGCTCTCAGTAGGAGACACAAGGGACAAGTAAAAACAGTGGCCCATAGTGAAGTAGAAGACCCTTGTACTGGTGCAACCTCTGGTATGTGCTATCACTTGGCTAAAACCAGCACCCATTCCATTGTTTGCCCTTTATATGTGTAAGGCATTGTAGACGCATATCGTCATATCGACCCCCAAAATGTCTTGTATCTAGGCAGTCCTTCACTGACCTGATTCCATTCTGATACTTATTTAAAGGAGAACTAAACTCTAAAAATGTATTAAATTCATGAATAATATTCAATCATATATTGATCTTATTGATCCAGCCTAAAGTTTAGCATCTCTACAGTAGTATAAGTTGTCACCGTTTTCCTTTTTAGATTTTGTTAGGAGTGTCTGTGACTCGCACATGCTCAGTGGGCTCTGAGCAGCTGTTGAGAAGCTAAGCTTAGGGCTCGTCACTAATTATCCAGCAGAAAATAAGGTTCCCCTGTAATATAAGATGATGCTACAGGGCTGATTATTAAATTCTGATGCTAATTGTACTGGTTTCTGTGCTGCCATGTAGTAATTATCTGTATTAATTACTAATCAGCCTTATATTGTGATATTTCTATGTGTACTGTATATTGTGAGTGGGTCCCTAAGCTCAGTAAGTGACAGCAGCACAGAGCATGTGCAGTGAATCAGCAGAAAAGAAGATGGGGAGCTACTGGGGCATCTTTGGAGACACAGATCTCCAATATACTTTAATTTAAGGATGCACCGAATCCAGGATTTGGTTCAGGGTTTTGGCCTTTTTCAGCAGGATTCGGATTTGGCCGAATCCTTCTGCCCAGCCGAACCAAATCCTAATTTGCATATGCAAATTAGGGGTGGGGAGGGAAACCGCGTGACTTTTTGTCACAAAACAAGGTAAAAAATGCTTCCCCCTTCCTACCCCTAATTAGCATATGCAAAATAAGGTTTCCGATTTGGTTCGGTATTTGGCCGAATCTTTTGCGAAGGATTCGGGGGTTCGGCCAAATCCAAAATATTGATTTTGGTGCATCCCTACTTTAATTAAAAAATGTCTACCGTTATTATAAGAAATCTGACTGTAAGCAGTGAAATTGTCCCTTCATTTAGTACTATAGACAGAAATATTCAGATGGTCCCTAACAATCATACTTATGAACAGCAGGGGGAGCCCCCGCCTTACTTCCCAGCCATGCAGAACTCAAGCAGCTTTGTTTGTTTCCCTGTAGAGCAGTTGGCGACTGTGTAGAGATTTGTATTGGATTTTATTTTGCCTTTACATCCCCTTTACTGTTTCCAACTCCAGCTGCAGGGACAAAGATCATGGAGCCAGATTTAAACAGATAAACTGGGATTCTATTTGGAGGATTATTTTGCTGCAGCCACTGGTTCTGCAGAGTTGGGGAAAGTTTGTATTAAACAATACAAAAACTATAAAATCCACATTAGATTATTATTATTAGTCTTGCTGTATCGGCTTCTGGAAGATATTATTTGACTTGTGCTGTTTTGATCATTTATGACGATCCCTAAGCAGCCCAGACCACACTGAGCATGTGCACAGTCTCTGTCTTACAAAGATGTATAACAAAGTTACAAGATGGTGACCCCCTGTGGCCAACTTTGAAAGCATAAATTATTTGTTTCATTAGACTTGTGGTGCAGTAAGTTCATGTTTATGTTTAGTATATAAAATACAGCATTTCTAGCCTTATTCTATTTTAGACTTTACTTCCCCTTTAAGCTTTAGTTTTCTTTTAAGAAGTAGCTTTGCTCTGTGGATTGCTATAATTGACCCAGGCCATGCACTGACCCCCAAAGCTACTCCTTCATCTGTAATAAATACAGAATCCCATTGCTGCTTGTGGAATTAGATTTGCAATATCTCACTTGGTTTCCTCCTGCAGTTTCCATTCATCTCAGAGTGTTTGACGAGGCTGTTGACAGACATTCTTTCCCAGGGTCAGAAATAAGCAAATTTTCTTTAAACTGATTTGTGAGAAATCTGACGCTAATAAGGAAAGACTTGGGCATTCTCTGGAGGGCTAGGCATGCACGGTAATACAGATACAGTTGGTCACAGTGAATGGGAGGCAATTGTCTGTTGAATGTATTATGACGTAGATGAGAAATTGTATATATATATGCTAATGAGTATTCCCCTAAGGTTGTTTCTTTTGTTTGAAAACACTGATATGAAACCAGAAAGATAATTAGATGCCTATCATTTTCTGAAGAAAAAAGAACAGCCGTCGGGCTTAAAGGGGCGGCTTACCTTTAAAGGAAAGCTACAGAGGCAGTTTATTGCCAATAGATAAGCCACAACAGTGCAAGCTATAACACTATATTTATTCTGCAGAATGCTTTACCGTACCTTAGTAAACAGCTGTAGAAGTTCTCTCTGTTTGTTTAGGATAGCAGCTGCCATATTAGCTTAGTGTGACATCACTTCCTGCCTGAGTCTCTCCCTGCTCACTCATAGCTCTGGGCTCAGATTACAGCAGGCAGGGGAGGAGGGAGTGGGGAAAAGGGAGGGGGAGTGGGAGAGAGGAACAAACTGAGCATGCTCAAGCCCTAGCCCTGGAGGTTTAAGCTGAAAACAGGAAGTCTGATACAGAAGCCGATGAGTACACAATAGAAGGAAAGAAATGCAGTGTTTCTTTTTTGTATTTATATAGACTTTTCTGATAAAGCTTACTGAATTTTAACCTTTCCTTCTCCTTTAAGTTAATTTTTAGCATGCTATAGAATGGCCAATTCTAACTAACTTTTCAATTGGTCTTCATTATTTATTTTTTTAGAGTTTTTTTAATTCGTTTTTTAATCTTTCTTTGGACTCTTTCCAACTTTCAAATGGGAATCACTGACCCCATCCAAAAAACAAATACTCTGTAAGGCTACACATGTATTGTTATTACTACTACTATTTCTACTATTACTAATCTTTCCATTCAGGCCTTTCCTATTCTGACACTTATTCAAATGAATGCATAGTTGGTAGGGCAATTTGGACCCTAGCCACCAGATTGATAAAACTGCAAGCTGGAGAGCTGCTAAAGAAAAAGCTAAATAACTGAAAAACCACAAAAAAAAACCAATTGCTAATTGTCTCGGGAATATCACTCTCTACATCATACTAAAAGTAATTTCAAAGGTAAACCATCCCTTTGACAAAGAAATATAAGAATTGTTAGGATGAATTGGAAGTTGCTAGTGAAACATCTACAGATCCTAGGGATGCCTACTTTTGTCTTGTTCTAGAACATGCATCTGACCAATAATGGTGCCCAGGTCTTGCCGTACACCAGAACTGCTTTTGTGGGGGTTTTTGAGGGGGGGGGGGGTTATGTTTAATTTCTTCAAGTGGCTACTGCACATGTGGATTATCCAGAGCTGTTGACCTGCCTAATATTGCTCAAGACTTTTGGTGGACCTTGATGGCCAAAAGAGAATGGCGGAGACCTAGAAGATCCTGCTGAGATTGACAGGACTTTGCTAGTGAAACAACGACAGATTCTACTGATATTACTTTTTTCCTGTTTTGGAAGAGGCATCTGATTAAGAATGGTGTCCAAGTCTAGCCTTACACTAAAACTAAAGACTAAAAGACCATCACTGGCATCTTCAGCCATCCTGCCTTACCCCCACTGCTTTCACTGTAATTCTTTTGGGTTTCAGCTCTTATCTACCTGCAAGTTGTTACTGAACATGTAGATTACTCAGAGATGAAACCGCTCAGGATCTTTGATGGTGGCCAAAAGAAGATGGTGTTGTAATGCTAACTTGGGCTATACAGACCAAATGGAGATAAAGGAATACTGTCATGGGGAAAAAAATTTTTTTCAAAATGAATCAGTTAATAGTGCTGCTCCAGCAGAATTCTGCACTGAAATCCATTTCTCAAAAGAGCAAACAGGTTTTTTTATATTCAATTTTGAAATCTGACATGGGGCTAGACATATTGTCAATTTCCCAGCTGCCCCAAGTCATGTGACTTGTGCTCTGATAAACTTCAATCACTCTTTACTGCTGTACTGCAACCCCCTCCCTTTTCCCCCCCAGCAGCCAAACAAAAGAACAATGGGAAGGTAACCAGATAGCAGCTCCCTAACACAAGATAACAGCTGCCTGGTAGATCTAAGAACAACACTCAATAGTAAAAACCAATGTCCCACTGAGACACATTCAGTTACATTGAGAAGGAAAAACAGCAGCCTGCCAGAAAGCATTTCTCTCCTAAAGTGCAGGCACAAGTCACATGACCAGGGGCAGCTGGGAAATTAACAAAATGTCTAGCCCCATGTCTGATTTCAAAATTGAATATAAAAAAATCTGTTTGCTCTTTTGAGAAATGGATTTCAGTGCAGAATTCTGCTGGAGTAGCACTATTAACTGATGAGTTTTGAAAAAAACATGTTTTCCGATGACAGGATCCCTTTAATGTCCAGCTAGTGCTTAGAGCATGGGTTACATGTGACTCAAACACTTCAGGCTAGGGCCTTCGCTAAGTGGAATATTTCAGGTGTGGTGTAGTGTAACTACACCTACCACAGGCTACTGTGCAATAAAGTAGGACATATTGGAATAAATGGATGCCAGGAGGTTCTTGTGGTGAAAACAAAAGGAGTAACATTTTATTTGTTCAAGACAAATATCCCACAGGTTTACTTACAGTCATATGAGGTATAATCAGACATAACATCATAGACTAGGACAGGTGGACGAGACAGCTGAGGAATGTGACTCCCATAAGGATATAGTCAAGTAGTAAAGGAATTCCTTCAGGCAGATGTACCTTGAAAGTGGTCAGGATTCCACCCAGCAGAGTGGTCAGGGAGGAGTCTAAGCCTGATGCCCTATCCACTGTTGTCCCTTCACTAAAGGCAATCTAGGAGCCATGGGAAGCTACTTCCTGCTACAGATCCTTGATGGAGCACACAACTGCTCTTAATATCTGTATTCTCTATCTCACTCTCCTAGAGAGTCTATGACAGTTCTAATCCTGTCTCTATCTAACCTCGTTCACGGGGTTCCCTGGTCCCCGACTCTAAAGGTACTGGTCCCTTTAGGGCAATGGCTTTACTGGGCCTTGGTGTACCCAGGCTCAATGAGAACATCCAGTAGGTAAGGACACCAGCAGCCAAAGAGGAAGATCCACCCCTTTCCCCACACTATATTGAAGTGTGGTAGGAAGTGGTCATTACACCTCTTGCCCAATAACTAAGGATATGTAAATATAACACTAGATACATGGCCTTTTGCCCAGCAACTAAGGACAAGGTGGAAAGGTAGGGAATTAAAGCTATAGGGGCATATTAACCCTATGGGTCCCTACAAGACCCATAGAATAAATAAATAAATAAAAGGAATAAGGAATGTTATTTTAAGAGGATATAAGTTCAATTCAGGGAAACAACAACTAAAAAATGAATGTTGATATATCAGCCACTAAGAGTTGAATTGACACTAGCATGGCTTTTCTGCACATTTGTCTGTCATCAGTTTTCAAGGAACATTTATGCAGATGTGTCATGCTGGTGTTGTGATTGCTCATAATTAGGGATTTACTGGGACGCCCTACACTCCTTGGCTTACTGCTTTCTCATGGGCGTAACTACAGAGGAAGTAGACCCTGCAGCTGCAGGGAGGCCCAGGAGGTATAGGGGCCCCATGAGACCATAATTCATATACAGTTTCAATAAATATTGGTAAAACAAGTCAACCTCCCAATTACCCCGCTGGTTACGCCCCCTGCTTGTGTGTGCAAAGATGTAAAACCCTATATTATTTTTCAGTGCTCAGCATCTCCCACTTCTGTTCTGCATATAAAAATGTTAAAAGCCAGTGAAGTACATTTTGTTCTTTAATGTCTTTAGCATCTCCTGCTTTTAATATCAAAATGACAACAGGATTTTAGGTGGCATCATGCTTCACTGGAAAAAGAGAATTTGAATTTAATTCTTGGAATGTGACAGCCTGTGCTTGTCTTTCGCTAGGTCTATTAGCAGAGAGCCCACAGTGAGGAGTTTTGGACAAAAGAATATGCTATTGCTCTTTCAAAGGGAAACATTTCTAAAGAAGCAGCGAGAGAATGGGAAATAAACTGCTGTTAAAATGTCAGCCCTAAGTAAGTTATTTTATTTAGGATTTGGTTTGTGATTCAGACAGGATTCTTTTTGTCACAAAACAAAGAAGTAAAAAATGTTTTCCCCTTCCCACTCCTAATTTGCATATGCAAATTAGGATTCGGTATACAGCCTAATTTTTCACGAGGGGTTCGGCCGAACCCAAAAAAGTGGCGAAGTCAATGGGAGAAGTCCCAATGATTTTTGATATGTGCCGGGTTTCGTGCAATACCCCAAATTTTTTGGAGTTTTCAGGCAAAAAGCATAAGAAATCATAAGAAATAAGAGTTTTCAGGTGAAAAATCTGAAAAAATCTTGAAAATCAGATATAAATTCGATAAAATTTGTTTTTTGGTGGCCTCTCCACAAATCCGGGCCTGTGTGTGACAACTTAGATGTAAGTCTGTGAATGTGTTTAATACAGTATGTGAAAACCTGTATGTCAGTATCTTCAGGCTCGGATTTGCGGCTAGGCCGTATAGGCCCGGGCCTAGGGCGGCATCAATTAAGGGGCGGCATGCCGCCCAGCCGCACAAGCAGTTTTTTGTCGGAGCACTAGCGTCGAGTGGCTAGTGCTCCAAAACCAAGCTAAGATGAGTGCCGCTAGCCTGACTCTATACAAGAAGAGAAACGTGGCACCATTAGCTTAACGTTATTTGCAGAGGAAATAGAAAGATATCATCAATTCCTTGCTGTAATTGAATTGATCAGTAATGCAGTAGGATAAAACATTCAATTAATAGATGAATAATTGACTATGATAATCCTAGTTTATCCTAGATGTTAATATGCCAGGATTATATTATGAAATAATAAAATTACAGTTGAAAAACTTTTAATAGCTACAGCAAACCAGGGTATGATGATTTCAAAGCAATTTTCAATAAAATTATTGCTGTTTTTTATGTATTACTAGTTGATTCAAGAATGGATAGTTTTTCTCTGCTTTGAGCCAAGATGTTGTTCATTTACTGGTGTGTTTGGGGTCGTTGTCTTGTTGAAACCCCCCATTTCAAGGGCATTTCCTCTTCGGCATAAGGCAACATTGCCCCCAAGTATTTTGATGTAGTGAAACTGACCCATGATCCCTGGTATGTGATAAATAGGCCCAACACCATTGTATGAGAAACATCCCCATATCATGATGCTTGTGCATCTTGGACGCAATGACGTCATGACGCTGACGCCGGCGTCAAGACGCTATCGCCGAGACGCCGACGCACGTTCTGACGCCGGCGACCATTCCGTCGCCGGCGACCAATCGGTGGGCGAGAGGAAGCCGACGTCATCACACTGAGACCAGCAGGATCCACATGGGGAAGGAAGGAGTCGCCATTTTGGACGCCGTCGCCATCGTGGACGCCATCTTGTAGGTGAGAAACTTCTGTTTCCATTACAGGAACATTGCGGAAGCTTCTTGCCAACGTCTTCTAATTGTAATAGTATCACAGTGTCAGGAGCTCCTGATGGAGCGTCTTACCTTCCCGGCATAGAATCCAATATGGTGGCGCTGATGGCCAACTCGTGGGTAGCAGTGGTGCCGGTGCTACGAAGCTGGCATCAGGACAAAGGCGCGATAATGTCACGCAAGCCTGTGACAATTCAAAATAAAAGGACGCACAGGACGCCGGTTCAATGCCCAATCGTAGGAATTGTTTGGTGCATTCCTGGGTGTTTTATAATTCTAGCTATTGTGATTACTGTACTTTTGCCTGAACCTTGACCTTGCTTCTATTCTGCCTTCCTTTTGGACATTTGCCTGGATTTGGACTACGATTTCGCCTGACCCTTATTTGAACCACAAAATAGGACTTTGACCCCTGGGCTTCCTCGTTGGTCCTGACTACTCCTGCTGGGAGCCGATAGGCCCCCTGACACACAGGTAACTTCTTTGATCTTACTGGAGCTGATCATTGGCTGAGTCTTTGGCATTTTGGATATTCTTCTATCCATTCTTCTATCCAATTTCTTCCACATCTTTCAGGTTTGGTGCCATTTTAAAGCATTTGAGATCATTTTAGCTGAGCAGCCGGTCATTTTCTGCATTTCTTTATATGCTCTCCAGTCAACTTTTTAATCAATGTGCTCCGTTCTTCAGAACAATGTCTGGAATGAGCCATTTCAGAGAGACATTTGCTCCTTCCTTCCTTAAATACGGACCATGATGGACTCCTGTTTTTTCACAGAATGAATGAGCTCACTTATTGAACTCCACACTGCTATTATTTGGAAGAAGCTTTTATTATTTGGAACACACTATTATTTGGAACACACTATTATTTGGAACAAGCCTCAATGAATGATTCATTGACACAGAATCAGTAGAATGGCATGCCTGTTGGGTCAGTTGGTTTTCTACTACTCTACTACACCTACTAGTAAATTATTTGCCATGTAGAAATATAATTTCTATCAAAAACAGTGATTGCTCCGGTTAGTGATGTCGTACTGCTATTATTCTGAACACAACTGTAACTATATTTAGAATCTATGTCACATCCTCATAGGCTATGGCCAATTTGCAGAGGTTCTGGAAGAATAAGTTGCTTTGACCCCATTGGTGAACAGCTCCATATAGTAAGATTGCTACGAGACCTTCATTTGCGCATGTTTTAGTTTACCTTAAAGGTGGCACATTCCTGAAACATCACCCAGGTGCCTCTGTTCTCTTTGATATCTCTGAGGCTTAGGTGCCTGTTTTTTTCACGAATGTCTAAAAATATGTGGATTCTTTTTTTCTATTTCTCTTAAACTCTAAAAATTTGATATTTATTAAGTGTAAAAACCATGAAAAACTCCAATACAAAAAGTTAAAGTAGTTGAGGTCCTATAAAAGTCAATGGGAGCTGTTCTGATTAGGGATTGGCAAATATTTTCGCCTTGATTCGCCGCGGAAATTTTTTGACGCCCATAGACTTTAATGGATGTTGGGGAAATTTCACCGGCGGCTAATTTTTGGCGAAACAAAATGGGTCAAAGTCGCCCATCCTTAGTGCTGATCCTATTGAACCATTTTTTAATCCGTTCAGACTTTCATCAGAAATTTTCTCATTTTTTCCCCGCTAGTAATTATCCGAAAAAACTCAAATTCTTAGAGGTTTTTGTATCTCTTGTTTGGATAATTCAGCGTTTTTTCATTTGTGTTTTTAATTTTCAAACCTTTTAATAAGATGGTATTTAAAGGTTTTAAAAGTGAGTTTTTTCGTGGTTTGAAAAAGCTCTAAAACCACTAAAATGAGATTGCTGATAAATCTGCCCCTAAGTTTATACAGTAACTAAGCGGATCCTGTTACATTTGCCAGTAACTCACATTGTCTATTACAAACAGTGTAGAATTAGTCTCTGCACAACATCCTTTTTTATATTATTCAGCTCATGCACGGCTCTCCTGTACTATATATACCATAGATTCCATGTAAAAGCCATTTTATATGAAGCCACCGTCACTCATTCTCTCCGGTGTTATATGTTACTAATTTCAAAAGATGAATCATGACATTTTGCGCAGACTTGCAGGAGATTTTATTTTTAGTATGCAGTGTTTTCATTTCCATATATAATTTCTTGGGAAATTGAGAACAAAAATCTAATCAGAAAGATTAAATGACAGATATATAGTATTTCTAGCATATTCATTTTTAGGGTTTAATTATTCTTTAAAAAATGCAATAGGATTGCTTCACCGTGAACATGGATTGCTGGTAGCTCATCGTGTACAAGGTATTTTGTTTATTATTAACGAGAAAACGGGAAATAAGAAAAATAAGAATTGTTTGATTTTCTCAGATTCACTGTCATCTGGTATGGTGCCTATGGATTGGAGAAAAGCTGATGTTATTCCAATATTTAAAAAGGGATTACGATCTCAGCCTGGCAATTATAGGCCAGTAAGCTTGACATCTGTGGTGGGCAAATTATTTGAAGGCTTGTTAAGGGATCACATACAAAATTTTGTCCTATTGAATGGCATTATGAGCAACAATCAGCATGGCTTTATGAAGGATAGGTCATGTCAGACGAATTTGATTGCATTTTATGATGTGGTAAGTAAGATTCTGGATAGTGGGGGGGCAGTAGATGTGATCTATTTGGATTTTGCCAAAGCGTTTGATACTGTGCCCCACAAACGACTGCTTTCTAAACTAAGGTCTGTTGGGCTTAATGAAGTTGTTTGCACATGGATAGGAAACTGGCTACAGGATCGGGTACAGAAGGTGGTTGTTAATGGGACATTCTCTACTTGGAGTAAGGTTCTTAGTGGGGTCCCCCAGGGCTCAGTATTGGGTCCACTTTTATTTAACTTGTTCATTAATGACTTAGGGGAGGGTGTTGTAAGTAATGTATCAGTGTTTGCAGATGACACAAATTATCCAGCCCAATTAATTCCATCCAGGATGTGGCATCCTTGCAACAGGATCTTGACAAACTGGCAATCTGGGCAGCTAAGTGGCAAATGAGATTCAATGTTGATAAATGTAAAGTCATGCACCTGGGATGTAAAAATATCCAAGCCACTTATACCCTTAATGGGACTGCACTAGGCAAATCCATTATGGAAAAGGACCTTGGAGTCCTTGTAGATGATAAACTTGGCTGTAGCAAGCAATGCCAGTCAGCAGCATCAAGGGCAAATAAGGTCTTGAGCTGTATTAAAAGGGGCATAGAGTCACGGGAGGAGGGGGTCATTCTTCCACTGTATAGAGCACTTGTAAGGCCCCATCTAGAATATGCCGTACAGTTTTGGTCTCCATCACTCAAACAGGACATTATTGTATTAGAGAGGGTACAGAGAAGGGCAACTAAGCTGGTAAAAGGTATTGAAAATCTTAGCTATGAGGAAAGACTGGCCAAATTGGGGATGTTCACGCTGGAGAAGAGGCGCTTAAGGGGTGATATGATAACTATGTATAAATATATAAGGGGATCATATAACAATCTCTCTAATGCTTTATTTACCAGTAGGTCTTTCCAGCTGACACGAGGTCACCCATTCCGATTAGAAGAAAAGAGGTTCCGCCTAAATATTCGGAAGGGGTTTTTTACAGTGAGAGCTGTGAAGATGTGGAATTCTCTCCCTGAATCAGTTGTACAGGCTGATACATTAGATAGCTTTAAGAAGGGGTTGGATGGCTTTTTAGCAAGTAAGGGAATACAGGGTTATGGGAAATAGCTCATAGTCCAAGTTGATCCAGGGACTAATCCGATTGCCATTTTGGAGTCAGGAAGGAATTTTTCCCCCTCTAAGGCAAATTGGAGAGGCTTCAGATGGGTTTTTTGCCTTCCTCTGGATCAATTGGCAGATAGGTAGTTAATAAACAAAAAAAAAAAGGTTGAACTCGATGGACATGTGTCTTTTTTCAACCTTACTTACTATGTTACTATGTTACTGCTACGGCTACGTGATTCCTGATCGCACTGTGCTAGTAGGCCACATTATTATTAATTTCATGATGGAGGTTTCGGGCCGATGTAAATTTGAAAACAGGCCACAATTGGCCCCCGGGTCAGACTTTGGACATGCCTGTCATATAGTCTACTTCCATTTAAAACAAAACCTTTGAGCTTGTAAGAAATGCCTCTGATTATTACCCCAAATTCACCAACAACCAAGAATGAATCTTCCATTATGACATTTTTTGTTGTTCAGTTTGTCTGTACATGAAACAATTTTCTAATAATCGGTTCTGTTTATAATCGTTTCTTCCCAACAGTTCGCTTGCCATGGAATCATTTTCACACACCGCAGGCGCAGACCTGTGTTTTTCCAGTCGCCCCGCTGTCTTCTGAGAAATATAAACATGCGATTTCACGTTCAGATCTATCTGCGAGGATCTCACATGAGAATATTCTGAGACACAGCAGGCAAATCTATACGGAGTGTGTGAAATTAGATGAAAATATAACGATGGTTTCTACAGAACCACTGGGAAATTACCAACTGTATTCGTATAGAATGAAATTGGCTTATTTCAAATACTGTATTTCAAATTCTGTAAAAAAAAAGTGTAACGTATGAATATTTGTAGGGTAAACAAAGAATATGCAATGCAGAGAACAAGTTTTAGCATGATACTATAATTATACACACACATATATATATATATAGATAGATATAGGATCCATTTTTCGGAAATCGGTTATTTAGCCATCTCCCATAGGGGCAAATTTACTAAAGGGCGAAGTGACTAACGCGGACAAAAATTTGCCAGCGTGACATCATTTCAGTACCGATTTACTAACGGTGTAACTTCATTATCAAAGGAGATAGACTCTAGCGGTACTTCACTCCCTAACGCCTGGCGAATTTGCACTCTGGCGAATGGACGTAACTACGTAAATTCATTAAGATGTGGATTTTAATGAACGTTACCTCTTGCACCAGACTTGCCTTCATCACCTCAGACCAGGCGAAGTGCAATAGAGTAGATAGGAGTTCCTCAAAAAATTGTTGAAAATGTTTCTAAGTCCCAAAAAACGCTGGCGTCTTTTCCTTTTTCAGGGTGATAGACTGAAAAAGAGAGTACATTTTTTTGGGGTACCCTCCTTCCCCCCTACATTTCCTAACATATGGCACATAAACTATACACTGGGCTCATGTGTAGGGCAATATAACAACTTTATTTTATTTTATTAAGGTTTCCCAGGCTTGTGTAGTGTAATGTATTTACTGCAACATATAAGTCCATTCAACTTTAACTTCCCGCCGTATGCAAATTAGGCATCGCTAGCGCAACTTCGCTTCGCTTGGCGCAGTAATGATAACGCAATTTCGCCAGGGTTTGGCGCCCTGGATGCAACTTCGCATTTTAGTGAATTAGCGTTGTCCTGGCGAATCTACGCCTGGCGAAATATTGCGCTGTGAGCAAAGCCATTGCTGGCGAATTTTCGGAGGTTAGTGAATTTGCCACATAGACTCCATTTTAATCAAATAATTAAACTGTTAATATTGATTTCCTTTTTCTCTGTAATAATAAAACAGTACCTTCTACTTGATCCAAACTATGATATAATTTATCCTTATTGGGAGCAAACCCAGCCTATTGGGTTTATTTCATGTTTACATTTTCTAGTAGACAAAGTATGGACATCCAAATTATGGAAAGATCCCTGATCTGGAAATTCCCAGGTTCTGCTGAGATTCTATAGAATTATATCTTCAGTATTCAATTATAATTATTATTTATATATTTTTTTAGGATCTTTAAAATGATCCGCAATTTTACAGCCCCTCATTATCCCATTTTGGACTTTTCTCAAAAAAAATTGCAGGAATAAAAAAAATAAAAAAAACCAGGTTGAGGCAAAACTAAAGCATTAATTTTGCCTAGATCAACTCCCCTTCATGTCTACATGAACTCGCAAGCTTTTAGATGCTGTTTTACATTTCTTTGCATTTTTTCTGTATTGTTTTTTTGTCCTTAATAAAGATCGAACATTCAAGTTTTGGAGACAATAATTGGAGAGTTTTTGTGCAACAAAATGTGATAGATCACCCCCTTAGGGTTTACCAAATGAAATCCATGGTGTATGTAAGAGAAGTGACATAGTTATTAAAGAATATGATTAAAAAGAGAAGGAGAAGTTGAGTTGGCCTGGGGTCTATGGTTTTCTGGTGGCCTTCTACACTGGATCTGCTTGTTAATCTGAAGTTAAATGAGAAATCCAATGTAATTTGACTTTCCTGTGGTTTCCCTGTGGCTGTGGTTCTAAACTTTTTTTTTCTAATGGAAACTACATTCCTGTATCAGAGTAAAATGTTGGACTCATGAATTGGCTTAGATTTGACAACTTCCCTGGATGAAGCCATGCAACTTCGATTAAAATTCACTGGAGGCTAAAAATCTCCCCATCACTATCTACAAATTAAATATGCTGTTATCCTGAAAATTGCCACATTTTTACCCATTTTTTGGTGTGGATGCGTAGGTTAAGGAGGCCCTGCTCTATGGATTTATTAACTACTTGCCGCTCCAACTTTAAAAACGACATTATAGAATGTGGATATCTCCCATTGACTTCTACAAGAATTCGGCACGTCTGATTTGGAGTATTTTTTTATTCAGACTTTTCACATCCTCTGTGTTAAATAAATGCCGAAAAATTCAAGTTTTCTTTTCTTACAAAAAAAAAAGTGTTTTTTCCCTTTAAAAGGCTAATGAGAAAAAATCTGACTTTAATAAATAACCTCCTATGTGAAGCTAGGAAGAATAATGCATTATGGGTAACAGAAATGTTGATTTGTAATACAGGGTTAGGTGTATTATTAAATGGCACCAATCATGACCAAAATCATTTACTAGGTAAATACACTATGGGGCAGATGTATGAAGGGTCGAATATCGAGGGTTAATTAACCCTCGATATTCGACTAGGAACTAAAATCCTTCGACTTCGAATATCGAAGTCGAAGGATTTAGCACAAATCCTACGATCGAACGATCGAAGGATTATTCCTTCGATCGAACGATTAAATCCTTCGAATCGAACGATTCGAAGGATTTTAATCCAACGATCGAAGGAATATCCTTCGATCAAAAAAACTTATGGGGACCTTCCCCATAGGCTAACATTGACTTCGGTAGCTTTTAGCTGCCGAAGTAGGGGGTCGAAGTTTTTTTTAAAGAGGCAGTACTTCGACTATCGAATGGTCGAATAGTCGAACGATTTTTAGTTCGAATCCTTCGATTCGTAGTCGTAGTCGAAGGTCGAAGTAGCCCATTCGATGGTCGAAGTAGCCCAAAAAACACTTCGAAATTCGAAGTTTTTTTAATTTGAATCCTTCACTCGAGCTTCATGAATCGGCCCCTTAGTGAAAGTTCAAGAAATCCGATTTCTAAAACAGTTAGAATTGTTTGTATAATGTAAATGATCAGCTCACTATTCCTTCTGCAAGATCTCCCCTATCTCCCCTGCAGTTCTAGCTGAGGCAGCCATCTTGGATTTCACTGGCTCCTCCTACCTATATCTTCCCAGCCAACTGTAGCTCTGAAATCTCGCACATGCTCAGTTGAAATTCCTTGTTGCTTATCAACCCTTCTAAGCTATTTTCAAATCAGCCAAACCTGTGTGTTAGCTGCTGTTCAGTAGTGCTGCCACCTGCTGGAAGTTACTGTGTGCCCTTCATTTGCATAATGACTTTACCAGCAGGGGACAAGATAGGGAAATCTCCTGATACTTCTAGTGGAGAAGTTTACTAAAACAAGGCATTCTGGGTAGAATACTCAAAGCAGTGTTACAATCTGAGCATGCTCCTGAAATTTGCATATTAGAGTCTCTGTTATAGTCACAGTATGGCCTCCCTCAGTGAAAGAACCCATTTGACAAAGTAAGGGATTTTTTTAAAACCTGCAGTTTTTTCAAAAAACTATATATGTCGTTTGATTAAATGTGTTTAGCTTGTACTGGTCAGATTGTTAATATGTGTTTGATTTTGGCTGTGATAGGTGCCCTTTAAAGTCGTTTATACATGTATGGGATTTGTTATCTATAAAACTCAGAATTAAAGATAGACCATCTCCCCTTTACTCCATCTTAGACAAAGAATTATTCAGTCATTTTAAAAAACAATTTACCTGTAATAAAATTAAACAGTACCTTGTACTTGATCCCAACTTAGATATACAGTAATTAATATTTATTGCAGGCAAGACAATCCCATCAGGTTTATTTAATTTTCAAATGATTGTTTAGTAGACTTAGGGGCAGATTTATCAAGGGTCGAATTTCGAAGAAGAAAAAACTTCGAAATTCGACCATCGAATAGAATCCTCCGACATTCAAAGTCGGAGGATTTTATACATCGTACTTCGAATCGAACGATTCAAATGATTTAATCATACGATCGTATGATTTTCCCAAAAAATCCTTTGACTGAAAAAAACTTAGCAAAGCACACAGGAGGTTCCCCATAGGCTAAACAGTAATTTGGCAGGTTTAAGTTGGCGAAGTAATGAAGTCAATGTTTTTTTAAAGAGACAGTAATTCAATTATCGATTGGGCGAATAGTTGAATGATTTTACTTCGAATCGAAGTTCGAAGTAGCCTATTCGATGGTCGAAGTATCCAAAAATTACTTTGAATTTAGAATTTTTTTACTTCGAAAATTACCTCGAATTCACTTCGACCTTTGATAAATCTGCCACTCAGGGTCTGATTTATCAAGGGTCGAATTTCGAAGTAATGGAGATTTTTTTTAACTTCCATGTCTTCGAAATTCGAATAAAAAAAAGAACAACCGAAATTTATTAAAAAAATCAAAGTTTTTTTTCTGCGGGTGAATAGGCTGTATACGAAACGAAGTGAGATCTTATTCAATCAAATTCAATTCGAAGTATTTTCGAAAAAAAACTTTGATTTTTCAAACTCCACCAATTGACTCCATATAGGTTCTAGGAGGTCCCCCATAGACTAAAACAGCAATTTACAGGTTTTAGATGGAGAATGGTCAAAATTGAAGTTTTAAAGAGACAGTACATGATAAATTTCAGAATTCAAATTTTCTAATTTTACTTTTCCCTAGTTGAAGTACACAAAAATAACTTGAAATTCAAATTTTTTTATTTCAAATTTTTACTTTGACCCTTGATAAATCTGTCACTTAAGGTATGGAGATCCAAATAAAAGAAAGATAAAATATCTGGAAAAACCAAGGTCCAAGAATTCTGGATAACAGGACCCACAACCACTAAAAAATGACTTTTTAAATATTCATGTATATTAGAGCTTACCTTTAGGTCATGCTGATTGTTTTATGTTAATAGGCCTGTTTTTATAGTTGTAATTGTTACTTGAAGTACCCAAACCTGACTGTCACTTCTAAGCCTATCCATTGGCTCTGCAGAACAAATATGGCAGCCCCCTTGCAGAGGAACATGGAAAAAGTGGATAATGTAAAAGCACCAAGTAAATACTTTTACTGTAAATTTATAAAGCACATACAAAGACATTGTTAGGATAATTGTAAAGAAAATGGTTCAATTTCTGGTGTCAGTATCTCTTTGTTGTTTGTATTTTAAGTAAAAAGAGAGAAAACTCCTTTAAAAGTGCACACCTCTAGAATCAGCAAACATTTAACTAAGTTTAAGAATTCTTCCTTCCAGCTGGGACATTAATGTACAGTATATGAGATGCTAAAACGAGAACAGATCAATGATTTAAATAACGAGGGTATGAATAACGTAGCACAGCAGGGAAACGCAGGATTGTGTAGCGGACCTTGAACAAAGCTACAACCACCCACTGGAACTGCTGGGAGTCAATTACAAGCAGCCCAGGCACACAAAGTTCCGCCAACAGAATTCTGAAATTAATGTTCTAAACAAAGTAAAATTTAAAATTTAAAACAAAGATATGAAAAAGCAACTTTCAGGGCCTAATTTATCCAAAGCCAAATTTTTCTGATAATTTTATTTTAAAAAGTCAGAGCAAACGGATCCACGATTTGACCTTATTTATTATTAAAAAAGCACGATTTAATTGGATCGGGGTAAAACAATAAAATTGAGCAAAAATCCAAATTGTGCGATTTTTTTTGTTTTTTTTCCTGAATCACTTGATTTTTTCATGCTTTTTCGTGAAAAGACTGAATTTTTCAGAACAGTCTGAAATAGTCAGGTTTTTGGGCTATTTCCAGCACAGAAACTTCCAACTAGGATAGGGACCTCTCCTTTTGACATATATAGGGTTGCCACCTTTATGTCTGGCTGAGACCGGGTGGGGGGGCGGGTCCATGAGGTCAGTGGGCATGTCTGTGATGTCAGTGGGCGGACCCTTGACGTTAGTGGAGGGGGCTATGACATCAGTGGGCGGGCCCGTGATGTCAATGGGTGGGGCTATGACGCGTCAATCAGCGATTGGCCGATCGCCGTGCCAATCAAGGGAATCCCACCAGTTTTCCTTATTTGGAAAACCGGACAGGAAGTATAGACCCGGGTAGCCACTCAAAATACCGGTCTGTCCGGGTCAAAACTGGACAGGTGGCAACCCTACTTATATACAACCTCAGTAGGTCTGAAGTGCCGGATTTTTTGATTTGGAATTTTTCCATCCTTGGGGTATAATAAATCTTGAAAAATTTGAATTTTATAGTAAAAAAAACCTCGAATTTTTGAGTTTTTGGCATTCAGACTTTAATAAATAACCCCCTCAATGTACATACACAAGATGTATACATATCCAACAAGCTGTTAGAAGATATTCTGCCTAAAGGGTAAGCCTTATAATGAGTATGTCTGTATTTTAGTCCAGTAGAGCTCAATAACAGTAATGATCCAGTTCTTCATGGTGGTCTGCAGGGACTTCCCATCTTGGATCTTGTTTGGCCATCGTTTGAGCATCAGTAACACTAGACTTATTCGGTGTGTATGGTGGGAAACGAGCCGACCAATATTGGCAGAAAACTTGGATATCGGTCGGCTCGTCGATCGGGCTGGACAGAAAATTTTGATCAGGTGCCTTTGAAGGGACCCAAACATCGGCCGTCGTCAGATACAGGTAGAATTCTATTGTTTATACCTGTATATCTACCTGTATATCTGACGATTCAGCTTCCAGTGGCAGTTCCCCAGAAGTTATAGCAAACAAGGAAAAGTTGTACTCAACATTGATTTCTAAAATCATTAAGCAGGAGTGCAATGAGGCTGTGACCACAAAATTCATACAGACAAATACAAGAAGTCCTCTGCACTCAACTAATTGTCAATATATGAAGGACATTGAGACATTTTGTGCATACAGCTACTAAAAAATGCCTTATCCTCGTGAGGCAACTTTGGGCGACTTCGGAAAACGAATCGCCTTGTGTGCTTAGCGCCGGCGATTTTTCATTTTAGCCAGTGCATGAGTGAGGGAAGGCGTTCGGGGAGATTGGTCGCCACAAAGACAGGGGGATTAGTCGCCAGGCGACTAAATCTCACCGAAACACCCAGTGTGACCTTTCCCAAAGCCTCAGAAACCCTAGGAAAGATAACAACCAGAGGTAAAAAAACACTCCCACCACTGCTTATTAAACCCTGATAACAGAAACACAGATCTGCTGTAATCCCCTTAATGAACCCTGGGATTTATTTGATAAATGTCATAGGAATCATACATTTTCTCTGTACCATTGACAAAAATTTGTTATAACGTAAAATTAATTCACTCAGCCTAAGAAATGTAAAATTCAAATCTCCTCAACCGACAGTTAATCCTTTAATTTTTTTTTTTTAAAAAACCGTGTCCAATTGTCCAAACCGTGTCAAATTATCTTTTGGTTTTGGGCTGAGCCACAAATCATTAACCTGCACTAATGGGCCATCTTATCTCAATGGGGTTTTTAAAACTGGCAGATATTGGTCAGATAAGATGTTGGTTTGGCCCCAGCTAAATTTGATGAAGAAGTGTACACAGAATATATAATGGATTATTGTTGTTTAACATTAGCAGGGAACAAATAATGACAGATAAGTTCTTCTGAGAACAACAGTTCTTTTTAGCTGATAACAGAACTAAGTCGTAGTCTAGACTACACGTATTACATTCATCACTAGAAATTGTTTGAAAATTTGAAAACAAAGCAAAAGTTTGTGCACTTTATAGTCCTTTGTGGATACTGTACTCCCTGGTACAGACTCGGAACAAGGTCAGGGATTGCCAATATATCTGAACTGGATAACCGGATCATCTGGTATTCAGGCAGCTAAAGAAATAGAAAAGACTAAAAAGAAAAAGACTCATTGAAAAGAAAACGTTGCAGCTCTAAAGCAGAAAAAGGGCAACAAAAAAACTATAAGCACATTTATATTTAAATTTTAACATTATTTTATAAAAGAAAATTTAGAATACAGAGCCTTCCTTCTATTTGGAAAATGAAGTTGGTCAAAGAGATGTCTACTATATGCATGTTTGCTGCCTCCTGGCTCCAATGGAAGTGTGAGACATGCAAAGTAGACATTTCTTTGACAACTACCTGTTCCAAAGAGAAGAAAGACTAGGTATTGTAAAGGGTGGAGCTTCATGCTAGGGAAGATACTCATTCCAACAGCAAGTTTCATCTTCTATCTTAGAACATATCAGACTCAATATAGGGGGAAAGGTAAGCCAGTTTTGGTTCTGCTTAGAATCTTATTAGGGATTTTTGATGGCATTACATCATGTGGCTAGGTAGGTGGGCAGCTAAAGGATTTGCCTTGGCATCCAGAGAGATAAGCCAAGGTGCACCAGTGAGCCCATAGCCTTGAACACAGCAGTGTTGCCCTTTGCACCAAAATAAAAATCCAGCACAAGGTGCAGAGTGGTGGCTGCACATACTGTAACACTGCCCTGGGTATACTGGCCCTAACGGACACAGTTATAGCTCTAGCCTGGTGTTCTGGTAAATATGGCCTTTAAAGCGATACTAAGAGCCACCCACATTCTAAGAGATGCTAAATCGCCATCCCAAGGATCAGATGTCCAGGATATGCCACTTTATTTTGGCACTTCAGCAGCCCAAGTCTTCTCAGAGCAATGGAAGTCCCATAGAGAAAAATTACTTTGCCTTCCGTTTTATAGGTCAAACATTTTTGAATTATCAAAGGGAACTTGGGGTACTGTAATAAGTCATCAGAGAGAAGGTAGTACTTTGGTCGAACTGGCTGCCACTGGAAGACACAGATCTAATGAAAATTATGATAATCTTAGCAAACCCACCTCGTCATCATCATCATCCAAGATGTGTCCTTTTGTGGCCTTGCTCTGTGTACTCTTCCTGCTGGATACTAAGAGCCACCCAAATTCTAAGAGATGCTAAAGCACCATCTCAATGATCAGATGTCCAGGATATGTCACTTTATTTTGGCACTTCAGCAGCCCGAGTCTTCTCAGAGCAATGGAAGTCCCAAAGAGACAAAATAACTTGCCTTACGTTTTATAGGTCAAAAAATCTTTGAACTATCATAGGGAACTTGGGGTACTGTAATAAGTCACCCAGAGAGAATGTAGCACTTTGGCCACATTGGTTGGCACTGGAAGACACAGATTTGATGAAAACTATGATAATCTTAGCAAACCCACCTCATCATCATCATCATCCAAGAAGTGTCCTATTGTGGCCTTGCTCTGTGTACTTTTCCTGCTGTATGAGGTTGAAGTGCTAGAGGAGGGGGGAAAAAACAACAATTAATTCAGCTTCTGGAATTAGGAAAAAAAAACGAATTGTTTTATAACTCTGTGTGACACCACCGTTATCTCTCACCCAGAACTACTTGACCTGCCCTGTATGTTGAGAACATCTGCCCTCAATGTTATTACAGCAGGAGCAGTCTACTTGGAGGTGGTAGGTTATCAGAATCCAAAGAAAGAGGCTGGGTACCGAGGAATTTAGCATAGGACTACTTTTGAAAATATTCATAATTACAAACTATAACAATAAGATTGTTGCCAATAAACCATTATCTTCAGGCTCTCATAGTTATGGGCACATAAAGACACGCAGGCTGGGAGCACTGAAGGGAAGTTTTATTTCTGGCATATCAACAGTAGACTAAAAGCCCAGCCCAGCGGTAGCTTAGAAGTGAAATACATCTTTTTATTCAGTTCCCCTGGCAACATTTACATATCCACTTCTCTCAGTCACAGTTTAGTCCATTAACTCTTCAGTATTCTCAGTCCAAATGCAATAACTGCCCTCAACAAAGCTATTTCACGAAAATCCGAAGTTGCGTCCAGGGTTCCAAACGTTTGCGAAGCTGCGCTAGCGATAATACGATAAGCAGTTTGAAGCTACGCTAGCGATGCCTAATTAGCATACGGCGTGAAGTTAAAGTACGATGGACGTATCTGTCCTTAATAAAATAAAATAAAGTTGTTATATTGCCCTACACATGAGCCCAGTGTATAGTTTATGTGCCATATGTTAGGAAATGTAGGGGGGAAGGAGGGAACCCAAAAAAAGATTTTTACGATCTTTTTCATCCTATCACCCTGTAAAAAGGAAAAGATGCCAGAGTTTTTTTTGGACTAAGAAAAATGTTCAACTTTTTTTGAGGAACTCCTATCTACTCTATTGCACTTTGCCTGGTCTGAGGTGGCGAAGGCAAGTTTGGCGCAAGAGGTAACGTTCATTAAAATCCGCATCTTAGTAAATATGCGTAGTTACGTCCATTCGCCAGAGCAAAAATTTGCCTGGCGTTAGAGTGTGAAGTAGCGCTACAGTCTATCTCCTTTACTAGCGAAATTACGCTATCGCCCATTAGTAAGTTCTGAAATGACGTCACGCTGGACAAATTTTCGTCAGCATTAGTCAATTCGCCCTTTAGAAAATTTGCCCCTAGGAATTGCTGGACCAGGTTGTGATTTTCTTAATTATTCTGATATCCACTTCCCAAACTTTATGTCCTCAGATAAAGTGAAGTTGCATACCAATAAATATATTCAGGAACAGATACTCCAATGCGGGAACTATGCCGCTACCATATTTATTTAACACAACATGTTTCGAGCTGTGGGCTCTTTCTCAAGAGATACAATACAAATCAGTCACACGGAAATATTTAAAGGTCTGTTACCCCATCCCCTTCAACATAATAGCTGAACTCAAAATGAGTAAAGGGGAATCCTTTACAGTCTAGCCTCTTAACTTGTTCCAATGTGTGTAGTCCAATGTAAAGTTCATTTCACAATCAAGAAGATCCAATTTGTGTGTTTTAGTACATTTCCACAAATCAGTTACCCATCAGTTATTCCAAAATCTACATTTAAAGTTTCTGTTTCTGGAGTTTGAGTCTGGCAGCTCAGTAATTCAGGTGCAGACTCTAAAACTGTTACAGTTTTACAACATTTAATCAATCTATTTCTCCGCAGCATCTCTGGAGTATGAGCAACTATTGTATCAATTCTAACAGCTGCCTGTAATGAAACCCAGAGATTCTGCTCAGCGGGGACAAAGATAAGAAATGTATCAACTAAATGTATCAACTAAATGTATCAATTCAGAACAGTTTACAGGGTCGGCGACCCCCCCTCCCAGAGCTGCTTTAGAAGGTGAAAAATAACACTTTTAAATTCAATATTAGAAAAACGGTGACACATAGAAATTAGAAAGAAATTAGAAATAGTCGTTACTTCTGGTGATCTATCTGAAAACAACTACTTGTTTGAAGGTGATCCACGCCTTTAAAGGGCATGTAAAGGCAAAAAAAAAATATCCAATTTTTACTAATTTAAAAAATGAATTAATATTTAATTAATTTTTCTAACTACAAAATGTGTACCGTTTTTATAAAAAACCTGGCTGTATGCAGTGAAATTGTCCCTTCATTTACTGCTGTGGATAGGAATTGTCAGAAGGGCTTTACATCCACTTTTACTGTTTCCAACTCCAGCTGCAGGGACAAAGATCATGGAGCCAGATTTAAACAGATAAACTGGGATTCTATTTGGAGGATTATTTTGCTGCAGCCACTGGTTCTGCAGAGTTGGAGAAAGTTTGTATTAAACAATACAATAACTATAAAATCCACATTAGATTACATGACAACACAGGACCCAGTGCAGTCTGTATATTCTGATTATTAATCAGTCTGCTGTATTGGCTTCTGGCAGATATTATTTGACTTGTGCTGTTTTGATAATTTATGACGATCCCTAAGCAGCCCAGACCACACTGAGCATGTGCACAGTCTTGGTCTTGCAAAGATGTTTAACAAAGTGACAAGATGGTGACCCCCTGTGGCCAATTTTAAAAGCTAAAATCATTTGTTTGATTAGGCGTGTGGTGCAGTAAGTTCATGTTTATGTTTAGTATACAAAATACTGCACTATAGTGGAGTGCTCTTATCTGACCGGTAAACACTGGTTGAAGGTGCCGGGTGCTTTTTTACCGGAAGACCCATCCCTTGCACAGGGTCAGAGATACTTGTAGTCAAAAATCCAGCAGCACACCGTTTAAATTGCTTTTTGAAATCTGTGTTTATGTATCCGCAAAAGGGCAATGTTTTGGGCCCCTCTGGGCCCTTTATCAATACAGATAAAGGGCCCGGAGGGGCCCAAAACGTTACCAGTACTGAGCCATTCCTAGACACTACAGGGCGGCCTGGAGGGGTTTCAAGTGACTTGTGTATTTTCGGCACCATGTAAAGTACTGGAACACGTGGGTATTCTACCTTCAAAACATCAGCATTACATTTAGTAATCAAACCATTAGATAATGCATCATCAACTAATTGCCACCTTCAATACACCATGAAGTTTAAAAAAAAAGTAGAGTTAATAAGGAGATATTAAGAGATGAACAGCCAATAAAAAAGTATATCCCTTTATGAGACTACGAAGCAACTACAGATCAAGTCAAAACAAAAAAACATGAATCTTTTTGGTATGAACTCCTACTCCCCCCTGTAACCCTCTTGTTAATCAAAAACAAGACAAGGCACAGAATCTCTTTATCTGTGTTCGTTGGCACTGAAAAACCTGTCCACCACCAGGGATCCATTGATGCATTTTGAATGGCAATACATGAAGCTGCTCCTTTTGATAAGGAAGCAAGTTAACTTTTGCTGCCTGATATAATGCCATGAAACTTTTATTTTTGACATTTCAAGCTTGTTCCCAAACATCCCTGGATGATGCTCAGCCTAGAAACCAGCAGTAACTGCACAGACACACTTTATCATGCAGACAGTCAATTAAGTGTTTTAGCAAATAAAACTCTTTAGAGATACACTGGCGCTTGGGTGACACAGACATATTAAATGTGCCTCAGTCTGTTCCATGCAATTAAAAACCACTTCATTTACTTGCTGGGCAAATAAAACTTTTTCAACAAAAGCACACAGAGAATGACATATCAGTGTAGAGGTAATGTATTCTTCACTTTCATAGGAATATATACAGTATAGTGATTCATAGCAGGAATTTGGTAAAATATATTTATAAGCAGAGAGAGCCTGAAGATAATTAGTATTCCTATGTAACAATACACCCTACAGGGCCCCATTTAATCTCCCTTTTTTGCACTTTGTGTCCAGAGGAACACTCTTAAAGGAGAAGGAAAGCCTAAAATTAAGTAAGCTTTATCAGAAAGGTCTATATAAATAAAACCTTAAACTAATGGTGCTCTGAGTCCTCTGTCAAAACAAACACAGCATTTCTTTACTTTTATTGTGCATAGATGGGCTTCTGTATCAGACTTCCTGTTTTCAGTTTAAACCTCCAGGGCTAGGGCTTGAGCATGCTCAGTTTACTCCAAACTTTCCCCCCCACTGCTGTAATCTGAGCCCAGAGCTATGAGTGAGCAGGGAGAGACTCAGGCAGGAAGTGATGTCACACCAAGCTAATATGGCAGCTGCTATCCTAAACAAACAGAGAGAGCTTCTAGAGCCGTTTACTCAGGTATGATAAAGCATTCTGCA
Organism: Xenopus laevis; assembly: GCF_017654675.1. Lineage (NCBI taxonomy): Eukaryota > Metazoa > Chordata > Amphibia > Anura > Pipidae > Xenopus > Xenopus laevis. The sequence goes on along the minus strand of NC_054374.1, from coordinate 156,873,953 downwards.
GAATAAATATAGTGTTATAGCTTGCACTATTGTGTCTAATCTATTGACAATAAACTGCTTCGGTAGCTTTCCTTCTCCTTTAAGGTGGCCATACATGGGCATATTTTGTCGTGTGAAAATACCGATTTTAGCAAGATCCAATAAAATGGTCTACTTCTCATTTATTGATAGGTTGCAAACAATCGTTCCGGCAAAATCATCCCAGCAATCGATCAGACAGGTTTAAACATTTTCTTTGTGAAACGATAAAATCGTCATACTTGGACATATTTCGTAGTGTGAAACAACCAATTGATTTGATCCGATAAATTTTTTTACTTTTAGTTACATTGATGGGTGACAATAATTATATGATTCCGACTAGAGATGCAGCAAATCCACTATTTTGGATTCGGCCGAAACCCTGAAGTCTTTGTGGAAGATTTCGGATACTGATTGAATCCTAATTTGCATATGTAAATTAGGATTCGGTTCGGCTGGGCAGAAGGATTCGGCCAAATCCGAATCCTGCTGAAAAAGGCTGAATCATGAACTGAATCCTGGATTCGGTGCATCCCTAGTTCCAACAAAATCATCCCAACTGTCCATAGGACAGGTTTTTATAATTTTCTTTGAGAAACAATGACAATGGCCAGAGGAAGGTACAGCCATTGTTATACATATGTTCACTGTGCATGCCTTTTATGAAAGTGGACAGACAGCCATTGGTTCATATATGTGAGATCTTGCAGCCTACACGACAAAGATAAGTTGAAAGCCTCCTCAACTATCGTTTACCATGGATGGGTGAATTGTTCTGTGTAAAAACTCGTTAAAGGAGAAGGAAAGGTTAAAACTTAGTAAGCCTTATCAGAAAGATCCACCTAAATATACCAGTAAACCCTCAAAGTAATGTTCCTCTGTCAAAAGAAACACAGCATTTCTTTCCTTCTATTGTGTACTCATGGGCTTCTGTATCAGACTTCCTGTCTTCAGCTTAAACCTCCAGGGCTAGGGCTTGAGCATGCTCAGTTTGCACTTCTGCCCCCCTCCTTTCTCTGCTGTTATCTGAGCCCAGAGCTATAAGTGAGCAGGGAGAGACTCAGGCAGGAAGTGATGTCACGCCAAGCTAATACTGCAGCTGCTATCCTAAACAAACAGCTTCTAGAGCTTTTTAGTCAGGTATGCTAAAACATTCTACAGAATAAATATAGCATTCTAGCTTGCACTATTGTGGCTAATCTATTGCCAATAAAATGCCTCTAGCTTTCCTTCTCCTTTAAGCCGGTGGGATCGTTCACAGAGTACTGATTAAATTTGGCAATGTATGTCCGGCTTTAGAATGGGCGAAAGAGCTGTGCCTCAGATACATACTCAATGGTGGCTCTACCTTCAGAGGTGGGTAGGTTGTTTGTGGTATGAGAGTGTCCCCTTGAATACTCCATCTTGTAGATCATCGAGTGTTATGTGCAAAGACTATTGGCCCAAGGTGCAACTGAATGAGTACATGAGACGTGTCTCTTAGTGATCTTGCACTTGCACCTTTATCAAAGCTTGAGACTTTCTCCCTCCCCTCAATCATAACTATAAGGGCAAGGTCACACGTTGCGTTTTTACGTTGCGTTTTTAAAAACGGTCTGTTGAGCGTAAAAACGCCAATGAAACACACACGCATGATAATATGGGTTTTTCATCCTTTAGTTTTCTTTTCCCAACATGCATTTCTTTTTTTTCTCATTCCTCACAATTCCACTTTTTAGAATTTTAGTAAAGTTTTGCGAAAAAAAAAGCCAAATGGAAAACAAATTACATGCAGAATGTAGAAGAACTGCTTGTCAATACTACACCAGCAAACAACGCCATAAATACGTATATGCGAAAGTTTGCCGCCATGTTTAATAATACGCAGCGTATTTCAGCAAAGTGTATTTCCAAACCTCCATAGAGTTCAATAATATGCCGTTTCCTTGGTGTATTGGCGTTTCTGATAAAAAACATAAATTCTGGCGTCTTGTGGCGGATGTTGGCTCGCAAGCACCTTGTGGGAATTGCTATAAAGCATATTCCATTATTTTCAGTAGGGCTTCATTTTGTGCATATTTACGTTCGCCTGTACGTTTTAAAAACACAATGTAAAAACGCCATGTGTGACCTTGCCCTAAAGCACTTTTCTTCATGGAATATTATTATCAGTTTATTGAGTTCTTTTTCCAGTTTTTTTTTTCTCCAAAACTACTTGGGAACACAGAGGTAATGAAATCCATTGAAATAAATGGACACACCACCATTTCTCTAGAATTCTCGTATTTGGCTAGTAAATCCATTCCACAGAAGCCTATGGACACCTTGTAAAACTTGACAAGGATCACAAAAATTAACTAGAGATTTCTCACTTATGAAGTCAAGTGAGGAAAAAGAAGGTTCCTTGAATAATGATAAACACCCAGAGTTATACTGTATATATGTATAGGCTTTCCGGTTCACAGATCTTTATATAATTAGGATCTTCAAAACTTAAATCTACTAGAAAATAATTTAAACATTAAATAAACCCAATTGGATTGTTTTGCCTCCAATAAGGATGAATTATAAAATAGACGAGATTAAGTACAAGCTACTGTTTTGTTATTACAGAGAAAACGGAAATCATTTTTAAAAATTTGGATTATTTGGATAAGATGGAGTCTATGGGAGACGGCCTTTCTGTAATTCATTTCTGGATAAAAGGTTACTAGATACCGTATCCCATACCTTTAAGCTGGCCAAAGACGCAAAGATCCGATCATACAAATCATCATACGATCGGATTTCCCCATCTCCCGACCTGCCGCTAACCATTGAGATCAAATAAAGTAGAAAAGAACAGATGAGCCGATGTTCTGCCCTCTGACAGCAATCAGCGCCGGATTTCTTTTCCGGCCGCCCCTAGGCCGCGCGGTCCGACCAGGCGGCCGCGCGGTCCTAGCACCCGCCTTCCCAGCGCGTCGGCGAAAAAACGCCGGCGCAGCTGGTGTAGTTGAACGGGGACGCGAACGTCCCCATAATGCAGCTGGGCGGCATGCCGCCCCTATTTTTTGCCGCCCTAGGCCCAGGCCTATGCGGGCAAATCCGGGCCTGACAGCAATCGTACGATACTTATGTCTGACAAAGCTGGTGACAGTCTCCCACTGAAAATCGTACGATCGTCAATACACGCAGAGATATTACCCGCAGCCGACAGAAATTTTCTAACCTGTCCGATCGACCAAACGAACGATCTCCGCCGGATGAAAAATGTCGGGACTCTCCACACACGTTCTAAAAATCGTACGAATCCTCGATTCGTACGATGAGATCTTTGCGTCTATGGCCAGCTTTATACAGATCTGAGTACAGTTTGAAATATTCCCAATTTCATGGGGCAGACTCATGAGCAGATCCAGTGATCTGATGTACAAAGAGCTTGGGAGTTGTAACATTTCAGGTGACAGAACTAGTGGTTTGATATTGGTGCAAGGATCCCGTGATTTTATTTATTTGCAGCTGACAAATCTCATCTTTTTGGATATTCTTTAATAATAATCATAGTTTTTTATTCTGCCTTTGGAGGTATAATTACTTACAAAAATCATAGCTTTTTTCTATTTCAATTCTGCATTCTCTGTAGAAAAGCAAAGCTATTAGCGGCTGCTAAGGAACAAAGGCAAGTTGCTCTGACATGCATCTCCATCAGTCACATTTTCTTTTCATTCTGCTTTAGTCTTCTCAACCTGCCTTACTTGTGTGCGGCCAAGAAAATCTCCCACCCCCTGTAAAAAGCCTTTTTCCATTCCCTTTAGCCAAGCGCCATTATCCAAAGACCCTTTCAGTATTTTAAGTCTAGAATTAGTAGCTCGCTGTGTGGACAGAAGACAAGCCCACTGTACTGCGAACAAAAGGCAGTTACTGAATCAGGCTCAATGCAACTTGCAATTACGGTGAACAGGTTCTTTTCCATGTGGATTGTGGATGTGCTGCATCATTTCAAAGGTAAAAGTGTGTCCTGTAATATGTGGAGATACCGTGATACGTGTGCAAGCAAACAGGGTGTTAGGTGAGCATGGAATATAGTGCAGCACAGGGCATTTACAATTAAAAACAGGCTGCATTCATTCTTAAATTAAGGGGGGCTCATGTATATGTAAAGTACTAAATATTAGGGGTCCAAGATTTGTCTGGCTAAAATCTCAGTCCTCTACAGCGAACCAAACTGTGGAGTCAGAGTCGGAAGAAATTTTTGGAGTCGCCCAAAAATGTACCGACCCCGACACATTACAAATTAAAATGGATGAGCTTTGGCAGTGATAGAATTACTTGTTTTTGGTGTACATTACTTTTCAATCAGCATCGGAAATACATTGGTATATTAAATGAACTATAACACCAAAAAGTGAAAGTGTTTTAAAGTAATTAACATATTACATACTGTTTGCATGCACTGGTAAAAGTTGTGTGTTTGCTTCAGAAAGACTACTATAGTTTATATAAACAAGCTGCTGTGTAGCCATGGGGGCAGCCATTCAAGCACAGGATACACAGTAGATAACAGATAAGTACTACTATAGTTTATATAAACAAGCTGCTGTGTAGCCATGGGGGCAGCCATTCAAGCACAGGATCCACAGTAGATAACAGATAAGTACTACTATAGTTTATATAAACAAGCTGCTGTGTAGTCATGGGGCCATCCATTCAAGCACAGGATACACAGTAGATAACAGATAAGTACTACTATAGTTTATATAAACAAGCTGCTGTGTAGCCATGAGAGCAGCCATTCAAGCCGGAAAAAAAAGAGAAAAGGCACAGGTTATACAACCTGTGCCTTTTCCATTTTTTTACAGCTTGATTGGAAGCAAATATACCAGTTTTACAAGTGCAGAGCAACACTACATTATATTATAATTACTTTGATACACTTTCAGTTTTTGGTGTTACTGTTCCTTTAAAAACAGAGGAGTTGGGAGGTACCATAAACTGGGAGTTGGAGCCCTGGAACCAAATCTAGGCCATCATTTCAATATTCAAATTCAATATAAATTTCAACTGAATATTGAAATGTATAATTATTAATATGAAATCATTTAAATATTAAAATGTAATAACTTTTTAGACTCAATGTTTTTGAGTGATTTAGTACAGCTCCAATATTTAATATATATTAATATCAAAAGCTCCTGAACTGTCAGCAGGACATAAAAATGTCCTGGAAAGTGTAATACAGGTATAGAATCTGTTATTCAGAATGCTTGGAACCTGTGATTTTCTGGAAAACTGATCTTTGCATAATTTGGATCACCATAATTACTAAAAATCATCAAAACATGAACTAAAACATTTGTCAATGTTTGAATCTTAGGGCAGATTTATCAAGGGTCGAATTAAAAATTGGATCATACTTCGATTTGAATACAGCCTATTCACCTGCAAAAAAACTTTCAGTTGGTCTTTTTTTTTTTATTCAAATTTTAAAGTTATGGGAGTTCATTACTTCGAAATTCGACCCTTGATAAATCTGCCCCTTAAATGTTTGCCACAATTCAAATTTTTTTTCACAATAAACTCACAAATTACAATGATATTAATAGACTCGAATGTTTGGTATTGATTACACACAATAAGGTTTTCGAGTTTTTTGATCTGTAAGGGTAGGACTACACGGACATTTTCGGTGCAATCCGACGCGCTGCGATACAACGCCGGCAACAAATCGCATGTGATGGAAATAAACGAATGCATTGTCGCATGAAGTTGCAGCGTTGATCTGACGCGACACGACTGTCGAATGCAGTCGTGTCGCGTTGCATTTGATTGTCGCTGGCATTTTGACACAGCGTCCGTGTTGTCCTACCCTTAAACTCCCAAATTTGAGTTGTTAACGCTTTTTCTAAACTCACAAATTATAATTTTTCACAATTTTATTCACTCGAGGTTTTTATATTCATATTCGAGTTTTGTTTTTAAATTGTGAGTTTATTCCAAGTAGCAAAAAACTCATATATAAGCCCATAAAAAAAATAAATCCCTTAAGATTGTTTTGCCACCAATATGGATTCATGCAGCTTAGTTAGGCTCAAACGCAAGTCACTGTTTTATTAATACAGAGAAATTTTAAACTAAGAATTATTTGCTTTAAATGGACTCTACGGGAGATGATCTTACTGTAATTTGGGGCTTTTTGGAGATCAGGTCCTATACCTGGGACTATATTGATATTGAAATAGCACAGTTGTTTCAATTCCAGGATGAATGATTAGTTAGTGAAGTAAGGATGTTTGGATATTGTAAGATATGCAGTGGCGGAGCTACTGGGGGAACAGGGGGTGTGAGCGGGCCAGGGCCCCCCAGCAGCCCGCACCACTGAAATGCGGGCCGTACGGAGGGGGGGCGGGGGCCCGGCTGCGCGTCATGCACCAGGGCCCCCCCCCTCTAGTTACGGTACTCAAGATGTGTGTGTCAAAAGTGCACAATATCATGTGTATTTCACCAGAATTAGGCTGCTGAAATAAGAAACTCCAGGGAAATGTGTGTTGCTGCTCCTAGTAAAGTGTTTAAGTGGTGAACCAGCTTAGTAAAAGCTGCATTATAGGTCCCTGGAGTGGATGGAAGAGAGCAGGCTGGGCTTCCATCCCTTGCTCCATGTAAGGGGTTTGCAGCTGCCAAGCTAAAGGCAGTTAGAAGTAATTAACTACAGGTATGTGGTAGTTAAAAGGAGGTGTGGAGCAACACCTCAGGGCTGTTTCCCCCTAGAGACCTCCTGGAGTGGAGGAGGGTGAGGGGCCATGGAAGGAGTGCTTGTGAGCACCTGGGAACAAGGAGTTGGAGAGAGCTCCAAAGGACTGGAGAGGACAAGAGAAACCCTCCCAGGAGACAAGAGTGTCTCAAGAGTGTGTCTCAGAGAAGATTCTGGGATCTCAACTGTGAGTAAAGTGAACACCAGTGAGGGTGTTAGAAGCGGGACTGGTTATGTGAAGCTTATGTGATTTCCCCATGTGAAGCCAGTGGGCTGAAGATTTGTGTTTTGTGCAAATAAAAGCCCACAAAGCGGCAATTTAAACTCTTTAATGTAGTCAGTGTTAGTTTCTATGCTGAAATCTGTGCTGGGGCCTTGGCAGGCCCGGACTGGCAATCTGTGGGTTCTGGCAAATGCCAGAGGGGCTGCTATAAGTTCCCATAGAAAGTCACTATTTAGTGGGCTGGTGGAAGCTGTTTGGGCCTCTATGTAGGCTGATTGAGCTTCTGTGCACCTGAAATGCCAGGGCCTATTTTAATTCTCAGTCCAGACCGGGGCCTTGGGTTTCGCTACCGGATACATACAGGCTGAATTTGGCAGTTTATAGATGAGCTCTAATTCTTCAACCTTTACTTTTAACTGTGCACTATATATGTTTGCAGTCAGGTTAGAATACATGAGTATACAGAATACATTTACAAATTGGACATAAGGACATAAATTATATCAGATAGAGCAAGAGAAAGATCCAGAATCAGTCGCTATTAGTGATGGGCGAATTTCTTGCGTTTAGCTTCGCTGAAAAATTTGCAAATTTCCCACAAAATTCGTGAAACTTGCAAAATGCCATAAAATTTGTTGAAAAATCGTAAAAACTGAAAGTTTCACAAGAAAATCATGAAATTTTGACATTTTCGTGAAAAATCGTGAAAATCGGAAATTGACGCCCGCGGCCAAGCTGACGCTGGCATTAAAGACAATGGGTGTCTGAATAGTGTTGCCGCCCACCGATTTTGATGCAAGCAACTTTTCGGACTCGCGTCCAAAACATTTTGATGCCGGCGGCGGAAAGCAGAAATTTCGCTGCAAATTCGTGCCAGGCAAATTTATTCGCCCATCACTAGTCGCTATATAAAGATATATATCTTTTTGTCTTCCTGTCTTATAGCTCAGAATATGAACAAAGAACAAAACTCACTGATATTCTGTTCAGAATTCACATACAATGTTTACAGCTTTCCACTGAATTTAAAATGGAGAATTTAATACATTAAACTTGTGGGGTTTTTTACTAAGACTCAACTTTTTCTCACTGTAATAATAAAAACATTTTCAAACAAAATTCCCGAATCCCCATAATTTACCAATTAATCGGATTGAAAAAGACGATACGGATAAAAGTAGTGACAAAATCTTGTGACCTTTTCTATTTGTTGCTCGAATCGTGTGACTTTTTCAAGTAGCCGTCTGACAAATGTGACTTTTTCAGCTTATCAAACAAAAAAAACTTTCCAAGATCATGAAGGCAAGAAGCATCTTCAAATTGTTAAAGGGACACCTGCCATTAACTATTAGATGATTTCAACAGGTTTTAGTTGGAGTATTATTGGATAGGATTTTTATCAGCTTTGGAGCATAATAAATCTCAAAAAATTTGAGTTTTTTTTTTCCCTCTAAAAATGTTTCCCCTTTAAAAACTTTAGCAGAAAAACTTGAGGTTTAACAAATAGGCTCCTAAATGTTAATACAGGTATAGGATCCCTTATCCGGAAACCCAATATCCAGAAAGCTCTGAATTACAGAATGGCTGTCTCCCATAGACTCCATTTTATCCAAATATTCCAAATTTTTAAAAATGATTTCCTTTTTCTCTGTAATAATAAAACAGTAGCTTGTACTTGATCCCAACTAAGATATAAATAATCCTTATTGGAAGCAAAACCAGCCTCTTGGGTTTATTTAATGTTTACATGATTTTCTAGTAGACTTAAGGCATGAAGATACAAATTACGGAAAGATCCGTTATCTGGAAACCCCCAGGTCCCGAGCATTCTGGATAACAGGTCCCATACCTGTATAACCTATACTGAGAGCTGGGCAGATCTGCTACACAAAAGTGCCATTTGTCACCATCCATCATGTAGCTGCCCTATGTAGACTTGTCAGAAATAACACATATGGCCTAAAGGGATCCATGAACTACAGGATTTTCTACCCGTCCTAGTATCTAATTGAGCCAAAATTAAATATCGCTGGAGGGAGTCCTCTTCAGGGGAAATTCAATGGTTGATTTTTTTTTTTGTCCTGCCCTCAAGGTTTATTTTCATGTTGCACCTTGCATGAGTAGATGTTACATATAATTCCCATACTAATACAGAGAAAGCAGGCTAAGAGATAGGTATACACTGATTTGGCTCTTTAATAGAAGATCCAAAAACAAAAAAAATGAAAAATAAAGCCAACTCAAATAATAGGTCCGTCGCTAGCATACTATAAGTTAATTTAAAACGGACTTGCCTTGTAAATGTACAGTGTCATGAGGGTGCTGTACGAAAATTCTTGTGCAACAACACTGTTACTGCAATGTTAGACCTCTGGTATGTGGCCATTTATGTTGGTGTGAACCATGGGGTAAAAAAAGCCTCTTTGAAACCCTCAGAACCCAATTTTTCTCTTTTTAGTTGGTTTAATCAACTGCTTCCCAGTCTCCTCCGCTCCAGAGCAACACTCTGATGTCCTGTCTGCTCTGATATTGCAACAGGTTGTCCTGCCTCTGCTTCTCAATCTGTAGCTGATCAGCAAATGACTATCCAACCTCCAACTAACTCTCTGATTTCTCTTGATCTTCAATGTTTTGGAGCTTTCTTCTTCATTGCTTGTGTCAGCCTTGTTTATGTTCTCCAGAACTGCCATGACCAAGTTTTGCCTTGCCTTGTTGCTAATTTCCAGGTCTCAGTCATGATTATGGATTTCTAGATTTGTTTTCAGCCATTCTGCCCATACGTGTCCTGTCCCAGTTGCACATTCTTGCAAAACTTTTCCCACTTCCCTCAAATTCCGGGAGATGGACTTTCCCTCTAGACAATTTTTAGTTCTCTTTTAATTTCTGGATTCAGATTCAAGTAATTTGCTCTGTTCCTCTCTGTTAGCCCTTTGGTAGTTTCCTAGTAATCTGGTCCATTATTCCCTTACAGAGTCTAATCATCCTTTTCCCAGTAAACCTGCTTCTGTGTCAAAGCCTCCTGGCAGTTTACATCAGCTAGAATAAAAATCTGATTTAAATGTAGTGACATAATCATCAGATGCTCCGAGCTATTAATAAGTCATCCCGCAAGAAAGCAAACAAAACATCCATTTAGCAGTTTTACCATGAACTGCACACATTGTATAGGGTAGTTTACATAATGTAACAGTGGTATAATTAGATTTGAACTGTTTTGCCATGAAGGCTTCAGTTAATCTACTGTTGCCTCTAGGTGCAGTTTAAATGCATGTCTATATTTCTAAACTGACAGCAGATTTTAAGGCACATTACAAACAAGAGCTACCGTTATGTCAAGATAATATTGTTCCGGGGACATTTAATAGGAGGATTATTTGCACAGAAAAATGATTTTAGCGGGGTGAATGGGAAGTTAAAGCAGCTAGGCTTCAGTTGAAGTTAAGCCCAATTAATTGAATTGGTTCATATTAAAAGCAAAACTGACAGCAAGGTACAGTAAATGGAGATGTAAATGAGAAAAAAAAATCCAATAGAACTCCAAGCAGGTGTATCTTAGTATTCAAAGTGGGCAACTGAGTCGTAAAGGAAAATACTTGATTTAACAGGTATGTATAATGGTAGATATCAAACCTATTATAAGGACAGCACCACTTACACAAACTTCATAGTCAACACAAGCATTAAATTTCTTTACCCACCAAACAAGCAAATCTGGGCAGTACCCAGCACTTGGCACTAGAGCCAATGATCAGATCAGACAGTGGAGCATATGGAGACCCAACAGTCAAGGCCCATATCAATGTGCCTTTTCACTTATTTAGATTCAAACTTGCCTAGTTGAAGTTTTCAGCCAGATATCCTTTAGCAGGCCTGTTAGTGCCCCTTATACATGGGATCCACAGTCTGGAGGGTCTGCGTATGCCCTTCAATATAAAGGAGATAGATGGCTATGTCCTATATTTAAAATAATGCAAACCATAGGGTTTGTAGGGTAGTCAGCCTTTTCAAAACTGCTTCAAAGACCAAAAATAAAGTCCTTTCTGACTTCCACTGGCAATTGTATATCGCCCTGGTATGACTACATTATGCAGTGCATTTCTGCTATAGGACAACATTTTAAACAGAGATGACTTTAGGCATTCAACAGAACACTACTGAAGAAACATAGTGAGACCACCATATCACAAGATGTGCAAGAAAAAGTAATTTTAAAGGCTAGAGGTCCTATATTCACAAACAAGATCTTAAGCTGGCTGTTATCAAAAGTGGACAGTTGCTTGACTGCCCAAAACATGGTGTAGATAACGGAAGTCTCAAGTATCATCATAAATTACAGAAAGGCCAACAGTAACGATATGAAAATATGCCTATTTGGGAGTCACAGGCAGAGGAGTGGACAGGTACTTAAAAGGGAATGTAGGGTCCAATCAAAGGTTCAAAAAAGTTGCAAAATGTTAGGGTACCCCCATCCATTGCCTGATACGTTAGGCCAAAGTTGCTCATTAGCAGAAAACTGCACTGGCCCCGGGTACTTGCAAGCATGGAATCCTTTCCCTCCCTCTGTCTTTAAATCCCACGGCCAATGCATGTGCAGTACAGTGAAAAGTCTGGCTTTATTGTTAAAGATTGGATTTTCACTCTACTACGCACCCGTGTGAAGAAAGAAGGAGGAAGAGGATCACTCACAAACATGTACCCTGGCTCATAGCAGTTTTCTGCTAACAGTAGCATCGTCCGAGGTAAGTGATTAAAATTTTCGGGTGCCTAACATTTGCCACAGACCCATTGATTGGACCTTTCCTTCTTCTTTTTTAAATAGTCACAAAACAAGCAAGTATCAACTTCAGAGCAGGAAGCCACATGCACAAAGTTATCTGCCCAGATCTCAAAAAAGTTCTCTACTGAATGCATCCTGCAGCAAAGCAGCCAAGCCCATAAATGCTGCATGTGACTCTACAGCTGGCCATAGCATGAAGATTTTTCTTAACTTAACAACTAATTTCAGTGTGATCCATCCAGAATTATCGGAAGGTCGTGTGCACTGAACGATTGTACATCTGACGATCTTTCTTCTGACATAGGTCGGAAAATTGATAGAGTAGGTTAAAATATTCTCGCTGTTAAACTATGTTATTTGTCAGATGATGGAATGGACAGATTGTGATTGTTTAAAATTTGGAAACTGTGAATGTGTGGGGAGGTGCTTTGATGACAGGTGTCAACGGTTCTGTACTGAACATTCTTTGGAACAAACGTTCATTGCACTGCATTACATTACAGAAGTAAATATGTATATAGAAGCCCAAAAGAAAAAAGACAAGCAGATTTAAGTAAAAAAATAGTAAAAAAAAAAAAATAGATTGGAGAGGGAAAACATATAAAGGAGTAATGAAAATAATAGGCTGCTCAGCTAAAATGATCTCAGATGCTTTAAAATGACACTGAAACCTAAAAGACGTGGAAGAAAACGGAAATTTACCATTGGAATGGATAGAAGAATAGCCAAAATGGCAAAGAAGTCTCATTGTTAAAACAATTTGCCAAAGACCACATTGACTGGCCTAAAGAGAATAGGCACAACATTTTGTGGACTGATGAAAGCAAGATTGTTCTTTTTGGGTCTGGGGGTCGCAGATGACCGCCCAAACAATGAATTCAATAGAAAACTTAGAAAAAATAGTGTTTGTGAGTCAAAAGCAAGAAATGCAGAAGAATTGTGGAATGCAACAGTTGCCAGATGTTGGTGGACTCCATGTAACACAGATGTGCAGCAGCTCTCAGAAACACCGATTATACAACTCAATATTAGTTCAGTCATTCAAAGAAAACCAAAATCTTGAAATATTTTTCAGTTTATACTGTGAATGTTTGAGATTAAAAGAAGAATGCAGACACTGCTATTTTTTGGAACAGCCTAATATTCCCTTTTCTTCACTTTTTGTATAGGAATAACACAAATTTTCATGTTTTGATTATATAATGTGCAGTGTTCCCAATGCATTTTGCTCGTATGGAAATAAAAGCTATTATAAGGATTTTGAGCTTTATTCATAAACACACTGCTATTATTCTGAACACAACTGTAAATTGCAGCTTTGCACTTTTCAATTTGGCCTAGTATGTCGTGCACATTCGTGTGTGCCTTTGCTTTTTCTGCTGCATCCAGAGATTGTGGTGCTGTTGCTGATATTGTCTGCTGCTGGGTTAAGAGAAGAGGCCATATAGCAGGTCTCTTGGTTTTTGGACTTCCAGTAATCCACAGCACTTCCAACGTGATTGGACATTATACACTAAATGGCAGTGTGTTGGGAGTTTCCTTAAATGAGAAGGATCTTGGGGTTTTTGTAGATAACAAGTTGTCTAATTCTGGGCAGTGTCATTCTGTGGCTACTAAAGCAAATAAAGTTCTGTCTTACATAAAAAAGGGCATTAACTCAAGGGATGAAAACATAATTATGCCTCTTTATAGGTCCCTGGTGAGGCCTCATCTGGAGTATGGGGGCAGTTTTGGACTCCAGTCCTTAAGAGTGATATAAATGAGCTGGAGAGAGTGCAGAGACTAAGTGCAACTAAACTGGTTAGAGGGAGGGAAGAGTTAAATTATGAGGGGAGACTGTCAAGGTTGGGGATGTTTTCTCTGGAAAAAAGGCGCTTGTGAGGGGACATGATTACACTTTACAAGTACATTAGAGGACATTATAGACAAATAGCAGGGGACCTTTTTACCCATAAAGTGGATCACCGTACCAGAGGCCTCCCCTTCAGACTAGAAGAAAAGAAGTTTCATTTGAAGCAACGTAGGGGGTTCTTCACAGTCAGGACAGTGAGGTTGTGGAATGCACTGCCGGGTGATGTTGTGATGCTGATTCAGTTAATGACTATAAGAGGGGCTTGGATGATTTCTTGGACAGACATAATATCAAAGGCTATTGTGATACTAAACTCTATAGTTAGTATAGATATGGGTATATAGAATTTATGTGAGAGTAGGGAGGGGTGTGTGTATGGATGCTGGGTTTTCATCTGGAGGGGTTGGACTTGATGGACTTTGTCTTTTTTCAACCTGATTTAACTCTGTAACTATGTAACTATGTGACATGACAGCACACAGAAAGAGAATACCATTGGGTGATCCCTAGATTTGTACCTGCTGATGCCAATTTCCTAGAACCCCATTTAGAAACATATGAAATGCTACTGTAAAAGCATGTCATTGTGCACAGGAGACAGAAGCGGATGGCTGAACCCTTGGGTGAAGGTAAGGTGATGTATTAAATTCATGTATAGAAGAAGACAGATACATGTATAGAAGAAGTGTAAAGGTGCACAGAAGAAAGCTGCTCTATGGCTAATTAATTCTGATATTGGTATATTGGAACCACATTTAGGGGGAAATTATTCTGTAGTGTAAGTGTAACTCTAATTTCATATTTTGATTAATCTGCCCCAACACCTTCAACGTTTCTCAATATGTTAGATTCCCAAACTCACAGGTAACAACGGGCTCTCTCAAAGCTGCTACAAACTGTTCTGTGGATTTGCCATTACGCTGTCCACGTTGGCAGAATTTATATCTTTCAGCAACCACATTTACTCTTGGCACAAAAAAGTTCTTTATAGTAGTAAGAGCAGTTTCATAAGTCTCATCAGGTAATGGTAATGTATAGAATATACGCTGTCCCTCTGCTCCCAGGCAGTGAATAAGTAAAGCACGCTTTCTAGCAGCAGAAATCTCCCCTTGGTCAGCAGCAATAATGTAATTTTCAAACCTACGGATCCAAGCAGTAAAAGGTATGGTAGGCTCAGCAGGGTTTGGAAGAAAAGGTGCAGGCTGCTGCAGAGGTAGAAGAGACATTCTGTCGCCAATTGTTATGTTTTGGGTAGCCGAGGATGAGTAGAGTATAACTGTGCTTTTATTAGCAGAGTCATGCAACCATTATCCAACAATAACTTTCACTTTTAAACTTCCAGGAAGCATGCACAATATAAGTCTGAGCACAGTGACATCTACAGGCCATTTGTATAAACACCACACAATACCTGACAAATCTGAAACTACTGCAGTTCTTCCAACGGGTCTTTTCTCTTTACTTGAACATGATTTTCCATTATATTACAGTATTTCCAACAGCCCCCCCAAAATACATGTTAACTAACATACTAACAATTTCCAAAGCCCAATAAATATAACTGCAGTTATACAGAGATTACATTGCATTATACGATTTGCTGTAACTCTGTATATTTCTCGGTAAATCACATAATCCTAAGAAACCAGTTGGAAATGGCAGCTATGATTCAGAAGCAAACAATCTTTTTACTTATGAATATCATCATGAAAGGGGAAAAAAATATATTTTTTTAAACAGGAATCACATAAGGACAAAGAGCAGGGTGAACAGAGTCCTTGATTTGGAAAGAACAAGACTACGACTATGAATCATTTTTCTCTTTATCTGAAGCAATAATTCCTAAAGGAAGAACATCAAAGTATCTTCAAGAGGGGGGGAAATGAGCTCTTATTAAAATAGCTACTAATTTGAGAAGAGCAAAGCACAAGAAGCCAGGAGAAAGAAAAACTCTATCTTTTGCTGTAGATTCTGTAAGTGGAAATAAGAGGCAGAGCACGTGCTTCAAAGCAAATTTGCTCATCAGAGAGTCAAAGGATAGAGAAAAATCGGAAGGTTAACATAATCCTAAAAGGATGCAGCTGCCTTGTTAAACCCTTTCTTTTAGGATGAAAAGCAATGGCAGGAACACTATGAAAAGCAATGTGCAAGTGCAGCTGATAAGACAATTATTTCACCGCAGAGAAGAGTGTGCCTCAGGACTACTGTACCCTCGCATAAGATGGACACTAAGGGGCAGATTTATCAAGGGTCGAATAGTGAATTTGAATTTTCGAATAGTTTTTTTTGGTCAAAACTCACAAATTTGAATTGTGAATAATGCAAACTCAATTAGAAATTTATCAAACCTTTCCCCTGAGAATAATTTGAATTTGATTATTCGCCACCTCAAACCTGTAACCTATGAGTGAATGGGAGATGTCCAGTGACCCATTTGAAGATGTTAATAGCCTTCCTGACATTTATGGGTTTTTTTGGAGACAAATCTTGATTTGAGTTTTCGAGTCGGTAATATTCGTTCGAGTTTTAGAAGTTCTTAAATAACCTCCTAATCGAATTTCAAGTGTATTCGAATTTATTAGAGTATAAAAAACATTCACATGAATTTGAAATTTAACCTTTGATAAATGGACCTCCCAGGGTCCACCTTGCTGTTCAGCTCTGCTCCTTGCTTTACCATATTAAAGGAAAACTGACTGTATTTGAGTTCATGTTTCTCCATTGGTGATTTTTGTTCCTTGAAGTCAAACTTTTTTGATAAAGAGCCAGAGATGGCTTGAAACGTTGCTACTATTGGTCTGTGCCGTGTTTGAATAAAAGCCTTTTATTATATTAAGAAGGTGCTGTTCTTGTCTACATTGAATCTTCTACGGTGTGGGGTGGCCACCATTGAACGTGCACCAGAAACAGTGGAGGAGTTGTGTGCTGACACAGAATCACTAATTGAAGTCAAACTTCTTGGCCCCTGAAAAAAATCACACACATTAATTCACAAGCTTGAGGCCACTCTCTTCATGTTTATAATAAAACTCCAGGCTTGAGTACCTTGGTGATTGCATTATAATACTAAAGATATGAATGTATTTATAACAAGATGGGAATCAATCTCAAGGAGCTTTTTGTTCATCAAGCAGGTTCTCCAACTTCCTCCCACCCTCCATAAACATACAGGAAGGATAACAGGAGTGTTATTTTGATAGGGACCTTGGACTTTAACCTCCATTGATTCAGGGACTGGTGAGAATGATGTATAACCTCTGTGGAATATGTTGGCCTTATATAAATAAAGAATAGAAATTTTATTGGAGCCTTGCACTTACTTCCCATCCAGCATGAGGAAAGGACTTGGGAAACCATACTTCCTGCTTTTCGGCTCTCTTGATTTCCACCGATTGGTTACCAGGCAGTAACCAATCAGTGACTTGAGGGAAGGGCACATGGGACATAACTGTTTGCTTTTAAATCTGAGCTGAATGCTGAGGATCGATTGCAAACTCACTGAACATTAATGTTCCATGTGGGCCCCCTTAAAGGAAAACGATACCCCCAAAATGAATACTTGAGCAACAGATAGTTTATATTAATGGTGGAATGTTAAAGAATCTTAAACTGGAATATGTATTTAAGTAGATATTGCCCTTTTACATCTCTTGCCTTGAACCATCATTTCATGATGGTCTGTGTGCTGCCTCTCAGATCACTTGACCAGAAATACTGCAGCTCTAACTGTAACAAGTGTGGAAGCAAAAGACAGAAGTCTCTCTGTTAATTGGCTCATGTGACCTAACATGTATGGTTTGTTTGGTGTGTTTGTGTGCATCGTGAATCCTACTATTCGAGGAGGCGGCCCTTATTTTTTAAAATGGCAGTCTTCTATTTATGATTCCCCAATGGCACATACTATTAGAAAAGTATATTATTATGAAAATGGTTTATTGACATGAAACAGGGTTTTACATGTAAGCTGTTTTATGCAATATCATTTTATAGAGACCAAAATTGTTTGAGGGTTATAGTTTTCCTTTAAAGTCACTAACTCAGAGTTAGAGAGCTGAAAAGCAGGAAGTAGTGTTCTGGCTGTTATGTTACACATCCAGTCACTCCAGCCTTTATACATTACATTTTTGCCGAACTAACTATATTAGAAACATTTATTATTTTGCAAAGTCTATCTATTTACCCAGTTTTTATTTTTACACTGAACTTGTGAGTACACCTGATTCTATGGGTAGTATCCATACCATCCCTCCCAACATTTTGGAAATAAAGAAGGGACAAAAAAGTTGCCATTTTTTGACAATGCCCATTTTGTGGCCACACCCCCTAATTACCATGTTCATTTTACAAAATTTGGCAGGTTATTAAATTTTGAATGTATTTCTGTGTTTTCAAGTTATAACAGTTTTGCCAATGAATTGCCTTTATGCTGTGAGTCTAACTTCTGTAGAACAGTCCAAAAAAGCACTCGCACACCCTGGCCTTCACCAAGTCTAACTTCTCCCAAGGGAACTGTTATCTTATGTTGTTACAATTACTTATTTGCTTATCTCAAAACTGCTACTAAAAAATCTTATCTGCAGCTGTGGCTGTTCTGGGCTCTCTGCCAAAAGCCAATTAAGTTAGAAAATGTGTTTCTTTTTCTGGCTGATCAGTGCAGAGAAAAACTGGACTTTCCAGTACAAATGAGGGACTGCGGGTTGAGCTGTCAAAAGAGGGACTGTCCCTCTGAAAACAGGACAGTTTGGAGGTGTGTCCATACAGCTCCTTGGCACATTAAACCTGTATAGTAGATAGCAACACAGCTGGTCTCTTCTAATGCTCAGGATTGTCCCATGTGCAATTGCCCCTATAAAAGGATTTTTACTAACTACTACCTAACATTTTTGAAGTGTAATAATTTGGATATTAATGCTCAGGGTGCCTACATTTTTTGAAATGAAGATAAATGTCATGCATTTTATGTATATATGAAGTCTACTTCTGGTTGCTACAATAATACATGCTACACACTAAATTCTTTCTGGACTTTAAAAGGGGGAAAAACACAATTTTTTCGTAGAAAAAAAAAATCCAATTTTTTCAAGATTTATTAAACCCTGAAGGTGTTAAAAGTCAGAATAAAGAAGTACTCCATCTCAGACCTGCTTAAATCATGTAGAAGTCAATGGCAGATGTCTCATAGACATTTTGAAGATATTCTGATCTGCGCTGGGTTTCATTTAATAATCCAATTTAAGATTTCATGATTTTGGGCATCAAGTCCGGAAAAATCGTACAATTCAAATTTTTTCACGATTTAATCAAGACTTTTCCCGCACAAGAAATTTTGTGAAAATGTATTGATAAATAGGGGCGGAGAGTCTGTCAGAGTGGTTTTCAAAAAATACTGAGAACATTTCGGATAAATAACCCCCTTAGTGTTATCAGGTACACCCCAACAGGCTCACATTTCCTGCAGTGACTAATTGTGCCTCCCTTACTGACAGTTTCTCCAGTAGGCAAAATTTACAAACAGATATTTTTAATAAGATGACATATGGAAGTTAATTTCGAAAGCACAGGATACAGCCCAGTTCTATCCAGTAATAGCCCAGCAATGTGCATGAGTATAGCTAAAAAGCTGACCAAACATAAAGTGACCTCTGAAACTATGTAAAAATAATTCCTAGTTTATTTTACCATGTTAAGCACTGAGCAGTCTTTGGGGCAAATTCACTAACCTCCAAAAATTCGCCCGCGACGGCTTTGCTCACAGCGCAACACTTTGCCAGGCGTAGATTCGCCAGGACAATAATAATTCACTAAAATCCAAAGTTGCCTCCAGGGCGCCAAACGATGACGAAGTTGCACTATTGTTACTGCGCCAAACAAAGTGAAGTTGCGCTAGTGTTGCTTAATTTGCATACGGCGGTAATTTTAAAGTTGAATGGACGTATATGTTGCAGCAAATACATTACATTACACAAGCCTGGGAAACCTTAATAAAATAAAATAAAGTTGTTTTATTGCCCTACACATGAGCCCAGTGTATAGTTTATGTGCCATATGTTAGGAAATGTAGGGGGAAGCCGGTTACCCCAAGAAAATTTTACGCTCTTTTGCAGCCTATTACCCTGAAAAAGGAAAAGACGCCAGCTTTTTTTGGTCAACTATTTATTAGGAACTCCTATTTACTCTATTGCACTTTGTCTGGTCTGAGGTGGCGAAGGCAAGTCTGGCGCAAGAGGTAACGTTCATTAAAATCCGCATCTTAGTGAATTTGTGTAGTTACGTCCATTCGCCAGAGCGCAAATTCGCCTGGCGTTAAGGAGCAAAGTACCACTAGAGTCTCTTTCGCTAACAATGTTAAGCCTGCGCCCATTAGTAAATCGGCGAAGTTTCCGAAATGACGTCACGGTGGCGAATTTTCGTCCGCGTTACTCACTTCGCCCTTTAGTAAATTTGCCCCTTTGTCTGGGATATAATATGCTTAAAGAACGTGCATTTATTTTACATAGTATTAGAGTGCCATTACTGAGTGCCTTTTCTCTCTTGTGTTGCTTTACCTCGCAGAATAGTTCTCAGCATGGATTACATTGATTCCACCTTACTTATAACTCTCTCCAGCTTTTTGTTTTTTAGTTCTGTTCACATAGATGAAAGGTCTTATTGTGTATTGAGTGGGAAGTGAAGGCATCTGGGCATGTTCCAGACTCATTGCTCATTTTGCATTGTTTCAAATGGAAATTAAATTTTGACAACTACAGTAGAGTCCTACAGCGGGTCGGGTACCCACGGGTTACCTGCAAAAACCTGTGGTACCCTGCGGATTGCAGGTAGAGATTTTGGGAGAGGGTATAGACACGGGTCGGCGGTGCTCTGGGCTTGCAGGTCTTCCAAATAGAGAGTTTTACTCCTTTTTTTCTGATCACGCCTACTTCTAATGATGTCACTTCTGGTTTACAATAACAGCACTTCCTGTTTCTTGATGGTCAGCAGGTCGTGGATAAGGTACTTGCAGGTCGGGTCGGGTAGCGGGTCCAATCGGGTAAGTATGCGGGTTGCGGGTTTAACAAATTGGTTCTGTGCAGGACTCTAAACTAAAGTATGTATTTAAATAAACCAAGAACTGTATTATCAGAGAGCAAAATATAGAAACTGCTTGACATTCTCTCATTCTATCTTGTCTTCAATCAAGGTCATGTCTAACAATGTCACTCTCTCTCAGTGAAGAAAAAGACTCCATTAATTTAAGTGATATTGTTGGGAAGCTACAGTACATGCCTGCTCTTCCCTTTCTAAGCAAAGGAACAGTTATAAAGAACAGTAAGTGATCCTCTAAACAGTAGCTCCCCATCTTCTTTTCTGCTGATTCACTGCACATGCTCTGTGCTGCTGTCACTTACTGAGCTTAGGGACCCACTCACAATATACAGTACACATAGAATAGAAATGTCACAATATAAGGCTGATTAGTAATTAATACACATAATTACTACATGGCAGCACAGAAACCAGTGCAATTAGCATCAGAATTTAATAATCAGCAAACCTGTAGCATCAGTTTATATTAAAGCCAGGGAAGCTCATTTTCTGCTGGATAATTAGTGACGAGCCCTAAGCTTAGCTTCTCAACAGCTGCTCAGAGCCCACTGAGCATGTGAGTGTCACAGACACTTTCCAAGATGGTGACCCCCTGTGACAAGTTTGAAGTCCTGGATCATTGCTGCCAAATTCATTTTTAGGGTTTAGTTCTACTTTAAACCAATGGGGAAATAATTACCTCATAATATGTCCTCTTGGGAATACTTCTTGCCAAGGATTGTCTTAAAGGCTGGAAAGAAACAGATTCATCTGATGAAAATATGATCTTTTGTCTTTAAAAAGGAAATGGAAAAAAAATACACACACACATATATATATATATATATATAGACAAATACAAGATTCCTCAGCACTCAACCCATTATCAATATATTTAAGACAGAGACATTTTGTGCATACTGCTACTGAAAAATGCCTTACCCTTTAAACAAAACAGGGATTGTTTGTCCATATATTGCAATATATTTAAGCTGGCCAACTACGTCAAAGTCATCCCATATCTGGCCAGTCCTATGCTCAATTTTCATCTGATTCATTAAGAATTCTATGGTTTCATTATACATTTTATAAAAGGGACGAATACGTTTTACCTGCAACTTACTAGCTGCTTTCAAAGTAAAACTCCCAAACTTGGCTGCCCTTTTATTAGACACCAGTGGGATCACCTGACTATAGTTGGAGGGGGTGGGAGCTACAACATGGAGCTGGTCACTGCTCTTGTAGAACTATAACAAACAAGGGAAAGTTGTGCTCAGCTAGTAAGTTGCAGGTAAAACGTATTCGTCCCTTTTATAAAATGTATAATGAAACCATAGAATTCTTAATGAATCAGATGAAAATTGAGCATAGGACTGGCCAGATATGGGATGACTTTGACGTAGTTGGCCAGCTTAAATATATTGCAATATATGGACAAACAATCCCTGTTTTGTTTAAAGGGTAAGGCATTTTTCAGTAGCAGTATGCACAAAATGTCGCTGTCTTAAATATATTGATAATGGGTTGAGTGCTGAGGAATCTTGTATTTGTCTATATGTATTTTGTGGTCACAGCCTCATTGCACCCCCGCCTAATGTTTTTAAAAACTAGTGGTGAGCACAACTTTCCCTTGTTTGTTATATATATATATATATATATAATGTAAAGACAAAGAATTTACTGAAACTGGATGCTACAGTTTTTGTTAATTTCTGTCCGGTTTGTCAGAGGTCTAAATCTTCCAGGAATCTGTCTCAGGGATTGTTAAATCCGCTACCCATTCCTGACAAACCTTGGTCCCATCTTTCGATGGATTTTATTGTTGATTTGCCCCCTGATTTGGGTGGTGGTGGATAGGTTTAGCAAAATGGGCCATTTCATTTCCCTTCCAAACCTCCCTTCTGCCAAAACCTTGGCTGAATTGTTCATTTCTCACATTTTTAAGTTGCATGGGTTTCCGGTCAATATTATTCTGCTCTTTGGTTGGGATTGACTTATCCTTCTCTACCGCTTACCACCCACAAACCAACGGTCAAACTGAAAGGGTTAATCAGTCCCTTGAACAGTATCTGAGGTGTTATGTATCTGACAACCAAACCTTATGGGCTGTGCTGTTACCCTGGGCAGAGTTTGCCTACAATAATGCTACTCCTTTCTTTATTGTCAATGGTTTACATCCCAAAGCATTTTCCTTTCCTGGTGTATTGTCTCCCATCCCCTCTGTTAACTCCTCTGTTAAACAGTTTGCAAAAATTTGGTCTCATGTGCATGACTCTCTTTCTGCTGCTACTACCGCCCAGAAAAAAGCAGCTGATAGATCCTGTAGGGAGGCACCCAAATATAAAGTTGGTGACTCTGTTTAGTTATCTACTAAAAACATCAAGCTTAAGGTCCCCTCTCTCAAGTTGGGTCCCAGTTTTATTGGCCCATATCCCATCTCAGAAATAATTAATCCATCCTCTGTCCATCTTAAATTACCAGTCAATTTTAAGATTTCTAATTCTTTTCACATTTCCCTCCTGAAACCAGCTGCACAGGTCCGTCAACTGTCTGTTCCTCCCCCCAGTGTTGGTTGAAGGTCAGTCTGAATTTGAGGTCCAAGAGATTCTCGACTCTCGCTTTTTACGTTGTAAGCTCCAGTATTTAGTTAAGTGGAAGGGCTATGTTCCCGAGGAGAACTCTTGGGCCTCAGTTAGTGACATCAGGGCTGACCGTCTCAGGAGACAGTTTCATCAAAAATTTCCTGGGAGACCTGGGGGTCCAGTGGCCCCCCCCTAGAGAGGGGGGGTAATGTAAGAAATGTACCTGGTAGTCTAGTGGGGGGACGGCAGGGACACCTGCCGCCCCCTCGGCGGGGACGGACTCCCCCCCCCTATTTATTAATACATTTTCACGAAATTTTCTTGTGCAGGAAAAGTCACGATAAAATTGTAAAAAAAAATCCGAATGTTAACGTTTTTTTCGGATTTTGCACTCGAAAGATTTTTCCGTAAAATCACCCGGAAGTGACAATTTTTTTTAGAAACCCAGCGCAACTTTAAAAATCTTCCAATTGTTAACAGGAAATCTGCCATTGACTTTTCTATGTTCTCGACACGTTTGAGTTGCAGTACTTTTTTCATCGGATTTTTAACACCATCGTGTTTTTTTCCCCTATGAGAAAATCATATTTTACCGTTTAAAAGTCCGACAAGTATAATTCGGACCTTAGTAAATAACCCGTCAATTTATTCATATTTCATTATATTACTCAACATTTCTATGACGCAGATAGCTGAATAGCTGAATAACTAGAAAGGGCATATTATGAAAACTACTGTATAATCTTTCCAGCATGGGGAGGATACAGATTGCAATGAAGTCTTGCCAGCCTCCTAAGGAATCCATTAAGTATGCAACTTGAGTATCACTATTATATGAGATAAAGAAGGCAGGACATTGTTTGACTTTAAGTAGCACTTAGAAACTATAAAAATAAATACTATGTTCTCACGTAGTCTCAGGATTACGTAAGGAAATGAGTGTTTCCTTTTATTATGGGCTTTATACCAGCAGCACTGTTTTATACATAGACCTTAATACACTTCCCGTAGAAACAGATCGATGTGGGGTTACTTGGATCGCATGGATGAATCAATTTAATGGGTGCCTCTCCGCTCTCTATTTTATGATGTTAGTTTATGAATCTCACCTCTGTACTAACAGACCCTTCATGGAAAAATGGCACCCTTTATCTGCACTGCACAACACAGTGACAATCGTAGCCTATTTAGCAGAGGCACAGAGTGCAAAGTCAACATTTCATGGTGGGGGACACAGTCTTCGTCGTGGATAACCCATTTGCCAAGCATTTGCATTGCAATTACAGTAGTTATGCAGACTCTCGCCATTACAGACCCCCTAAAGACAGATCAGCTACAGGTATGAGATCTGTTATCTATAAAGCTCCAAATTACAGGAAGCCCATCTTCCATAAACTTCATTTTAATATACCGTATATACTCGAGTATAAGCCGTCCCGAGTATAAGCCGAGGTACCTAATTTTACCTCCAAAAACTGGGAAAGCTTATTGACTCGAGTATAAGCCTAGGGTGAGAAATGCAGCAGCTTCTGGTAAGTTTCAATCAAAAAATTGAGGGTTTCTGCTCCCATTGGAGGTGCCGGCGTCTCGTTTTCGGATGCCGGCGAATATTCTTGGAGACTATTCTTGGACGCCGGCGACTATTCTTGGACGCCGGTGACTATTCTTGGACGCCGGTGACTATTCTTGGACGCCGGTGACTATTCTTGGACGCCGGCGACTATTCTTGGACGCCGGCGACTATTCTTAGGCACCGGTGACCGTTTTTGCGCTTGACCCGAGTATAAGCCGAGGTAGAGTTTTTCAGCATATTTTGGGGGCTGAAAAACTCGGCTTATACTCGAGTATATACGGTAATGAATCCTTATTGGAGGCAAAACAGTCCTATTGGGATATAAATTACAGAAAGACTCCTTATCTTGAAAACCCCAGGTCCCAGACATTCTGGATACCAGGTCCCATGCCTGTACTAAAATATGAATGCAAATAAATCTGTAGGACAGACAGGAACCACTAAATTCTAAGGGCCCTCGTTTGCTATCCACAAATTTTTAGCGAACTGCATGCAATCGAATTGAACAGATACATTTTATCGTCACATCTCCAAAGAAAGTAACAACCGACTTGTTTCTGAGATGTTAAACTCAATTAACACAGCCCATTAGTTATACTATTAGAGAGACTATTAGTTATACTAGAATCCATGTTCCTTTCATATGTATCTGAGGAAGAATCTCTGGGAGGATATTGCTGCAGAACGGAAATGCATCACTCTGTTCGGGACTGATCTTTTAATATCCGTCTCCTGATGACTTTTATCAGAGCTGTCAGTTTCATGAAGCAGGTGCACCTATTACGTATGTGTTTCGGTAATGTTAGCTTATTTTGGTCACCAATTTATGTATCATTTTGTCCATCAAAAGAGAGTGAAAGGAAATACAATACATTCTCCATTGATGGATCCGACGAATGGGTCATTAATTTCGTTGGTCGCTTTTCCTTTCCCAAGACATCAAAAGGGTTTAACATATTTTTTTTGTAGCTTAACTAAGAATCTCTGTCTAAATTTTTATATTCTAGCTGTGAAAAAGGCTAAATTCGCGCCTGGAAAATAAATTCGCCCATCACTTCACACAGGAAACTAATGGGAAGTATTGTGCACTTCTCCAGCTGAGGTTTTATGAAACCTTGTTGTTTAGAAGAGTTGCTTTTGCACATCATGGACAAGTGGTCATTGAAATGGTATTGCCCCTTGGTACTTATGTCAGACACTAAAGGGCTATAAAAATAATGGCATTTCAGAAATGGAACTACTTTTCAATACTATTAAGATAATAGAGGTAATTTTACCATCACTCTGAGTAAGCTACTCCCTGCAATCCAGTGTGAGGATCATCAGGAGGGCCTGACTGCGCTGCATTTCCAGGATTAGATTGGTCCCCTTTGAGTTGCCGAAAGCTGCCCGAACTCAGAAAGCCGCCAAATAGAGGCAAAAGCTGCCAAATGGCAATCCGCCGAATGGAGCTGATAGCCACAAAAAGACCAAAAAGCTGTAGATTGGCCCCGTAAACTGCCGAATGGAGCTGAAATCTGCCAAATGGAGCCGAAAGCCGCAAAAAGACCAAAAAGCTGCAGATTGGACCTGAAAGCTACCGGATGGACCCAAAACCTATCAAATGGATCAGAAGAAGAGGAGCAGCTGCCGAAAGTCAGAAGAAGAGGAGAAAGAAGAAGACCTTTAAAGGTAAGTTGCACTGAACACCAATGGTCTTTTTTATTTTTAAACCCCAACCACTAATGGTCTTTTTTAAACTTTTATGGGGGACCCTGGCAACGAATGTTTTTTTAAAAACTTCATGGGGGGGCCCTGGCGCCAATGTGTTTTTTTTAAGTTATAGAGGAACCCTGGCCACCAATAATTTTTTTTAAGACTTGTATGGGGGCCCTGACCGCCAATGTTTTTTTTTTAAAAACTTTTATGGGAGGCCTGCCATTTTTTAACTTTTAGGGGGGCCCTGTCCACCAATTTTTTTAAAAAAAAACTTATATGGGAGACCCTGGCAGACAATTTTTAACTTATGTGGGGTGGGGTTTTGGCGGCCCTGTCAGAGGCACAGCTAGCCCTGTTCTTACTGGCTACCCTAAAGATAGGGTCACGATGCGGGCTGCACCTTGTGTTACTCGCTAACTTGCTTGTCCGAAAGCCATGACTAATGCAGGCAGTGCTTAATTTAAGGGGCATGCTGCTGGTCTCTGTGTTTCAAAAAATTAGCCTTCCTCATTCTTCAAATGCACCAAGGCTGATGACCACGCAAATGACCCCTAATGACACTGGTGTCTTTGCGGCTTTTCCAGAAAAAAAATCTCTTTGATGATCTATATAATTTAGATTTCTAACTTTTGCTGTAAATTGGTGAAGCATGTTGAAGAAGTGAACATTAGCATTAGTCAACATCTTCTAAATAAGAACTTATACGGGTGGTCACTTTCATAATAACATATGTTTATGGCTTAGTCTTCTTTATTAATCAATATTATTTATTATAACGTTAACAAAAATAAAGGGTTTGGGTGATACTCAACTTGCAAATTCAAAAAGAACCACATTAAGCATTGTTCCAATGTAGAGGATCACTGACATCTTCTCTCAGTCCTCTTCTTACTCCTCTTCAGTGCTTCTCACAAAGTTTGGGCACAGCCTCCTTTAAAGGAATTGTTCAGTATAACAATGAAAACTGGGTAAATCGAAAGCCTGTGCAAAATAAAAAATGTATCTAATATAGTTAGTTAGACAAAAATGTAATGTATAAAGGCTGGAGTGACTGTATGTGTAACATAATAGCCAGAACACTACTTCCTGCTTTTCAGCTCTCTTGGTTTCCACTGATTGGTTACCAGGCAGTAACCAATCAGTGACTTGAGGGGGGACCACATGGGACATAACTATTTGCTTTTGAATCTGAGCTGAATGCTAAAGATCAATTGCAAAGTCACTGAACATTTATGTCCCATGTGGTCCCCTTAAAGTCACTGACTAACTCACAGTTAGAGAGCTGAAAAGCAGGAAGTAGTGTTCTGGCTATTATGTTACACATCCAGTCACTCCAGCCTTTATACATTACATTTTTGCCTAACTAACTATATTAGAAACTTGTTTTATTTTGCACAGCCTATCTATTTACCCAGTTTTTATTTTTACACTGAACTGTTCCTTTAAGCGCATGACCCCTCGTCGGTTATATACATATAATACACAAACGCTATAAATATCTTGTAAATTATATCCTTATAAACGGTGAGTTCTGATGTCATCAGTTATAAACGGTGAGTTCTGATGTCATTTCTGTCACATGACTCACTGAAACATGCATTTTAATAAATAAAGTACCCCCAGTTGCAAAATATGAGGATATTCCTCGTGTTTTTATATGGTCATGAAACTCCTCGGTAACTTTAATATCCTTATATTTTACAAGAGGGGGTACTTTATTTACTATATATCTCCATCCATCAGACCACAGTGAAGCTGAGGAGGACTGAGAGAAGACGGTTGATGTACAATGCACCACGCAGTATGAAAATCCTGAAATCGGCCCAGCTCCCTGCATTTGTAATAAATTGAACTAAATTTGCCCAAGAGGAGTAACCCATAGGAACCAATTATTTGCACCTGACAATAAACCCTAGCAACTAAAAAGTAAGCTTTTTACAGCCAGCTGTGGGTAGAAAAGGAAAATGTAACTGGCTGTCATATGTTACTGCTCAGGTTCAAATGTGTTGATAAATGGGCCCCATTGACTTTTATTACATAACCCCCCTATAAGTGCTCCTCAATGTCACTTTCACTAATGCCACTTCCATGGCAATGTTGCAAGCAGCCATTTAGGAGCACTCTTGATATATAGTATAATAATAATATAGTATAATGTTAGCTTATTACACCGATCATATTGGGGCTTGATTGCATTGAGCGATCTCATCTGCAGCCAATTGGCATGAACCTTCCAGCAATGATGTCCCTGTGGTCCCTGCAACAATGACATAAACAGCTTCTAAACAGAGATATCTGCATCAGATATGAGTTACTAGACATACAGCAAAGTTGTACATGAAACACAAAGAAATCGCCAGTGCTCAGTCTTACCCACATTCTGGAGTTGACCAGCTGCTGTAAATGATAAAAAGCCAATATTTGTACACAAAGAAAGAGAAAAATTGCCAGATCATGGTTTGCCTTTAAAAATAATCATTACAAAAAAAAAAGGTGTTAATAACACACTTTAGCCAAAATATGTAAGCTTACACGCCAAGTCAAAGCCCCTCATTGTACGCGAGTCCTACACTATCCATTAGCATTCTAAGTCTATACTGCATTTAAAATCATGTCCCACAGCAACCAGTGTGACTGAGTAGTAAGAACATAGTTTACTTACCCTTTACTCAAGAGCTCTATTGAGAAAGCCTGGAGCTTTTAAGCCCCAGCCCATTGACATACACCTATAAATAATTCCCTTCCTACACTATCCATTAGCATTCTAAGGGCTCTTACACACGGCCGTTCCGACCTGCGCTCCCCTGCGTTCCGTTTTTTGGCGTTCAGCCGCAGGGGAGCGCAGGAATAGACGCAAGTCATGATTTGAAATGGGGCTGTACTCACTCAGGCGCGTGTAGGCGCCGAACGCAGGAAAAATGCAGCATGTTGCGTCTGAAGCTGCGTTCGGCGCCTACACGCGCCTGAGTGAGTACAGCCCCATTTCAAATCATGACTTGCGTCTATTCCTGCGCTCCCCTGCGGCTGAACGCCAAAAAACGGAATGCAGGGGAGCGCAGGTCGGAACGGCCGTGTGTAAGAGCCCTAAATCTCTAGTGCATATAAATCAAGTCCCCCCAGCAACCAGTATGTGCACTTACCCTTAACTCAGGAGCTCTAGTGAGAAAGCAGAAGCTTTTAAATCCCTGACCATTGACATACACCTGTAAATCAGTCCCTGTTTTAAAGGCTGAATGGCAACTTTAGGCAATATTTGGCTACAATATGTACACAATGCACAGAAAGAAATCACCAGCGCTCAGTCTAAGGGCTCTTACACACAGGCGGTTTTTCCTGTGCTCCCCTGCATTGCGCTTTCTTCTAGTCAGCCGCAGGGGAGCGCTCAAGTAAACGCACTCAATTATTGTGAAGGGGGCTGTACTCACACAGACGCATGTAAGCTCCAAACGCAGGTGGGACGCAGCATGTTGCATTTCTCCTGCGTTTGGTGTATACATGTGTCTGTGTGAGTACAGCACCCTTCACAATATTAGAGTGCATCTACTTCTGCGCTCCCCTGCGGCTGAACAGAAGAAAAGAAAGAAAAGAAGAAGAAGAAAGAAAAACCGCCCATGTGTAAGAGCCCTAACCAACATTCTGGAGTTAACCAGCTGCTATAAATCATAAAAAGCCAATATTTATACACAACGAGAAAAAGAAAGATTGCTGGACACAGTTTTCCTTTAAAAATAAATTTAAATTAATAAAAAATACATTTTAATTTAAAAAAAAAAATGTTAGTACCACACTTGTCCAAAATATGTAAGCTCACATGCCAAGTCAAGGCCCCCTATTGTACGTGAGTCCTACACTACCTATTAGCAAACAAACAAACAATCAAGTTTGTAGCGCATTTAAAATCCACTCCCCCAGCAAGTAGTGTGACTGAATAATAACTCAGAGGCTCTAGTGAGAAAGCCGGGAGCTTTTAAGCCCGAGCCAATAAACATACACCTGTAAATAATTCCCTTCCTACACTATCCATTAGCATTCTTAGGGCTCT
The DNA here is from genome assembly GCF_017654675.1 of Xenopus laevis. Classification (NCBI taxonomy): domain Eukaryota; kingdom Metazoa; phylum Chordata; class Amphibia; order Anura; family Pipidae; genus Xenopus; species Xenopus laevis. The sequence goes on along the minus strand of NC_054374.1, from coordinate 156,843,414 downwards.
TACTCATGAGCGTTTTTACCTGCGCTCCCCTGCGTTCCGTTTTTCGGCGTTCAGCCGCAGGGGAGCGCAGGAATAGACGCATTTCATTATTTCAAATGGGGCTGTACTCACACAGGCGCGTGTAGGCGCCGAACGCAGGAAAAATGCAGCATTTTGCGTCTCAACCTGCGTTCGGCGCCTACATGCGCCTGTGTGAGTACAGCCCCATTTGAAATAATGAAATGCGTCTATTCCTGCGCTCCCCTGCGGCTGAACGCGAAAAACGGAACGCAGGGGAGCGCAGGTAAAAACGCTCATGAGTAAGAGCCCTAAGTCTGTTGGTCGTTTAAAATCAAGTCTCCCAGTAGACAATTTGACTGAGTAATAAGACCATGATGCTGATGCACTTACCCTTAACTCAAGAGCTATAGTAAAAAAAACAAAAACCTAGGAGCTTTCAAGCTCCTGACCATCAACATACATTTAGGGGCAGATTTATCAAGGGTCGAAGTAAATTTTTTTTTTAATAAATTCCGAATGGCAACTATTGGCAATACAATTTGTACCTGAAACACAGAAAAAAAATCTTTAACCCACATTCTGGAGTTGACCAGCTGCTAGAAATGATAAAAAACTAAATTTGTGCACAAGAAGAAAGAGAAAAATTGCCAGCTCACAGTTTGCGGTGCTGGTCTTACTACTCTGAGTTCTGATGTCATCGATTATAAACGGTGAGTTCTGATGTCATTTCTGTCACATGACTCACTGAAACTTGTGTATTCTAATAAATAAAGTACCCCTAGTTGCAAAATATGAGGATATTATAGGTTACTTTGGCCTTCGGCCTCGTGTTTTTATATGGTCATGAAACTCCTCGGTAACTCATAATATCCTTATATTTTACAAGAAGGGGTACTTTATTCACTATATTAAACACATCTGCCACACATATTCCAATGCCCTTGTATCAAGGACTCAAACCTTTTTTTTTTTTTTAGATTCGGCCTTTTTCCTTATAATTATATATAATTGAAAAAAATAATTAGATTTAATAAGGATTGAATACTCCAGAGAGCAGGCAGACACTATTATTATATTTGATGATTCATATCAAACAAAAGGAATAATTGCTTATGAGCTCCTCTAACAGTGCTGTACTGCCAAAGAACAGCTGAGAGGAAATGTATACAGGTACAGGATCCGTTATCCAGAAACCCCTTATCCTCATTGCTTTTCCTTGTTTGCTAATGCAGTGATCCCCAAACACTGACTCGTGAGCAACCCCTTGGATGTCTCTCCCAGTGGCCTCAAAGCAGGTGCTTATTTTTGGAGTCCAGGCTTGGAGGAAAATTTTGGTTGTATAACAACCCAGTGTACTGCCAAACTGAGCCTCCTGTAGGCTGCAAGTCACGTAGGGGCTACCGAATAGCCAATCACAGTCCTTATTTGGCATCCCCCAGGTATTTCATTTCATTATCATGTTTCTGTTGCTCTCCAACTTTTCCAACATTTGACTGAGCCTCACAGGTAAAAAGGTAAAAAGGTTTTAATATGTTGGTTCTGATCAGGCACAGAGGAAGAGGGACTAAGTGCTAGCTATACATTGAAGGACATTCTTGCTGGAAAGGCTATTGACAGCATCTGGGTCAGTATGGTCGAGTCCTGCGCGGGTCCATTTTTTGGGACCCGAACCCGACCCGTACCCGCAACCTGCAATCCACAACCCGCATTCTTACCAGCTTGGACCCGCTACCCGACCCTACCCGCAAGTACCTTATCCGCAACCAAGACCCGCGACCCACTGACCATCAAGAATCAGGAAGTGCTGTCATTGTAAACCGGAAGTGACATCATCGGAAGTAGACGTGATCAGGAAAAAAAGGAGTAAAACAGGAAGTGCTGTCATTGTAACCGGAAGTGATGTCGTCTGAAGTAGACGTGACCAGAAGAAAGGAGTGAATATCGATATTGAGAAGACCCGAGGCCCGACCCGAGGCCCGACCCTCAACCCGCATGAACCGCTGACCCGCGGGTATACCCGCACCTGGAACTTCTAAACGCAACTCGCAGGGTACCGCAGGTTTTGCGGGTACCCGACCCGCTGCAGGAATCTACAGTATGGAGCATATAAAAGCTATGTTTAGTCACTTAAGGTATCCTCACATTGATGAGATGTCACTATGTGTTTGTATGCTTGGTATATATATAAATAATATATAAATGTTATATTATTCCTTAAAGCCAGCAGATAACCTGCAGTTGTATAATTTAGACAACACAGTGTGTGAGTCCAAATTCATTATAAGGGTCTCAGTCGCAGCTAACGCCACTGGTAAATCACAATGGAATCCTCCGTTCACATCGTTTACAATAATGTGAGATGAAAAGGAGCAGAGATCCTATTTAATATTGTGTGGAGACAGCGGTATCCTAGAGATGTTTAAATACCAATTATGGGAGATCTGAAGGCAAATATGAACATTATTACTCTGGAGACTGGGGCAGAGGGTTATTGAAAGAAAAAAATGTTTTGTTTTGCTTTGTTTCCTTCCCTAGCAAATTTAAGCACAGAGAATAATCCGTTTAAAATATCCAAGGCATAAACACAAAAAGGACTTAAAGACAATATACCCTGCACGTATACACATATACTATACCAGTTATGGATTGAGAAGATAATAGATATTATTTCAAATGAATGAGACAAGGGTACACCTAAATCAAGATGATGCTTACAGTATATCAAATATTACTAGACAGCTATAGGATCTAGAATGCCTGGGACCTGGGTTTTCTGGATTAGAGATATTTCTGTAATTTGGATCTTGCTAGAAAATCATGTAAACATTAAACCCAACAGGCTGGTTTTACTTCCAATAAGGATAAATTATATCTTAGTTGAGATCAAGTACAAGCTACTGTACTTTCGGCATTATTTTGATAAAATGCAGTCTATGGGGCAGATTCACTAAGCGCTGAATTTGTGCTAGCGTCAGCTTCGCTCACATCGCAAAACTTCAAGGGGCGTAGATTTGCCAGGACAACGCTAATTCACTAAAATCCGAAGTTTTGTCCAGGGCGCCGAATGCATTACTGTGGCAAGCGAAGCGAAGTTGCACTAGCGTTGCCTAATATGCATACGGCGGGTGTTGCAGCCAATACATTACACTACACAAGCCCGGGAAACCTTAATAAAATAAAATAAAGTTGTTATATTGCCCTACACATGAGCCCAGTGTATAGTTTATGTGCCATATGTTAGCAAATGTAGGGGGGAAGCCGGGTATCCCAGAAAACATTTACGATTTTATGGCACTTTTGCAGCCTATCACCCTGAAAAATGAAAAGTCGCCAGCGTTTTTTGGGAAAAATTTTAAACTATTTTTTGAGGAAGTCCTATCTACTCTATTGCACTTCGCCTGGTCTGAGGTGGTGAAGGCAAGTCTGGCGCAAGAGGGAACGCTCAGTAAAATCCACATTTTAGTGAATTTGCGTAGTTACATCCATTCGCCAGAGCGCAACTTTGCCAGGCATAAGGGAGTGAATTACCGCTAGAGTCTATCTCCTTCGCTAGCGAAGTTACGCCTGCGCCCGTTAGTAAATCGGCAAAGCAATGAAATGATGTCATGCTGGTGAATTTTCACTAACGTTAGTCACTTCGCCCTTTAGTAAATCTGCCAATATGAGAGACAGCCTTTCCGTAATTCGAAACTTTCAGGATAATGGGTTTCCAGATAATGGATCCCATACCTGTACATCAAAACCAAAAGCAATACCCAAAGTTTCAAAACTGATCAATAGATCACATGCTAAGGTATAGGATGCATTTTTCCGAAAACTAGTAATCTAAGAAGCTCGGAATTATAGGAAGAAAAACTCCCATAGACTCCATGTAAATGAAATAATTTTTAAACATGCATCTCTTTTCTCTGCAATAATAAAACAGTAGCTTGTACTTGATCCAAACTAAGATATAATGAATTCTTATTGGAAGCAAAACTCTCCTAATGGATTTATTTAGAGTTTAAATGATTTCTTAGAAGACTTAAAGAAATTATGGAAAAATTCAATATCTGGAAAACTCCAGGTTCCAAGCATTTTGGATAACGGTCCCATACTAATCATCCATAACAATCCATAGCAATCAGATCAGTTGATCAGTAGCTGCTCAACGGTTGCTATGGATAACTAGACCAGCAGCATATTTGGCACCTTTAATTACATTGCCTTTGACACGTGAGGTTTTCTCTTCAGAGAAAATTAACCCAAATAACAGATAAATCAGATTCCAGTGTAAAATACCCTATTTTAAAGGCTGAATCAAGTTGCACATTTTAGAGAGATTATTTATTTATACATAGTTATCATATCACCCCTTAAGCGACTCTTCTCCAGCGTGAACATCCCCAATTTGGCCAGTCTTTCCTCATAGCTAAGATTTTCCATACCTTTTACCAGCTTAGTTGCCCTTCTCTGTACCCTCTCTAATACAATAATGTCCTGTTTGAGTGATGGAGACCAAAACTGTACGGCATATTCTAGATGGGGCCTTACAAGTGCTCTATACAGTGGAAGAATGACCCCCTCCTCCCGTGACTAAGGGTATAAGTGGATATTCTTAAGGTGGCCATACACGGGCAGATAAAGCTGCTGATATCGGTCGTTTGGACCGATTTGACAGCTTATCTGCCCGTGTATGGGGGCTTCCGACCGGTCTTCCCGATCGATATCTGGCCACGATATCGATCGGGAAGGTTGGATTTTTACCCGATTTTTACCCGACCGATCCGTCGGAGCCCCTTGGCGCATCGTAATTCGATCGTTCGGCCATACGGCCGAACGTTCGAATTACCCCCGATATAGCCATGCAGTTAGTGGCATATCGGGGATAGATCCGCTCGTTTGGCGATGTCGCCAAACAAGCGGATCTTTGAGTCTATGGCCACCTTTACATCCCAGGTGCATGACTTTACATTTATCAACATTGAATTTCATTTGCCACTTAGCTGCCCAGATTGACAGTTTGTCAAGATCGTGTTGCAAGTGCCACATTCTGGATGGAAATAATTGGGCTGGATAGTTTTGTGTCATCTGCAAACACTGATACATTACTTACAATACCCTCCCCTAAGTCATTAATGAACAAGATAAATAAAATTGGATCTAATACCAAGCCCTGGGGGACCCAACTAAGAACCTTACTCCAATTAGAGAATGTCCCATTAACAACCACCCTCTGTACCCGATCCTGTAGCCCGTTTCCTATCCACGTGCAAATGACTTCATTAAGAAATCAGTCGTTTGTGGGGCACAGTATCAAACGCTTTGGCAAAATCCAAATAGATCACATCTACTGCCCCCCCACTGTCCAGCATCTTACTTACCTCATCATAAAATGCAATCAAATTTGTCTGACATGACCTATCCTTCATAAAGCCATGCCATTCACTAGGAAATTTTGAATGTGATCCCTTAACAAGCCTTCAAATAATTTGACCACCACAGATGTCAAGCTTACTGGCCTATAATTGCCAGGCTGAGATCGTAATCCCTTTTTAAATATTGGAATAACATCAGCTTTTCTCCAATCCATAGGCACCATACCAGATGAAAGTGAATCTGAGAAAATCAGAAATAGGGGCTGGTCTAAAACTGAACTAAGCTCTCTTAGAACCCGGGGGTGTATGCCATCAGGCCCTGGAGCCTTGTTTACATTAATTTTTATTAAAGCTTTATGAATAATATCCGGAGTCAGCCACTGACTAGATTGAGCTGAACCATTCGTGCAGTTATAAAGTGAGCCTGTGAACTCAGACTCCTCTATTGTATACACTGAAGAAAAGAACTGATTTAACACATTTGCCTTATCTGTATCTGTTACAACCATACTGGTACCATTATTTAATGGAGCAACACTCTCAACCTGCATCTTTTTACTATTAAAATATTTAAATAACTTTTTAGGGTTACTTTTCACCTCCGTCGCAATTAACTCTTTATTTCCTTTCTTGCCTTCCGGATTGCTGATTTACAACATTTATTACAGTGTTTATATTCATTAAATGCAGCTTCTGTCCCAACAGATTTGTAGTTTTTAAATGCCTTTCTCTTCTTTCCCATTAACTTCTTTACTTCTGTATTAAGCCACACAGGATGATTCTTAGAGCTTCTACGTTTAGTCCTTAAGGGAATAAATTGAGAACAGTAATGATTTAATATCATTTTAAATGACAACCATTTCTGTTCTGTGTTTTTAGCTGAAAACTTAATGCCCCAATCAATGCTCTGTAGGGCAGCCCTCAAGGCACTAAAATTAGCTTTTGCAAAATTCATGGTTTTTGTTACCCCAGTATATATTTTTTTTCCGCACGAGACAGTTTAAGGCTTCATAAATGGTACTAATTACAAGGCATATGCATAATAAAAAAATGAATAATCATTATTTCCCTTGATTCAACCAAAGATAAAATGAATATTGAAATGATAATTCTAAACGGATGCTTTGTTCATCAGTTCTAACAAAAAAAAAAAATTACCCGCAGTCTAATCAGGGTTTTATCTGACTACCGTGGATTTCCCAGGTGCTCTCTCTCAGCAGTGTCGAGCATTGCTTCTAACTGGAAAAGGTGAATTAATTATTGAATTAACACTAGTGATATAGTCAGAAAACCAAAGAATATGTTTGTCTTGCCACCTCTCATTAGATTAGAACTAAATTATTCAGAGTTGAATATGCCCTCAGTGAATTTCATACCTGAAGCTTCAGTTCTTTAACACAGCCTGGCTCACAGGTACAACTAATAACGCATTCGGTGTAAGGCATAATTGATTTAGCTGTGTTTGAATCTTGGCAAGAAAAACCCTTGTACAAAAATATTGTATGTGTTAAAGGAGGTGTATGTGGTATAACATATAGAATCCTAGTAACAGTGTGAAACAGAACAAAAAAAGTTCTCTATCTCTTGTGTTACTCTAGGATTGTCCGGGTTCAATACATCAGGGCAGTCACTTAAGATGAGGTCTTCAATGTAGAACTGGCGGACTCTCTGTAGGGGAATCTTCTTTATGATCATTTTATTCCCTTTAATTTGCAATAAACCCACATGCCTAGTAAAGAGAAGAGTAGGATTAGTATTGGGGACATGGGAAAGCAACACCTTCTTTATGGTTCAAATGAAAAGAAAATAAGTCAAGGCAAATACATTTCAAAAGAGAACTAATGGCTAAAAAGAATATTGCAAGAAATGCTGTATATTACATACTGAGCTTATTTTATCCTTAGTAGGTTCAACAACACTATAACAGCAATGAGCCAGGCAACCCAAGCCGCTATGTTGTATCTTGGCAGACCATGTTATGAGTGTCAGTGACGCCGCACATGCTCAGTATGATCTGGGCTGCTGCTGAGAAGTTAAGCTTAGGGATCGTCAGAAAACATCTTGTTCAAGAATCTTGTTGGTGAAAATGCACAGTTTTCTGAACTGCCACTGAATATGAATCTGATTTAATTACTAATTAGCATTTTATATTCTATATATACAGTAAAACTACAATTTTACATACCCCGATGTTAAATTTTCTCACCTTTTACATTGTTTTTTTGTGGTCCCACCGATATATATATATAACACATAATATAATGTATAATAATAATTTTCCTAGATTTTACACTATTTTTTTCAGATCCCCTGAAAAATTAAAAATGGGGGTTCTACTTTATAGTGTATATTTGTTTGGTTCCTACGCTCAGGTAACTGACAGCAGCCCAGAACATATGCCATAAAGAACAACATAGGATAGAGGTCTACTGTGGGCATCTTTCTAAATGCAGATCTAGAGGTTGTGGGCTAGTAAACGAGCACCAAATATAATGTGTGCCATTCATAGCCTACGTGTTTCTCCTTTAAGGTAGAGGAAGTGAAAACACAAAAAATATATCCGCACCAACCAACAAGAGTCTCGAACAAGAACCGCAGATTACGAAACATGTATAGGGAATTTACCATGTACATACTGAGGGAAAGTTTTTCATAAATCAATATTTATATCTAAACATGTTTATATCTATTTCAATAAAAATATATTTACTGCATAAATGTGTCACGACCGGCACCCAATACCAGAACAAGTGCCAAGCACCCTGGTCTCGGCTTGGCTTCACCAGTAGTGTGACCACCTTTCGGCTTAGGGAGGAGCCCTCAGCTTACTTGGGTGCCACCTGGACTTAACGAGGGGTACAAGGCGAGATGTTCTGGCTGGCAAAGGGGCACGGCTGTTAGCAAAGTCTTTTGGGCTGAAGGTCACGGTACAAAGGATTAGGCAGAAAGATGGTCAGACAGGCTGGGTCGAGGCAGGCGGATATCAGAATCGTCAGGCAGGCAAGGATCAAAACCGGGTTGTCAATCAAGGGGTAAAGCTGGAAGAGTTGTCGTAGGCAGGCAAGGGTCAGGATACAGAATGCAGAGTAGTCAGGGAACAGGCAGGAGTCAAGACTGGATAATAAGGACAAGTAGATACAGGATCAGATGCACAAGGCTCAGGAAACCACTAGAAACCAAGTTCTATCACGGGCACCTTTCTGCAGTCAGAATGGGCCTTTTATAGGGGAATTTGCACCAAAAACATGAAAATTCGTGCCAAAACGCGCTGGCGCAAACACGCCAGCGTGCTTGTGCCTATAAACAACACGCAGGCACGCCGCGCGCGCCCTAAGGAAGGCAAGATGGCAGGAGGAGGACCACACGGAGGCGTCCCCGCCGCCCCACTAGACCACCAGGGCAGGTAGGTTTTGTTACAGAATGTTTATAACTTGAGTCCAATCATGACAGGTACGTTACAATATAGACAGCATTATAAAAGAGCTCAGAGGCACTTGGACTGTCTCAAACCAGACAGGGTGTAGGAGTCAGCCCAAGCTCATTGCAAATTGCCTTTAGTAGAAAAACTGACTTATCCCTGTGAGCACCAGCAAGCCTGCAGAATAGGGAGATAAAGAGATTACTGCAAGCACTCAACATTTAGAGGGTTAGGTCAAATATAATATCATTAAGAGCTGACTTTTACAGCTTAGTAGTCTTTTTTGATATTAAAGAGAGCAATAAACCCAAACATACTTTTTTTCTGCCTCCCCTGGAGAAAGAGATGTCGCCACTGACCTTCCTGGCTGAGACACGTAGAAGAGTTGCTGTTCAATCCTTGTTGGCGCACTCATGCTCGTGACCCCATATAACCAGATCCAAAAACTCATCCAAAAACTGTTCCGGGAGGTGATTTGTTGGGCCGTGTTTGCTCCTGGTACAAGATAAAAATGTTGTTTATCTCCCCCCCGCATCTGTCAACACCAAAAACAAAAAATTTAACCACAAAGAACATTATTGCTGAACTACGCCCTGAAAATTAAACTAAATAGGATGAGAATTGGAGGTAAAAACTTATTTTGTCCTTAAAGGAGAATTCACCCCTTATTAAAAAAAACCTTACCCTACATAGACCCTCCTCCCTCCTAGCCTAGATGCTACCCCGGGTAAATCCCTCTAACTCTTTACTAACCCCACTGTGCAGATTCCGGACATAGGAGTTCACAGCAGCCATCTTCTTCTTCAGTAATCTTCGGGTCTTCTTCTGGCGCTTTGGCAATTTCCGTGACTTTCATGGGCAGTTGTTCGGGACCCGGATACGGCACTTACTTCCCAAAGATTACCGAAGAGAAGAAGATGTCGCCTGTGAACTCCGCAGGACAGAATTTGCACCGAGGGGTAAGTAAAAGGTTAGGGGCATTTACCCAGGGTAGCAGCTAGGCTGGGGGGGAGGAGGGAGGGGGGTCTATCTAGGGTAGGGTTTTTTTTAACGGGGATGAATTCTCCTTTAAGATATTCTTGGAACCATGGATATGTGCCAAAGCTCCTGCACCCTTGTTACAGTATGGTCCTCCAATTAGGCTTGAACCAATCACTGCTCTAGAGTACCCAATAACCCCTGTCATCTGAATGGACAATCTGAGTATTGTAAGACTAAACCAGAGGCAAGGCAGCCTTTAATGCACCAACATATTCTACTGTTGGACTCTTCACCCATATATATAATTTTAAGAAGCTGCATAAATTGCTGGTATTATATAATTAAATGGCAATCATTATGATGATGAAACAATTTACACCAGTGGAGCCATGCATACAAGTCATTTATATTGCATTCATTAGTTCCCCTCTAAAAGAGACAATGAGACGGAATGCCGTAGTATTTCCATTTATATATTGCAGTGCCTCTGTGTCTTGTAAAGTTTAAGTTAAATTACATTCACTGCCTGTGGGGAATAATTTAACGTGTTCTTGTTATTTCCTGCTGACTCTTCTATCAGGCTCCTGCACAGCATGAAACAAATGGAAATGGAAATACCTTACTCCAAACAGTTTTACCTAGAATCATTCATCACTAAATAGCCCGGCTTCTATCAAGATTTAGACGTCTTCAAGATTTATAAACATTAAGAAAAGATTATTTTCATTCCAAAGACCATCGGTTTTTGATGTACAGGTATGGGACCTATTATCTAAATTGCTTGGGACCTGAGGGGTTTTCAGATAAAGGGTCGGTCATTTGAATTACCAAACCTTAACCTGGCAAAAATCATTTAAACATTAAATAAATCCAATAGGATTGCTTTGCCACCATAGATTCATCCAGAGTAGGAACCATGAAGTGCAAGGCTCTGTATTATTATAAAGGAATAAAAGGAAATGCTTTTTAAAAATCAGAATGATTTGATTAATATGAACTCTAAGGGGCCCGTTTACTAACAACCGAATTGTGATTTTTCCACGAATCATAAATAAGCGGTTTTCCTATATTTTTTAAAAAGCTTTAAAAAATGCAAAATGTATTAAGTGAAAAAACCACGAAAACCTTTAATACCAAACTTCACCAAGTAAATTGCTATAGAAGTCAACGGGAGCTGCGCTGATTTTATTACACTTTCAGACTTTGAGGTTTTCGGGAGGTTGTTAGGAATTGTCCTAAAAACTCAAATTTTTTGAGTTTTGAAAAGTATTCGTATTTTTGGCACACTGTTCAGTGCTTTTCTGTATTTGTTCACGCTTTTTATATTTTGATCTTTTAATAAATTCAATGGAAATCGTGGTTTTAGAGTTTGTGAGTTTTAACCACTAACATTTGACCTTAAATAAATAAGCCTCCATGAGAGATTGCCCTTAGGATAACAGGTTTTGGAACAGGTTTTGGAACACCTAAAAAAAAAGTAATGCTGTTTCAAATTATTATTTGTGAAACTCTACAAAAATTAGGTAATAAGCTGCTGGTGGACAAGACATGTACCATGTTATCCAGAATTCACAGGAACTGAAGTTTCCCAGATCTTTCCATAATTTCAGTCATTATACCTTAAACTAGAAAATCATGTAAACATTAAATAAACCCAATAGGCTGGTTTTGCTTCCAATAAGGATTCATTACATCTTAATTGGGATCAAGTACAAGGTACTGTTTTATTATTACAGAGAAAAAGGAAATCATTTTTAAAAATTTTGATTATTTGGAATTGGAGTCTATGGGAGGTGGTCATTCCATTATTCGGAGCTTTCTGAACAACGGGTTTCCAGATAATGGATCCTATACCTCTACTTGATTGCACAAGTCAAAGACAACATTATGCTGGGGGTGAGCCTGACCTGTTCCCTACATCAAGTTCTACAAACCAGTAATTTCATTGCTATACATAGTAATCAGTCCTTCTAGTGAGCAACACACATAATTACAAAAACCAAGATTGAAACACATAAGCATTTTAGTACAGGTATAGGACCTATTATCCAAAATGCTCGGGACCTGGGGTTTTCCGGATAACGGATCTTTCCGTAATTTGTCCGTCTTCATGCCTTAAGTATACTAGAAATTCCTGTAAACATTAAATAAACCCAATAGGCTGGTTTTGCTTCCAATAAGGATTAATTATATCTTAGTTGGGATCAAGTACAAACTTCGGTTTTATTACTACAGAGAAAAAGGAAATCATTTTTAAAAATTTGGATTATTTGGATAAAATGGAGCCATTCCGTAATTTGGGGCTTTCTGGATATCGGGTTTCCGGATAAGGGATCCTATACCTGTATTACAATATCCAAGGCTATTGTAATATTAATATATAGACAATTAGTATAGATATTAGATATAGGTATTTATAGTTTATATATGTGAGAGTATAGATGGGTTGTATGAATGTCTGTATATATATATATATATATATATATATATATATATATATATATATATATATATATAACCTGAATCAGACGCTTGCACTCTAAACCAGTCTTCCCATGAACGTGGGTGCTGGGTCAAAGTATTTATGTAGAGTTCAAGAGGACCCGCACACCTTGGTTAGTGAACCAAAAATTTCTTTATTTTTCAAACTTGTGCATCCAACGTTTCGACCCACATTAGGGCCTTTATCAAGGACAAAATACAAGTGTGCCGGTGAGAATTTAAACCTGTGTAGCTCCTCCCAGTGTTACAAAGGCACCAATCATAAAGACATATAAATCCACATTGCATATAATCAGCCATAGGTGAAGTAATTGTGCAATATCTTAGCTCACCATGTGATGTCGCTGTTGAGTGAAAAAAGTGGTTTTTCTTTTTCAGAATAAGTCCATTCAATAAAAAACATCCATCCCTGTGCAACCTGTGAATTTACATACATTACTTTGTTACTCTGTTATCTTGAAGCGACAGATACACTTTGTTACAATGTTAGCGTCAATTATCTGTTTCAATAAAAGTTATACAAACTTACTATACATTGAGCTGTCATTTCTAAACTACCTTCGTTCATTGAATTATAAAAAGCAATTCAGGACCAACTGCCCGTTTAACCCATTTGGTGCTACACAATTCAATTCGTGTATCCAGTAAGCCTCCCGTTGGAGTAGTACTCTGTCAAAGTCCCCTCCTCTGGCCCTCACAGGGACATGCTCAATTGGCATGCATCTAAAAGCAGCCGGGCTATGTTTGGCCTCAGCCCAATGTTTAGCCACCAGCTGCTGTATGATATCTTGTTTTCTGCCTTTTTCTTTTTATCCTTGTCTTCCCTGTCTGGGTTTAATGCCGCCCGTATGCTGGACCTATGCATCCCAATCCGCTCCTTGAGCTGCCTTATTGTTTTTCCACAATAAATGAGGCTACAGGGACACTTTATGATGTACACCACCATTGTGGTGGTGCACGTCATCCTGTGTTTAATGGCATATTTTTTACCTGTGTGCGGGTGTGTGAAACTGGTGCGTAGAATTAAACTGCTGCACATGACACAACCGCTGCATTTGAACACACCAGGGCGCTGTGTAAGGAAGTGCTGTTTCTGGGGCTTCACATACTTATCAATAGGATCTGAGGGACTCAATGTTTCTTTGAGATTTCTACCTCTCCTATTGCTGAATTTAGGATTTTTGGGCAATTTTTTATGTAAGCTCTCATCACTATGCACTAGTGGCCAATGCTTTTTCACGCACTGCTGTACATGGCTTGTCGACGCCCCATACTGGCTCACATAATACATATCATTACCGCCATCCTTATTATTTCTTGTGCCCATATTCTCAGATAACACTTCCTCCCGATTCAATGCTAGGGCCCATTCCTTTGTCTCCTGTATCAATTTGGGGGGATACCCTCTTTGCAGAAATTTGCGAGACATAATGACCAAATCATTTTCTCTTTGCATGGGTCACTATCAATTCTGATCACTCTGAGCATCTGCGATTTGGGCAACGAATTCAGCAAGTGCTTAGGGTGATTACTATGATAGTGCACTATAGTGTTTCTATCGGTTGGTTTCACATAGATACAAGTATGCAACTTATCCTTTTCCTTATAGACTTTCACATCAAGGAAGTCTATACAGTCCAAACCATATTTCAAGGTGAATTTCACTGGACTAGACAATGCATTAAGTTGATCGACAAACTCTTCCAGCTCAACAACCGGGCCCAACCATATAAAAAACACATCATCGATATAGCGCCTATAAAAGGCGCCATATCGTCTGAAAAGCGGATGTGACAAAATCTTATCATTTTCATATATGTGCATGTATGCATTTGCATACGCTGGAGCCACCCTCGAGCCCATAGCGGTCCCTGTCCGCTGTATGTAAAATTGGTCCTCGAATTTAAAGTAATTATTGTACAGAATGAATCTCAATAATGACATCGTAAATTCAATCGGTGGTCCCTTATACAGTGCATTATTAATCAACAGATCACGTGTGGCCCCTATACCTGCCTCATGGGGGATGCAGGTATAGAGGCTTTGCACATCCATTGCCCTAGAGAGGCCTAGGATTTGTTCCAATGGTGAGTGGCACCCCCTTTCTACATACTATTGATAATTATAAATTTTCGAGACAGTTGTGCCTTAAGGATCAATTTGGGCATAAAATGGGGGATATAGTACAAGAACTGGGAGCTGGAGCGGAAGGTGCTGTGAGAAGCATGGAACGCGTCCCCAGTAGATTTAAAACCAAAAGCATGTATGACCCTGTCTGTAATAACCCATCCATTAAAACTTTCAACCGCATGCTTAATCTGGACATGACTGCTTGGTATCGGGCTAAACGTAAGTGGCGAGGCAATCTTTCTACAGCGGAGAGAGAGGCCATGCACTCCCTAAAGTGTAATAGGGATATAATTATCCGGAAAGCCGATAAGGGAGGGGCTGTTGTATTGCTTGATTATAGCTACTATAAGGATGAAGTGCTATCGCAATTGAATGATGAAAGTTGCTATGCCAAATTGACTTTTGATCCTACAGATAAATTCCGGGGTGAGTTGGGAAACATGCTGGACAATGCTGTTAAAAATGGTTGGATTACAACAAGTATGTTTGAATATTTTTTACCCAAATACCCCGTCAGGCCAGTGATTTATACGTTGCCCAAAATTCATAAAAGTTTGTCTAGACCACCAGGGAGACCCATAATATCATCTAATGGGTCCCTTAATGAGGGCATAGCTGAATATGTGGATTCATTGCTTCAACCCTGTATACAACAAATGGGTAGCTATCTCAGGGATACCACTGAATTTTTGAAACTCATACAGAGCATAGATTTACCCCTATCTGATGTAGTGCTGGTGACAATGGATGTGCAAAGCCTCTATACCTGCATCCCCCATGAGGCAGGTATAGGGGCCACACGTGATCTGTTGATTAATAATGCACTGTATAAGGGACCACCGATTGAATTTACGATGTCATTATTGAGATTCATTCTGTACAATAATTACTTTAAATTCGAGGACCAATTTTACATACAGCGGACAGGGACCGCTATGGGCTCGAGGGTGGCTCCAGCGTATGCAAATGCATACATGCACATATATGAAAATGATAAGATTTTGTCACATCCGCTTTTCAGACGATATGGCGCCTTTTATAGGCGCTATATCGATGATGTGTTTTTTATATGGTTGGGCCCGGTTGTTGAGCTGGAAGAGTTTGTCGATCAACTTAATGCATTGTCTAGTCCAGTGAAATTCACCTTGAAATATGGTTTGGACTGTATAGACTTCCTTGATGTGAAAGTCTATAAGGAAAAGGATAAGTTGCATACTTGTATCTATGTGAAACCAACCGATAGAAACACTATAGTGCACTATCATAGTAATCACCCTAAGCACTTGCTGAATTCGTTGCCCAAATCGCAGATGCTCAGAGTGATCAGAATTGATAGTGACCCATGCAAAAGAGAAAATGATTTGGTCATTATGTCTCGCAAATTTCTGCAAAGAGGGTATCCCCCCAAATTGATACAGGAGACAAAGGAATGGGCCCTAGCATTGAATCGGGAGGAAGTGTTATCTGAGAATATGGGCACAAGAAATAATAAGGATGGCGGTAATGATATGTATTATGTGAGCCAGTATGGGGCGTCGACAAGCCATGTACAGCAGTGCGTGAAAAAGCATTGGCCACTAGTGCATAGTGATGAGAGCTTACATAAAAAATTGCCCAAAAATCCTAAATTCAGCAATAGGAGAGGTAGAAATCTCAAAGAAACATTGAGTCCCTCAGATCCTATTGATAAGTATGTGAAGCCCCAGAAACAGCACTTCCTTACACAGCGCCCTGGTGTGTTCAAATGCAGCGGTTGTGTCATGTGCAGCAGTTTAATTCTACGCACCAGTTTCACACACCCGCACACAGGTAAAAAATATGCCATTAAACACAGGATGACGTGCACCACCACAATGGTGGTGTACATCATAAAGTGTCCCTGTAGCCTCATTTATTGTGGAAAAACAATAAGGCAGCTCAAGGAGCGGATTGGGATGCATAGGTCCAGCATACGGGCGGCATTAAACCCAGACAGGGAAGACAAGGATAAAAAGAAAAAGGCAGAAAACAAGATATCATACAGCAGCTGGTGGCTAAACATTGGGCTGAGGCCAAACATAGCCCGGCTGCTTTTAGATGCATGCCAATTGAGCATGTCCCTGTGAGGGCCAGAGGAGGGGACTTTGACAGAGTACTACTCCAACGGGAGGCTTACTGGATACACGAATTGAATTGTGTAGCACCAAATGGGTTAAACGGGCAGTTGGTCCTGAATTGCTTTTTATAATTCAATGAACGAAGGTAGTTTAGAAATGACAGCTCAATGTATAGTAAGTTTGTATAACTTTTATTGAAACAGATAATTGACGCTAACATTGTAACAAAGTGTATCTGTCGCTTCAAGATAACAGAGTAACAAAGTAATGTATGTAAATTCACAGGTTGCACAGGGATGGATGTTTTTTATTGAATGGACTTATTCTGAAAAAGAAAAACCACTTTTTTCACTCAACAGCGACATCACATGGTGAGCTAAGATATTGCACAATTACTTCACCTATGGCTGATTATATGCAATGTGGATTTATATGTCTTTATGATTGGTGCCTTTGTAACACTGGGAGGAGCTACACAGGTTTAAATTCTCACCGGCACACTTGTATTTTGTCCTTGATAAAGGCCCTAATGTGGGTCGAAACGTTGGATGCACAAGTTTGAAAAATAAAGAAATTTTTGGTTCACTAACCAAGGTGTGCGGGTCCTCTTGAACTCTATATATATATATATATATATATATTGGATCATTTAAGAGCACTCACGGGTGTTGTGATAAATACTTTTTTATTGGAGTGTTACAATATACCCCACATCAACATTAACACTCCAATAAAAAAGTATTTATCACAACACCCGTGAGTGCTCTTAAATGATCCAATATGCAAACCCTTGAAGTAGCACCCGGGGCTTGATGTTTTGAGGGTGAGTGCCGGTTCTACTATACCATTATATATATATATATATATATATATATATATATATATATAGTAAATAACCCCCTAAACGGTTGACCAGTAAAGGTTACCTGCTGTTTAGTTGCTATGAGCTACTTAAACTAGAGCAAATCTGCCAATTGGAAGAATTACATCAACCAATAACCAACCAATAATTGTACAAGAACCATAAAACTTTACAGTTGGCAGTGAACACCAACCACAAAACGTCTTCAGAAAAAGAGAATAACTATAAGCAAAACTAGGGAATTGTGACATTTGGGGGCCGATTCACCAAGGGTCGAATATCGAGGGTTAATTAACCCTCGATATTCGACTGGGAATTAAAATCCTTCGACTTGGAATAAGGATTTTAGCGCAAATAGTTCGATTTTAGTGCAAATTCTTCGAATCGAACGATTCCCCCCATAGGCTAACATTGGGTTCGGTAGGTTTTAGATGGCGAACTAGGGGGTCGAAGTTTTTTCTTAAAGAGACAGTACTTCGACTGTCGAATAGTCGAACGATTTTTAGTTTGAATCCTTCGATTCGAAGTCGCAGTCGAAGGTCGAAGTAGCCCATTCGATGGTCGAAGTAGCCCAAAAAACACTTTGAAATTCAAAGTTTTTTTACTTCGAATCCTTCACTCGAAGTTAGTGAATCGGCCCCTTTATGTCTTCAAATAACTGTGTTCATTCTAAGCTTAATTCTAAGGTCACATTTTTAGAAAGAATAAATTAAATGATGAGTTCTTAAAGCACTGGAAATAAAGGCTAAATTCCCTTTTGCATTAATAAACATAATTACTGCACAAATCATTTTGCCTGGGATTCGGTACTTCTCTTTAGGACACGGTGCCTTGATTGTCGTGCTTGGCTAAATATATATATATATCAAAAGATCCTTGACATTTTGCAATAGATTGGTATCATTCTTTTAATTTAATGGAATTATGGAAGTCTTGTTTCATAAAGTTTCTTTGTAAAATGTAATACATAATCAAGGAATCCATAAAGGCATAAAAAAAAGAAAAAAGGCAATTAGTAAATGTTTTTTTTACCGAACACATCCATCTTAATTTATCTTTTTTTTTTGTTAATGTCCTTTGTGGCCATTTCAGGATGATTAAAGCTATCCCTTGGTGACCCCATTAGTGGCTAATGGACACCCAGTCTGCTCTTTGATAAAAGCACTATAATTGAGTGTCACCCCTACACCCAACCTCCACCTTTTGTGCTATTCTCCTTGTTCCAAACTGCACCTTTTTCTGTAAAATGCCCCTTACTTAGTATTTAATATTAACTGGCTTCATGCATTTAAAGAGCTAATTTCAAACACCCAGCAGCACTAATTAATCTGATATCCTGGATGTGATACTGACAAAAATAAGAATAAGTTGTAATGTTGTAACATGGAGCTCTATTTTTTTTTCTTCAAAAAAGTGCTTCTGTCTCCAAAAGGCTCTTCATTGTTTCATTTCTCCCACTCCTTGAGTTTGGTTTTTTTATTATTTGTGGTTTTCTAGCTTTTTATTCAGCAGCTCTCCAGTTTGCCGTTTCAGCCATCAGGTTGCTAGGGTCCAAATTACTCTAGCAACCATGCACCGATTTAAATAAGAGACTGGAATATAATTAGACCTGAATAGAAAGATGAGTTATAAAAAGTAGCAGTAATAATAAATTCGTAACCCTACAGAACATTTGTTTTTCAGATAGGGTCAGTGACCCCCAGTTGAAAGCTGGAAAGAATCAGAAGATCAGAAGATCAACTGAAACATTGCTTAGAATTAGCCATTTTATAACATAAGTTTACTTAAGGGTAGGACTACACTAACGATTTCGGCGTGATCCGACGCGCTGCGACAAAACACATGCAACAAAAATAAGGTAAGAGATAGAATTGTCACATAGTGTCGCATCGTTGATGCGACACGACTGTCGGATGCAGATGCTGCGCGCTGCGTCTTTACAATTAGCCATTTTATAACATAAGTTTACGTAATGCGATCCGACGCGCTGTGACAAAACGCATGCAACAAAAACAAGGTAAGAGATAGAATTGTTGCATGGTGTCACAGCGTTGATCATGACTGTCGGATGCAGTCGACGCTGTGACACCATGCGACAATTCTATCTCTTACCTTATTTTTGTCGCATGCGTTTTGTCGCAGCGCTTCGAATCACACCGGAATCATTCGCGTAGTCCTACCCTAAAGGTGAACCACCCCTTTAACCAATATTTTGGCACCTAACAGTGAAATAACATTCTATGGGGGTTATGTAATAAAAGGAACTAAGAGGCAAATTTACTAAAGGGCCAGCGTGACGTCATTTTGGCACTTCGCTAGTGAAGGAGATAAGACTGTAGCGGTACTTCGCACTCTAACGCCAGGCGAATTTTCGCTCTGGCGACTGGACGTAACTATGCAAATTCACTAAGATGCGGATTTTAGAGTAGTTAGGAGTTCCTCAAAGAAAATTTGAAAAGTCACAAAAAACGCTGGCGACTTTTCAGTTTTTCAGGGTGATAGGCTGCAAAAGATCGTAAATTTTTTTTAGGGTACCCGGTTTCCCCCCTACATTTCCTTACAAATGGCACATAAACTATACACTGGGCTCATGTGTAGGGCAATATAACAACTCTATTTTATTTTATTAAGGTTCCCTGGGCTTGTGTAGTGTAATGTATTTGCTGCAACATATACGTCCAATGAAATTTAACTTCCCGCCATATGCAAATCAGCCAACGCTAGCGCAACTTCGCTTTGCTTGCCAAATTAACGCTAGTGAAACTTCGCCGTCGTCCTGGACGCAACTTTGCATTTTAATGAATTAGCGTTGTCCTGGCGAATTTTCATACTTACCGTAATTTACTTTTCCCTTAGTCCCTTCGGCAGCACCAAAACTTGCTGCCGAGTGGGACATAAGGGAATCAGCAGGTACCATTTACCAACCACCTGTTTAAAAGCAAACAGCTGATAGGTTGCTATGGGCTACCGCTCCTGGGCAAACTTAGTGCCTTTTATTACATATGGGGTATGCCTAAAAGTTTCAACGCCATTGAGCAAGAAAGAAAAGTTTTTGCTTTTCTAAAGCAAATTCTCTAACATTTTTATTTATTTGACTAAAACCACTCCACTCTAGGGAAGCCACTCATTCCTATGAAGTATATATATATAAAAGCTTAACAAATCTCAAGCCTCAATAGATGCTCAACAGAAATCTGTACCCCCCGTGTGCATAAGCTTTTCTCTCTACGTGTGGGTGGGCACATAGAGTACTGCGGCTTAAACATAAGAAGTCAGAGTAAAGTTCTATAAAGACCAGCATGTGGTCACCTTTAAAGTGGATTTGTGAACCTTTTGATAATAAGTGTACGGAATGAATCAGATAAATAAATAACCCACTAAATTCCTTTATCCTCTTTAACTATTGTTTAGATGTTCTACAGATATAAAATCTATTTATGGAGCCTCAGGTTTTCCTGATTTGAGTTTCTACTTTTTTCTTCCAAGTGTCTTAAAGCAACGTAAAAACATGTACTTATTAAAAAACAACCCAGGAGTGTATTGCAGTCAATATGGATTGATGCTAGCTTTGTTACTGTATCATAAGGTACAAAGTACTTGTTATTACTGAGAACACACACAATTTAATACATTAAAAATATGTTTGTTTAAACAGGATTCTGTGCATCACTAATTGCGTATGACCAGGCCAGCATTATAATGCATTCATTTAACCTGAACTTAATCTGTTATCCAGAGAACTGTTATCTAGTGATCTGAAATAAAGTAGTGCCATGACAATAAGACAGGCGCAGGCTATAGACAAGTACAGGTATGAGACCTGTTATACAGAATGCTCGGGACCTGAGGTTTTTCAGATAACGGATCTTTCCGTAATTTGGATCTCCATAACTAGGGATGGGCGAATTTTTTCGCCTCGTTTCGCCGAAAAAATGACGCCCATAGACTTGTATGGAGCCGTGCGTCAAAGAAAAATACGCGCGACAAAATAATTTCGCCGCGCGACACATTTTTTTTGACGCCCATAGACTTTAATGGGCGTCTGCGACATTTCGCCGGCGGCGAATTTTTGGCGAAGCGAAACGGGTCAAATTCGCCCATCCCTGTCCATAACTTAAGTCTACAAAGTCATGTAAACATTAAGGGGCCCATTTACTTAGCTCGAGTGAAGGAATAGAGAAAAAATAGTTCGAATTTTGTTTTTTTTGGCTAGTTCGACTATAGAATGGGCTACTTCGACGTTCGACTTCGAATCGAACGATTCGAACTAAAAATCGTTCGACTATTCAATAGTCAAAGTACTGTCTCTTTAAAAAATTCTTCGACCCCCTAGTTCACCACCTTAGGGCTCTTACACATGAGCGTTCCGACCTGCGCTCCCCTGCGTTCCGTTTTTTGGCGTTCAGCTGCAGGGGAGCGCAGGAATAGACGCAAGTCATTATTTGAAATGGGGCTGAACGCAGGTTCAGACGCAACATGCTGCATTTTTCCTGAGTGAGCACAGCCCCATTTCAAATAATGACTTGCGTCTATTCCTGCACTCCCCTGCGGCTGAACGCCAAAAAACGGAACGCAGGGGAGCGCAGGCCAATGTTAGCCTATGGGGAAGGTCCCCATATGCTTCCTAACAATTTTCTGATTGAAGGAATATCCTTCGATCGATGGATTAAAATCCTTTGAATCGTTCGATTCGAAGGATTTAATCGTTCGATCGAATGATTATTCCGTCGATCGTTCGATCGTAGGAATATCGGTAAATCCTTCGACTTCGATATTCGAAGTCGAAGGATTTTACTTTGACGGTCGAATATCGAGGGTTAATTAACCCTCGATATTCGACCCTAGGTAAATGTGCCCCTAAATAAACTTAATAGGCCGTTTTGCTTCCAATAAGAATTAATTATATCTTAGTTGGGATCAAGTACAATGTATTGTTTTATTATTACAATGAAATAAAAAAATATTTTATTTGGATAAATGGAATGGGAGACGGCCATTCCATAGTTCGAAGCTTTCTGGATAACTGGTTTCCGGATAACGGATCCAAAACCTGTAATGGAATAAAGGCTTATGTCCACCAAGTTTGGACTTGTATTCAATTAGCTTTTTATTCAGCAGCCCTACAGTTTGCAATTTCAGCAATCTGGTTACACGGGTTCAAATGGCCTAAGTGACCACACATTGATTTGAATAAGAGACTGGAATATGAATAGGAGAGAGGGACTGAATAGAAAGAGGAGTTATAAAAAGCAGCAATAATTAAATACATTTCTAGCCTTGCTGGGCAATTGATTTTTAGATGGGTTCAGTGACCCCCATTTGAAAGCTGGGAAGAATCAGAAAAAAGTAAATAATTAAAAAAAAAAAAAACTATAAAAAAGAAAACAAGAAGTTAAATTGTAAAGTTGCTTAGAATTAGCTATTCTATATATATTTAAAGTTAACTTAAAGGAATATTGTCATGGGAAAACATGTTTTTTTCCAAAACACATCAGTTATTAGTGCTGCTCCAGCAGAATTCTGCACTGAAATCCATTTTTCAAAAGAACAGATTTTTTAAATATTTAAACTAGGGATGCACCGAATCCAGGATTCAGCCTTTTTCAGCAGGATTGGGATTCAGCGAATCCTTGTGCCTGGACAAACCAAATCCTAACATGTATATGTAAATTAGGGGCAGGTAGGGAAATCGTGTGAATTTTCATCACAAATTAAAACTTTTTTCCACTTTTCCCGTCCCTGCCCCTAATTTGCATATGCAAATTTGGATTCGGATTCGGTTGGGTATTCGGCCGAATCTTTCACCAAGGATTTGGGGATTCGGCCGAATCCCAAATAGTGGATTCAGTGCATCCCTAATTTAAACTTGAAATCTGACATCGGGCTAGACATATTGACAGTTTTCCAGGTGAAACCAGTCATGTGACTGTCTTTCCAAAATCTAACTGTGACTGATAAACTTCAGTCACTCTTTACTGCTGTACTGCAAGTTGGAGTGATATCACCCCCTTACCTTTGCCCCCCCAGCAGCCCATCAAGAGAACAATGGGAAGGCAACCAGATAGCTATGGGGTGCCGTTTGTCCCATGTACATTATGTTGACAAAAAGTACATTCTGTCTGCAAAAATAACTTCAATATAGTTGAGGCACAAAATACATTTTACCAGGATACATATATAACTGTGGTCAGATATATTGGTAGAAAATGTACAAAAGCAGTATGTTTAGTCAAAAATGAGAACAAAATCTGATTTCTGTACAAATAGGATATCAAAGTATTGTAAACAAGCATTTTGTCTTTCACACTGTATTTTGTTTCTCAAATGTATAAAATCCATGTAACAAAACTAGTGATGTGTAAAGGAACCTACAAGATGAATTATGTAAAAAAAAACTAGAACAAAATATATAATGTTGTAAGCGGCTATCATATGTGAATCCACACAATTGATATCTCACTATAATTTACCAGTTTGAAGTGACAAAATAGATGCTTATTACAGAAAGGAATATAACCTATCACAGAATCTATAATATCAACAAATTAACACAAGTTCAACAAAACCAATATCAACACAATAGTTAAGTTAGACAAAACAGATAAAACAGACAAAACAGATATTTTCAGATTATCTATTCTGTGAAACATTTCTGTCAGTCAAATTAGTGAACCAATGAGATGCAAGCATACTTCTTAACCAATAACAAGCACTCTTTAACTGAAGTCCATTTATCTATTAATTCACCTTTCAAATAGCAACAGTTATTTGGCCAATAATATTAGGTTTCACTTTTTTTTCTGATCCTGCAGCTTCTTGCCATGTTTCCACTCCCCTGAGGTTGCCATTTTCTAGCACATGCTCTCCAGAATGGATCCTAGGGGTATTAATGTGAAGCTATTAGCTGACAGCATTTTGAACCTTTCAAAAATAGTTGAGAATTGGTCCTCTACAAGCTCCAACACTGGGGTAAGTCTGACAGTGATTTTATTCATCTCTCTAGTGGTGTATACCAACATATGGGTATCTTGCTGTAAGGTGTACATCTTAAAATTTGCACAACTTGCTTTTCAGACTTATTTAGCTTCTATTTTTTACTACTTCAATTAATAATAAGCATACAATCCATAATTGATTGGCCAGCTAACTTAAAAAGGATAAAAACATGCTATTTATTTATCTCTTAATTCAGGGGTCCCTATCCCTATAGTATAGTACAGGTATTGGATCCCTTATCCGGAAACCCGATATCCAGAAAGCTCCGAATTATGGAATGGCTGTCTCCCATAGACTCCATTTTACCCAAATAATCCAAATTTTTAAAAATCATTTCCTTTTTCTCTGTAATAATAAAACAGTAGCATGTACTTGATCCCAACTAAGATATAATTAATCCTTATTGGAAGCAAAACCAACCTATTGGGTTTATTTAATGTTTAAATTAATTTCTAGTAGACTTAAGGCATGAAGACCCAAATTACGGAAAGATCCGTTATCCAGAAAACCCCAGGTCCCGAGCATTCTGGATAACAGGTCCCATACCTGTATATACCAATACTATATATCTAGCATCTAATATATCTATCCTCTCCCTCTTTCTGTCTCTCACTCTCTTCTATCTATCATTTAATATAGCAATTCTCTCTCTTTCTCTCATCTATCTATCTATCTATCATCTAATATAGCAATCCTCTCTCACTCTCATCTATTATCTATAATATTTATCATCTAATATAGCAACCTCATAGTGAAACATGCTTTACTTATCCTTTAAAGGGGTTGTTCACCTATAAATCAAGTTTTACATTAAGTAGAGGGTCATATTCTGAGACAATTTGCAATTGGTTTTCATTTTTTATTATTTGTAGTTTTTTTGCTTTATTCAACAACTCTCCAGTTTGCAATTTCAGCAATATGGTTGCTAGGGTCCAAATTACCCTAGCAACCATGCATTAATTTGAATTAGAGACAGGAATATGAATAAGTGAGGGCCAAAATAGATGAGTAATAAAAAGTAGCAATGACAAGTTTGTAGCCTTACAGGACACTTGTGTTTTAGGTGGGGTCGGTGACCCCTGTTTGAAGCTGTAAAGAGTCAGCAGAAGGCAAATAATTTAAAAACCACTTCAATTAATAATAAGCATACAATCCATAATTGACTGGCCAGCTAACTTAAAAAGGATAAAAACATGCTATTTATTTATCTCTTAATTCAGGGGTCCCTATCCCTATAGTATAGTACAGGTATAGGATCCCTTATCCGGAAACCCGATATCCAGAAAGCTCCGAATTATGGAATGGCTGTCTCCCATAGACTCCATTTTACCCAAATAATCCAAATTTTTAAAAATGATTTCCTTTTTCTGTGTAATAATAAAACAGTAGCTTATACTTGATCCCAACTAAGATATAATTAATCCTTATTGGAAGCAAAACCAACCTATTGGGTTTATTTAATGTTTAAATTAATTTCTAGTAGACTTAAGGCATGAAGACCCAAATTACGGAAAGATCCGTTATCCGGAAAACCCCAGGTCCCGAGCATTCTGGATAACAGGTCCCATACCTGTATATACCAATACTATATATCTAGCATCTAATATATCTATCCTCTCCCTCTTTCTCTCTCACTCTCTTCTATCTATCTATCATTTAATATAGCAATTCTCTCTCTTTCTCTCATCTATCTATCTATCTATCTATCTATCTATCTATCTATCTATCTATCAATCTATCTATCTTTCATCTATCATCTATCTATCTATCTATCTATCTATCATCTAATATAGCAATCCTCTCTCACTCTCATCTATTATCTATCATATTTATCATCTAATATAGCAACCTCATAGTGAAACATGCTTTACTTGTCCTTTAAAGGGGTTGTTCACCTGTAAATCAAGTTTTACATTAAGTAGAGAGTCATATTCTGAGACAATTTGCAATTGGTTTTCATTTTTTATTATTTGTAGTTTTTTTGCTTTATTCAACAACTCTCCAGTTTGCAATTTCAGCAATATGGTTGCTAGGGTCCAAATTACCCTAGCAACCATGCATTAATTTGAATTAGAGACAGGAATATGAATAAGTGAGGGCCAAAATAGATGAGTAATAAAAAGTAGCAATGACAAGTTTGTAGCCTTACAGGACATTTGTGTTTTAGGTGGGGTCGGTGACCCCTGTTTGAAGCTGTAAAGAGTCAGCAGAAGGCAAATAATTTAAAAACCATAAAAAAAAGCAACGGAGAGCAACTGTTGCCTTAGAATAAGCCATTCTAAAACATATTAAAATTTCAATTAAAGGTGAACTTCCCCTTTAGCTCAAACACTGCAGTTGCAGTCATCGAGGTTGTGAAAGTTTGTTTAGTTTTTTTAAGCTGTTAATGTTTGTCACATCTTTAGTGTTTTTGCTTTGCCATCATCTATCTATTTATTATCTATCTATTCCCCCCTACTTCATTATATATCTGTATATTTCTTTGTGTGGTGCAGTTTCTTCAGGAGCAATGGCCTGTAGAAAAACAGCAGAATGTTTTTTACTGAGGTAGCCTTTTTTGCCACCACTGTGAAAGCTTGTTTAGAGCTCCTTATTCTGTTGATGTTTGTCACAGCTTCAGTATTTGTGATTTTTACTTTCTACTTGTCTACTTTAACCCGTAGAACATTTATGTCTGTGTTTTTTTGCTTTGTTTTTTTCCTTGTCTATATCTTGTCTATATGTTTATCTCTGTCTATGTATCTCTATTTTCTCTCTTTCTCTATGTATTAACTATATTTTCTCTCTATCAAATGGTGCAGTTTTTTTCCCCAAGATCATCAGCTATCTATCATTTATAATCTCTCTCTCTCACTTGCTCTCTCTCTCTATATATGTCTTTCATCTGGAGAGTTTATTTTTGAAATCTTTTTGAAATCTTTTTGAAATCTTTTTGAAATCTTTTTGAAATCTTTTAATTGAGCTAGTTTCTAGCTGCATTAAGCTGCATCCTAACTCTAAGAAAACAATGCAGTTCCAGTCATAGAAGTTAATTTTTATCAGAGAATAGAAATCTATGTGATTTTTGCTTTGCCATGCAGGAGAAATAGAGAATTAGTTCTAAAAAGTCAAATCCATGTGTCTGTGTCTTTGAAAGTTATAAAATCCATAAAACAGAACCAGTGAAGTGTAAAGGCACTTTACAGAATGAATGATGTTAAAAATAATGTCTCTGATTTACCAGTTTAACATTACAAAATAGTTAAGTTAGACAAAACAGATAAAACAGACAAAACAGATATTTTTTAGATCCAGATAACTATTTTGTGAATTTCTGTCAGTCAAATTAGTGAACCAATGAGATGCAAGCATACTTCTTAACCAATAACAAGCACTCTTTAACTGAAGTCCATTTATCTATTCATTCACCTTTCAAATAGCAACAGTTATTTGGCCAATAATATTAGGTTTCACTTTTTTTTCTGATCCTGCAGCTTCTTGCCATGTTTCCACTCCCCTGAGGTTGCCATTTTCTAGCACATGCTCTCCAGAATGGATCCTAGGGGTATTAATGTGAAGCTACTAGCTGACAGCATTTTGAACCTTTCAAAAATAGTTGAGAATTGGTCCTCTACAAGCTCCAACACTGGGGTAAGTCTGACAGTGATTTTATTCATCTCTCTAGTGGTGTATACCAACATATGGGTATCTTGCTGTAAGGTGTACATCTTAAAATTTGCACAACTTGCTTTTTTCAGACTTGTTTAGCTTGTTTTTTATAATTGGGAAATTTTACTGCCATCATTACATTTGCATATTCCAGCTTTTATTTGAATTATTGTTCAATAGCAGTTGCAGAATTTAAATTTGTTTTTTGATTCTTGTCTCCCCATTTAAACTGCATTTTATCTTAACTCAAACAGTACAATTCCAATTCTTAATTTATATTAGCTCTAAAAGCACTGCAGATTCTTTTATAGGGGGTTGTTAATGCTTGAGCTTAAGTTTATGTGATTATTCTCTGCATCTCTCTCTCTATATATATATATATTCCCAAATCCAAGGTGCACACCGTTTAGGTTTTTGCCCGGGTGCCATGATAAAGAATATGTAGAATATGTAGACCATAAAGCAGGCACTCACAGGGAGTATATATATATATATTTATAAATCTTTATATATATATATATATATTACTTTCTATTCATTCTACAAATATATTACATTCTATTCCTGATCTTTCAATTCAGCTTCGTTCCTTTTCATATTCCAGTCTATTATTCAAACTAGTGCATGGTTGCTAGGGGAATTTGCACCCTAGCAACCGAATTGCTTAAAATGCAAATTGCAGAGCTGCTGAATAAAAAGTTAAATAACTCAAAAACCACAAATAATAAAAAATAAAAACAAATTACAAATTGTCTCAGAATAACACTCTACATCATATTAAAAGTTATCTCAAAGTTGAAGAAGCACACCTTTAATGCTTAAGTCTGTGTGATTTTTTTATTCGTTTTCTGCATCTATCTGTCTATCTATCATCTATATATCTATCCAGTGGAGAATTTATTTTCAAGCTATTTTAATTGAGCTTATCAAACATTGCAGTTTCAGTTTTATTTAATTATTGTTAGAACTCCAGTCTGTGATTTTTGCATTGGCATATACGTACAATAGAGAACTTGATTGAAAGTCACTGCTAGCTTTTGCCTATCACTTTGCCCATCTATTTTCTGTCTCTGTTTCTTTGTCAGTCCTTGTTTTTTCTTTTTTATCTTTTTAACTAGCTACCAAGTTTTAATTGACCTTGTTTCTTGTCTCAGCATTTAGCTTAATGGAAAACTATTGCAAAAATTAAAACTGTATATGTGCTTTATCTTCTCGAAATTAGAAACCATACATATAATCAATTAAAATTATGTCTGTGTGTGTGTGTGTGTGTGTGTGTTGCTTGGTTTTATGCCGTTTGCCTAGAAGATGAATTGGATCTCACTCTTTCAAAATAACTATATCTCTCTATAGGATTTATACTGGAGTGTGGTATTGTGCTAGTTTTTGTTTGTACTGGTGTTGGTTATGTTATTTAACTATAATTCAGTTTCTAGGCAAAATAAAACAATTAAAAGATGTATTAGACCTGTTAATTAAAATCTGTCCCAAATGCCTGCATGAAGAGAGATTGCTAAATGGGGGATACTGAAAAGTTACTTTAATATTTCAGAAACAGTACATAAGTTTTGATTTTTTTTACTTCCATGATATGAAGCTTATAAAAAAGTTTATTTGCACAAAAGTTCCTTTTTAACACAGACATTTATAAGTATACACATTTTTGAGGAATTTAAAGTCATATTTATCAAACAATCATTACAATATTTATCAAGTGGTGGTCTATTGAAATGTTTAGTTAATTTTCATCTACTAAATATTCATCAGCTAAATTTTACTTCTTTATACCCAATGCTTGATCAGTCAAAAGAGGAAAAAAGGTTTTAAAGGAGTAAAACTTGCTGTATATGAGACCCACAACCTGACCTGATTAAAGTCTGTAAGGCTGCTGCACACACTTTAATAGAGATAGTGCCCTGGTGCTAACAGTAGTATTATATAGAATTTGTGAAAAATGCTGTTGCACTCTAGGGACTTTTGCAGTAAAACAAACTTTATTAGAATCGACGTTTTGACCCTCAATGGTGTGTAAAAATGTTGATTCTAATAATAGAGTCCAACAGCATTTTCCACAAATGTGTTATATATATATATATATATATATATATATATATATATATATATATATATTTATATATACACACACACACACACACACACACACAAATGAGCATTCACACATTTTGCAGTACAATTTCAAGTTTCTTTCTCTTGTGTGCTGATTCCAAAGCAACCTTTAATCATAATGTATTACACTCTAAATACAACTAGTTATTTAAGGCGTAATTATAGCAGATGCATGTTAGATTTAACCAATAGGTATTATTATGAACCGTTAGCGTACATGTTAAAGGGGTGGTTCACCTTTAAGTTAACTTTTAGTATGTCATAAAATGGCCAATTCTAAGCAACTTTTAATTTGGTTTTGATTATATATTTTTTATAGTTTTATAGTTATTTGCCTTTTTATTCTGACTCTTTGCAGCTTTCAAATGGGCGTCGCTGACCCCTTTTAAAAGCAAATACTCTGTAAGGCTACACATTAATTATTATTGCTACGTTTTATTACTCATATTTCTATTCAGGTCCTCTCCTATTCATATTCCAGTCTCTTATTCAAATCAGTACATGGTTGCTAGGGTAATTTGGACCCTAGCAACCAGTTTGCTGAAACTGCAAACTGGAGATCTGCTGAATAAAAACTAAATAAGTTAAAAACCACAAATAATAAAAGATGAAAACCAATTGCAAATTGTCTCCGAATATCACTCTCTACATCATACTAAAAGTTATATCAATGGTGAAAAACCCCTTTAATACTTAGTACTAATTCTACTGAAAGGCTGCTGTCCCCTTTCTGACCCTGAGAAATGGAGTGAATGTGAAATAGAAACATTTTCAAGTGGGGGAGAGGTAGTAATGTGCATGTGCCTAGAACCTGATCACTGTGCCAGCAATATCTGTATATATACCTTGTCTATATCTTATTTCTCAGCCATGTGTCCTCACTCATAGCAGATTAGTAGTTTAGTTTAGTATCTTAGATCACCCACAGCATTTATCCTTCAATAAATGATCATGCTCTATTCAGGCACACTGTGCAGATGAAAGAGGCAAATGCATTTTTGGTTTAACCTACAGTTAACCTTGAAAGTTATTTTACACAGTATTCTGTGTAACGGTTAATAAAGTGACACGTAGAATAATTGTTGTCCCCTTTCTGACCCTTAGCATTGAAAGGTAAAATGAAATTGTTACATTCAGTAGGGAGAGTAGCATCAATGTGCATGCTCCTAGAACTAACTCTGTTCATTTGGTCCTTGTTGTACTAGATTGCTGTGCCAGCAGTATCTCACTGATATGAAGCACCTTGAATATACCATATTCTTTAGTCATGTGTCAAGACTCTGACAGCAGATTAGTAGGTTAGGTACCTATGTGAGACCAAAGTTAGACAGATGCCACAGGGAGCTGGTTCTCAGCCTGCAGAAAACCTGCTGAACAAGAATCAGACCTAAACTAGTGCCAGATTCCTTCCTTGCCCACAGCCTGAACCACTGGGTTAATGTGGGTGCAGGCACAGGTGGGAGATTTTGGTGCCGAAATGCATAGATGTAATTTGATTTTTTTGTTTGGAGAGGCTAAAGTTGGCTGTATACAAGGCAATATATTAAACGTAAGATTTGCACCAGTATGATAACCTGTAACTATCTCTACAATTCCCACCAACTTCAGTACAAAGTTCAGTCGGAACTGTATTTTTCAGGAATACCTTTCAATATTCCAACACTGAAATCACTGTATCCTTGACAGAAAATATGTTTAGGTGCTTTATTGCTCACTGACATAGTAACACAGTAATTTAGGTTGAATAAATACATTTACCCATCAAGTTCAACCTTTGAAACCAACCTGCTAATTCATCCAAAGAATATAGTGAAAGGCAGTGGACACTTATTAAATACAGTGATAGAGTAATGATACCCCAGCACAGTGGGTACTGATACCAGTCACTTTCATTTACAATGCCCCCCTGAACATTGGGTAACATCAATTCCATGCCAGTTTCATGTATTATGCCCCGACTCCCCAGAAAATGTAGGATAAATTCAATGCTAATTCTATGCTTATCTATAATAAGTAACACACTAAATAAGAGAATAAAATCATTACAAATTTAATGTACAATACCCAGAACACAAATAACAGAATAAATGCTTGTTTTTTATCGCCTGTAATACTTAAGAACCAAAGTTTAATCCACAGAGTGTACATCTACTTAAAACATTTCTGGTTACAGCAAGGCAAAGGGTTAATGCTGTTAAGGTGAGAGATGCTGCAAAGTTTTCAGCACTGAGGGACTGTCTAAAGTATTTGTTTGATTAAGACAATTCTTTACTGCAGTTCTTATAGAACTGTTTGGGTGGAAGGTGATGCTAATTATCCCCAGTGTCAGCTGCAGAAAAACTTCAGAGACAGGAATTCCTGCACTTTCCCGCTCCCTAATATCGATCTCCCTTGATGCTGCTGGTTCAAGCCCTGGTACTGCCATGCAGGCATTTGATTGGCTGCAGAATGGGTCAAACATTAACCTCTAGTCAATCCAAGTCCAGTGATACCAGGACTCTCATGGCAAAACATGAAGCATCTAAGCTTTTATTAGTCAAAAAATATAGCTAAACGCAGAGGTGAGAGGACATACACCACCCCTTGCAGGTTTCGCACTATAAAGTCAGGGTTAGGGAGTAGGGCATTTATTTATTTATTTATTTTTTTAAGGTGTCAAAATACAAACTCTTGCATTTTGGTGCTGAAATTCAATGCACATACATCCAGTTAGCTGATGAAGTGGTTCAAGGGTGCAAAGGGCTATACAGAGGTCTATAGAGATAATAGCACTGCATTTATATTATTATGCTTGCTTTGTTTTTCTCTTGCTGTGATGGGTTTTTAAGTCTTAAATGGGTTGTTCAGCGTGATATTCTGAGACAATTTGCAATTGGATTTAATTGTTTATTATTTGTTATTTTTTAGTTATTTAGCTTTTTATTCAGCAACTCTTTGGTTTGCAATTTAAGCAAAATATTGGGTATTATAGTTTTACATTAACCTTGGTAGCAGGCAAATTGTTAAACAAAAATTACATTGCCCAACATGCAGTGGGAGAGGGAGGCAGGAACATTAAAGGAGAATTCAACCTGTGGGAAAAAAAGTTTTTTTCCCCCACAGGTTGAATTCTCCTTTAAATCCATATCTTGCCTAGTTTTTACTTAAAGGGGTGGTTCACCTTTAAGGTAACTTTTAGTATGTTATAGAGTGGCCAACTCTAAGCAACTTTTCAATTGGTCTTCATTATTTATTTTTTATAGTTTTCTGACTCTTTCCAGCTTTCAAATGGGCGTTGATGACTCCTACTAAAAAACAAATGCTCTGTAAGGCTACATGTATTGTTATAGCTACTTTTTATTACTCATCTTTCTACTCAGGTCTCTCCTATTTATATTCCAGTCTCTTGTTCAAATCATTGCATGGTTGCTAGGGTAATTTGGACCGTAGTTACCAGACTGCTTAAATTGCAAACTGAAGAGCTGCTAAATAAAAAGCTAAATAACTCAAAAACCACAAATAATAAAAAAAAAGAAAACCAATTGCAAATGACTCAGAATATTACTCTCCACATCATTCTAAAAGTTATCTCAAAGTTGAACAACCCCTTTAAACCCAGAAACCCAGAAGGCCCAGGACAACTGTCCCCCCATTGCCAGCTCTGTATGTAAATATATATATATCCCTATGTACAGTGAATCAAACTTTTAATTGATTAATATTTGGGTCCACATTAGGACGCCTTGTACATGAACTGTGGGTCCTTTTGCTATATATATTTAACATTTTTTTTAGCCTCTAGGGTCACATCATTTAACAAAACAAGGACACAGCAATTCTGCTACTGAACAGGTATGTTTATGTTACAATATGTGAACACAAAACATTTATTTGTATTTCCCATAGAAAAAATAAAAGTAGGCCCGAACTGTCAATGCAGACGTATGGGTTATGTCCAGGTTCACCTTGGAGGCAGAACAGAAGAATTGGTCTCTTGGCCCCTCCCTCAGGATATATAGGCTGGCTCCACCTCTTTTCCCCAGTTCTGTTGTAAAACTCGGTGAGGTGATGAAGAGACAGCAAGATATGAAGGAAGGTCAATAGACACAAGTAGGAATTATAGAGATAGAGAGACAGAGTAGAGAGTCCTGACACCCATACTAAAATCAGCCTGGGTGGGCCTACTAGAAAAGAATTTATTAGGAGTATAAATCCCTTTTTCTCTAGTCAGCCCTCTTGTGAAGTGTATTCTGTAGCCCTCTTTGATAATCTGGAGTACCCAACTGTCCAGAACATGTGTTTCCCAGCAGGATAGGAAGGTGGACAGGTGCCCTCCTACTATGGGTAATTGTTGGAGGCAGTCAGGCTGAAGTGGCTTTAGGGGTGGTAGGCTTTCTGTGTCTACCCTGTTGCTGCCACTGTTGTTTATTGGGCCTCGCCCCGTCTTGTGTTACTGGTAAGAAAGTAAGGGGAACAAAAGGAACAAAAATTGCGGTTGGGAGTAGACCATGTGTGTCTACCAGTAGATCTGTTGGCATTAGGGCTTAATTGGTCTTGACACCCTTTTTTTCCTGTTGGAAGGAAGGTGCTCTTTCCACCCGTAACTTCAGTGATAATTTGTTTGAGATCTGGTCCAAACAAAGCAGCTTGTTTTTAGAAGCTGTGTCCCCTGACCACTGGCGAAGCCATAGGGCCCTTCGAGCCATCACCGAATTGGCTGAAGACTTTGCCGCCAGGCGGACGATTTCAAGGGCTGAATCTGCTACGAAGGACAGGGTAGTATCTAGTCTACTGATGTGCCTGTCTAAATCCTGAGCTGAAGCTGGTGGATTTTCAGCTCTCTCTTGTGCCCATTGTTTAGCTGTGCGGGCCAGGCCTGCTGCTGCTGGTCTGAGAATAGCTGCCATTTGAGTGTAAGCTCTTTTTAGGGAAGACTCTGATTTCCTGTCCATAGGATCTCTAAAGGCCGCTTCTTCGGTTGGCAAGGTAGTTTGTTTAGAAACACTATAAATAGCTAATCAATCTTTGGTGGTTTATCCTAAACTTTGCACTGTTCCTCTGGAACTGGATAAGTATCATAAAATCTTTTATTCAAGGTAAATCGCCGGTCTGGTTGTGACCATTCAGTGTCAATAGTTTGGGTGATTGACTTGAATATGGTGAATGACCGGGATTTATTTTGGTGTACACCTAGGACCCTATCGACTTTTGAGATAGCCGTGGCTTCATCTTTTATCTCTAATGTCTCCATCATCTCTCTAAGGAGCTTCCTGGAAATATCTGGTTTGGCAAATGTAGGTTGCTCTGATTCTGAATCACTGATTGAGTCAGAAGTCACCCCCTCTGATTCTGGTAACATTGAATCATGAAAGGAAATGGCATCAACATTAGATGAGGGGCCTTCCTCACTATCAGACATGTCAGGTGGAAGGTATTGAGCCTTACGT
This sequence comes from Xenopus laevis, assembly GCF_017654675.1. Classification (NCBI taxonomy): domain Eukaryota; kingdom Metazoa; phylum Chordata; class Amphibia; order Anura; family Pipidae; genus Xenopus; species Xenopus laevis. The sequence goes on along the minus strand of NC_054374.1, from coordinate 156,807,871 downwards.
TTGGTGGCTCTTTGTGGTATGGTAGGAGGTTGGAACACTGTCTTTATCTACTCTTAAGAAGTCTCCTACCTGAGGAGGGAGTTGTGGTATTACATGAGAAACTGGTTGCATAGTTATTGGATCATTAGAAATGGACTCCTCATTTCCTTGTAGCTCCAGTATGGCTGAGTTAGTGTCAAGATTAATATCCTGTGGAAATAGGGTTGGTGGCTCAAGAGGCTTACAGTCAGTGCAGTATAAAGATTCTGACTTTCTCAGAGTATGCCTAAATTTTCTGCATTTAACCACTTTTGCTGGCTTCTTAGTTGATTTCTTTACAGAGTTTGCAGCCTGCATGTCGACTCTTAAGTTCCTAAGCGAGTCTGCTCTTTCCATAGTAGAGGTAGCAATTGTATAGTTGCACAGTTTTGGTGTAATAAAGGCTGTGTGTAAACGCCTTGCACGCTGGCCATGAGAGCTCAGTGTGCTGACTGCTCCTGTTGTGATGCGCAACTAGAAATGGTGCTGCGCTATGACGTAATGACTTTGCGTAACGTCGCGTTCCGTCTTTCACGCCAAAACAGAAGCGGTCACCTAAAAGGAAGATGGTGGATTCTGGTTGCACAGAGCGCGCTTACCAGACATAGTGCCTTGCGCTGTATTGGAAAGTTCGCCACACTGAATGAGCGATTCTGCTTACCTAGGGACACAGCACTTTAGTAATAAAGGCTCTGGATACTGTGAACAGACTCAAAGTAGCTCTCCATGCTGCCCATGGGGATTAACCCCATGTGTACCTGAGACAATTCTCACTGGGCTCTGTGGTAGCACTGCATACCTAGCCCTGGGGAGTAATAATTAGTCTGATCTACTCCACCTACTGTTAATTGCCAGTAAGGAGGAAGAATCCTGACACAATGGGAGACAGCTCTGCATGCCTCCATAATGTGTGTATAAGGCTGTCCACTAACTGCAAAATGCCAGCCAGGAGGGATCAGCTTGAATCGGTGGGAGACAGAACTGCATGCCTCCATATCAAATGTTGTAAAAAAATATAAATAAATAAAACTAGAAGAAGAATTTCTGTCCTTCACCTCCAAGACAGGACAAAGAACTGGGGAACAGAGGTGGAGCCAGCCTATATATCCTGAGGGAGGGGCCAAGAAACCAATTCTTCTGTCCTGCCTCCAGAGGTGAACCTGGACATAACCCATACGTCTGCACTGACAGGAGGGCTGACTAGAGAAATATATGTGTGTGTGTGTGTGTGTGTGTGTGTGTGTGTGTGTGTGTGTGTGTGTGTGTGTGTGTGTGTGTATATATACCACAATGAAAAGACTGCACCAGTCAGGTCTTGAAAAAAAGTGAAAAACATTTTTTTTCAACATTTCGGTTCCTCACTTGAGCTGTCCAGCCTAAACGTTGCAAAAATTTTTTTTCACACACACAGACACACTCTCTCTCTATATAACTTTTACAATTCACTTATAACAACTTCACTTATTGGCTAACTGTGATCTCGTGTATAGGGTCTGCCAACAAAACAAATCAAAATTAATTTAGGCATACATGTCTGGCCTGCACTGTATCTGTCACACACATGTATAGTTATCTTTAAATTGTTCTATTCATTACAATAAACAGCACAAACTAAAGAGCAGAGGTGAGACTCCACTTCTTTTCTGGCTGATCAACAGATATTGTCTAACAGTAAGCTTGATTGGCAGGTGACACCTTCTTCTCTCTTCCTATCTGTGACTAAATGGTCCATATTAAAACTCCATATTAAAAGTCTAATTGTGGGTCAGTCCAAGACTGATAGAAATTAAAACAATCTAGTGCTAAGGGAAGTTGGAGTTAGTAAGCAAACATTAGTGCAGTATAGAATCAGGAACTGCTTAGGCTCATTTATGAACACTTGGCAAATTGGCAACTGGGCAGTAGCCAATGATGACAAATCAGACGTGCATTTATTTTTCTATCTGAAGCTGGCTGAGAATGGCTTATCACTGAGTGGTTGCAAATTTAACCAGTGTTTATAAATGAGCACCATATTTTCTGCTTAAGTAATGTGTAAGTAATGATTTTTCTCTGCAGATGATTATTACTTTGAATGGATTTGATGATGTTTTTTCGCTCCAAAACTTTTTATTTGTGAAACTTGAAAAATTTGAAAAAAAATAGATATGTGAAAATTTAATATTTGGTGCAGATTTAATTAGATTTCTTCTCGTAACCACCAGAAAATAGCCCCTTAATAAAATAACTTTTTTTTTTTTTAGACATTTCAACTTCCAACAAAAAACCCAGCCAAGTTAATTCTACTATTAATCAGGTATGTGTGTATTTGAATACCAACAAAATGTTAATTTCCCCACTGTCAAAAAATATACATACCCATTAGCTAAATATTTTTTACAGGAATACAAAATATACACTATTTAAAGAACCTGTTGGTTGAAAACTATGGCAAAGTCTTAGGCTAACCAGATCACTTGAAAATTCAGCAACATGTCTAGAAAATCCAGCTTCACTGACTGTAGTTTAATTTGAATGAGCAGTGCAGCCCTGCAACATGCAAATTCAAAAGTACTGAAGTGTCCAAAAATGCACTGCCCACTTGGTTCAAGATAATAGTGCAACTTTCCTCATACAGGTCACCACTTTCCTGATATGAATACTTTAAGTAAAAGAGAAATGAGGAGAGCACTCAGTAAGCATGAAAATGCTGTGGTTACTTGTTTAATGCCAACCACCCAGGGCCGGCCTTAGGCCAATTGGACCAATTGGGCCCCGCACCTCTGGGGGCCCCGCACTGCCCCTTTCCTTTCTATTTTGTGCCTGTATGCCCTTATTTTCCTAAATACTTGCTGTGTCAGTAGCCAGCAACACTTTGTCTAGGGGCCCCGCCAACATGGTCCCAATTGGGCCCCACATTTGATAGGACCAGCCCTGCAACCACCAATATAATATGTGTACTGGTGGTTACTTAAACAAGTAAAAACAGCACTTTCATGCTTACTGAGTGCTCTCCTCATTTCTCTTTTACTAAAAGTGATCTGGTAAATTGTTATGCTTTATAAATAAATCACTATAATCTCAGGATACTCAGGGCCACCATCAGAAATTATTGAGCCACATACAAGTTATTCATCAGGGGCTCCCCCTGAACACAAGCACATAGTACCAAAGGTTTTGGCCATGCCCTTGTATGCAATACACAAATGATTAGCTAACAGTTACCTAGGTAGATTTTGCTTGCATAAAAGTATGAACTTCACAAATGTTTTTTTTTTAACTATGACAACTATGATACAAACTGATACTAATATTAAAGTGGTTGTTCACCTTCCAAACATTTTTTTCAGTTCAGTTGTTTTCGAATTGGTCAATTTAGAACAGTTTGTAGGGTCGGCGACCCCCCCTCCCAGAGCTGCTTTAGAACGTGAAAAATTATACCTTAAACTTCAGAAAAACAGTGACAGATACAAAAAAGAAAGTAATTGGAAAAAGTCATTATTTCTGGTGATCTCTCTGAAAACAACTAGTTGTTTGAAGGTGAACGACCCCTTTAATTGCCATGCGTCCTATTGGTTTATGCCATTAGCCCTATGCTACTTTAGCCTAATAAGTAGCATTTCAAATGAATATAAAAAAATCTGTTTGCTCTTTTGAGAAACGGATTTCAGTGCAGAATTCTGCTGGAGTAGCACTATTAACTGATTAATTTTGGAAAAAAATTCTTTTTCCCATGACAGCATCCCTTTAAGCAATATGGCTTGCAGTTTGGCTATGGTTTTTCCGTACCTTAAAACTATTGTTAAATGAAACTGGTGAAGTGATTTCCTTTGTGCGATACCTAATAATGTTAACCTATACGGTTTATGGCAACTCTTTTCTCTACTTTCTCTCCCTTTGCTCCTCCAAATTTCTATTACTTTCGATTACTATTTTATTTTATTTGTGTTTGCTTACTTTGTGAAAATAAATAAAAACATTTGTTTATAAAAAAAAAGTTACATATCCTTGCTCTCTCTTTCTCTGTTGGATAACGGGTTTGTTAATATCTGTTTTTTTTTGTTTTTTTTTAGATGGAACCTATTTTGAAATCCTAGATTGTAAACAACTTGCAGACGAAGAGGTTGCATTTATAAAAAAACTGAAACCCAGCCACATCCTCGCATTTGCCACGGGAAGTGGAAATATACCCGCACTAGGATTTTCTCCAAGGCCACGAATATCGTTCATTCATGATGAGGATCGTGTTTATCCAATTGCACACACATGCAAAAATGAGCTTCAGTTGTTTGTCAATGCCAAAACAACCAAGGATAATAATTTTTTATATTTCTTATTGACTGCTCTTATGAATGGGGCAGTATTTAGCACTGTCTAATTAAAATTTTAAAGCACAGTCATTGGTCTGTAGCCTATCAAGCAATTGTATCCCATTCAGAACTGTTAAAAAGAAATATGAAAAATTATTATCTTTTGTTGTATATTTTCTGTTCATTTAAGGAGGAACTATCATGAATTCTGAATAGATAAAAAATAGTTTATGTAAAAAGGACTTAATTTGCTACCATTGTGAAGATAACAGATGAAGATCACTGCATCAAGAGCAGCATTCCTTCCTCACTTCTGGCAAGCTGCCAAAATCATTGTTTCTCCAAGTTATTTAACCAGTAGTAGGAGTGCTTATGCTAACAAATACTGTCTCTTTTTTTCATCCATTCCTCGTGAAGTCATCAGTAAGTACTGTATGTGTTATAATCATTGTGCAAGGCACAGTGCTGCCGTGCATTCAAGGGAGTGTGCATGAGAATGTAAACACAGGAATATTGTTTACAGCACAGTGGGGTCTTCTTTTCACTGTGCCCTACACAATATTAATAAGATATACAGCCTTTACTATTGACTTTACATGGATTCTCTGCAAAGCATGGCTGAAAAAAGAGACAGGGTTTGTTAGTACAAGCACTCCAATTATTAGAAGAGTAATAGAGTGTGCAACAATGATTTTGACAGCCTGCCAGAAGTGAGGAAGGAACATTGCAGAAAGCTATGAATTCAGTGAGCTTCACAACAATACAAAATTAAAAAACATGTTTAAGGAATGATTTCTTTTTACAGAAACTATTAAGGTAAATGGTCCATGGGGGAGTTTAATCACCAGCCATAAATCTCTGCTTCTGCAGGTGACTAATTTCCTCCAAATGCTTTCCCACTTGTAATAAAGTAAATCGCTGGTGGTCAAACCAAGAGTCGCTTTGGTCTTGTGACTTTAGAAGACTAAAGGAACACATGCTTCAGTCATCGATTCACCATGCTGTTGGTTAGCATTTGTAGGAGATTAGTTGCCTGCAGAGATTCATTACTAGTGATTAAACTCCTTGTGGGCCATTCGGTTATACTTGGCACTAAAAATTCATAATAGTTCCCCTTTAATGTTTAGTGTGTGTCACAGGCAGTTTTCATTGTTTCTACACTGCAAGAAAATGGTTGTTTTTTTTATATTTGCTTGCACTTCAAGAAATACTGTACACTTGTTTTTCATATTTGCGTGCACTGCAGGAAATAAACTTGTTGTTTCACATTTGCTTAAACTTGTTTTTTCATAGTTACTTGCACTGCAAGAAATAAACTTTTGTGTTTTTATATTGCTTGCACTGCAAGAAATATACTTGTTTTTTCATATTTGCTTGAACTACAAAAAATACTCATGTTTTTATAGTTTCTTACCCTAAACAGATATGACAGCATCTTAGTCAGTTATACATTTCAGTGTTACATAGGTCAATATGTCAAATCAAGGCATTTACTATAGAATATCTTATTCATGATTAAAGGCTTCCAACCATTACACATTTTCAGAGTTGTAAGAAAACTAAGATGCTAAGAAAAAACAATTAATGAACATATTACTAATATATTTTGTGTCTTGTTTTTTTGCTACCTGGGGGGCAGTGGTGGCCTAAGGGTTGGGGGGATTTCAAAGTTTGAGATGCTGGTATGGGCAGGTGTTTTGATATCCAGGAAGACCACACCTAATCAATTTTTTGGGGCAACCTCTCTGTAGGTATTGTATGAACTGATTAATTGGTATGAACTGATTCCCTTCTTTTGGACAGGATGGTTTGACTTCCACTTCATGGCGATGAGCTTTGACTGTATAAAGAGAGGGTTGAGGAGGGTGGCTTATGTTACTTGATTCAGTGACAACGTTTTGGGAGTAACCAGAAAAATAAGTGCTAATTAAGCCCAATTTCTCCTGTCACTTTTGTTCAGAACCTCTTGATGGTAGGGCAGACAGGAGCATGAAATCTACTGGAGAATGAGAACATTTGGAACAGAAATCAGGACTATTAGACTTTATCGTATTAAATCTGTATGGGTTTAAGTTCTATGTAGGTAGCACATTTGTATAATTTTGTCCCTAAAGCTAATTAAGGGAGTGGTTCTTCATTAGATTAACTTTTAGTATATTATAGAATGGCTAATTCTAAGCAACTGGATTATTTTTTAAAGTTTGAGTTATTTGCCTTCTTCTGACAACAAATGTTGTATGAGGCTACAAATAAGCTACTTTAAATGACTCATCTTTCTATTCTGGTCCTTTCCTATTCATATTCCAGGCTCTCATTCAAATCAATGTATGGTTGCTAGAGTAACTGAGACCCTAGCAACCAGAGTGCTGAAATAGAAAACCGGATAGTTGCTGAATAAAAAGATTAGGGGCTGATTCACTAACTTCGAGTGAAGGATTCGAAGTAAAAAAACTTCGAATTTTGAAGGTTTTTTTGGGCTACTTTGACCTTCGACTATGACTTCGAATCAAAGGATTCGGAGTAAAAATCTTTGACTATTCGACCATTCGATAGTCGAAGTACTGTCTCTTTAAAAAAAACTTCGACCCCCTAGTTCGGCATCTAAAAGCTACCGAAGTCAATGTTAGCCTATGGGGAAGGTCCCCATAGGCTTGGCTAACTTTTTTTGTTCGAAGGATATTCCTTCGATCGTTGGATTTGAATCCTTCGAATCGTTCAGTTCGAAGGTTTTAATCGTTCGATCAAAGGAATTATCCTTCGATCAAACTATCTGCGCTAAATCCTTTGACTTCGATGTTCGAAGTCGAAGGATTTCAATTCCTAGTCAAATATCGAGGGTTAATTAACCCTCGATATTCGACCCTTAGTAAATCAGCCCCTAAATAACTCAAAAACCACAAATAATAATAAAACCAATTGCAAATCATTTCAGAATATCCCACTCTACATCATAATAAAAGTCAATTTAAAGTTGAGCAACTCCTTTAACATATCATTATGTGTTTCTAGGATGTAATTCCACAGTTCTTAGGTAAGATGGGGATGTCCTGTGACATTTTTAACTGGATCCCTTGGCCTGTTCAGGGTTGAAATGAGGATACTGGTTTGGATAGATTGGGGGTTGAAGGCTAGCTCCTCTATTCACCATGGTGAGGTATCAATGTGAGTGTGGCCAAAACTGAAAGAGCCTGAAGAACATAGTATTGGGTAAGTTAAATGTGTCTTTCAGATTCTCAAAGGTGAACTCATTTCCTTGGACTATGACATGCTCCAGGTGTTTTATATTGCACTGAGCTTGTATTTTGTGGTCAGGTATAGAGCATAATGAGTGAGCTGTGGGTTATGCCAAAGGGGTATGTTACCAGAGTACTGTGATTCCACCCTAACATGAAAAGCACACAAAAGGAAATATAGACAGACTGCTATAGGGAAATTTGTGTCTGTTAGAATACACAGAAAATGCTTTAGGACAATCAACAAATCTATAAACTTGGAAGCAAGTTTTGGTTGTATAAAAACCAGATGTACTGCCAAACAGAGTCTCAATGTAGGTTGACAATCCACATAGGGGCTATTAATGGCCAATCACAGCACTTATTTGGCACTCCAAAACATTTTTCTTGCTTGTGTTGCTCCCCAACTCCTTTTTCTTCTGAATGTTGCTCACTGGTTCAAAGGGTTGGGGATCCCTGCCATAGGCAGAGGGTGATATTTTTGTTTGGGAAGGCTATACCGTCCACTGCTTGTTTCATACTCAAAACACACAAAAAAGTACATACAAGAGTCATTCATGGACAGTGGGCAAGTTTGCACCTGGGCTGCAATCCATAGCAACCAATCTGTGATTAGCAATTTTATCTATCTTCAGGTTCAACACTGAAAGCAAAACTTCATTGCTATGGGTTACTGCCCAGGTGCACATGTGCCCACTGTTTATAAATAAGCAAGTGTCACCTTTATGCGTCATTATGCACCCCAGAATAAATGCAGTGCAAATTAAATGCATTATTAATTATATGTAAATATGTTAAAAAAATTATGTATTACCAAATACAGGTATGGTACCTAATATCCATAATCCTCGGGACCTGAGGTATTCTAGATAACGGAACTTTCCGTAATTTGGATCTTCGAAAATCATGTAAACATTAAATAAAGCCAATAGGTTGGTTTTGCTTCCAATAAGGATTAATTATATCTTATTTGGGATCAAGTACAAGCTACTGTTTTATTATTACACAGATAAAGGAAAATCATTTTTAAAAATTTGAATTATTTGTTTATAATTTAAAAAATGATTGTATCTCCAGCGCATCCCCAGTGTTTTTGAACCGATGTGGGTTTGTTTGGTCAGCATGCCACCCCCCTAAAATCCTGCCGCCCTAGGCCCGGGCCTAGGTGGCCTTTCCACAAATCCGGGCCTGGCAAACCAGCAAATTGCTCCAATTGCGCATGCGCTGACCGAACTCCCAGTCAGTTTACGGAGGAGCCGTAAGATGGATGCCGTGAAGTCTGCTGCCAGAATCTGTGACAAGGGGTAAGTATAAGGCATGGGGCATTTCCACAGGGGAAGTTAGCCTGGAGGAGGGAGGGGGGTCTACGTGGGGTGGGGTTATGGGATTTTTTCCTACAGGGTTTCCTTCTCCTTTAACTCTTGCTTAGAGAAGGTACAGCCGTTTTGGATGCAGGCTTATGGTTCTTGTTAGGATTTTATTTAAGGCACATACCCTATTTGGAAACCCTACCCTGCTGGTTTGGGAAGGCTAAGCCTCCCCAAGCCTTCATTATAATCCCATGGTTTACACTCATACAAACTGCTGGAGGGGCACCCATATTGTGTCCCTGTATGTAGCACAGTATGAACTGTTTATCTTAGGTTGGTCCTGATAGGTTTCCCTATATCCTGCTGTCTCCTGCCTTCCCTATACTCCCTGCTTGTGCCATACTTTGCCTGCCCTATGCTCCCTGTGTGTGTCATACTCTGCCTGCCCTATACTCCCTGTGTGTGACATACTCTGCCTGCCCTATACTCCCTGTGTGTGTCATACTCTGCCTGCCCTATACTCCCTGTGTGTGCCATACTCTGCCTGCCCTATGTTCGATGTATTGATGTCACAAAAGGATATGTCAAGGTTCCGGTAGTGTGCTTCTTCTGCCGGTTTAAATAATGTTCCCCCTCAGACTTGTAGTAAAGCTCAACCAGTAATGTAGAGAAAACCAGCACTCACTAGCACGAAGTTTACATAAAAAAGACAAAAAATAATACCAATATAGTGTAGTATTTTGTAAAAATGTTAACACACCTTTTAGTGTTTAAGCGAAGTAATGAACATAGGTAATTGTTATATGCGCACTTTTTACTAAGATCATTGTGAGTGTAATTTTAACTTATTGGCTAATAAAATATTTACACTATGTCAGTACCTTCTTATAGAGCTGCAAGATTTGGAGCAGATTGGTGAACCATCAGCCCAATAACTCTCCCAATGCATCTCAGACAAGATACGCAGTTCTTAATATGACTTAGAAAACTTGTTTCCCATATGAGTGATGAGTGATATTCCTGCAGTTAGCACCAAGTATTATGTTTTTGGTATGTTACCATTAATGTGGACATGGTCTTTAAAGTTCTTGTAGTTTCATGGGTGTGGTTTAAAAAGAGGGAGTGTAGGCCAAAAGGCCAGAACAATTCATGCCCTCTGTACCACAGAAGTTGGACAACACTGTGCTCCTGATAGCAAAAACTGTACTGGCCTGGGGCAACAGTGAGCAGCAATCCTCTTCCTCTCTCCCTCCTTCTTTCTTCACAATCCCACAGCCAATACATGCTTAGTAGAGTAAAAAAGCCATGCAAGTGGCACAAAAACAGAAGCAAGTCACACAGGTACCCAGTTTTCTGTTAACAAGAGCACTAAGCCAGGGTTTCAGGTAAATTATTACAATCCCTGGGGGTCCTTAATATTTTAGAAACCCCCCAGTGATTTGGGAGTGGCAATGATGGGGGGGTGCTGTTAAGGACCCCATGTCGTTAAGGACCCTTCCTTTAAAGACAACTGTACTTTGGGGATCTCAAGGTACAAAAATCTGTACAGCCAGATATTGACTTTATATAGAAATGATTACCAAGGGGCATGTTTAAAGATTAATTTAAAAAAATTTTAATACATAAACCCATAAATATGCTGTACCCATAAGGGATTTAGGGGTAATGTTCTGTGCTGAAATCTCTGCACGATATTTTAGGTTTATCCCCCAACATTCTTCTTTACATAGTGATTTATGGGAAACTGGTTGTGCAGGGCTGTACTTAATGCTCTGTACCCCATTAATGTTTTTTTCAATCTAGGGGGGCATACCATGCAATCTCTGCCTCTGGCCCACTGCTACCTTAAAGCAGGCCTGACTCTATTAATATTTATTTATTTAGTTTTGCCTTGCACTAACCCCAAAAGAATTCACAGACATTCCAATAATATCTATATTAGAGAAGTGAATCAATAACTTTAGAAGACATTTTTAACTTAAAAGCTATCAGGTTATTTAAAGAACATGTAAAGTACAATTCACTTGGTTTATTCTACTGCACAAACAAAAAGCTGATTTAGGGCTGCCTGCAGAAATATATATAAGATGCTGGGGCAGTGCTTTTCCTTGGCAGGTATTGGTTTCTCCTAACATAAACACTAACCCAAGGATAAACACACACAAACTATTTCACTTGGATGTACCTAACATGTTGATGCTTCACATGAAATGTGCTTTACATGCTCTTTGAGACAGGGGCTCATTTATCAACACTGGACACAATTGCCCATGCACCCATGGTTACCCATGGCAACCAATTGTTGCATTCATTGTCCTACCTGCAGCTGCCTGAATAAAGCCAGACACTGATTTGTTACTATGGGTTACTGCCCATGGGCAGATTTGCCCAGTGTTGATAAATGAGCTCCTGTGTGCTTAGCTATTGCATGCAGAAATGTATTATTTTTCAAAAAAAAGTTATGTATTTGTTTAGAAAATAGTAAATTCAGATAAAATCAGTATTTCATGAATACTTCATATACTTTGAAGGTGAACTATTACATGCAAGACAACAATTCAACAAAATATGTAATTGCTATATGACATAGTCCTGCAGGTTTGCATGGGCAACTGCCCATGGCAGAAAATTAATTATTCAAAACATCAAGCCTGTGAGGTCTGTTCAGTTCATTTGCTTTTCAGCAATAAATTGCCCCACAATATTCACAGCTTTTTCATAAAGTTGTTCACAGTTGTTGAGGTTTACCAAATCCTGTGGTATTTGAGCAGTCAACATCTCTAAAAGTTCAGGGGGTGCATTAATTCTGATATCTGGTACTTCAACCTGGGTCAGGTGTACTTCTTCTATACTGTTTTCTTCCTCTGAAGGGTTGTGTAAGTGCAGGTCTGTTAGATGATTGTTTAGTTCATGCAGCTGTAATGGAGTATAGTTTGACTCTGTTGAAAGGCTATGATTGTTATGGGCTTTTATGTGGTCAGACAACATATTATTGATAAACTTTTTAAAAACCCAATGCAAGCAGAATAAATCCGTATCATTTAGTGGATCAAGCAAGCAGATATTTTCTAAGTTGTAAAAAACTGATCTGAACGTGGAACTAATTAATCTGTTTATGTCTCTCCACAAGCGCTCAATCCTTTCATTGTGGACGGAGCTTCCTCTTATTACAGATGCTGCTGTTCTATGATGATCTGTCATAACTTGCCACACTTTCTGATTTTCACCACCAAGATCTGTTCTAACATGTATGGGCCATCCATGCACATGTACTGAGTTTTGAAACAAAGAATAAACTGTATCTGATTTGTTATTGGTGGAACAAGCAAGAAATAAAATAAGCCTACTAAACCCATCTATCGCTCCATGGATCACAAGCTTCCACCTAATCAGTTTATGCAATCCATCTAAGTGCCAGACATAATTCGGGCAGGGTGAATAATACACTCTCCTTGAGATGGTTGGTCTTTTTCTCACTGCAATCCCTTCGGGATCAACTTCATGAAGTATTGTTCTAAGGCGATGTCTCTGAACATATATTCCATGTGCTCTTAAGTGACCATTTATGAAAACTTCACCTGCATGCATGTGACACTTTTTAATATCTTTTATCTCCTCTTTCAATGTAGCATCATTAATGCTGGTGAATTTCTGCCATGAAATCCCATTTGCATCCATCAGTCTATAGACCATATTTCGACTGATATCCAATCGTCTTGCAATTTCAGATATGGTCAGCCTTAACTCAAACAATCTCTTTATATTATTAACTAGAACTCCCTAAAAATAAGGAAAAAATTGTTATAGATGAAGTGTTTCACTCATAAATTGTCAATACATTGTCTTAAAAGCTATATGCAAAAGTCTGTGTAAAAATATTTAGTGTAAATGCTACAACAGGATTTACAACTAGGGATGAGTAAAATATTTTCAAAGCAAAAAAATGCCTACAGACTCTAATGTATAGTTGAAAAAAGTTGCACATTTTGAAAAATATTGCAAGAAAAACATCCATTGACTTTTGTTAATGTGTTTTCGCAAATTTTCGGTAAAACACGTCAGATTTGTCCAACACTATTTACAAATGTCATTCACATAATGTAAATTTTCTACTTAGGATTACCCATTGGCACATACTACTAGAAAAGTAATTTTTTAGGAAAATTATATATTTAAATAAATCAGTGTTTTACATAGGAGTTTTTATATAGGTCTAGTTTTCCTATAAGTTTTAGTATTTTTTAGAATATCCTATCACTAGCACATTTGCAATTGGTCTTCATTATTTTTTATAGAGTTGGAATTATTTGCATTCCTTTTCTGTCTCTTTTTATATTTCCAATTGGGGTCAGTGACCCTGAAAACCAAAAAATATTTCTCTGAGAGGCTACAATTTTATTGCTATTGTTATTTGCTATTGCTTAGCTTCCTATTAAGGCTCTCATATTTTCAAATTCCATGCATTTATTTATTTAAACCACTATGTGGTTGCTAGGGTAAGTAATAACATAGAAACCAATTAGCCACTGAAATACCACATTGGAGAGCTACTAAAACAGAAAGCTAAATAACTGAAAACAATAAAAATGAAGACCAACTAAAAAATGTCTTTGTATACCAATGTCTACATCATACTAAAAGTTAATATAGGCTTTAGTAAGAGTAGAATCAAGTTAAGAATGTGCCTTTGTAAATAGTGGATAGGAGAGAATGAAAGACAGAATGGCTATTATTAGCAGGTTTTTAGTTGGTCTTCATTTGTATTTTTTATAGATTTTTAATTACTTGCCTTCCATTTCTGCCTCTTTTAAGCTTTTAAATGGAGTCACCAAATTACTATTGCTCTATGAAGCTCTAATTTTATTATTTTTACTTTCTATTACTTTTACTTTTTTTTTTTTACTTCTACTCAAATCCCAGTCTCTCATTTTACTGCTTGGTTACTAGGGAGAGCAATTTGATTACAACTACAGGACTTTAGCTGTCATTTGCATGCTCCAATGTTCATGCTAGTGGATGCTATAGTTCAAGAAAACTGGAGTCAGATGACTAAAAGCTGCAGTTTGTATATCTGTGCAGCAAAGAGATTATAATCATACTCTCCCTGGATGTTTTATGTCTGAACTAAAACTCTGGGTGGTAAGCAGAAATTATAACTCAATGACAGGTGGGGGCTGCCATGACCTTACAACTGTTACTTAAATAAAACTTGCCAGTGTTACAACTACTACTCCAATTTAGGAAGGGTGAAGGATATGGTTTGTGCTCAGGGTCGGACTGGTGCATTTGGGGCCCTCCAGGTTCCAAACCGTGGGGGCCCCATGCACGCAAGGAATCCTACCGCATGTGCAAAATCCTCCACAGCGTACTACACTTATTTTTCTTTTAGTTAGTTTAGGCTGATCAGGGAGGGGGTCTGGGCTGGCAGGGGCCCTTGAGAGCAGGGGCTATCATATGCACCTTTGTGGTAATAAACAGATAAAAATAGGGCTTGCTTGTGCCCGCTGATGTTGCACTCTGTTCCCCACACCAGATTTTTAATGCAGCACAAGAAGCAGAGTGCAGCTTTCCCCAGCGCAAATATGTTTCTTATGTGAGCTCTTGCATGATTTGGTGCTCTTACACTTGTGCACCTAGAAACACAAATGACTCCATGTGAGTTATGCTATTTTTAAACATACCTCAAAATTCCTTATTACACAGTGTTATGCTGATGTATAAAGGCTGGAGTGACTGGATGTGTAACATAATAGCCAGAACACTACTTCCTGCTTTTCAGCTCTCTTGCTTTCCACTGGTTGGTTACCAGGCAGTAACCAATCAGGAATTTGAGGGGGGGCACATAGGTCATAACTGTTGCTTTTGAATCTGAGCTGAATGCTGGAGATCAATTGCAAACTCACTGAACAGTTATGTCCCATGTGGCCCCCCTTATAGTCACTGACTAACTCAGAGTTAGAGAGCTGAAAAGCAGGAAGTAGTGTTCTCAGTGCCGATTCTACTTACAGCGCCGCCTGAGGCGGCTCCTCCAATGCCGCCCCTCCCTCGCCGGCAGGAACACTAATGCGAAGAGCGTAATTGTGCTCTCTCGCAATAGTAAAGCCGAATTTCCGGTTTAAAAAACGGAAATTCGGCTCTTAAAGGTACCAGGAGCGGCTTTTTGCCGCCCCTGGAAACCTCTCCTGCGTTGCCGCCTGAGGCGAGTTTCTCAACTCGCCTCATTGGCGGCGCGCCCCTGAGTGTTCTGGCTATTATGTTACACATCCAGTAACTCCAGCCTTTATACATTACATTTTTGGCTAACTAACTATATTAGATACATTTTTTATTTTGCACAGCCTATCTATTTACCAACTTTTATTTATACACTGAACTGATCCTTTAATAGAGAAGGGAAGTAATCACTTTTACAGTTATTACAATTGTTAAAGGATTCTGAGAGTGTTAGTTCAGCACATTGTCAACAGCATTTTAAACAATCCTGGTTTTAATGGTTGAATCTATGACTCTCCATTTTTTTGTTAGCCTATGGAGTATAGTTATGAAAGCATGAAACTAAAAAATATAAATATAGATGTTTTCATGAAAACTTAAAGGAGAACTGTCATGAGATATAGTAATTTCTATTTTACACAGTAAAGTTAACAATAAAAAATAAAACCTATAACATAATAAAACAATAGCCTTATGTCACCTCTGCAGCCTCAACCAAGCTTTTACTAATCCCATGCAGCCAAACTCAAAAGCAGCATAGTCTGCAACAAGGTGTCATCATAATCAGCTCCAAGTATGCTCCTATGTATCCCCCTGGAGGAGCCAATTACCTGATTCCCCCAACAAATACGATGTCATAAGGAGATGACCTTTATCAGAAGCCTGCCATTTGCAAGGAATTATGGGGATTGTAGTTTCAATAGGGGCAGATTTATCAAAGGTTAAGGCGAATTTTCAAAGGAAAAAACATTGGCATTTCAAGCTATTTTTTGTGTACTTCGACTAGGGAAGAGTCGAAATTCAATTTGAATTTGAAAAAAATTAAAAGATTTGAATATCGAAATTTATCATGTACTGTCTCTTTAAGAGATGACCATTCATCATCCAAAACCTGCCAAATTGCTGTTTTAGCCTATGAGGGGCCTCCTAGAACCTACTTGGAATCAATTGGTGGACTTTGGGAAAAACTTTGAATCGGATTTGATCGAATGCAATATTTCTTCGATTAGAACGATTGAAAATTGGCAGAATACAGACCTATTCAAAAGAAAACGGACGATTTGACCGAAAAAAAAACTTTAGCTTAATTTCGGCTGATCTTTTTGAATTCAAAGCTTTTTCAATTCAAAATTCAACTCTTGATAAATATGCCCCTTAATGTGACATTTGTTCCATTAATATGTTTAACTCTCCCCCCTCAAAAGTTGCTTATAATGGGGATCAGAGAGGAAATATGCCAGTGTGAAAGAATGCTATAAACATAGCTATAATCTCAGTCATAAAGCAGGGCAGGGATGCTTCTTTTAATGGGTGTCAGAGAGGAGCTGTGCCAATGTGAAATAATGTGTTATAAACATATTTAGAATCTCAGCCATACAGCATGAAGTACGGCATACAGGCAGTGTAGGACAGGCAGAGTATAGCAAACACACAGGGAATATAGTATGTTGTGTACATAATATATTCATACTCCAGCAGTTTGTGTGAGATTTGATCAGGAGAACAATGCAGTCAATTAGAGTTTGGGTCTAAGGTGAACAGTACAGGTTTTTACAATACTGTGGGAGATTATAGGTTTGAACAATACATGCCTGAGAAAGACAAGGAGCAGTACTACTGAAAATGATCCTCTACAATCAGTTTGAAAAGTTATTTTCTGTCAACCAAACCAGAGGCACAAATTAGGTTCTTCAATTATGCTCCCTGTCTGCAAACAAAGAGGTGTTGCGCACAGATATGATGTTACTAGAGGATGAGGGAGGAGAAATATGACTCAGGAAACATGGGCGGGCCTAAGTAAATATTGCTGAACTGAATAGATACAGGTATGGGACCTGTTATCCAGAATGCTCGGGACCTGGAGTTTTACGGATAACGGATCTTTCTGTAATTTGGGTCTTCATGCCTTAAGTCTACTAGAAATTCATTTAAACATTAAATAAACCCAATAGGCTGGATTTGCTTAAAATACGGATTAATTATCTTAGTTGGGATCAAGGACAAGCTACTGTTTTATTATTACAGAGAAAAAGGAAATCATTTTTAAAAATTTGGATTATTTGGATAAAATTGAGTCTATGGGAGACAGCCATTCCGTAATTCGGAGCTTTCTGGATATCGGGTTTCCGGATAAGGGATCCTATACCTGTACTACTACTTTCAGATTCTGAAAATGCTTGATCTGGAGAGCTGTTAGAAATGAGTGAGAAGAAAGTGTTTATAACACACATTTTATTGTAGTAATTAATGTTATATATCTGTGAGAAAAATGGTATGGTTTATAGTTCATGGCAGTTCTCCTTTAAACCAAGTAATACCTGTGAAAAGAATAATTCTTGGGCACATTTGCACTACAGTACCAAAGAGTCTAATGAGTGCTTTATTCAAATGTATAGGGCATGCTATAAAATCCTCACACCCACTTGCTTACATTTATCAGCTAGAAATCAGTAATCATGTACAATAACATTAAAACAAAAACCTGATCATGTGCTCTCACCTCAGAAGATGCCATATTTGAACACTGATGTGGAAGTATGCTGGAGCTCTTGAGAAAGCAGCACTAGCTGATCTAAAAGAGGTGGCTATTGATGTGTAGATCATATTACATTTAGAAGAAAGCTTTTGATTGGAAAATAAAATCATGCAGTGGATTGGTAACAGGAGACAATAGGGGTGGGGGGAAACTAATAACACGAGCCGTGATTTGTTCATTGTTAGTAAATTTTAATTGGTTTTCAAAATTCTTACAAAATGATAAAAAATAATGCTACATTGACAAAATAAATCTGATAGCACAAAACTGATAAAGTAATCTTACTACATAGTTTGTATCAGAATATTAGTTAACAAAATTAATTAGATGATATACTGTAGATATCTGAAGAACAGACACTGATGTTTATCCATTTTGTCAAACAAAAGAGATAATGTGAAAACATACATATCTTTTAAGTAAAGATGGTTGTACATAATGTATTTGGTGAAACTAAAAGCTGTATGTTCTTTTGTAAAACAACAAAAGTTGAGCAAAATGTATTGGAAGTTGAGCAAAACATGTTTGTGCTACAAAAAAGTAATTTGCACTTTTGTTACAATACAATAGATATATTATATGTACACAATTTATTTTTGCTAACTATTATCAGTTTTGTTCCACAATACATATTTAAGCAAGACTACATATATTTTGTGGCACAAAATCCATGTTCTCATTAATTCTGTCCAAATGATGCAGAAAATCCTATTAACAGATTAATTTTGCTTACAAAATGTACTTTTTGTCAACATAATGTACATGGGACAAACGGCACCCCATAGATAGCAGCTCCATAAAACAAGATAACAGCTGCCTGGTAGATATAAGAACAGCACTCAACAGTAAAATCTAAGTCCCACTGCAACACATTCAGTTACATTGAGTAGGAGAAACAACAGCCTGCCAGAAAGCTGTTCCATCCTTAAGTGCTGGCTCTTTCTGAAATCACATGACCAGGCAAAATGACCTGAGATGCACCTACACACCAATATTACAACTAAAAAAATACACTTGCTGGTTCAGGAATGAAATTTTATATTGTAGAGTGAATTATTTGCAGTGTAAACAGAATCACTTTAAAGGTGAGCGATCAATCTACCAGCTTACGCATTTTTTTCTGGGATTTCTCTATTTCAGTGATGTTCTTTATAGTACTTGCAATCTAAGATTCCCTGCATGTTCCAGATAGGGCCCTATCAATAAAGTAAACATAGACCCTCTGCTCACGTGAATATATAAGCCTTTAAATATAGTAAATCTTGTTGCCCTTACTTCTGCGGCTTACACTTTCATAAAAAACAAAAACCAAAATATTTCCATTCCTTAATAAATTAAAAAAAGAGAAAATGAGACTATTTTTACAAGAATAACTTTTTTTTCTTTGCCTGTAACAGCCTTAAAGCAAAGAACTATTCACTCCTACAACTGAAAGTAAAGGCACAAGTCCATTACTTCAACATGGAACAAGGTGGGAAAAGGGTAGAAGGTGGGATGGCACTCTGAGTGCTTAGTTTTCCGAAGTCGCCTGGTTTCCTCGTGAGGCAACTTCAGGCGACTTTGGAAAACAAATCGCTCTGAGTGCCATCCCGCCAGCGATTTACATTCTAGCCGGCAGGAGGCAGTTCGGGGAGATTATTCACAATGAAGAAGAGGAGATTTTTCGCCAGGTGATTAATCACCCCTGAATCTGAGCATGTGCCCTGACCCTAAACAATGTCTTTTTTCACCTTCTAAAGCAGATCCAGGAGGGGGGGTCGCCGACCCTGTAAACTGTTCTAAATTGATACATTTAGTTGATATGTTTATTATCTTTGTCGCTGCTGAGCAGAATCTCTGGGTTTCATTACAGGCAGCTGTTAGAATTGATACAATAGTTGCTAATACTCCAGAGATGCTGCTGAGAAATGGATCAACTAAATGTTAAAAAAAATTGGAAGAATTTAGACTTTGCACCTGAATTACTGAGCTGCCAGCCTCAAACACCAGCGACACGGACATTACACTTTAAACTTAGATTTTGGAAAGACAATAACAAATAAATAATGGAAAGTGATTGAAAAAAATCTTTATTTCTGGGGAATTATCTGAAAACAAATGAACTGAAAAAAAGTGTTTGGAAGGTGAACAACCCCTTTAATGGAAGAAAAAGCAGAAAATACATTCAGATAGATGGTGATGCATTAAATGTTTTCAGCTGTCCTTCGCAGTACTTACATGAAATGCTGTTAGCTATCATATATTTATAAAGGCATATATCAGTGTTGTCTAACAGACTCAATAGACAGATAAGTTAAGGGCTTTCAAATTAATTCTCCTGTTGTTATGATGACTTACACAAGTGGGTTCTTATTTGTTGAAAGTTAAAAACAGACCTCTTATAGATCGCCAAAATGTTGCAAATTTCCCAGCTACCCATTCACTTGTGTAGGATTGTTAGGGGAATATTATCAAAGGGTGAAAGTAAAACAGTTTTCATTGTCCCCAGGTTACATACGAGATAAGGACTGTAGCTTTGTTTTTAAGTTGAATTTGTATGTAAGTTGGAACAAGTACATTTACCTATTAAATGCAACTTAGACAAATGTTTGTCTTGAAGGAACAGTTCAGTGTAAAAATAAAAAACAGGTACATAGATAGGCTGTGCAAAATAAAAAATGTTTCTAATATAGTTAGTTAGCCAAAAATGTAATGTATAAAGGCTGGAGTGACGGATGTCTAACATAATAGCCAGAACACTACTTTTCAGCTCTCTAACTCTGAGTTAGTCAGTCGCCACATGGGACATAACTGTTCAGTGAGTTTGTAATTGATCCTCAGCATTCAGCTCAGATTCAAAAGCAACAGTTATGACTCATGTGCCCCTCCCCTCAAGGCACTGATTGGTTACTGCCTGGTAACCAATCAGTGGAAACCAAGAGAGCTGCAAAGTAGGAAGTAGTTTTCTGGCTATTATGTTACACATCCAGTCACTCCAGCCTTTATACATTACATTTTCAGCTAACTAACTATATTGAAAACAGATCTCAAAAAGGTTTCTAATATTTTTCCAGAAGAACATCGGAGCAACCTCTTTCTTTCTCCTGACAACTTCCTTGACTACTTGGTGGGAACTGACCAGCAGGTGGCGCTGTTGTAACGAAATTCATTCATATTAATAGCACACGTATCCCTTAATACAGTGCCGTCCAACTTCTATGTTATCGAGGGCTGGATTTTTTCTGGTCTACATGGTGGAGGGTCGATAATGGAAGCCAGTGTTAGCCACTCCCTGTTTTTAGACCACACCTACTTTAAACCACACCCATGTTACCACAAGACCATGTCCAACCAAATGGTTGTGTCCCAGTTGGCACCCTGAATTCAGAACCGATGCTAAGCACCCTGTTCTCGGCTCTTGCTTCTGCCTTTAACAGCCGCCTTTCATCTCGGGATGAGCCCTTGGCTAGTCGGATGCCGCCAGGTCTTATTAAGAGAGGTGCAAAGCGAGGGGTTCTGAGCAAGCTAAGGTGCACAACTGTAAAGCAGAGACTTTTGGGCAGAGGGTCACGGTACAAGGCATAGACAGAATCATAGTCAGATCAGGCCGGGTTGGGGCAGGCAGAGTACAAAACGGAGTCAGGCAGGCAAGGGTCAAACCAGGAGATCAATTAGCAGGAATACAGAATAAGCAAAGTCGGATATCAGGCAGGGGTCAGGATACAGATGTCAGAATTGTCAAAAAGCCAGGCAGGGGTCACAACAAGAATCAGAATCAGATATTCACAAAGCACAAACGCTCAGAAGCACCAGGAACAAATCCTATAACTGGCAATGAGGAAAAGTACAATGGTCCTTTAAATACGTGTTGACGCCAGCGAGCATGCGCCTATAGAAACAGCAGAGGCGCGCCACACGTGCCCTTAGTTGACCGGCGCAAGAGGAAGAGGACGTGCACGCGACGGGTTACCCGCCAAGGGGGGCGGCAGGTGTCCCTGCCGTCCCCCCACTAGACCACCACGGTATGTTACAGGTTGGTGCTCACTGCAGGGATCAGGGCCAGAACTAGGGGAAGGCCGAGAAGGCCATTGAGGGGCGCACTTTTAAGGGGATTTTTTTTTTCATTTTTTTTAAGCGTTTATTTAATAATTTGCTTCGGTAATCATGGTCACTCAGTCGGGTGGAATCAACCTCCCTCTCCTTCTCCCTCTTGCTGCCAAGTAATAGCTCCTCCTATGCAGTGCAGCAGTGCAGAGCGTTGTACTTCACTGTCAGTTCCCCTTTCTTTTTTTGGAGGAGTAGCTCCACTATGTTAAACTTGTTCAGTAACAGCAGACCACAAATAAATACCTACTTTTGTAGTTTCGTTGGCTTTTAGCATTTATGTTCTGCCTCTCTCTAGCCTGAAATTCAAAAAACCTACTGGTTGCCCCATCAATGAACAACCAGAAAGCAAATAAATCCAGGTGTTATATTTTCATTAAGGGCACGTTTTACCTCTAATCTTTATAATTATCTTCTTTGTCTTCCTTTCAAAGCACTGCCTGGTCGCTAAGTTAATAAAGTTTGGTAGTCTACATAGTTATACCATTTTTGTATGTTTCTACTTGAAGGATATAACACAGATCTGTCCATCTCTGTATATAAGAAAAGCATGTATAGAGCATATTCATTCTATAAAAACTTCTCAGAGACATCGAGCTGTTCATTGTTAGAGAAGCTGACAATTTCACATTACAATCTTCCAACCACTTACCCCCTCAACCTGTATCTCTGCTACATCATTAAATACTTTCAGGATTCAACAGAACCTATTAAATAGTTTTACTGCTCAGTAAGAGATTCTCCATATGAGCATGTTGAAACCTTAATGAGTTAATAATTCATTCACCTCTCAGCATTACAGTTTTATGAAGTTTAATTTACCCCTGTTGGGTTGTCGGGGTTTCCATGCACACAGAAGACTGGCAGAGAAATGTTCAGATTGTTATCCTGGTAATTCACCCACGGAAATCTATAAAAGAGTAATGATGTGTGAAAAGGGGAATGAAACAGCACAGAAGGAACAGCAAGTACTCATAAGCATTCAGTCATATGAAAAAGTTTGGGAACCCCTCTTAATTCTTTGCAGTTTTGTTTATCATTGGCTGAGCTTTCAACATGCCTTATGGAAACAGTAGTATTTCAGCAGTAACATAAAGTTTATTGGATTAACAGAAAATATGCAATATGCATCATAACAAAATTAGACAGGTGCATACATTTGGGCAGTGGGCACCCCAATAGAGATATTAGATTAATACTTAGTTGAGCCTCCTTTTGCAACTGTAACATTATGTATGAGGTAGATGGTGATATTCTGAGACAATTTGCAATTGGTTTTAATTTTTTATTATTTGTAGTTTTTTGAGTTATTTAGCTTTTTATTCTGCAGCTCTCCAGTTTGTAATTTCTGCAATCTAGTTGCTAGGGACCAAATTACCCTAGCAACCAGGCATTTATTTGAATAAGATACTGGAATATGAATAGGTGAGCCCAAATAGAAATATGAGTAATAAAAATTAGCAATAACAATACATTTGTAGCCTTACACGGCACTTGTTTTTAGATGGGGCCATTGACCCATAATTTTAACCTGGAAAAAGTCAGAAGAAAAAGGCAAATAATTAAGAAAACTATAAAAAATAAATAGAGACTAACTATAGGAAGACCAATTAAAATGTTGATTAGAATTGGTCATTCTATAATATACTAAAAGATAACTTAAAGGGATACTGTCATGGGAAAAAGTGCTGCTCCAGCAGAATTCTGCACTGAAATCCATTTCTCAAAAGAGCAAACCGATTTTTTTATATTCAATTTTGAAATCTGACATGGGGCTAGATATATTGTCAATTTCCCAGCTGCCCCAAGTCATGTGACTTGTGCTCTGATAAACTTCAATCACTCTTTACTGCTGTACTGCAAGTTGGAGTGATATCACCCCCCTCCCTTTTCCCCCCAGCAGCCAAACAAAAGAACAATGGGAAGGTAACCAGATAACAGCTCCCTAACACAAGATAACAGCTGTCTGGTAGATCTAAGAACAACACTCAATAGTAGAAACCCATGTCCCACTGAGACACATTCAGTTACATTGAGAAGGAAAAACAGCAGCCTGCCAAAAAGCATTTCTCTCCTAAAGTGCAGGCACAAGTCACATGACTTGGGGCAGCTGGGAAATTGACAAAATGTCTAGCCCCATGTGAGATTTCAAAATTGAATATAAAAAAATCGGTTTGCTCTTTTGAGAAATGGATTTCAGTGCAGAATTCTGCTGGAGCAGCACTATTAACTGATTCATTTTGAAAAAAATTTTTTTCCCATGACAGTATCCTTTTAAAGGTTATTTTTGGCGGTTATTTTGGTGTGGCCAAAATGAAATACAGAGAGCGCAAAAAGGGAATAAACACAAAAGTGCATACAGCCATTAAACAAAGTAGGAGGAATCAACACGGCAAGACAGTAAATTACATCACGATAGTATTAGAACAAGATTATGAGAAGCGAGCATTTGGAAGGGCAGTGAAAATGACAAGTATGGAGGATGGTGAATAGGAGAAGTAAGGTCTGTTCATAAAGCTGGGTATGAGAAGAGAGGACATAGGGGTATATTTATCAAAAAGTGAAGTTAGAGATTGCCACAGCCCTGTAGAGTGAAATTCCGCCACTCTCCATTCATTTCTATGGCATTCTGAAAGGCGTATTTATCAAAGGATGAACTTTTACTTTCACACGTTGATAAATACTCTTTTCAAAATCCCATGGAAATGAATGGAGAGTGGCGGAATTTCACTCTACAGGACTGTGGCAATCTCTAACTTCACTCTTTGATAAATATACCCCCATATTGTTTAAGTGGGTAGGAGCAGAGTATTAGTGGTAGGACAGGGAGTATGAGATTGGAGGATATTGCGGGACATCAAGTAAGAAAGGAAAGTACATGACGGTTTGAATAAGCAGTGAAAATATAGAACAGTGGGGCTCGTTATAAATGCGCACAGCGCAGAATGATTCACACAGTGAATATATTTGCCCTATGCATGGTTATATTTATAAAGCTGGATAAGAGTGTGCAAACAGAATTGCAAAAAAAACATTCGCACTACAAATGTCCATAAGAGCTTTTTAAATATGGCAAAAATCAAAAACTGCAAATATTTATGGACACACTAGCACCACGACTTTGGTGGCGGAGAAAAATATTCGCAAAACAGATTCGCAAATTGTGAATTTACATAACTGTCAACGCTGTTTTCATGCACAACAGCCTCGCACAGAGGCCACACTCACACTAACCCCCATCTCAATTCGCAAATGCCGGAAAGACGGGCACAGCAGTGCAATATTTTAGCGTTCAGGAGAAAACATGAATAAATATGCTGCATGAACTTTATAAATGACCCCCAGTGATTATGGGAAACAATAATATGGGAAGAAAGCAAGGCTGAACAATGAGAACAGGGCACAAAAGAGTGAGAAGTGCGGACATGGCAGGTAAATGGGTATAAGTAATAATGGCAGACAAGGAAGGACGGTGAGTATGAAACATGATTTCCGTTATCCAGAAAGTTCCTTCTCCAGTAAACTCCATTTTATCCACATTTTTAAAAATGATTTCCCTTTTCTGTGTAATAATAAAACAGTAGCTTGTACTTGATCCCAACTAAGATATAATTATTCCTTATTGGAAGCAAAACCAGCCAATTGGGCTTATTTAGGGGCAGATGTATGAAGGGTTGAATATCGAGGGTTAATTAACCCTCGATATTCGACTAGGAACAAAAATCGTTCGACTTCGAATATCGAAGTCGAACAATTTAGCGCAAATCCTACAATCGAACGATCGAAGGATTTTAATCCAACGATCGAAGGAATATCCTTTGATCAAAAAATCTCAGGCAAGCCTATGGGGACCTTCCCCATAGGCTAACATTGACTTCGGTAGCTTTTAGCTGCCGAAGTAGGGGGTCGAAGTTTTTCTTAAAGAGACAGTACTTCGACTATCGAATGGTCGAATAGTCGAACGATTTTTAGTTCGAATCGTTCGATTCGAAGTCGAAGTAGTAGTCGAAGGTCGAAGTAGCCCATTCGATGGTCGAAGTAGCCCAAAAAACACTTCGAAATTGGAAGTTTTTTACTTCGAATCCTTCACTCGAATTTAGTGAATCGGCCCCTAGATGTTTACATGATTTTACAACATGTATTTAAATTACAGAAAGATCGGCTATCCAGAAAACCCCAGGTCCAGAGCATTCTGGATAATAGGTCCCATACCTGTACATTATTCTTTGAAATGAATGTTAGATATTCCTTTGCAATACAGTGATGATATAAACACCAGAAATATGTCAACAGTAATGTGCATCAGTTCTGTACACTATGATGACATTGTCCTATCACTACTGTCTCATCAGTTCCTCTGCTGTTAATACGCCCGGGGCTCTGATACAAGGAGTGATTTGATTTTCATTGAAGGAAACAAAAATAGAAAAAACAGAAAACCCCATAAATAAAACATTTAACGATGTTTGGTGACATATATGGACGAGTAGTTAGGACAAGGAGTCATTTGACAATTATCTTTCTGGAAGAGCCCGAGCAGGTACAAAACACCCCTGACCCAGAGAAGCAGCTTCCTAGCATTTCTTTGCGGTACTAATTTTTATAGATCCAGAGATGATATTGATTGACACTTAAGGGCAGATTTATCAAGGGTCGAAGTGAATTCGAGGGAATATTCAAAGTAAAAAAATGTGAAATTCAAAGTAATTTTTTGGATACTTCGACCATCGAATAGGATACTACGACTTCGAATTTACTTCGAATTCGATTTGAAGTAAAATCGTTTCAATATTCGATAATCGGAGTACTGTCTCTTTAAAAAAACTTCGACTTCAATACTTCGCCAAATTAAACCTGCCAAAGTGCTACGTTAGCCTATGGGGACCTTCTAGACCATTTTTCTAAGTCTTCACACATTGAAGTAAAATCGTTCGATCATACACTAAAATCATTCGAATCATTCGATACGAACAATTTTACTTCGATCATTCGATGGCCAAATTCGGTGAAAAATACTTCGATATTCGAAGTCGAAGTATTTCAATTTGAGGGTCGAATTTCGAAGTGTTTATCACTTTGAAATTCGACCCTTGATAAATCTGCCCCTTAGATACAGCACAAATGCAGCACAGTGAATTGGGTCTGTTTTCTTGGTTGATTCAATAGCTGGGCACATTTTGGCCAACAGAAGTTCAAAATATTATTGAAAAATTATTGAAATTGGCATTCAAATTTAATGAGCATTGGTATAGAATTTGCCGAACTCGTTTGTAACTCATCTGTAACAGATAAAATAGTTGTACAAGATCCTCTGTATGTGTGTGGTTGTTTGGCGATGTCAACTGATATCTATGTACGATGGATACCGGCTGCTTTAGGGATTGGGTAGATTTAAATTTTATTAATTGACGGAGCACTCAACGAATATATTTCGAAGACTTACACTACCCTCAATATCAGGCGGTGCAGGAGATAAACAAAATTGAAATTAAACCTATTATCAAAAAGTTTCATTTAATCAATGAATTGCTAATGAACTAGAAGGTCATTCTATACTAATTTAACCCCATATGAATTGATCATGAATTTGTACTATAGGCTGAGGAATTAAGGAACTGTGATGAGAATGCAAAAGCTTGCACTTTATAACTCATGACTTATTTATTGATCAGCTGAAAAAGTATAGTTAATTGATGAATTCTTGATAAATATGTATTAATTCATGTTAACATAACTGACTAATGAACTGGATGATCTCAAATTAAATAGATTAAATGATTCAAATGAAGTAAAATTACCGTGTGCAGATTGAGAGATACTTTTTGCTAATAGGTTTAATCTAAATTAGGGATTGGGTAGGTTAGAAAACGCCTCTGCTGATGCACCATGTTGGCCAATGTATGATACATCAACGGGAGAGGAAGAGAAGAGAATAATCCGCAGCTCCAATTCACTTCCCAATTTTCCACCCGTTTGTGCACTTAACATGGACAATCAGAAGAGAAAGGCGACTTTTGGATGATCATTGGAAAGCGCAGTAAATTTGCCCACTTTAGTCATCCAACAAAAAGCAGTCACTGTTATAAATTATCCTGTTTTTAGGATTTGAAATAGAAATTTAAGGAAAAGTAATTTATCTTTAGATTTCTGAGTACATTTCACTGTGGGGGTTCTGTGGCCAGCGGCTGCTCACTGGTGCAAGCTGTACATCACACGGGTCATTTAGGGTGTCGTGAAAAACACTTTACACAGAATGCATCTTTTTCCCCACGATTACAGCATTATTGCATCAGTGAGGGAAAATGCACCTGACACAACTGTAGCCAATGCATCCAAATTCACACGCTCCGGCATGCAGTTTGATGCAAATCGGACACGATGGGGCTCAAAATTTTCTTGGTTTAGATGGCGCCACTGGTGTAGCCCTGTCTTTAGGTGCAAGTCCCCTGATGCCGGCTGCTGTGGTTCCCCTGTGCAATTGAAAAATTGCAAAAAAAGGAAAGGCAATGTGTTATTATGTGTATATGATTTGCCATAACCCACTGGCAGAAGGAATACAATTTTACACTTGGAGGTGGTAAAAGTTAGGTACCCCCAAGTGATTACTTTTGTTTACCCGACACCCCTGGCCGGTGCTCCTATCAGGAGAAAACTGCACCGGCCCAGGATTCTTCCAGCGAGCACCATGGAGCGATCCAGGTAAGTAAACTTTTGGCACCCCAAGTGTAAAATGGTATTGCTTCTCCTTTAACTTGCACGTCTGAATGACACACAAGGGAGCACTAAAGGGGAAGTAAAGTTTAAAATAGAATAAGCTAGAAATGCTGTATTTTTTATACTAAACATAAACACGAACTGATTGCACCACAAGCCTAATCAAACAAATGATTTATGCTTTTAAAGTTGGCCACAGGGGGTCACCATCTTGTAACTTTGTTAAACATCTTTGCAAGATCAAGACTGTGCACATGCTCAGTGTGGTCTGAGCTGCTTAGGGATCGTCATAAATTATCAAAACAGCACAAGTCAAATAATATCTTCCAGAAGCCGATACAGCAAGACTGATTAATAATCAGAATATGCAGACTGCACTGGGTCCTGTGTTGTCATGTAATCTAATGTGGATTTTATAGTTTTGTATTGTTTGATAGAAACTTTCTCCAACTCTGCAGAACCAGTGGCTGCAGCAAAATAATCCTCCAAATAGAATCCCAGTTTATCTGTTTAAATCTGGCTCCATGATCTTTGTCCCTGCAGCTGGAGTTGGAAACAGTAAAGGTGATATAAAGGCAAAAATAAAATCCAATACAAATCTCTACACAGTCATCGACTGCTCTACAGGGAAACAAACAAAGCTGCTTGAGTTCTGCATGGCTGGGAAGTAAGGTGGGGGCTCCCCCTGCTGTACATAAGTATGATTGTTTCCCTGCAGAGCAGTTAGGGACCGTCTGACAATTCCTATCCACAGCAGTAAATGAAGGGAGAATTTCACTGCATAAGTCAGGTTTCTTATAAAAACGGTACACATTTTTTTATTAAAGTATATTGGAGATACCGGTAGGTTTCTTTTTCATTGAAGAAAGTAAAACTGGGATTTTATTTTTTTTGCCTTTACATGCCCTTTAAGACTGTCCCTATTTGAATACAGTTCTGACAAAAGCATGAAGCACTGGATTCATAGGAAGGTGCAGTTATTTGCTCTCCATTCTAGGAGCACAAAGAGAAAGGCCTTCAAGTGCAAAACACGTACAAAACCTGGGAGAGGAAACAACGTTCAATAAACACGTCACTTTGCACCCTGCCAAATGTTCTGTACATTAGTTCAGATCTTTCACATGATTCTTTCACTCTTAAATTCGAATTATGAATTATCCATACTCAATTCGAGTTTTAATTTGAATTTCGAGATTATCATACTCTGGCCCATTAAGAACTCGAATTCAACTATTCGCCACCTAAAACCTACCTAGTTCATGTATAAATCAATGGGAGAGGTCCAGGGACCAATTTGGACATGTTTGTATCCGATACTGACATTCAAGTTTTTTTAGAGATTTGATTCGAATTAGATTCAGTTTTCAAGTCGGTAAAATTAGTCTGAGTTTTAGATATTTGATTTTTTTTTTTATAAATAACCCCCAGTCAAATATATTCGAATTTCATAGTTTTTAAAAACTCACACGAATTCTAAAATGTGACCTTTGATAAGCATGCCTTCCCGTAATACAGCATTCTGAACCATTACCCCTGAGTTTTCAGTGAATCTCCCCCTTCCCCCCACTCTATCTAGCTTTCTTATTCTTATGAAAAATAACATCAGCCTGAAAGGTTTAATATATTTCATGACCCGTCATATTACCCTGCCCCTTCTCTTCCAAACCCTGTATAATAAGCCCTTTTAGTCTTTCCTAATACATTTAAATAGTTTATTCACCGTATTAGTCATTACCGTAGCACAGAGTAATCCTTCAAGGAGATGCCTAGACACCCTGAATACATTTGCAGGTTCAAACTGCTTAAATACAGCTGAATATAAACTGGTAAGAGCCATAATTGCGTCTTGCTTGAAGGACAGAGGAATGCTTAAATGCTTTCACGAAAAATAAATAGTAATAGAAACAATTCTTACCTAGGAATAATTTAAAAACACAAAAATGCATATGGATAAAGTTTATCTAGATAAATATAGTGAATAAAGTACCCCCTCTTGTAAAATATAAGGATATTATAAGTTACTGAGGAGTTTCATGACCATATAAAAACACGAGGCCGAAGGCCGAGTGTTTTTATACAGGTCATGGAACTCTGAGGAATGACATCAGAAATGACATCAGAACTCACCGTTTATAACTGATGACATCAGAACTCACCGTTTATAAGGATATAATTTACAGGATATTCATGGCTTTTGTGTATTATATTCGTATATATGTATATATAAAAATTGAAGACCAGAACTGTTACAGTACAGGCATGCAATCCGTTATAAAAGCAGCCTCTCATAGAATCAATTATAGAATCAATTATAATCAAATCAAATAGAATCAAATAATTCAACTTTTTAAAAATGATTTCCTTTATCTCTGTAATAATAAAACTGTTGCTTGTACTTGATCCCAACTAAGATATAATTAACCATGTTTTCATGGTTTTCTAGTAGATTTTCTAACAGGCCCAACACCTGTACTCCAAAATAGTAGTGTAAGAGCAGTGGTTGATGGGGAGATTTGTCACCTATGATAAAAATGTATGCAATGGAGTTTTCTGGATAATGGGTTTCCGGATAACGCATCCCATACCTGTACTAGTGAACACACCAACCAACCCTTTAACTGACCCCCAACTGTTAATTTTGTCAAAATGTGGCATACATTGTGGAGTAGTAAATGTTTTATTTGTTTAGTTTAATTTGAGTTTTCTTATAAAAAAAACCAAAAAGTTTTATTTTTCTCATCAAACTCGATGGCACACTCAACAAGTTTAGCAACCATGCATCTAAATAAATATAAAAACAAAGAAAAAGTTGTTGAAAGAAAATATAACTGTCTGATGCTTGTAACATAGCTATAAAGTGGTGTGGTAGTTCGTATTTCCACCTTGCAGATCTAGGGTCCCAGGTTCGATTCCATCCAAGAGCTGGTTTCCTCCCACACTCCAGAAAACCTACAGGCAGGTTAATTGGCTCCTGATATAATTGGCTAAAGTGTGTGTGAATGTGATAGGAACCTTAAATTGTAAGCTCCACTGAGGAAGGAAGTGCTATGATGTATAATTTGTGCAAAATGCTGTGGAATAAATCAGTATATAAGTATAGGATAATGACGGACAATTAATTGAGATTAAAAAAAAAAAAAAAAAGACTCACACCCATCAAGTTCAAGTTGTCTAAATGAAACCTGCCTAGCTGCAAGGACGAAGGTGAACAAAACACATCTGAAGCCTTTCCAATTTGCCTCAGTGTGCAAAAAATACTTTTACCCTTGAGCTGTATTAAAAGGGGCATCGATTCACGGGAGGAGGGGGTCATTCTTCCACTGTATAGAGCACTTGTAAGGCCCCATCTAGAATATGCCGTACAGTTTTGGTCTCCATCACTCAAACAGGACATTATTGTATTAGAGAGGGTACAGAGAAGGGCAACTAAGCTGGTAAAAGGTATTGAAAATCTTAGCTATGAGGAAAGACTGGCCAAATTGGGGATGTTCACGCTGGAGAAGAGGCGCTTAAGGGGTGATATGATAACTATGTATAAATATATAAGGGGATCATATAATAATCTCTCTAATGATTTATTTACCAGTAGGTCTTTCCAGCTGACACAAGGTCACCCATTCCGATTAGAAGAAAAGAGGTTCTGCCTAAATATTGGGAGGGGTTTGTTACAGTGAGAGCTTTGAAGATGTGGAATTCTCTCCCTGAATCAGTGGTACAGGCTGAAACATTAGATAGCCTTAAAGGAGAATTCAACCATTAACTAAAAAAACCCTACACCCTACCTTACTTAGGCCCCCTCCCTCCTCCCCCCCAGCATAGCTGCCCCCCCTCCGGGGAATTGCCACTAACTATTTACTTACCCCTCGGTGCAGATTCAGGGATCGCAGCTCACGGCAGTCATCTTCCCGGTCTTCGGTAATCTTCGAAATGAGACAGTTGGAGCAATTTCCCGCTTTGCGACAACTCCACATGCATCATAATGGACGGAAATTGCCAAAGCACAGGAAGAAGACATGAAGATCCGGAAGATGGCTGCCGTGAACTGCGATCCCGGAATCTGCACCGAGGGGTAAGTAAAAAGTTAGGGACAATTACCCGGGGGGCAGCTACAATATTTCCCCCTCTAAAGCAAATTGGAGAGGCTTCAAATGTTTTTTTTGCCTTCCTCTGGATCAACTGGCAGTTAGGCAGGTTAAAATAGAGTTAAAAGGTTGAACTGGATGGATGTGTGTCTTTTTTCAACCTAACTTACTATGTAAAAAGAAAACGGGACCAGTCCCTGGATCAACTTTGTTCAAAGAGTTAATTTTGGAAGCCCTCTATTTTTTCCCATGCCAAAAAATCACCCAACCTTTTCTTGGAGTGCTGTAATATATCTGCCTATACAGCTGCTACAGGGAGAAAAGTCAACAACTTAACAGCGCTCACTGGTAAAAAACCTTTTTTGGGTCTAATCTAAATTCTTTTAATCTGAATGGGTTCCTTTGTGTTTTAACATTATTATAGTTATTATATCTTTCTATATTTGATTAATATCATTAGGATGAAGTATAAGGCTCTGTCTTAACATGGCAGAGTAAAAGGTAAACATTAAAAAATTTTAATTATTAGCTTTAAATGGACTCTATAGGAGATGGTCTTCCCATAATTTGGAGGTTTTTGGTTACTAGGCGCGTGGATAAGGGATCCCATACATGTACTGCAAAAAGTTTTAGAACAAGTTCGCTCACCAGCTAAAGGCAAAAAAGCAATACATTTGCTCATTACCATGCAGAATGCTCATTATGATGCATGATTTGTACTGTCTTCCAGTGTCCTTCAGCATTTGTTGTTCTTTCTTCAGCTTTATATAGCTCCAAACAATGCTGAGCTCTGGAGGGTTTAATGTTTGCAGTTAATGCAAGAGGAATAATAAGCAGACAAACTGAGGTTGGAGGGCAAATCAAATGGCACGAAGGGTCTCAGTACAATAATCCAAGGTGAGAGACCCCTCAAATCTGTAAATCTGAAGGTGTTTGTTTATAGGATCAGAATAACTTCAGATGGCAATGGATTTAATAAAAATCAATAACAACAGGAAAATGTCTTACATAAAGTAAAAAAACAAGATACTTTAAAAAACATACACATCCAACTACAGGTATGGAACCTGTTATCCAGAATGCTCAGGACCTGGGGTTTTCCACATAAGGGCTCATTCTCCATAACTCCAAGTTACATAAAATTGAGCAGTCTAAGCTAAATGAGTGAGATAGGCCTCTGCACAAGTAGCCACAACATGTCCCAGTGGATACCAAATAAGGGCTGTGATTGGCTATTAAGTAGCCCCTATGTAGACTGGCAGCCTATAGGATGCTCTGCTAGGCAGTACACCTGGTTTTTGTACAACTAAAACTTGCCTCCAAACCAAGATCTCAAAAATAAGCATCTGCTTTGAGGCCACTTAGAGCAACATCCAATGGGTTGGTGAGTAACACGTTGGTCACAAGCCAGTGGTTGGGGATCACTGTTCTAGAGCCTCTATAAGGACACAAGGGGGCAGATTTATAAAGGGAAATTAAGTGAACATTTAAATTCAAAACTCTCAAAATCAAATTGTGAATTATCCAAACTCGATTCGGGTTTTAATTCAAATTTCAAGATTTATCATACTCTGGACTCGATTTTGACAATTCGCCAACTGTATATTGTATAAGTTAATGGGAGAGGTCCAGGGATCAACTTGAACTGAGTTTTTTAAATTCGAGTCGAGTTCTGAATTGAAATCGATTCGAGTTTTCGGGTCGTTTCAATGCCTCCGAGTTGAAATAAAATTGATTTAAATAATAAATTTAGATTGGTCAAATTTCGATTTGATGGGAGTTTATGGGGATTTTAAAAAAACTCACATGAATTCGAAATTCGACCTTTGATAAATGGGCCTCCCAGTCTATCATTTACAAGGTTGTCATTCGCCCTTTGGTTATTAGCCTGTGGTCTCATTCAGTATAGGGCAAGAGCTAGGGGAAGGCAGACGAGGCACATGTATAGGGCAAAAGGATGTGTGTGTGTGTATGTGTGTATGTGGGGGGGGTGCTAGACTCAAGTTCTGCACTCCCTCCAGTCCTCCATCACCAGCACATCACTTCACCAGGTGGGAGAAATGCAGGTGTGGAGAAATCAGAACGAAGCCTAAATCTGATGGTTCAGGAAAACAGAATGTTGTAGATTGCTATCTCTAAGGGTAGGATTACATGGAAGTTTTTCGGCGCGATCCGACGCACTGCGACAAAAGAATGTGACAAATCGCAGGCGAAGGAAATAAGGTAAGAGGTAGAAATGTTGGATGAAGTTGCAGCATTGATCCAACGCAACACGACTGTCGGATGCAGACGTAGCGTGCAGCACCTGCATCCGACAGTTGTGCTGCGTCGGATCAACGATTTGTTGCATGCATTTTGTAGCAGCGCGTCAGATTGCGGCAAAAACGTCTGTGTAGTCCTACCCTTACGTTTTCCTTTTAATTAAAATAAACTCCAGTACCACAAGCTTACTGCGGCCCAGTTTATTGATGTTTTAGTGCTTGCCTAAAGCCTGGCTTGGGAGACTGTATGTTAAAGGAATTGCTCAGTGTAAAAATAAAAACTGGGTAAATAGATAGGCTGTGCAAAATAAAACATGTTTCTTATATAGTTAGTTAGGCAAAAATGTAATGTATAAAGGCTGTAACCAATCAGAGACTTTAGGGGGGGGAAACATGGGTCATAACTGTTGCTTTTGAATCTGAGCTGAATGCTGAGGATCAATTACAAACTCACTGAACAGTTATGTCCCATGTGGCCCCCCTTATAGTCACTGACTAACTCAGAGTTAGAGAGCTGAAAAGCAGGAAGTAGTGTTCTGGCTATTATGTTACACAACCAGTCACTCCAGCCTTTATACATCACATTTTTGGCTAACTAACTATATTAGATACATTTTTTATTTTGCACAGCCTATCTATTTACCCAGTTTTTATTTATGTCCAAACAGCTATTGTATTTGTTAAGTTACAATCCATATAAAAGACATTGAACATTTCCTGTGATCTGTACTATTTTCAAAAAAGCTTTCCGCCAATTTGATTTAATTACGGTAACACAAGAGAAGACTGGAGAGATCCAATTAACCAAGACTATTCCTTTTATGTGAGAGGCTATTAGGCTTACAAGCTACTCACTTCATTGTCTTGAGCAAGCCAGAGGATTTCATCAAAAGTCACAAAGCTGTCGTTTCCCTGCACGGCATCTTTCTCCATAAAGCCCTAGTAAATGTCAGTAGCAGCCAGAATCTTAAAGGTATCCTCCTCATGTGCCACAACAGAGAACATCGCCATGTACATCACGTTTAGCAGAAACAAAAACCACATTACAAAGTTCTTTTAATGTACATAGTTAGCACAGCCAATCACAATTTAAAGAGGAAGCAAACATAAAGGCAAACATGGCAAATATCTAAAATTGAAACTAAGGTCATGGCCTACTTCCTGGTTCCTACAAGTATAAATCAGCAGTGCACCGAGAAGTCCTCTCTATATAAAGAATAAACTCTCTTCCGTCACCTGCTGCCTTTGTTTGGCTTTCATAAAAGAATCAATCATAGATGTGACTTAATTTTCAATACAATTGTTGCCCTGTTCAGTGAATGAAACATCAAAAAAACATATTTTTTTCAAAATTAACATGGCAGGCTAAAAGTATTTTACAGCACAATTGCTCAACTCTATTGATTGAATCAATGTGGAAACAGAGTTATATTTCCCCTTAAATAGACCCTGTACTCTGGAATGCTTGGGAGTTTTCTGGATAAGGGATATTTCCATATTTTGGATCGCCATGTCTCAGGGGCAGATTTATTAAGGTTCAAATGGTAAATTGGGATTCTCAAAATATTTTGGGGGGGTCAAAAGTCGAAAAATCTGAAATTTGAAAACTAGATTTGATTCATGTTTCGGGAAGCAAAGGCCCTTTTTTAAGTGTTGAAAAAGGGCCTTTGCTGCCCAAAACATGTCGTGTGGATGCACAATAAACACTAATTAGCAGGTATTCTGCTTTCTGCTTCTTGATTCACATATTCCGCAACCTGACCCGTGGCTACAACCGCACCTGAAAATCCTCCCCTCATTTCGCAGGGTGCCCGTTTTTTCTTCCACGTACTGTCAATGGCTATCCTCTCTGCTAATTGCTCGCAAGGGACAGTAAACAATAGATTAGAGTCCTGCGAGGAATCAGTTTCTAAGACCGGAGCAACCCGCAGTAGCAACCCGCTTATTACCCACTTTGATCCGCTACCCGACCCGGACCCGCAACTGCCTTATTAGCAACCTGAAGTTACGATACGTATTAGTTGTATAAAGAACAGTGCCTAAATGCACTGGAACACTTGTAAATAAAGTTGTTGTAAGTTTGGTTGAGAGCGCACAGAAAATAAAGGGGCAAGAAAGTATGTGGACGTCATCGCTCAGGAAGAAGCCAGTCAGGCGAAACGCGTAAGCGAAAAAGACCACGCTAACTATTTGCAAGCGAAAAGAACCACGCTAACTATTTGCAGGAGTACCCGATCCAAAGAGACGTCTGTATCTTCCGAGGGACGCCAAGGAGACACAGTGACTTTCGCGGGACTTTTACCTATCCTTTTGCAGTTTTACCGATCGTGTTTGTGAGTGTATTTTTATTCTATTAAACTGTTTTAAAGTGATCCCTGCACATGCCCCTCTCTATTTTTATCCCTATTGCAACAACCCGGAGAGTAGAAAAAAAGTGGACACAGCGCGAACAGGACCTATCAGACGCTCTCCCTTAACTCACATTTGGTGAGTGAGCTGCACAACCGGTTGTACCGGAATTGTGGCAAAGTATTCTACGTTTTCTTTCCTCTAATCTATAGAGTGTGGATTTTAAACGAGAAAAATAGAAGGGGAAGTTTAACCCACACTAAATATTCACTAATCACATTAATATTCACCTACTGCACAATGAATGTGTTTAAGTAATGAATAATACTGCATTCACTATCCCTCATTCCGCAGGGTGGCCGCTTTTTTTGCTGGTAACCCATGGGTACCCGACCCTCTGCAGGACTCTAGGGTAACCAACCCCTGAGGTTCCATATCACAATCCCTGCACCACCTGTGTGGCTATATTTGTAATTTCTTTCTGGAAAAAGGGTGAATGTGTATCAAGATCTGGAGAAGGAAGACTTAATGAAGCCCAAGACTAAATAGGGGACCATTTGGGAATAACTAGAATGAAGACTAAGCTCCTAATTTTAGGTGGCAAAAGATAATCATGGGGAAATAACCAGACCGACAATGCTGGTCGCAGCATTTGGATAAAATAAAAACGAATATAAGTACTGAAACAGTTCTCCCATCTACCATAGTAACAGGTCAGCAGACATTGAGGTGGTACAATTTCCTTGTAACATGACCACCCATGGCTGGTGGCACCCATCACAGGTTGATCTGATGAACCAAGACACAGACTTAATGCGCAGCTGTTACGAGATACAGACTTGAGCACTGGAGGTCCGGTATTTCAGTACAAATCTATTACACAAAATAAACACTCCTCCTCTCACATCCACACACACACAGCAGTCCCTCTCTAAAAGCCTCCAGTGCTGCTGTCATGTGCAAAATGCACCAGCAGAGCGCCAATAGCTGTTAGGGGGTCTCCTGTCCTTCTCCCCCTGTTTCACTGTTGTGTCATGGGTTTCTCCCGAATTGTCTCCCTATTCCCTGTTACACAAATGCCAGGCTCCTACTCCCAAACTATCTCCTCATCGGTGCCACAGACTGCCCTATAACCTCTAAAGTGAGCTGATTCTACTAATTCACCTAGCTCTAACAGGGTACAGCCTCCCACCTTGTCTGGCTCCAAAATCTGTCTTTCCTTTGATGTCATCAGGCCTAAGAGGAAGCATTCGCCATCCTATAGGGCCCATCTGTAACAGAGAGTCCCATGCAATGCATACTCAACCACAATTAGCAGGGAGCACTTGCCAGAACTGAACTGGGTAGGAACAGAGTTTTTGGGATTTATTTTATATTTATATTTTTTATGATTTTACAGTGCCATCTGCTGGTCAGCTCTTCTGATTGGCCTGAGAGCCAGGAGACATTTAGAATAGGAAAGTCTCTGATGCTGCTCTGCTTAGTAAAAAAGAGTCGGCCTGCATTTTCTCCCAAGCCTATGATTAAGTGTCTTAGGGACACATAAAAGTATAAGGCTCCAGATGATTGATTAAATAAAATTTTTCTACTTTTTAAACCATGGTCTGATCTATACGTGGCTTCCTAGAGTGTCCTAAACCTTTTTTATATATGGATTGTCCGCTCCCCTGAGTTGAGGGCCTGGGGCTGGAGCACCTGGGCCACTATTCAACTTTGGTGAGTTATTTTACTATAACTGGATGCTCTTATGCTTACATATATATTTGGGATTACTACATTATCTCACCACTGTCAGGTGACACTGCTGATTCAATTTCTTTGAAAATGTTTGAAAGTCAAAACTGGTAATAGAAGAGTGATCTGATTCTGTTATTACGTTCTTTTCTTCCATTAAAAAATAGGTTGCACTGAAGTCCGATTCTGACCGTGAAAAACTCACCTATGTATATGTATGTATGTATGTATGTATGTATAATATACATATTTACATACATTATGTACATATAGGACTAGCATATAATTATCCAAAATGTTTTTGTAGGGGAGACTTATCTGGCTTTGAGCAAATGTCCGGTCTATTCATTTCAACCCGCTAGTAAAGTAAATGACGGGAATGCAGGTATCACAATAAGTTTGCCCATTCTATAATCATGCTGGAAGGGTATCTCCTGGAAAGCCCACTACTGTTGTACTCACATTTGTTACCAGAGTGTTGCAGCGTGTCTTCCTTTGACCTAAGTGAGGGGTATGTTTCTACCATGTCCTTTAAATGACTATCCTCTCTGCTAATTGCCTGCAAGGGACAGTTAACAATAGATACCCACGTGCCAGCGACAAGTCTCACACACTATAGTATTGCCAGATCTTTGGGGCAGATTTACTAACCGTCGAAAAGTCGCCAGCGACAGATTTGCACCTATTGCTACACTTTGGCAGGCGAAAATTTGCTCAGACAATGATAATTCCGGGAGGTTTCGGAGTTTCGTCATGGGCACCGAACGCTGGCGACTTTTCGCTAGCATTACTTCACCAATGCGAGCAACTCAAAGCGAATATGCGCTAGCGTTAATTTCTGCCTAGCACAAATTCGCTAGATGTCTTGCGCTCAGGTTAATTTGCATACGGTGGGAAATTTAAAGTTGAATGGACATTTGTTATATGTTGCAGCAAATACATTACATTTCCATTGCTAATTACACATGTCCAGGGAACATTAATAAAGACAATAGAGTTGTTATAATGCCCTACACATGAGCTCACGGTATAGTTTATGTTCCATATGTTAGAAAATGTAAGGATTTTTAAAAGACGCAAGCATTTTTTTTAACCTTTTCCACTACAGAATATGATGTGAGTAATGGAAGATTGAGGAAGATCTATGCACTTCTCTTGGTCTGAGCTGGCGAAGGCAAGTCTGGGGAAAGAGGTAACGTGCAGTAAAATCCGCATCTTAGTTCATTTGCGGAGTAACGTCCATTTGCTAGAGCGAATTGTGGCCTGGCAATAGAGTGTGAATGAGCGCTAGCACCTAACTCTTTTACTAGAAAATTGGTGCCTGCGCCCGTTAGTAAATCGGCGATGTCCCTGCAAGCGCTAACACTGGCGAATTGGTGCCAGCATTTGCCAATTCGCCCTTTAGTAAATCTGCCCCTTTGTGTTCAATAAACTTGCTAGCAAAATACAGTTTTGCTGCTCCTCTTGCCCTTTGATTTATCTGCTCTTCCCGTGTTTGATCCAGTCTCATAATATGTTCATGGCTAATTCTAAGCAACTTTTCAATTGATCTTCGTTATTTATTGTTTTGATAGTTTGAATTATTTGCATTTTTCTTCTGAGCCTTTCCAGCTTTCAAAAGGGGGTCACTGACCCCATCTAAAAACAAATGCTCTGCAGGGCTACACATTTATTGATCGTGCTACTCATCTTTCTGTTCAGGTCCTCTCCTATTCATATCCCAGTCTCTTATTCAAATCAATACAAGGTTATTTCAAAGGGTAATTTGGAGATTGCTGAAATGGCAAACTGAATAAAAAGCTAAATAACTCAAAAACAACAAATAAGAAAAAAATAAAACCAATTGCAAATTGTCTTAAGATATAACTCCCTACATCATTCTAAAGTTAATTTAAAGATGAACAACCCCTTTAAGTGGGCAGCAACACTTTTAAGGAATGTTGAGCTTGAAGAGTCTGGAGCAGGAAAATCTTTCAGCTCTACCTGATCTCAGGATGAAATGTTTCCTTTCTTAACGTCCAATCAATATTCGACTTATAATAAAATAATCCCTCTCGGTAACAATTGCTACATTATCTCTAAATCGGCAGCTTCACACTGTGCTCTTAAGGCTCTAACAAGTACAAGCTTTTCTATTCAGCAAGAATGAACCAACAAGCTGTGCACATTTGCAGTACGTTAGTAGTACAGTGGGACTAACATTGTAATTTATGAACTTAATTCCAGGATGAAGGGCTTTACAGCATAAGGAATTAATCTTTAGTATTCATAACTGCCCATGATTCTGCACTGCCTACTCACTATAGACCTATATCAGTGGTGGGGAAAAGCCTCTATTGTTTCAAGGGTTCCAATCTTATTTATTGTGGACTCTTTTCCAATTTAAATGAAACTGAAGCCTAAAATATTATACGGGTAGAAATTTCTTATTTTATATGTTAAATTTACTGTATGAGCCCAAAGGTCCACAGAATCTGCTGATCCTGATAGGCCATGCCTTGAATGTCAGTGGCACTGCACATGCTCAGTGTGCTCTAGGTCGCTATAGAAAACCTCAGCTTAAGGCTCATCAGAAATCACAAACAAATTAACAAAGTAAGATTGCATTTATTGGCTGAGTTGCGATGTCATGTGCATCCCAATTATTTGTTGATGATTCTTGTATTGGGAATTATATACAGTATATTTAGTATATTGTAAGTCAGACTCTAAGCTCAGGTATAGTTTCCAGAAAGGGATGAATGCCTTTTTGACAAGTCATAAAAGACAACTAATTGTTATTATAGGGGTTCTTAAACTTTAAGTTAAGTTTTAGTATGATGCAGAGAGTGGTATTCTGAGACAATTTGCACTTGGTTTTCATTTTTTATTTCTTAAGGTTTTTGAGTTATTGTAGCTTTTTATTCAGCAGCTCTCCAGTTTGTAATTCAGCAGTCTGGTAACTAGGGTCCACATTACCCAAACAACCATGCACTGATTTGAATGAGAGACTGAAATATGAATGGGGGAGGCCCTGCTCTGAAAGATGAGTAATAAAAAGTAACAATAACAATACATTTGTAGCCTTACAGGGCATTTGTTTTTAGATGGGGTCAGTGACCCCATTGGAAACCTCGAAAGAAGAAGGCAAATAATTAAACATCTATAAAAAATAAATAAGGACAACCAAATGAAAAGTTGCTTAGAATTGGTAATTTTCTTACATACTAAAAGTTAACTTAAAGGTGAACCACCATTTTAAGACATTGAGTATAGTGTTAATGAAGGTACTAGTCCAATGGCTGTATGGGAGCCAGGAAGGAATATTTTCATTCTTCTCATGGGCATTTGATACAAATTCAACTTTTATTGCCTTTGGTAGAACAGTTAAAATACTGGTGTGTGTGAGGGGAAGTTAAAAGCTGATTTTGATTCACTTCTTTCTGCAACCTCAACACATTTCTTGCTTTTATAACCCAACGTATTTACACTTAGAGCTTTCGCAGTGCAGGACACAAGATGTATTACATTTGACCACCAGTAGATGTCACAAAAACATTTGCTATTCAAAGATGTAAAGTCTCCCAAAGCAAGTGTGAGAAGTACATTATTCTCTCCCGATAGACCAGTGACCATATTTAGTAGTATTTACAAAGAGATACTGAGCCTCATCATACGCCATCACCTGGCCTTAGAAATAGATCCTGTTTTATTACTATGGCCTGCTTTCTGTAAGTACCTGCCATCTCCACTGCTCCCTATTGGTACCCTTGCACGAAACATTCACTGGAACTTCATCCACTTACCCCTCTCCCAACGACCATTAATTAAAGGGGTTGTTCACCTTTGAGTTAACTTTTTTAGTATGATGTAGAGAGTGATATTCTGAGACTATTTGCAATTGGTTTTCATTTTTTGTTATTTGTGGTTTTTGATATATTGTGAGTGGGTCCCTAAGCTCAGTAAGTGACAGCAGCACAGAGCATGTGCAGTGAATCAGCAGAAAAGAAGATGGGGAGCTACTGGGGCATCTTTGGAGACACATATCTTTACTGCTAAAGGGCTGTGGTTGCCTTAGGCTGGTACAGAAGCACAAAACATAATGTACAACATTTCTACTTACTTCTTTAGTTAAGCTTTAGTTCTCCTTTAAAGTCATTATTTAAATGTATGATTTTTAGTGCAAAAAAAGTTTGAACGTTGATAAACCAGTCCTTGAACCCCTAGTTACAAAGAAAAATTAGTATTATATGGCTTTAACAATCATTTTGTCTATAAGGAACACAGATATGTTTCAGGAGCGCATTCAGAACAGTAAGGGACATCTTGTTGACAGGGCAGGATACAGCCAATGTTATGCCAATTTTTTTTCCATTTTGTTTAAAGATCATTTTTAGTGAATGGAGGAGCAGGGCTGAAGGTTTTAGTGAAAAGCATTAAGTTAACGGAGCAACATTAATGCTAAGCTCAAGCAAAATAATTCTGAAGGAACGGTTATCCTAAACACTGTAGCGTGCATCTTGCATTAGACATTACAGGGAGTAGTAAGACGCAATGAAAACAATTATGTCTTTCTCTCCCCTTCAGGCTGTATACACACCAATCAATATGAGAAGCATGTTGGGCCCCCAGGCATAGTTAGGATTCTGCTTCTGTAAATCTAGAATATTCTTCCCCCAAGAGGAACCACAAGGTTATGATTGAGAAAATCACAGTATGGGACTTACTTTTATACTTGAGGAGCAAGTTTAAAGGTTTTCAGCTTCTCGTCCTT
This sequence comes from Xenopus laevis, assembly GCF_017654675.1. Classification (NCBI taxonomy): domain Eukaryota; kingdom Metazoa; phylum Chordata; class Amphibia; order Anura; family Pipidae; genus Xenopus; species Xenopus laevis. The sequence goes on along the minus strand of NC_054374.1, from coordinate 156,764,296 downwards.
GTTATAGACTGGCACAACTACATGGATTAACTCAACGCCTGGAGGCCTCATTGCTAACTGGGGTCAGAGTTAAACACAACTGAAAAACACCAAACATCACCGCTTCAATAGCATGGTACCCGTTAGTTTCACCACCAAGAAATTATCACACGATTTATAAATACATGACTTTAAGTGGCAATAGGAAATGTGGCCACCATCTATAGCTAAATATACAGTATTAGCCACCATAAAGACTATTAATAGGGAGAGGGGGCTTGTGGGTGATCAGAGGCACCAGAGGTCATGTGCAATACCAAATATCAGTTGGATTAGTGTAAAGGTCACCACCATTGGACATTAAAGAGGTGGAAAAACTTCTTCTGGAGGAATAAATGAGCACACCCCCTGGTGCTCATTCGTGAAGGAACTTACTCCACCAATCCAAAATGATTTATTTTTTAAGGTTCGAGTTGTGTTTTCCTTGAAAATTTGAGTTTTCAGGTTAAAAAAAAAACTAAAATTTGTCAATACTTATTAAACCCCGACCCTGGAAAAAGCTAGAACCTGAAAATACTAATCTAAAACCTGTCGAGGTCATGTAGGAGTCAATGGCAGAGGTCCCTTGAACCATTTGAAGATGTTAATAGCCTCCGTGATGTTCAAGTTTATTTCTGAGAAAACTCGATCAATTTGAGATAATCAATTTTTTTCGAAAACTCTTATCAATTAGAGTTTTCGTGTTTTGCAACTCAAACTCACAGAATCAAGTTTTTCCCATTGTATTTTTTTCTTAAATAAGAAACCAGAGTTGTGAGTTGTGAGGTATAAAAAAACTCTAATATTTAACCCCCACAGTGACAATGAAGCATTAGAACACTGACCTAGTGCAGACGGGAAGGACAGGGTCTCAATGGCTACGTGTCACCCCACACCCGTCCTCTTAGAATCAAATGTTGTCTAACACAGTCAGCAGACCAATGCACATTATAGGTATAGAACTACAGCACCTTCTTATAGGACAAGGAAAGTTAAATTAAAGAAGTAGGTAGAAATGTTGTACTTTATGTTTTTATGCTTCTGCACCAGCCCAACACAACCACAGCCCTTGAGCAGTAAAGATCTGTGTCTCCAAAGATGCCCCAGTAGCTCCCCATCTTCTTTTCTGCTGATTCACTGCAGAAATTACACGAAATTACAAAATCGAACGATTCAAACTAAAAATCGTTCGACTATTCGACCATTCCATAGTCGAAGTACTGTCTCTTTAAAAAAAACTTAGACACCCTACTTCGCCACCTAAAACCTACCGAACCTCAATGTAAGCCTATGGGGAAGGTCCCCATAGGCTTTCTTAACTTGTTTTTGGTCATAGAAAAATCGTTTGATCGATGGATTAAAATCCTTCGAATCGTTCGATTCGAAGGATTTAATCATTCGATCGAACGATTTTTCGTTATTCGATCTTCCGGGTCTCAAACAACTGCACATACGCCGAAAGTCACGAAAAATGCGCAGTTGTTCGGGACCAGAAGATTACTCCAACTGAACATGTGCCGAAAACAACGGTTTGCTTTGGAAGTTTAACGAAGAAAAGAAGATGGTGGCCGTGAATTCCCAAGGACAGAATCTGCACTGAGAGGTAAGTAGAAAGTTAGGGGCATTTGCCCCGGGTACCAGGTAGGCTGGGGAGGGGAGGGGGGGTCTACATAGGGTAGTGGAGTAGGGTTTTTTTATGTTACAGGTTGTATTCTCCTTTAAATATATGCTGACCATACAGAATGATAACCTATAAAAAATGATGCTTAGTAATGTAATCAGTGCATAGTGATCATTTGTTTTAAATGACTCAATGAAACTTGTGTGGTACAAAAAAGTAATGTAGTCCCAACTTCTGTACCAGCCCTTTAGCAGTAAAGATCTGTGCCTCCAAAGATGCCCCAGTAGCTCCCCATCTTCTTTTCTGCTGATTAACTGCACATGCTCTGTGCTGCTGTCACTTACTGAGAACATAACGTTTAGGTGAAGAAAAAGCAAAGAAGTCATGCCTAAAGCAAGCCTCCCAATTAATATGAATGCACATAGATCCTATATTTCAGGACGATCTATCATCATGCATGGCAGTCGCTAAGGAAGTCTGAAGTCATGCCACACGTTACACAGCAGTAACAGGAGATCAGGGCAATAAATCTGGGATGCTCCACTATGATGAGATTTTGTTGCCTTAATTCAGTTTCTCTGTGGAATCCTTTATAGAAATGAGCGGATAATTTCTGTGCGCAGGAGCAAATGCTTTTGATTGAGCAAATGAGCTCGGCAATTTTCAGGATCAGCAGGACCAAGGTTTCCCCAGGCTTAGAAATAATTGGGGAACAATTCCTCCGCAGTTTGGTTTATACTGCAGAATTACACAATAGTTTTATTATCAGTTCTGGCTTGTACGGATGGAGCATCAGAAGGAGTGGGAGACACATGGATAGGCCTTCCAGGTCCCTGTGGCAGGTACTTATAAGAGCTTCAGAAATGCAAGGGACGGATTTAAAGGGATTTTAACAAAATATATAGCAAAAAAAAAAAAAAGATTTACATTGCAGAACAGATGACACAATTAGTTAATTCTGCTATCAATTAATATGTATTTGACATGTATCAGCTTGTTTCAATTGAAACAGTGGTCAGCCTTGGTTGAAATCATCAAACCAAAATTTATGGGGGGCAGATCTATCAAGGGTCGAATTGCAAATTAGATTTTCTAGTTTTTTTATGGCTAAAACAGTCAATTTCGACTAGGGAATTGTTAAAATTCTATTCTATTTTTTTAAAAAAATTCTAATTAGATTTTCAAGATTTATCATACACTGGCCCTTTAAGAACTCATTTGACTACTCGCCACCTAAAATCAGCCAAATTGCTGTTTTAGTCAATGGGAGAAGTCCTGGGATCAATTAGGAGTTGTTTGCAGCCTTCCTGACATTCGATTTTTTTTTCAGAGAAAAAACTGAAATCGAGTTTTTAAAACTCAATTTGAGTTTTTAAAACTTGAATTGAGTTTGCTCCAAGTTTTTGGGATCGATCCTATTCGAGTTTAGGAAATTCGATTTATTTAATACATTTCGAATGGTTGAATTTCGAGTTCATGGGAGTTTTTAAAAACTCACATCAATTCGAAATTGGACCTTTGATAAACGTGCCTCGTAGACTCTAGATTCGAGGTTGTATTTAAGTGCCGTGAAAGTCATTGAAGCACTTGTTTAGCTCATAAGACACGTTGCCCATTGTGAGACTAAAATGGAAATACGCCTGATACCACTAACTAGTACAGACGGATTTTGAACAGGAAACAAGCATGGAACAGAAATTGTCTGGGCACCAAAAGTGTGGCACTGTGATGCTGAGTGAGAGTAAAAGTGGCCTGGGATGATGAAGTATCTTTGGACGGTGTCCGAAGTAAGAAACAACAATCACAGGGGGGTGGCTTAAAACATCCAACATCAACACTTTTTAGCACAAGACAATAAACTGCCCATTTTCACTGAGTGAAACATTTAGGGGATTATTTATCAAAATTCAAATTTTTCTGATAACTTTATTAAAAAAAAGTCAGATCAAACTAGAATCCATGATTTGACCTTATTTATATTATAATATTTAATCGGATCGTGGAAAAACTAAATAAAATCTAACGAAAATCCGGGGTGTACAATTTTTTTCCCAATTTGCTCAATTTATTTCTGGCTTTATCCCTGAAAAGTCAGAATTTTTTGGATTTTTGCCCAAAAAGCCTGAAATAGTCGGATTTTCGGACTAATTCTAACGATGACCGCAGTTACTCTCCTATTGACTTATATACAATCTCGGCAGGTCTGCGATGCCAGCTTTTAGAATTCTGACTTTTTGCAGCTTTGTGATTTAATAAATCCTGAAAAATTCTAATTTTTTACCACTAAAAAATTTAATTTTATAGTTAAAAAAAACCTTGAATTTTTTGCAATCGGACTTTAATAAATAACCTTCTTAATGCATGCTTATAGTGATCCATGTAATGAGAATCCTGGGATTACACAGTAGGACCTGAAGACCTAACTGGAGACAAAAAGTTCCAGGGCTTTATGTGGTCATCCCACAATGGAATTTCCAGCCTTTCTGATTCATATTGGGAGTCCCAATCAGAAATCGTTAGGCAAGGTCATCATTTTGGAACCATACACAATCTAGCAAGCAGTCGACTGCTGTCTGTCACGAGTGGCCAGACCAGGAGTCAATATAGGCTCTTGTATGGCCAGCTTTAATCCTGTGTTGGCCAACCTGTAGACCTCAATAAATTGTGGAAATAAAACTCTAGCACCTTATTGGTGGAATGGTAGAAGTTTATCCAAATCTTTAGTGGTGCAGTGCCCACTTAGCAACTCATAGCTCAAAGGAGAACTCTATGGCTCTTGTTGAAGCATAAAACTATTTTCTGTGCTGCCTACATAAGACAATACACATTGGCAATTAATCATACCCTGTTATTCTCTGCAGCGAACAATATGAGCTCTTTATTCTCCTGAGACTGGGACCACTCCTCATTCTTATCTTCAACTTCTTCATCTTCTTCCTCCAACTCTGCTGTCCACAGGCTCTGAGTGCCAGTTGGTATCAGATGCCGATGAGTCTCCAGGAGCTCAAGCTGATTAAAGTCCTTGGGAAAATCTGTGAGTTTCTCTCTCTCCACCTCTGGGCTCTCTCGGCAGGCAGCATTTTTTTCATCCAGTGCTGCGGTAACAACAGAAATGTCTGTGTCTTCCCGCTCAGTAAGGCTCATCTGAAAAGCATAAGAACGGAACAGAATGTTGCTTGCCGTGGGTCTCAAATACAGAAATAATCAGCTTTATAGAACGTGCCAGTTTAATCTAAGACGAATGCCAAGAATTTAGGACATAATAGATGTTGGCATGCAGCTCCCTATAGTTATCCTCTTCTGCAAAATAATTAAGTAATGACATAGTAGTAAACAAATATAACATTGGATAGGCAATTAAAGAACACACAAATAGCAGGGGACCTTTTTACCCATAAAGTGGATCACCGTACCAGAGGCCACCCCTTTAGACTAGAAGAAAAGAACTTTCATTTGAAGCAACGTAGGGGGTTCTTCACAGTCAGGACAGTGAGGTTGTGGAATGCACTGCCAGGTGATGTTGTGATGCTGATTCAGTTAATGACTATAAGAGGGACTTGGATGATTTTTGGACAGACATGATATCAAAGGCTATTGTGATACTAAGCTCTATAGTTAGTATAGGTATGGGTATATAGAATTTAATTAAAAGTAGGGAGGGGTGTGTGTATAGATGCTGGGTTTTCATTTGGAGGGGTTGACCTTGTCTTTTTTCAACCCAATTTAACTATGTAACTATGTAAATGCACAGAGCATAATGCGATCAACTATTTTGTTATATTACTCAACAGCAATGTTCCCTCTAATTTCTTGCTGGGTGTGAACATTTTGTGTGCAATTTTTAGCAACTGTGTGCCCAGAGTTTAATGTAAAGTTGTTTTAGGACAAAGTAGTCGCTAACAAGGATAAAAATGCCTTACAATTATCCTCCACTAGGAGGATTGACGGATAGCTATAAAAACTGTAAACTAAAGAGTATTCCAAAGATGTAGATATAGGGGCAGATTTATCAAGGGTTGAATAGGAAATTAAAATTTGAATTTTCGAATAGTTTTTTTGGTCAAAACTCACAAATTCAAATTTGGAATAACCCAAACTTGCTTAGAAATTGATCAAACCCTTACCCTACACCTAAGACCTGCTAAGTTCATTTATAAGTCAATGGGAGAGGTCCAATGACCCATTTGAAGATGTTAATAGCCTTCCTGACATTCGAGTCTCGATTTGAGTTTAGTTGAATTGGAATCAAAGTTTTCGAGACGTTAGAATTTGTAGTTTTAGATGTTCAAATGTTTTCTTAAATAACCTCCCAATCGAATTTCGAGTATATTCGATTTTATTGAATAAAACAAATTCACATGAATTTGAAATTCGACCTTTGATAAATGGGCCTCATAGCACAGTAATAAAAATACATAAATTATAATCCAAGTTCTTAGATGTCCCAATGGGATATGTTGGAAGTAACATCAAACCCACCCAGAGGCTGCCTAGAATAGGACATCTCTCCAAACTCTTTGTGCAAACAAGAAGACTTGGCAGAGGAGCAAAAGAGGCTGACAATCACTTTGAAGGCAACACAAAGTTCAGTAGCTGAGACTTGTTTAAATGCAAACCAGTCAACCATGTGAAGAGTTCTACATAACAATGACTGTGGCACTATAAAAGTAACACAACTTGAGTTTTATGAGAGTGACACATTTTCAGTGAGGAAAACGGTTTTGTGCTCAAGTAGGACCAATGGGTTCATGTGTTCCGACGCTTCAACAGGGACGAGAGGAGGCGGAAACATTAGTGATGAGAATACTGTTGTGCTTTCTGCACTAGAAGAATGGAATGTCTGTTTGAAGTTTGGGAAGTTATCAGGATGGTTTTTGCTGCCAATTTGTGGCAAACTGCCACCTAAGACATGGTCTTTACCTTACCTCATGGCAGGAACGGTGCAACGCTTGACCGAATTTGAAAACAATCTCTATGGATGTAGAGATCTACAATTGTTGACACCTCAAGCTATAACTTCAGTATTTGGTGGCAGCATCATGCCACGAGGCTGTTTTTCATCAGCAAAGAGTGAGCATCTCATAAATATATAGGGAATAGATGGTGCACAATACCTGGAAATACAAGGGACAATACAACTCTACTACAAGGGAACCTGTTTGTTAAGAAACCTGAAGCTGGGGCAAAAGCTCATCATTTTGCAGGATCAATAATCAAAATGCAGAGCATTAGTCCCACTGATGTCAGAGTGTCACAATGACTGCACAGCCCACAACATTTGAGATTAAGAAAGAGACAAAAAGTTCTGCCGCACGTAGTGCAGTGATTTTTTTTGACCACACCCACTTTATGGTCACTCCCCCATAAGTCACGCCCATTTAACAAAAACATTCACAAAATTGCAGCTTCACTTGATGTTTTTCACCCTTCAAATAAGACTCTATTCATGCCTTCCTCCTGCCTGCATACCTTTCTTATATCTACCCCTCCAGTCACGTTACTCAGCCTTCAAGTCTCAGCTTTCCTGATTCAATGCTGTGCACTGCAAATTAACGATAGCCTCAAACCTTGCCCTTTCATTGCCCTGACCTTGCTCCTGGTAGCATTAATCATTTCACAGTATAGCCAGCAATAATAGGATCATCTCCTTTACAAACCATACATTATGGAAAGTACACACTGTGAGGAACCCAAAATAGGCAAACACTCTTTTTACTCCAAACTACCAAACTGCAAAGCTTCCCTAAATGCATACCTCCCAACATTTTGGAAGTAAAAAGAGGGACAAATTTTTTTTTCCGCACGTAGCGCAGCAAATTTTTTGATCACACCCTTTTCTGTGGCCACACCCCCTAATTACCATGTTCGTTTTACAAAATTTGGCAGGTTATGAAAGTTTGAAAATATTTTTCCTTATCTAAACTGTGTTTTTGCGTCTCAAAATTGTTTCAAAGTATCTTATTGGCACCTGTTAGCTGTTCTGGGCTCTCTGGGCTAAAAGCCAATTAATTGAGAAACTTTGTTTCTTTTTCTGGCTGTTCAGTGCAAAGAAAAGAGGGACTTTCCAGTACAAATGAGGGACTGCGGCGGGTTGAGCTGTCAAAAGAGGGACTGTCCCTCCAAAAAAGGGACAGTTGGGAGGTATGACTTAGCTTTTATAACGTTTCTAAATATCTTCCTAAAATATTGGAATCTACTGCATTTACCTTGCAAAGACAAAAAAAAATATGAATACTAAAGTATTTGGCCTGTGGGGACCCTAACATGACAGTAGTGCACATGGATTTTTTTGACTGGCAATTCAGCTTCCACAAAAAGCATCCATGCCATTAGATGCCTTTATATTACGTCACCGAAGTCTCTTCTCGCGAGACTTCATCCAGGAAGAGCGAAAGAGAGCCACAGGGACGCGGGACATTAATGCATTGCGCTGCAAGCATACGCTCTATAGTCTCAATTCGTACAAATATTTTTTTTTTTTGTATCAGAACGGTGCTGTTATGTCTTTCCATGTCATAAGCGATTTCAAGAATTGAGATTCGATAAAGTCAAACACGGCATTGTATAACCCGCCCTCTGGCGAAGCCTCTTTATATAGCGGAAGCAGGAAGCGTTGTAGCAGAGCAAAGCATTGTGGGATGGGTAGTCGGCTAGTTGTGAGGCTTTTAGCAGGCGCTTTGGCATAGGCTGCCGTGTTAAAGGTGAGGAGGTCTCTGTGTGTGGAGGTTTGGGGGGCTAACTCTGTGTCAGGGCGGGAAGAAAGCATTTTGATATATATATATGGGCCAGGAAACTAGTTACTGGGGTTGGAAGGGATATGCCCATGGTCATCATTTGGCAATTGGCTGCCATCATATAATCTGCTGCTAATTATATCAGATGCTGCTTTGGGGATTGAAGCCTTACAGGGAACATATTATAGATTGTAAACTCTTCCCTTAAAGGAGAAGGAGGCATTTTATTGCCAATAGATTAGCCACAATAGCGCAAGCTACAATGCTGTATTTATTCTGTAGAATGCTTTACCATACCTGAGTAAAAAGCCGTAGAAGCTCTGTTTGTTTAGGATAACAGCTGCCGTATTAGCTTGGTGTGACATCACTTCCTGCCTGAGTCTCTCCCTGCTCACTGATAGCGTTGGGCTAAGATTACAGCAGATAAGTGAGAGGGGGGGGGGGAGAGGAGTAAACTGAGCATGCTCACGCCTGGGGCAAGGAGGTTTAAAGGGATACTGTCATGGGGAAAAACAAAAATTTCAAAATGAATCAGTTAATAGGGCTGCTCCAGCAGAATTCTGCACTGAAATCCATTTCTCAAAAGAGAAAACAGATTTTTTTTTTTATATTCAATTTTGAAATCTGACATGGGGCCAGACATATTGTCAATTTCCCTGCTGCTCCAAGTCATGTGACTTGTGCTCTGATAAACTTCAATCACTCTTTACTGCTGTACTGCAAGTTGGGGTGATATCACCCCCTCCCCCCCCCCCCCAGCAGCCAAACAAAAGAACAATGGGAAGGTAACCAGAAAACAGCTCCCTAACACAAGATAACAGCTGCCTGGTAGATCTAAGAACAACACTCAATAGTAAAAACCCATGTCTCACTAAGACACGTTCAGTTACAATGAGAAGGAAAAACAGCAGCCTGCCAGAAAGCATTTCTCTACTAAAGTGCAGGCACAAGTCACATGACCAGGGGCAGCTGGGAAATTGACAAAATGTCTAGCCCCATGTCAGATTTCATGTTTTCCGATGACAGGATCCCTTTAAGCTGAAAACAGGAAGTCTGATACAGAAGCCCATGAGTACACAATAGAAGTAAAGAAATGCTGTGTTTCTTTTGACAGAGGACTCAACAGCATTACTTTGAGGGTTTACGGGTATATTTAGGTGAACCTTTCTGATAAGGCTTACTTAGTTTTAACCTTTCCTTCTCCGGGCTCCTACGACGTGTGTATTCTTACTGTCTAACTACAACTCCCGACGGCCCCGCCGCTCCTCTGTGTTGGACTTTCCTGATTTATGTAATTTTGCCTCTGGATTAATTTGTGTTGCCAGGGTCCCCCCTCGCTTCAACTCCAGCCTATGCTGGGATCATTTTAACCGCGTAATGTTGATGTGCTTCTGGTTATATATGGTTAACCTACGACAAGCGCAACTGGAGCAGTTTGTGTCCTTTTATGTGGTAGTTGTCTTTAGTCACAGATGCATACTTTTGCATGTATTTTATTCATTTATATACTCTTTGGGTAGATCCACCTGATCCAGGTGTGTTTGTACTTCCGTCAAGATCTGTAGATGTTGAACCGTCGACCGTACCGCGAGACATCATCTTCTGCAAGGCGCCCAATTGAGGACAAGGAAAGCCAGATTCGCTGAGGAGCTGTTGTTAGAAAGTCCAGAGTGAATTCAGGTGCTACATTTTTTTCCAGTCAGTTTCTTGTTTTGGGAAAAACTTTACAGTTCTTCACCATCTTACTTTACTTTCCCAGTTATCACTAGCACAGACTTAAGACCCCCATACACGGGCCGATAAAAGCTGCCCACAGACATAGTCAGCAGCTTATTTGCCCCTGTGTGGGGCCATCCGATAGGCTTTCCCGAAAGTCGGGGAGATCTCGATTGGGCAGGTTAAAAAATCCCGTCTGATTGTGGCCGCATCTATGCATGAATGCGGTCCCGCGATCCACCCGCCTGTATTGGATCCATTATGATCCGTTCATTGGGCCATAGGGCCCATGATCAGATCAGCCCTATATCGCCCACTTCAATGTGATCATATCTGGGAGATATCCACTCATTTGGCGAATGCCGAACGAGCGGATCTCTACGTCTGTGGCCACCTTTAGACTTGCTTATGCGCATTAATGTAAGATCTGAGTATTTTACTGTAATGCATGAGTGTAAGTCTGCTGAGTGATTCCAGGGAAAGGTAAGTAAGATTGTGGCACAGCGCTATGTTATCGCATGGGCCAGGACCTTTTCCTTAAAGGAGCACTGACCCAGGGAAAAACTTGGCAATAGAATTCTCTAGGGGGTTTCTACCATATAAGCACCTCCCAAGTGAATTTGGCATTCCTTGTCATTTAAAATGCCATATGTATAACTTTATTTATAAATCGCTCTAAGGAGACATAGCACTTTACAGTTTATAAAAGTATACATAGGGTGGACAAGTAACAAATACAATAAATATATATAAATACGCAGAGCTTAAGTTTCATGTGGTAAGAAAGACAGTAGGAAGGAAGTCCCTGCCCCATTGAGCTTACAGTCAAAGCACCTGTGCCGGCTTGCATTCATTGCTCTCTGTTTGAGTTACGTCTCCTGCACCTGAAGGGTGTTTTGTGAAGTCCAATGTGAAGATGTAGTAGTGTGGCATTTTGAAAGAGAATATTGTATAGTGATTGTTCATGCCTTTAAGTGTTTTGTAAATGATCCCTTCAGTCTCTGATTGTCGTATAGGTAATGTGCAGGGTGGGGTAGAGGTCAGTGTCAGTTTAGGTAAATTTTTAATGATTTTAAAATTGGTTGTTTGCCATATAAAGTTGTATCTCTCTGTACTTCCCTATTCCCTCCACTGCTTTACTGTCTAAGTAAAATAAATCGGCTCCCCCAGCCAAGACTCCAATTTCCACAATACCCTGTCCCCTTCTTTTATTCTCCTTTTTCAAGTATTTTAATCACAGAATATGTAAGGTTTTGTGGGAGTCTGAGTACTGACTGGAGAAGAACTGAGTACCAATATAGTGCGCCAATAGGATGATTAGTAAGCAAGAAGTAGAAGAGAGATTCTGCTTTCAGTAGCAAAGATTTAAATCAGTAGCGCAGATTTTTACTTAACACATATCCACTGCGTGTGACTGCATGCAAGTGGAAGCAATTTGGATGAATGGGACTGGGATATGGAGGCGATAAATACGCAGGCTGAGAGCAGTGGAGCTCTATGTGCCCTTGATCTTACCGAGAGCTGATTCGGTAATGATAAAGTTGCTTTTGTGCTATGTGTTTTTAATGCTCTCCTGCTGCAGTGCAACTATTAATTTTGGGCTATGTAAATAATTGTTAGATTTTTGGAAAGGAAGCATTGTTTTCTTTAGGGGCAAATTCTGGCACCCCACACAGTTTCTGGTAATCATCATTTCCACGTGATAAAGGACTGACCCGCAAGGACACTGCCAGGGTCCAGGCAATTACCATTAAGTCAATATAGGGGCAGTTGCCAATGTTTTGTTGCCCATCCAATGGGATAGGACTTTGCCCCATATGTTGTGTCCCTGGTTGGGAAATGTCTCTAAGCTTTAGTGGAGGTTTAATAACATTTCACTTATTTTATAAATCGTTTTTTTACTATTTTATTTGTACATTTGTTTATATATGCAATGCTTTATTAGTTAGAATGAAGAGTACATTGCTGCAATCGGTGTGTCAATCTTTGTCTCCAAATGCGATTAGATATTATTTATTTTTATAGTAGTGGTTCCAAAACTGTGGGAAAAAAGAGGATTTGAAGGGCACACGCCTGGTTCAATTTTCTCAATTGTTTGGGTGCACCTCCCGCAGTGTCCTTCCCCACTGGATTACAGGAATCAGAAATGAAATTGGCAGCACTCCAGGATAAAATTAAAAATTGCCTTTATTCACCAACAGCAGGGCAGCGTTGCAACGTTTCGAGCCTCGCACGGCAAATTTTATCCTGGAGTACTGCCCATTTAGTTTCTGATTCCAAAACTGTGGGGCCAGAATTCTTGAGGTGACGGTGAAAGCAGAGCCTGGGTGGTCCAGCATGAGGTTTAGTTAATTTTTGGGCTTAATTGTTCTTAAATGATTGATAGACCACTGTTTTCATATACTTTAGCATTGTCATGGGCTAAGTGTTGCCAAAACTACTGCAAAACCTCAAAAGGATAACCGGAATCTAAAAGTTAGAACACACATGATTTGGATTCGTGATGCACTGGATTCTTGAGGACGATTTTAATCTGAGTAAGATGTTCTCAACATGTCTGTGTTGGCTGAAAGGTTTAAGAGGAGCAAAAGGCAATGATGCTTATTGATAAAGTACATAGGTCACTGTATAGCATCCAAGTTTCCATCACATATTATCAGTTGTACCGTAAGCATTTCAGACCAATTAAAGCACTCATTACTTATTTTCAAAGTGAATGAAGTGCAACACCAATGGAAAACATCCTGAGCCGGCTAGATTTACTCACGTTGCTATTATTTCTTATTGCTTTTGGGTTAGTAAATCAAATTCAGTCTTATAATTTTTGTTATACAAATGCTCAGTTTTACCAACAACCTCAACAACCCTTACCCATGGAATGCATGACACGATTTACGATGCTGGCCCTTCTCTAAATAGGCACCTGAGGGCCATCCCCTAAGATTGCTTATCTGTCCTGAGAACAAAATCAGTCTTATCTACCAAACCTGTTAGTTATAGCTTGAGAAAAAGCTTTGATTGTTAACGGTTTTCCAATTCTGTAACAATCCCTTTCCATTTTTTTATTTTAATATAACAGATCACAGGAAAATGCCAAAATGTATAGTGACCAAATGTCCACACAAGACTGGACAGAAAGAACTGTATCCATCTGTCATCCTTCATCCATTTCCAGGAAATATTGAAAAAATAAAACAGTGGTTATTGCAAACTGGAGAGGACTATGGTGACTATGAAGTATTTGCAGAAAAGGTACTAGAAGCTAAAAAAACAGATGCATATCGGATATGTTCACGACATTTTGCTGAAGATCAATATGTGAAGAGAGGTCCTCGTAAACTTCTTAGTAAAGATGCAGTTCCCACTATTTTCAGCAACCTTCACCCTTTAATTCAGCTTCACAGCATCACAGGACCCCCTCCAAGGAAAAGAAGGAGGGGAGATGACAAGGAGTGGGTCCAATCAACTTCCAGTATAGTCCGTATAGTCTCTCGAGCAAGAACCATTGGCACTCAGACCGATCCTGGATTTTTGAAGAGAACTTCTGAAATGAACACCGTTCCCTTATCATTGATGTGCTCCTCGTATACGCAAAGTGAGCTACCTTTTGAGGTGACGCACATGCAATGCCAAAACAGTGAAGAGTCAGATCGTGCAGAGTTCTGGAGAATTGAAAAGGATCACCTGTATCCTACCAGCTTCTCTACAACCTCCAAACCAATCCAATGGCAGACCGGTGAATATTCAGAGCCTGCAAAGTTGTGGAGAGTTAAAGAGGATCACCTATATTCTATTGGCTTGTCAAAACCTGCAAAACCATGCATCTTAACTATTCAAACACAAAAATCAACAAGCGGTCATATGCCTGACACACCTTCAATTCAAGAAAAAGAGGTGGCTGAAGTGGCACTAGATACTTCATTTTCCACTTCCGAAGATCCAAATGACCCAACTTTAGGCCCTCTTGAGTACATGTGTGCTAACACGTCACAGGATGCTATAGGATCCACGCTGAAATCGAATGACTGCAACCAACCCAACAAACCCAATTATATCGCTGACAGAAAATTTATCATTTTCGAAAGCTGTTTGGATAAATTACTCAGGCTCATTCCTTGTCAGCACAATGAGAGCGAAAAGTGTGAAGCTCCAATTGCAGAAATACAAAAACATATAGATGGTTCTATGGTCAAAATACAACTATTGTGCCATAACAATCACAAGTCCCTTAATTGGAATTCTCAGCCAATGACTTCAGACATTGCAGCGGGCAATATATTAATGTCTTCGTCTATTATTCTAAGTGGATCATCATTCCAGAAAGTAAAAGAAATGTACGACCTTTTTGGTGTACAGGCAATTTCCCATACAACATTTTGCCAGCACCAGAACAAATATATTTTCCCAGCAATTGACTGGAACTGGAAAAAAGAGCAGCAGGAAATGTTTAAGGAAATTGGAGAGGATGCAGTTGTCCTTGCAGGAGACAGGCAGTTTGACAGCCCCAGGAATTCTGCAAATTACTGCATTTATTCGTTAATGACCATCCCCACACAAAAGATTGTAAATTTTAGAATTCTACAGTTGGAAGCTGGTCAAAAACCAGTGGAAGTGGAAAAAGCTGCTTTTCAGGACTGCCTTGATGAGCTGCTTTCCAAAAAAGTTACTGTGAAGCTGGTGGCTACAGACAGACATGTTCCCATCCGTCAATTGATGGCCACAAAGTACAAAAACATAAAGCATCAGTTCGATGCCTGGCACCTGTGCAAATGTGTTGCCAAAAAAATCACAGCAGCAAGTAGACATCCCAAGTGCAAAGATCTTACTTGGTGGATAACCCCTATTCAAAATCATCTTTGGTGGTGTGTGCAGACAAGTAGGCAAAATCCAGATGTACTCATTGATAAGTGGCAATCCGTTTTGTTCCATATTGCTGATGTACACAGTTTCCCAAGGTTAAACCATTACAAAAGGTGTATGCATAGAACTTTCACTCCACAAAAGAGAAAGGAAGTCAAGTGGATAAAGCCAAACCATCCAGCACACAGAGCCCTTGAGAAAATTGTAAGCGACCCAGCACTTCTAAGAGATTTGCGACACATCACCAAGATCGGTCATACCCCACAATTCGAGGTCTATCGTAGCAAGTCCTTGAAATATAGATCTAAGAGTTACTCCTATAAAATGGACTCCGCTTATGCTAGAACGATATTGGCAATTCTGTCAAACAACCACAGTGTGGGTAGAGAGAGGCCAATGCCACTGAAATCTGACTTGCCAGTCAGAGAAAAAAGCTACCAAACCGTGTTACCCATGCAGGAAAAGAACTGGCGAACACCGATTTACAGACAAGGTGTGGAGAACCATCTATTCAAGCTACAGAATGACTGCTTGAGCATAATGAGTGGAGACATTCTCTCATGAATGAATCTCAAAATTGCCAAGGAACATTGCCAACACAGAGACTTGAGAGAAGTTTTGTGACTGAAAATCATTTGTCGAATGTAGTTAATCTGAAACTCATTTGCTTAAAACAGTGGTCCCAGTTGCCTCAAAGCATGAGCTTATTTTTCAATTGCATTCAGTTACATAAAAATGAGGTGTACTGCCAAACAGCCTCCTGTAGGCTTCCAATCCACATAGGGCTACCAATTAGCCAATCATATCCTTTTTTTGGCACCCCCAGAAATGTTTTACATTTTGTGTTGCTCCCCAACTGTTTTTACATTTGAATGTGACACACGGGTAAAAAAGATTGAGCACCCTGTCTTAAGCACTGGAGAGAAAATTTCAACATGAAATAGTCACAAGAATCACAATAAGTACTTAACTTACAGCCATTCGTTACCAGTAGAGTATATAATGTCGAATGTGGGAAGCATATTTCTCATAAAAAAACTTCCTCTCCAGTTAATATAAATATTCTTGTAAATATTACAGTTAGTATTTGACAATTTATCTTTATGATATGTAGACTCACAAACCAGTAAACTTCAAAATGGAGTGCCCTTTTTTGTTTCCTTGGTATTTTTTTAACTACTTTGCTAACATACGTGTTAAATTGCTCCAGTGCAGTTGCTGATGACCACCAATCAGATTTTTTAATGTTCTAACTCATAGTAGACTGATGAGAATGAATTGCTGATTGGCTTCTGCAGGTGACAAAATATTAGTTCCACCAAGGAAATAATTGTTCCACAATTGTATTGAATCATGTCATAACTCTACCTCCATTACCAACCAGAGTTACCAAGCCATGTCTTCCACGTGATTTGTAAAGTGATAAATGTATCAACCTTTAATATAGTAATATAGCCCCTTAGTTTTGACTTACTGATGTGTCTACATTCCATGTTTATGCAGCAAAAGTTTATAGGCCTCACTTGGTTTAAATTTATGAAAACTGGTCTATCAGTCATTCAGCCATAGATCCAAGATGATCTAATCTAGAAAAGCAAAGAAGCTTTTCCTCAAATCATGCTCTGTTTCACTTTCAGACTGGGTTTCAAAAAGTATCAGATATACTGTCTTCACCAGTATATTATTTGTGTATATAATGAACCACACTCATCAGGTCTTGCTAAAAGTTAGGGTAGTAGCTAAAAATGTAACTGACGGTCAGTGTTTATTGCAGTGGTGTAACTACAGTGCGCTGGGCCCGCCTTTAAAAAAAACCTTTAGAGGGGCCTGGCGCACTCTGATCACCATCCTGCCGCCCACTTCATGCCCTGCCCACATCCCACCTTTGCCCTGACTCCACCCACCCCAACTCCCCCTTGCGTACCCTTACTTGCCGGTAAGAGTGCGGCTAGGGATGAGGGGGTTTTCTTTTTCACTATAGAGGAAGCAGGCCCACAGTCAGGCCTGGACTGGGAGTCAAAATAGGCCTGCCATTACAAGTACACAGGCCCAAACAGCCCCTACCAGCCCACTACATGGTAACTTTCTATGGAAGGAGGGACTAAACACCGATGTTACAAATTGTAACAACTTCTCCACAGTTTACAGACAGCATGCAGGAACTACATAACCCACAATGCATTGCTCTGTGATGTTCCTTTCCTTATTGAAATCACGTGTGCAGGGGGTTTGGAGGATGCAGGCTGTTGATACAAAGTAACAGTAGTCAGCCAGCTCAGCAAAGTAGTCCGAGAGATCAGCAGGAGGCTAGGCTTAGGGAGCTGTCAGAAACCATTAAAAACCATGAAAAGTCTGCATATTTTTTAATTGATGTATATTGCAAAGTTGCTTGAAATTATGTTTACTTTTCAAAAAGCTTAAGTTATGTTTTTGTGGAGTTCCCTTTTAAGTAAACCCAATAGGTTGGTTCTGCTTCCAATAAGGATTAATTATATTCTAGTTGGGATCAAGTATAAGGCACTGTTTCATTATTACAGAGATAAACTTGGATTATCTGATAAAATGGAGTCTGGGAGATGGCACTTCCTTAATTCTGAATTTTCTGGATAACGGAACTCTGGATAATGGATCCACTCTGGTATATTCTGTCATACAATATACATATGTACACACATGCTATTATGCATTTCACACCTCAAATTAGCGTTAGGTTTGAATATATTTAGCAGCAGAAATTTCAGAAAACAAAATATTCCTGGTGATAAATAATTTATCAGGATAGTAAATCAGTCACAATATAGTTTGTCTAAAGGGGCCAGATGCTCTGAAGCAAATCAGTGCACTCAGCAATACATAAAGCATATTATAAATGATAAAGGCATACTCCTAATTATGGATCTGTATGTAGCCTGCTGGGTTCATGCCCACTAATGTTTGACTTCTTGGGAATAGCTCCTGTGTGTGAAGCACTGCAAAATAGACATACATAAGTCACAATAAACCAGTAGTCTAATTTGGTTAGAAAACATAATTTGCTGGAAACTGAATCAGAACGAGCAGAGATTCAGAGAATATTTCAAGTTCCCCATGCACAGTCGATCAAAGATTATTCTTCCAGTGATAATCTTAGAAAAGGGGTTTATATGAAGAACCAGAAATGTTAGAAAATGAATGTACCAGTGTGGAATGTTTTTTCCTGAAATATCATACATGATTTCTATGGTCTATAGAAAGAGCGAATAGGTTTAAAGTAAACCGAAAACGTTACAGCTCTTCCGTATCTCTTTGGAGATAAAGAATGGAGAGCTTTGGACATATATGGTATTTTGGATAAGGAGCAGAATGTCTAAAATTTACTAAAACATATTTAAATATTTTGCAATCCCAGTGCAATGGTTTTGCCATAAACATCGATTGAAGGGGAGTTAGGTCACACGGTACAGTTATTGGATCTGTTATCTGTAAACCCGTTATCCAGACAGCTCAGAATTACAGAAAGGCCGTCTCCCATAGACTCCATTATAATAGTCAAATAATAAAATGATTTCCTTTTTCTCTGTAATAATAAAACAGTAGCTTGCACTTGATCTAAAATAAGATATAATTAATCCTTATTGAAGGCAGAACTAGCCTATTGGGTTTATTTAATGTTTATATGATTTTCTAGTAGATTAAGGTACAAAGATCCAAATTACAGTAAGATCCATTATTCAGAAAACCCCCAGGTCCCTAGCATTCTGGATAAATGTATAAGGGAATAAAAACCGTGAATTAAAGCAGAATTGGTTTTTGTACAGGCATGGGATTCTTTGTCCAGAAACCCGTTATCCAAAAAGCTCTGAATTAAGGAAAGGCTGTCTCCCATAGGTTCCATTTTTCCAAATAATCCAAATTTTTAAAAATGATTTCCCTTTTCTCTGTAATAATAAGAGTACCTTGTTTATCGAATCTATGATATACTGTAATTAATCCTTATTGAAATCAAAACCAATCTACTGGGTTTATTTAATGTTTACATGATATTCTAGGTATAAGGATCCAAATTATAGAAGGATCCATAACAAGAAAACGCCAGGTCCAGAACATTTAAAAATGAAATAAACCCAAAAGGACCGTTTCCCTCTAATAAGTATTAATTATATCTAAGTTGGGAACAAGTACAAAGTACTGTTTTAATATCACAGAGAAAAAGCAAATAGATTTTTAAAAAACTGAATAATTTGATTAAAATGGAGCCTATGGGAGATGTACATAATTTGTACAGTTCAAGCACTTCTATAGTTCTGTGCACTGTAATACTTCAGTTGACGTTATAGGTCTTTTCATCATATTGTGGATTTTTGTTTGTGTGCACACTGTTTAGCCAATCGGAAAAAGTTGCTTTGAAGTTGATTGGGCAAGAAAGTTGTGGGCTGTCCAGTCATTGTGACACTCTGACATCAGTGGGACTAATGCTCTGCATTTTGATTATTGGTCCTGCAAAATGATGAGCTTTTGCCCCAGCTTCAGGTTTCTTAACAAACAGGTTCCCTTGTAGTAGAGTTGTATTGTCCCTTTCCAGGTATTGTGCACCATCTATTCCTTATATATTTGAGATGCTCACTCTGTGCTAATGAAAAACAGCCTTGCGGCATGATGCTGCCACCAAATACTGGTTATAGTTTGAGGTGTCGACAATTGTAGATCTCTACATCCATAGAGATTGTTTCAAATTTGGTCTAGCGTCGCACCGTTCCTGCCATTAGGTAACGTAAAGACCATGCCTTAGGTGGCAGTTTGCCACAAATTGGCAGCAAAAACCATCCTGGTAACTTCCCAAACGTCAGACATTCCATTCTTCTAGTGCAGAAAGCACAACAGTGTTCTCATCACTAATGTTTCCGCCACCAAATACTGAAGTTATAGCTTGAGGTGTCGACAATTGTAGAACTCTACATCCATAGAGATTGTTTTCAAATTTGGTCAAGCGTTGCACCGTTCCTGCCATGAGGTAAGGTAAAGACCATGCAAATTGGCAGCAAAAACCATCCTGGTAACTTCCCAAACTTCAAACAGACATTCCATTCTTCTAGTGCAGAAAGCACAACAGTGTTCTCATCACTAAAGTTTCCACCTCCTCTCGTCCCTGTTGAAGTGTCGGAACACATGAACCCATTGGTCCTACTTGAGCACAAAACCCATTGGTCCTACTTGAGCACAAAATCTTTTTCCTCACTGCAAATGTGTCACTCTCATAAAACTCAAGTTGTTACTTTTTTGGTGCCACAGTCATTGTTATGTAGAACTCTTCACATGGTTGACTGGTTTGTATTTAAACAAATCTCAGCTACTGAACTTTGTGTTGCCTTCAAAGTGATTGTCAGCCTCTTTTGCGCCTCTGTCAAGTCTTCTGGTTTGCATAAAGAGTTTGGAGAGGTGTCATATTCTAGGCAGCCTCTGGGTGGGTTTGATGTAACTACCAACATATCCCATTGGGACATCTAAGCACTTTGATTCTAACTTTTATGTATTTTTATTACTGTACTATGAGGACCATTTATCAAAGGTCGAATTTCGAATTCATATGAATTTTTTTTACTCAATAAATTTGAATATATTCTAATTTAGATTGGGAGGTTATTTAAGAAAAAACTTGAACGTCTAAATCTTGAACTACTTTTAACGACTCAAAAACTTGAATCGATTCCAATTCGACTAAACTCAAATCGTAACTCGAATGTCAGGAAGGCTATCAACATCTTCAAATGGGTCATTGGACCTCTCCCGTTGACTTATAAATGAACTCGGCACGTCTTAGGTGTAGGGTAAAGATTTAATAAAATTCGAATCGAGTTTGGGTTATTCCCAATTTAAATTTGTGAATTTGGACCATAAAAACTATTCAAAATTTGAATTTCCTATTCGACCCTTGATAAATCTGCTATTTATCTACATTTTTGGAATACTCTTTAGTTTTCATTTTTATAGCTACCCTTCCTAGTGGAGGCTAATTATAAGTCGTTTTTGTCCTTGTTAGGGACTTCTTTGTCCTAAAACAACTTTACATTAAACTCTGGGCACACCATTGCTAGAAATTTTCACACCCAGCAAGAAATAAGAGGGTAATATAACAATAATATAACAATATAGTTGATCGTCATTATGTGTGCATTTGTGTGTTCTTTAATTGCCCATCCAATGTTATTGTTGTTTACTACCATGTCATTACTTAATTATTTTGCAGAAGATTGTCAACCTTAAAGGGATACTGTCATGGGAAAAAATTTTTTTTTCAAAATGAATCAGTTAATAGTGCTACTCTGACAGAATTCTGCACTGAAATCCATTTCTCAAAAGAGCAAACAGATTTTTTTATATTCAATTTGAAATCTGACATGGGGCTAGACATTTTGTCAATTTCCCAGCTGCCCCTGGTCATGTGACTTGCGCCTTCACTTTCGGAGAGAAATGCTTTCTGGCAGGCTGCTGTTTTTCCTTCTCAATGTAACTGAATGTGTCTCAGTGGGACATGGGCTTTTACTATTGAGTGTTGTTCTTAGATCTACCAGGCAGCTGTTATCTTGTTTTAGGGAGCTGCTATCTGGTTACCTTCCCATTGTTCTTTTGTTTGGCTGCTGGGGGGGGGAATAGGGAGGGGGTGATATCACTCCAACTTGCAGTACAGCAGTAAAGAGTGATTGAAGTTTATCAGAGCACAAGTCACATGACTTGGGGCAGCTGGGAAATTGACAAAATGTCTAGCCCCATGTCAGATTTCAAAATTGAATATAAAAAAATCTGTTTGCTCTTTTGAGAAATGGATTTCAGTGCAGAATTCTGCTGGAGCAGCACTATTAACTGATTCATTTTGAAAAAAACCATGACAGTATCCCTTTAAACGACAGGTTCTCCTATTTGCCCTAGGATAACTATAGGGAGCTGCATGCCAACATCTATTATGTCCTACGGCAGCCCAAGTCTTGGCAGTCGTCTTAGATTAAACATTCCATAAAGCTGATTATTTCTGTCTTTGAGACCCACGGCAAGCAACATTCTGTTCCGTTCTTATACTTTTCAGATGAGCCTTAGTGAGCGGGAAGACACAGACATTTCTGTTGTTACCACAGCACTGGATGAAATAAATGCTGCCTGCCGAGAAAGCCCAGAGGTGGGAAGCGATAAACTCTCAGATTTTCCCGAGGACTTTAATCAGCTCGAGCTCCTGGAGACTCATCGGCATCTGATACCAACTGGCACTCAGAGCCTGTGGACAGCAGAGTCGGAGGAAGAAGATGAAGAAGATGACGATAAGAATGAGGAGTGGTTCCAGTCTCAGGAGAAGAAACTACAGCAGAATCCAAAAGAGCTCATATTGTTCGCTGCAGAGAATAACAGGGTATGATTAATTGTTCTGTTTCTTTGTGTTATTGTGTATCATGGTATATGTATTTTTTTTTTTTACCAATGTGTTATTGTCTTCTGTAGGCAGCACAGAAAATAGTTTTTGTCTTAAAACAACATCGTATTATGTTTCAACGAGAGCCATAGGGGCAAATTCACTAACCGGCGAAAATTCGACAGCGCTGGCTTCGCACACATCGCAACACTTCGCCAGGTGTAAATTCTCCTTGACAACGCTAATTCACGAAGATCCGAAGTTTCGCACAGGGTACCGAACCAAAATTACGCTCAGCAGTTGGAAGTTGAAGTTACGGTAGCGTTGGCTAATTAGCATACGGCGTGCAGTTAAAGTACAATGGCCGTATATGCTGCAGCAAATACATTACACTACACAAGTCCAGGGAAACTTATAAAATTATATAAAGTTGTTATAATGCCCTACACATGTGCCCACAGTATAGTTTAGGTGCCATATGTTAGCAAATGTAGGGGGGAAAGAGGATACCCCCAAAAAAAATTCACAGCCTATCACCCTTTAAATAGAATGTGGCATTAGTTACCCTGTGCACAACTTCGGATCTTCGTGAATTAACGTTGTCCGGGAAAATTTGCGCCTGGCAAAGTGTTGCGATTTGCGCAAAGCCAGCGCTGCAAATTTTTGCCGGTTAGTGGAATTTGCCCCAGAGTGCGAAGTTGCGCCAGAGTCTATCTCCTTGGCGAAGTTATGCCAGCTACCGTTAGTAAATCGGCAAAGTGCCGAAATGACGTCATGCTGGCGAATTTGCGCCAGTGAAATTTTCTCCAGCGTTAGCCACTTTGCCCTTTATTAAATTTCCCCCCCAGAATTCTCCTTTGAGTCATGAGTGGCTAAGTGGGCACTGCACCACTAAAGATTTGGATAAACTTCTAGCATTCCACAAATAAGGTGCTAGAGTTGTAGTTCCACAATTTATTGAGGTCTACAGGTTGGCCAACACAGGATTAAAGCTGGCCATACGAGAGCCAGTATTGACTCCTGGTCTGGCCACTCCTGACAGACAACAGTCGACTGCTTGCTAGATTGTGTTTGGTTCCAAAATGATGACCTTGCCTAACGATATCTGATTGGAACTCCCAATATGAATCAGAAAGGCTGGAAATTCCATTGTGTGATGACCACATAAAGCCCTGGAACTTTTTGTCTCCTGTTAGGTCTGCAGGTCCTACTGTGTAATCCCAGGATTCTCATTATATGGATCACTATAAGCATGCATTAAAGGGCACCAATCATGACCAAAATCATTTCCTAAGTAAATACACTATGTGAAAGTTCAAGAAATCCGATTTTTAAAACAGTTAGAATTGTTTGTATAATGTAAATGATCAGCTCACTATTCCTTCTGCAAGATCTCCCCTATCTCCCCTGCAGTTCTAGCTGAGGCAGCCATCTTGGATTTCACTGGCTCCTCCCACCTATATCTTCCCAGCCAACTGTAGCTCTGAAATCTCGCACATGCTCAGTTGAAATTCCTTGTTGCTTATCAACCCTTCTAAGCTATTTTCAAATCAGCCAAACCTGTGTGTTAGCTGCTGTTCAGTAGTGCTGCCACCTGCTGGAAGTTACTGTGTGCCCTTCATTTGCATAATGACTTTACCAGCAGGGGACAAGATAGGGAAATCTCCTGATACTTCTAGTGGAGGAGTTTACTAAAACAAGGCATTCTGGGTAGAATACTCAAAGCAGTGTTACAATCTGAGCATGCTCCTGAAATTTGCACATTAGAGTCTCTGTTAGAGTCTCAATATGGCCTCCCTCAGTGAAAGAACCCATTTGACAAAGTAAGGGATTTTTTTTAAAACCTGCAGTTTTTTCAAAAAACTATAATATGTAGTTTGATTAAACGTGTTTAGCTTGTACTGGTCAGATTGTTATGTGTTTGATTTTGGCTGTGACAGGTGCCCTTTAAGAAGGTTATTTATTAAAGTCCTAATGCAAAATAATAAAATCCAATTTTTTAGTGGAAAAAAACTAAATTTTTTAGGATTTATTAAAGCCCAATGCTGCAAAAGGTCCAAATCCTAAAATCTGGCATCTCAGACCTGCTAAAGCCGTGGACCTGTTAGTCTCCAGTTAGGTCTGCAGGTCCCAGTGTGTAATCCCTTATAGTTATATGGATCACTATAAGCATGCCAAAAAAGACAGAAAAAAATCAAGCATTTTGGGGAAAAAATCCAGAAAAATTGTAAGATTTGGATTTTCGCTAGATTTTGAGTTTTCCCCCCATCCCATTAAATCGTGCTTTTTGTATTAATAATATACAGTAAATAAGGTCAAATCATGGATTCTAGTTTGCTTGGACTTTTTTAAAATAAAATTATCCGTAAAATTCGGATTTTGAAAAATAATCCCCTAAATGTTTCACTCCGTGAAAAATGGGCAGTTTGTCTAAAAAGTGTTGATGATGGATGTTTTAAGCCACCCCCCGTGATTGTAGTTAATTACTTCGAACACCCTCTCAGGATTCTTCATCATCCCAGGCCACTTTTACTCTCAGCATCACAGTGCCACACTTTTGGTGCCCAGCCAATTTCTGTACCATGCTGCTTTTCTATTCAAAATCCGTCAGTACTAGTTAGTGGTATTGGGCATATTTCCAGTTTAGTCTCACAATGGTCAACGTGTCTTATGAGCTAAACAAGTGCTTCAATGACTTTCGCGGCACTCACATACGAAATCTAGAGTCTATGAGGCACGTTTATCAAAGATCCAATTTCAAATTCATGTGAGTTTTTAAAAACTCCCATGAACTCGAAGTTCGACCAATTGAAATGTATTAAATAAATCGAATTTTCCTATTCAGGTGAATAGGATTGATCCCAAAAACTCGAAGCAAATTCGATTCAAGTTTTAAAAACTCAAATTGAGTTTTAAAACTCTATTTCAGTTTTTTTTCCTCTGGAAAAAAAAATGTCAGGAAGGCTGCAAACAACTCCAAATTGATCCCAGGATGTCTCCCATTGACTAAAACAGCAATTCGGCAGATTTTAGGTTGGCGAATAGTAACATTTGTGTTCTTAAATGGCCAGTGTATGATTAAAATCTAATTCTTTTTTTTTTTTTTTTAAATCGAATCAAATTTTAACAATACCCTAGTCGAAATTGACTCGAAAATCGAATTTGCAATTCGACTCTTGATAGATCTGCCCTCCATAAGTTTTGGTTTCATGATTTCAACCAAGGCTGACCACTGTTTCAATTGACACAAGCTGATACATCCATGTCAAATACATATTAATTGGCAGCAGAAAAAAAACAATTATGTCATCTGTTCTGCCTAATAAATAGTTTTTTTTTGCTATACATTTTGTTAAAATCCCTTTAAACCCGTCCCTTGCATTTCTGTAGCTCTTATAAGTACCTGCCACAGGGACCTGGAAGGCCTATCCATGTGTCTCCCACTCCTTCTGATGCTCCATCCGTACAAGCCAGAACTGATAATAAAACTATTGTGTAATTCTGCAGTATAAACCAAACTGCGGAGGAATTGTTCCCCAATTATTTCTAAGCCTGGGGAAACCTCGGTCCTGCTGATCCTGAAAATTGCCGAGCTCATTTGCTCAATCAATAGCATTTGCCCTCCTTGCACAGAATTTATTATGACTTCAGACTTCCTTAGCCACTGCCATGCATGATGATAGATCGTCCTGAAATACAGTATAACCACGAATTTACGTCCCTGGATTTTACATTTTCCCATATTTACATCTCTTTTTTTTTCTTGTGGTCCCACCAGCCACAATGCATTTCTATGGGTTCTTTTCCCCGATTTTATGTTGCTTTTAAAGGCTTGCTTCTACCCAAATCTGAATAATTTACTAGTTCGCCTTTTATCGTAACTTGATTGGGTCCCTAAGCTCAGTAAGTGACAGCAGCACAGAGCATGTGCAGTGAATCAGCAGAAAAGAAGATGGGGAGCTACTGGGGCATCTTTGGAGACACAGATCTTTACTGCTAAAGGGCTGTGGTTGCCTTGGGCTGGTACAGAAGTTGGGGGTACATTCTATTTTTTGTGCCACACAAGTTTCGCTGTGTCATTTAAAACACATGATCACTTTGCACTGATTAAATTACAAAGCATCATTTTTTTTTAAAGGTTATCGTTCTGTATGGTCAGCATATATTTAAAGGAGCATTCAACCTGTAACATAAAAAAAACCTACCCCCCTACCCTACGTAGACCCCCCTCTCCTCCCCCCAGCCTACCTGGTACCCGAGGCAAATGCCCCTAACCTTTTACTTACCCCTCCGTGCAGATTCTGTCCCCTGGAGTTCACGGCCACCATCTTCTTTTCTTTGTTAAATTTCGGAAGCAAACCGTTGTTAAATAGAAAGGGGCATTTGCCACGGGTACTAGGTAGGTTGGGAGGGAGGGGGGGTCTACGTAGAGTAGAATTTTTTTATGTTACGGGTTGAATTCTCCTTTAACTGGATATTGTGTCTTCTTCTATATTATATATAACTTATGGTTTCCCCTCTGTCTTTCTACAGCTTAGCACTCTTCAAACAGTCTTGTCCAACCATCCAAACCTTGTTAACACAGTGGATGACGACCACTACACCCCACTCCACAGAGCAGCTTACAATGGGCATCTGAGCATAGCACGGGAGCTCATTGGACACGGTGCAGATGTACACGCCGTCACTGTGGATGACTGGACTCCTCTGCATAGTGCCTGCAAGTGGAACAACGCTTCTGTGGCTTCTTTCTTGCTTCAGCACGGGGCAGATATCAATGCACAGACCAAGGGCTTGCTAACGCCGTTGCACCTTGCTTCGGGCAATCGGGGAAGCAGGCAAATTCTAGAGCTGCTGCTCATGAACCGCTATATTGAGCCACATCTAAAAAATAAAGCAGGAGAATCCGCTTTCGAAATCGCGAGGCGGACTGACGTGTTCCACTATCTCTTCGAGATCTGTGATTATTGGATCACGTCCTCGTATAAAGTATAGCTACAACTAAAGGGAGGTCCTACATGAAATATTGTAATTTAATAGCATTGCTGGGCACAGCTCAGTGGCTGAATGTGTAATTAAACATCTGTGCTTTGTGAACTGCTTGAATTCCTGCTCCTTGTTTTCCCAGTGCATTGCTTTTGGAAGTTGCTTTCAAATGGGGACTCAATTTTGGTATCCTCACTTCCTGTTCGGCAGAGCAACATCTTGTTGGGATTTCCACTAAAGTGCAAAGTACATCTTACATATATTGAACATAGCTGTGACATTTACCATGCAGCGGACCCCATGGTCTCTTCCAAGCCCCTTCTGCAGTTGAAACTATGATGCCCACTGCAGTTGGACAGGCATGTTCGAAACAACAAAAGTTGTGAGTTTTCTCCAAAAAGTAAGAATCCAAATCATTTATTAGGACTTACAGATAACCGCCTAACGCGTTTCGTGCCTACTTGGTCCTAAACAACAAAAGTTGTGAGTTTTCTTCAAAAAGTAAGAATCCAAATCATTTATTAGGACTTACAGATAACCGCCTAACGCGTTTCGTGCCTACTTGCTCCAAAACAACAAAAGTTGTGAGTTTTCTCCAAAAAGTAAAGACCAAGATTATAAATAAGTGCCCCCAGTCAGCACGAAACGCATTAGGCGGTTATCTGTATGTCTTAATAAATTATTTGAATTCTTAATTATAATCTTGGTCTTTACTTTTCGGAGAAAACTCACAACTTTTATTGTTTTGGACTTTTGCAAAACAACAAAAGTATACTGTGAGTATTTTCTCTCCATTAATTGCTTTGGATATTTTGCTTTTTGATTAATTTTTGATTAAATTGCATAGCAATCCTTTTCATATTTGGGCAGGCATGTTTCTGTGTGCTGTGCAGTTTACTATTTATACTTAAAGGGCACCTGTTGGGTAAAAACGTTATACCCAACCAAAGGTGCAGGCTAATAGAGCCCGCATTCCGGTTGGGGATAACAGTTATTTTTTTAAAGAAATGCCCCCCTGTGCGAGCAGCCATGTTGTTTCACTCGCATTCGCATAGCGCACAATTCATGGCACATTTTCATGATGCGCATACGACACCAGACGTGGAGCTTTCTCCAGGTGCAGGTAGCGTATTGCTGGCGGGGGCATTTTTTAAAAAAAAACCCAGTTATCCCGAACCGGAATGCGGGCTCTATTAGCCTGCACCTTTGGTTGGGGATAACATTTTTACCCAACAGGTGCCCGTTAACTGGCCAGCTCCACTCTGTGTTCCCATCCAATGAAATTTGCTAGCTGCAGTTACAATTTTAATCGTCATCCAGAAAGAAGAATTTCATCGCCCCATTTTACAATGCCTTTTCTTATAAACTCATCTTTTTTTGGCCTTGTGTAATTTTTATTCTAGAAATGTATTTTTGTTTTTGTTAAACTGGAATTTCATCTTCTAAAACATTTTTCTCAGGCATTAAACTATCTGAAAAACGCAAAAAAGATCAGATATTGGGGTTGCTTGGCTTATTTTGAATCGCTGCTGGCTGGAAACCATGTAAAACCTGTGTTGTCCTGAAAGGGGTTGTTCACCTTTAAATTAACTTTTAGTATGATGTAGAGAGTGATATTCTGAGACAATTTCCAATTTGTGTTCATTTTTAATTATTTGTGGTTTTAGAGTTATTTAGCTTTTTATTCAGCAGCTCTTCAGTTTGTAATTTCAGCAATGTGGTTGCTAGGGTCCAAATTACTCTAGCAACCACGCATTGATTTGATTAATAGACTGGAATATGAAAAGGAGAGAACCTGAATAGAAAGACTTATAATAAAAAGTAACAATAGCATTAATATTGTAGCCTTAAAGAGCATTTGTTTTTTAGATGGGGTCAGTGACCCCCGTTTGAAAGCTGGAAAGAGTCAGAAGATGAAGGCAACTAATTAAAAAACTATAAATAATGAAGACCAATTGAAAAGTTGCTTATATTTGGTCATTCAATAACATACTAAAAGTGAACCGAAAGGTGAACCACCCCTTTAAAGGAGAACTAAACCCTATAAATGAATGTGGCTATAAATGCCATGTTTTATATAGTGAACTTATTGCACGAGGCTAAAGTTTCAGCTTGTCAATAGCAGCAATGATCCAGGACTTAAAACTTGACACAGGGGGGTCACCATCTTGGAAAGTGTCTGTGACACTCACATGCTCAGTGGGCTCTGATTGGCTGTTAATAAGCTAAGCTTAGGGCTCGTCACTAATTATCCAGCAGAAAATGAGCTTCCCTGGCTGTAATATAAGCTGATGCTACAGGTTTGCTGATTATTCAATTCTGATGCTAATTGCACTGGTTTCTGTGCTGCCATGTAGTAATTATCTGTATTAATTACTAATCCGCCTTATATTGTGACATTTCTATTCTATGTGTACTGTATATTGTGAGTGGGTCCCTAAGCTCAGTAAGTGACAGCAGCACAGAGCATGTGCAGTGAATCAGCAGAAAAGAAGATGGGGAGCTACTGGGGCATCTTTGGAGACACAGGGTCTCCATGACGCACAAGGTAGGGGCAGGTAGATGGCTATGTGTCACCCCACACCCGTCCTCTTGGAATCGAATGTTGTCTAACACAGTCAGTAGGCTAATGCACATTATAGGTATAGAACTGCAGCACCTTCTTAAAGGACAAGGAAAGTTAAAGTAAAGGTAGAAATGTTGTACATGATGTTTTGTGCCTCTGTACCAGCCCAAGGCAAACACAGCCCTTTATGTCAGGGCCCGAAGGCTCCACTTAAGATTTACAGACCTAGGAGGAAGCAGCAAGTTCCAACACAGTTCACTGTATCCAAGGGGTTCAAGAAGAAGAGTAGTTGAATCCAGGCAAAGGTCAGTTCAGGCAGCAAGGTTCTTTAGTCAATATAACAGGCAGAGGTCAATAACAGGAATCAGAAGTAGTAATCACACCCAGGAACACAATAAGTTGAACCTATAATTGGGCAAGGGTCTGGCATCTTTTATAGGCGGATTTTCACACCAAACGAGTATGATGACGTCATGCGTCACGCACTGACGTTGCATGTTTTGACACAACGGCATCATGACGTTGCTCACGTTTTGACGCATTGGCATCAGAAGGTGCCACGTGGAACTCCTGGGTGCCACCATCTTGTCCATGGCATCGGAGCGACTGGTAAGTATCCCTTACTAGCAGTAAAGATCTGTGTCTCCAAAGATGCCCCAGTAGCTCCCGATCTTCTTTTCTGCTGATTCACTGCACATGCTCTGTGCTGCTGTCACTTACTGAGCTTAGGGACCCACTCACAATATGCAGTACACATAGAATAGTAATCAAAAACCACAAATAACAAAAAATGAAAACCATTAGCGAATTGTCTCAGAATATCACTCTCTACCTCATACTAAAAAAGTTAACTCAAAGGTGAACAACCCCTTTAATTAATGGTCGTTGGGAGAGGGGTAAGTGGATGAAGTTCCAGTGAATGTTTCGTGCAAGGGTACCAATAGGGAGCAGTGGAGAGGGCAGGTACTTACAGAAAGCAGGCCATAGTAATAAAACAGGATCTATTTCTAAGGCCAGGTGATGGCGTATGATGAGGCTCAGTATCTCTTTGTAAATACTAGTAAATATGGTCACTGGTCTATCGGGACAGAATAATGTACTTCTCACACTTGCTTTGGGAGACTTTACATCTTTGAATAGCAAATGTTTTTGTGACATCTACTGGTGGTCAAATGTAATACATCTTGTGTCCTGCACTGTGAAAGCTCTAAGTGTAAATACGTTGGATTATAAAAGCAAGAAATGTGTTGAGGTTGCAGAAAGAAGTGAATCAAAATCAGCTTCTAACTTCCCCTCACACACCAGTATTTTAACTGTTCTACCAAAGGCAATAAAAGTTGGATTTGTATCAAATGCCCGTGAGAAGAATGAAAATATTCCTTCCTGGCTCCCATACAGCCATTGTACTCGTACCTTCATTAACACTATACTCAATGTCTTAAAGGGATGGTTCACCTTTAAGTTAACATTTAGTATGTTAGAAAATTACCAATTCTGAGCAACTTTCAATTGGTTGTCATTATTTATTTTTTATAGATGTTTAATTATTTGCCTTCTTTTCCAACTCTTTCGAGCCCTCCAATGGGGGTCACTGACCCCATCTAAAAACAAATGCTCTGTAAAGCTGCAAATGTATTGTTATTGCTACTTTTTATTACTCAGCTTTTCAGAGCAGGGCCTCCCCCATTCATATTAGGCCTATGCATTCTACAGTACTCAGCAATAAAATCCAATTCTTTACCGGAGATCCGTCCTTCAGTTCGTGTATTTACTCCCCCATTCATATTTCAGTCTCTCATTCAAATCAATGCATGGTTGCTTGGGTAATGTGGACCCTAGCAACCAGGCTGCTGAATTACAAACTGGAGAGCTGCTGAATAAAAAGCTACAATAACTCAAAAACCACAAGAAATAAAAAATGAAAACCAATTGCAAATTGTCTCAGAATACCACTCTCTCCATCATACTAAAACTTAACTTAAAGTTTAAGAACCCCTTTAATAACAATTACCTTGTCTTTTATGACTTGTCAAAAAGGCATTCACCCCTTTCTGGAAACTATACCTGAGCTTAGAGTCTGACTTACAATATACTAAATATACTGTATATAATTCCCAATACAAGAATCATCAACAAATAATTGGGATGCACATGACATGGCAACACAGAAACCAGCCAATAAATGCAATCTTACTTTGCTAATTTGTTTGTGATTTCTGATGAGCCTTAAGCTGAGGTTTTCTATAGCAACCTAGAGCACACTGAGCATGTGCAGTGCCACTGACATTCAAGGCATGGCCTATCAGGATCAGGAGATGAGGGAGCTTCTGTGGACCTTTGGGCTCGTACAGTAAGTTCAACATAGAAAATAAAAATTTCTACCCGTATAATATTTTAGGCTTCAGTTTTCATTTAAATTGGAAAATAGTCCACAATAAATAAGATTGGAACCCTTGAAACAATAGAGGCTTTTCCCCCACCACCTATATAGGTCTATAGTGAGTAGGCAGTGCAGAATCATGGGCAGTTATGAATACTAAAGATTAATTCCTTATGCTGTAAATCCCTCTATACTGGGGGCAAATTCACTAACCTCCTGAAATTCGCCAGCGACGGCTTCGCTCACATCGCCACACTTCGCCAGGCGAAAATTCGCCAGGACAACACTAATTCACTAAAATGCGAAGTTGCGTCCAGGGTGCCAAACGATGGCGAAGTTTCGATAGCGTTTATTCGGCACCAAAGCAAAGTTGCGCTAGCGTTGGATAATTTGCATACAGCGGGAAGTTACATTTCAATGGACGTATATGTTGCAGCAAATACATTACATTACACAAGCCCAGGGAAGCTTAATACAATAAAATAAAGTTGTTATATTGCCCTACACATGAGCCCAGCGTATAGTGTATGTGCCATATGTTAAATGTATCTTTTGCAGCCTATCACTCTGAAAAACTGAAAAGTCGCCAGTGTTTTTTGGGATTTAGAAAAATGTTCAAATTTTTTTTAAAGAAGTCCTATCTACTCTATTGCACTTCTCCTGGTCTGAGGTGGCAAAGGCAAGTTTGGCGCAAGAGATAACGTTCAGTAAAAGCTGCATCTTAGTGAATTTGCGTAGTTACGTCCATTCGTCTGAGTGAAAATTCGCCTGGCGTTAGAGTGCGAAATAGTGATAGAGTCTCCTTCGCTAGCAAAGTTACGACAGCGCCCGTTAGTAAATCGGCAAAGTCCCGAAATGACGCCACACTGGTGAATTTTCGCCATCGTTAGTCACTTCGCCCTTTAGTAAATTTGCCCCCTGGAATTAAGTTCTTAAATTACAATGTTAGTCCCACTGTACTACTAACGTACTGCAAATGTGCACAGCTTGTTGGTTCATTCTTGCTGAATAGAAAAGCTTGTACTTATTAGAGCCTTAAGAGCACAGTGTGAAGCTGCCGATTTAGAGATATTGTAGCAATTGTTACAGAGAGGGATTATTTTATTATAAGTCGAATATTGATTGGACGTTTAGAAAGGAAACATTTCATCCTGAGATCAGGTAGAGCTGAAAGATTTTCCTGCTCCAGACTCTTCATTCCTTAAAAGTGTTGCTGCCCACTTAAAGGGGTTGTTCACCTTTAAATTAACGTTAGAATGATGTAGGGAGTTATATCCTGAGACAATTTGCGATTGGTTTTAATTGTTTCTTTTTTGTTGTTTTTGAATTATTTAGCTTTTTATTCAGCGGCTCTCCAGTTTGCCATTTCAGCAATCTCCAAATAACCCTTTGTAATAACCTTAAATTTTTTTTGGGTAACCGGTTTCCCCCATACATTTTCTAACATATGGAACTATTCAGTGGGCTTATATGTAGGGCATTATAACAACTCTATTGTCTTTATTTAGGTTCCCTGGACATGAGTAATTAGCAGTGGAAATGTAAAGTATGTGCTGCAACATCTAAAATAAAGACGTATATTCAACGTTAAATTTCCCGCCATATGCAAATTAACCTGAGCGCAAGACCTCTAGCGAATTCGCTCTAGACAGAAATGAACGCTAGTGCATCTTCGCTTTGAATTGCTCGCATTGGAGAAGTAATGCTAGCGAAAAGTCTCCAGCATTCGGTGCCCATGACAAAACTCCGCATTTTAGGGAATTATCATTGTCTGAGTGAATTTTCGCCTGCAAAAATGCAGCGATGGTGCGAATCGGTCGCTGGCGACTTTTCGACGGTTAGTGAATCTGCCCCAAAGATCTGGCAATACTATAGTGTGTGAGACTTGTCGCTGGCACGTGGGTATCTATTGTTTACTGTCCCTTGCAGGCAATTAGCAGAGAGGATAGTCATTGAAAGGACATGGTAGAAACATACCCCTCACTTAGGTCAAAGGAAGACACGCTGCAACACTCACACATGTGAGTACAACACTAGTGGACCTTCCAGCATGATTATAGAATGGGCAAACTTATTGTGATACCTGTATTCCCATCATTTACTTTACTAGCGGGTTGAAGTGAATAGACCAGACATTTGCTCAAAGCCAGATAAGTCTCCCCTACAAAAACATTTTGGATAATTATATGCTAGTCCTATATGTACGTAATGTATATAAATATGTATATTATACATAGCATGGGTAAGTTTTTCATGCTCAGAATCGGACTTAAGTTTAACTCTTTTTTTAATGGAAGAAAAGAATGTAATAACAGAATCACTCAGATCGCTCTTCTATTACCAGTTTTGACTATCAAACTTTTTCAAAGAAATTGAATCAGCAGTGTCACCTGACAGTGGTGAGAAAATGTAGTAATCCCAAATATATATGTAAGCATAAGAGCATCCAGTTATAGTAAAATAACTCACCAAAGTTGAATAGTGGCCCAGATGTTCAGGCCCAAAGCTCAGGGGAGTGGACAATCCATATACGAAGAAAGAAAGGTTTAGGACACTTCATAGATGTCACACATCTGCCCCATGACATCACCGCCCGCCCCCTTGCCCAGCCTTTCTGTAGCAGAAGGTACAACCCTACCTATAGGTGAAATTCCCTTAAATAAGCCAATAGAGTGAAGTGCAGGAGCCATGGATTTCCTCTTAGGCCTGATAACATCAAAGGAAAGATACATTTTGGAGCCAGACAAGGTGGGAGGTTGTACCCTGTTAGAGCTAGGTGAATCTGGAGAATCAGCTCACTTCAGAGGTTATCAAGCAGTCTGTGGCACCGACGAGGAGATAGTTTGGGAGTAGGAGCCTGGCATTTGTGTAACAGTTAGGGAATAGGGCGACAATTCGGGAGAAACCCATGCCACAACAGTGAAACAGGGGGAGAAGAACAGAAGGCCCCTTCAACAGCTATTGGAACTCTGCTGGTGCATTTTGCACATGACAGCAGCACTGGAGGCTTCTGGAAAGGGACTGCTGTGTGTGTGTGTGGATGTGAGAGGAGAAGTTCTGAAACACCAGACCACCAGTGCTCAAGTTCGTACCTTATGACAGCTGCGCAATAAGTCTGTGTCTTGGTTGATCAGATCAACCTGTGAAGGGTGCCACCAGCCATGGGTGGTCATGTTTCAAGGCAACTGCACCACCTCTGCTGACCTGTTACTATGGGGATGGGAGAACTGTTGTGGTACTCCACTCTTATATTCATTTTTATTTTATCCAAACGATGCGACCAGCATTGTCTGTCTGGTCTTTTCCCCACGATTACCTTTTGCCACCTAAAATTAGGAGCGTAATCTTCATTAAAGTTATTCCCAAATGGTCCCCTATTTAGTCTTGGACATCATTAAGCCTTCCTTCTCCAGATCTTGATACACATTCACCCTTTTCCAGAAAAAGAAACTTCAAATATAGCCACACAGGTGGTGCTGGGATTGTGATAATGAACCTCGGGGGTTGGTTATACAGTGCTTACCTCTGTGTTCCATCTGCCCTTCAGGAGTGTGAAACCCACTGTCCAAATAAAAGTCAGACCTCAAGTAAATATATCTATGCTTTAATACATTGTCAGATAAAATTGGATGATGATTGCAGTCTTTGGTTGCTCTTTGAAAACTCAACTATAGAATTTAGATGTGCTTCTTAAAGGGGTACTACCACCACTCTGTAGGGATGACATGACTGTGACTGTGATAGAGGAACACATCAATTTTGTGGTGAACACAGGTTAAGCAAACAGGAACAGACTTTAAAAGGAAGATCTGACATACAGTACTCATTGGGATTGAATACAAGTCCAGTCTATAGCAAGATTTAGTTCTAAACAGTGAGATAAGGCCTATCCTGCAAGTAACAAAGTCAAAGAGGCAATTCCATGAACTGATAATGAACTATTGCACAGTACACAGTAGAAAAAGATGGACAACAAGCTTTGGCAATTGTCCATTAAAATTCCTAAACAACTACATAGACACAGGTTGGGAGCCTAAAACTAGATAGCCTTCTACAGAAAAGGATGATCTTTTCTTAATTGTTTTCCTCTTTAACCTCTCAGCAAATCAGTAAGTCTATAATCCTGACATAGACCTGCCGTTGTCCCATGGGCTTTTTGACTTTCAAGTAACTTCTGGTAACTCAGGAAGGAGATGGAAAGGGCATCGGAGGCTTCTGATCTGAACAATTCTCTGTTTTCCTTCTGAAGGTGTATCTCTTTGAAGTTTTCTGATGTTGCTCTGCTCAAAAAGGAGATGTAAAGGGCATCTGAGGCTTCTGATCTCTTTCCTGAGTAGAGCAACATCTGAAAATGTCTCTGTTTTCCTTCTGAAGGTATATCTCTTTGACTATATAGTTACAGTAATTAACAGTTAACAGTAATTGTTACAACATGTATTATACTGGCAGTTAATAAAAACTTAAATAGCTCTGAAATGGAAAAAAATAAATAATTAATTCAAATTGCAAATGTGTGTAACAAACTACCTATCAGGCTCCGTAATGGGTCCGACGAAATAATAGCCTCCCCTATGCCTCTCACTGAAACTTAGAGCCTGGGTGGGGACAGGAATAAGTCCAGATGAAGAGTAACAGAGGTGCCGGTAAATAGATGTTGGGTAGGCACTTGCAAAAAGTCAAGTCGAGGTAGCCAAACAGAGGTAAGCGGAATCGTAGTCAAGCCAGGCGTGGGTCAGGAACGGAATCAGCGGTAACAGGGGAAGTCCAAGAGAAGAGTCAAAAACAGGCCAATAATCAGGAAACCAATGGATCAGCAATGTAGAATTCAAAAAACGCTTAGTGTCAGAGGCAAGATCACTTCGCAGTGACTTGCAGGCCTCGGCGTCCTTTTACGCACCGTGCGCATGCGTCAAAAACGCGCGCGCCCGCGAACCTTCGCCCGCGCCCGCGCGCACAACTCGACGCAACCGGGGCGCAAGTCAGTACCAAGGGACTGACACTACCTGAGCAGTGTCGGACTGGCCCGGCGGGACACCGGGAAAAAACCCGGTGGGCCCCGACCCTCGTGGGCCCCCGCCGGGCCAGACCCCCTCTACATATAAAAATTTTGGCGATGCGCATCGCCGCTCGCGCATGCGCACGAGAAGCGCCATTCGCGCATGCGCACGAGAAGCGCCGCTCGCGCATGCTTATGGCGGCATTCCAGCGGCAGAACTCGGTGCGGCACAGTAGGGGGGCCCTGGACCAGCAGTCCCGGTGGGCCCCGGGCCCCCCAGTCCGACCCTGTACCTGAGCAATGGTACTTATTCTTTAATGAAAATGTTATTGTATGCAACTGTCTGTGGGAGAAGTGTGGGGGCTGCAACTGTACTTGTGGTCTTGTGGACGTACATGGGCCCTTATATCTCCTGGAAGGCCTTCAAATAAGTCTATTTAGCAGCCCCAGAAGGCCACTTTTGCCCTGGCTAGGCCCTTAGCCTCCCTGTATTTTTCTAGAGGATTATGTTATTGTTATTATGATTATGTTATAATAAATATTTATTAATAGGCCATTCATTTTTACTACTAATTAACTAAATGATTGGAAAATAATTTCGAGCAGAAAGTATTTTATAATACATAATAAATGTATAATTATAGTTAGATTATTGTTTTCCTTGAAGAATATTCTCATTGTATTGGCTTTTGTTTTCCCTGTTTTCCTGTTGCTCTCTTCTTCTTTCTTTTTAATTACTTTAATTTATCTTTTATTATCCTGGTGTTAATATTTGAAGCACTGGCTTATAAGAAACATATAATGGTCCCTTCCACGCACATTCTTCTCCGCTCCTTTGTAGATATTCAAGTGAACATTTAAAAAAATCAATGAAGCCTAATAAGCATATCGACTGCTTGGTACAGATGCAGCCACTTGGATTTGCGTGTTAAATGCGTCATGACTCGTGATTAATTGAAGAAACTGTGTTATTTAAAGTCATCTTAACTCATTTAATGCATTTAACCTTTTCATTAGCATACCAAAGCGCCATTGTTCACAATGGTAAAAGCTTTAATTAGATGGGATGCTGTGACGCAATTTTCTGTTAAATGGGATAAGTGGGATATCTGTGTTTAGTTATTCTGTGTCAAACAAACCAAAGTGGCTTCATCTGTACATTGAG
The DNA here is from genome assembly GCF_017654675.1 of Xenopus laevis. Lineage (NCBI taxonomy): Eukaryota > Metazoa > Chordata > Amphibia > Anura > Pipidae > Xenopus > Xenopus laevis. Next base: position 156,725,879 of record NC_054374.1, on the reverse strand, counting down.
ACACAACGATCATCTGAGAAAATGGGTCACATGTTCTTGTTTATTTCCTAATATCAGGGGCGATCCTGGGGCTGCTGAAGTCTGAGGCAGTAGCCCTGACGCTGCCCCCTCTCCCGCTCGATGTTTAAAACATCAGTGTTGGAGCAGGTCAAAGGGGGGTCACATCACTAATGCAATGAGCTCAATAGCTCTCTCTCCAGTAGCAGAGCCAAATTTACGGGTTAAACCCCATACATTTGGCTCTTAAAGTTACAACCAAAAGCTGTATAATTTTGAGGGACCCTGACGTAGCTGTATTTGGTGAAATGCAGGTAAGCGGCATGGAGGTACAGCAATAAAAAGTTCGAGTTCCCACAAAAAGACATCAGCACGACTTGGAGGATTCCCCATTCCGTGATTCAGCACAGAGTAAAAAAGCAGATACCTGAGGCAAAGAGAGATTGGTACAACTACTGGTTCTTATGCCATTGAGGAAACTTGCCAGTCGATAACTAAATTGGTTAGAGGGACGGAAGACTTAAATTATGAGGGTAGACTGTCAAGGTTGGGGTTGTTTTCTCTGGAAAAAAGGCGCTTGCGAGGGGACATGATTACACTTTACAAGTACATTAGAGGACATTATAGACAAATGGCAGGGGACCTTTTTACCCATAAAGTGGATCACCGTACCAGAGGCCACCCCTTTAGACTAGAAGAAAAGAACTTTCATTTGAAGCAACGTAGAGGGTTCTTCACAGTCAGGACAGTGAGGTTGTGGAATGCACTGACGGGTGATGTTGTGATGGCTGATTCAGTTAATGCCTTTAAGAATGGCTTGGATGATTTTTTGGACAGACATAATATCCAAGGCTATTGTGATACTAAACTCTATAGTTAGTATAGGTATGGGTATATAGAATTTTAATTAAAAGTAGGGAGGGGTGTGTGTATGGATGATGGGTTTTCATTTGGAGGGGTTGAACTTGATGGACTTTGTCTTTTTTCAACCCAATTTAACTATGTAACTATGTAACTATGATAAAGTATGCAGTAACTTTTGTTTGGATGCAAGCTCAACGCATAATAGCACAATTATCGTACTGAGCCGGAGCTCTATCTTTCTGCCAAATAGCACTATATAGCCACATATTGTGCTGACTGAACTGCCTGCAATTAGCAACATTGTCGCTTAAGAGACACAATGTCACAGCACCCTAAATCCAGAACCGATACCAAGCACCCTGGTCTCTGCTCGTGCTTCTGTCTGTAGCAGCCGCCTTTGGCCTCGGGAGGAGCCCTCAGCTACTCAGATGCCGCCAGGTCTTATAACAAGAGGTGCAAGGTGAAGGGTTCTGGACAGGCAAAGGCTCATAACTGAATGCAAAGTCTTTGGGCAGAAGGTCGTGGTACAAGGCGTTAGACAGAACCATAGTCAGATCAGGCCGGGTCGGGGCAGGCAGAGTATAAATGAAGTCAGGCAGGCAAGGGTCAAACCAGGAAGTCAATCAGAGGTATTAGAAGAAGAGGTAGTTGGATTTCAGGCAGGGGTCAGGATCCAGAAGTCAGAATAGTCGAAAAGCCAGGCAGGGGTCACAACAGGATCAATAATCAAGAATACTAAGTAGCTCAATGCTCAGAAGCACCAGGAACAAACTCCTATAACGGGCAGTGTGAAAATAAAAAATACCTCTTTAAATAAATGTGAATTTCTCGCCATTGCGCACAGGCGCCTATATAAACAGGAGATGCACGCCGCGCGTGCCCTTAGTTACCGGATAGGAGCAGCAGAGGAAGCGGCTTGCAGTGGGCGTCCCTGCCGTCCCCCCACTAGACCACCAGGGTATGTTTTTGTTACTTACATGTGGAGATTCGGGGAGATTTAGCTGCCCGGCGACAAATTGCCTCTTCTTCGGGCGACTAATCTCCCCAAAATGCCTTCCTGCCGGCTAAAATCTAAATCTCCAATGGACCGCATGTATCTATTGACTTTGAAACAATTACCGTGCTGATAAAAGGAGTATTACACTTGTTTAATTTCCTCCGCAAACAAATATCAGTGCCAGGTGGAAATAGAGACTGTCGGTGCTACGTGTTTTGCAATAAGAGCTATTTGACTAACTGTTTCTGTGTACAACTGAAAATTACTCAAACGAGGGGAACAAAGAGAGTTCTGAATAATACCTCCATGAGATGCTTTTAACAGGAATCAATTCCGGAATGAAATTATGGTTTGCGTAGTCATATGAACATTTTAATTAAATTAATTTCAATTGATCAAATTTTGGATAATATGCAATAGGATTTATAGAGCTGAATTTGCACAAAGATAGCATTTGATATGTGTAATCTACAGTGTGATTTATGACGAAATTAATGATGTCAGATACATGAATTTATAAAAAAAATTGTTCTGATAAATTCATTGTGGGATCTTAAATTAATTCAATATTGTTTAATAAATAATACAAAACATTCAAGAAAATTGCGATTAATGAGATACTTTTTGCATGTTTTCTAATTTAGAGCAACATTAAAGGAGAAGGAAAGCTACGGAGGTATTTTATTGCCAATAGATTAGCTGCAATAGTGCAAGCTAGAATGCTATATTTATTCTGTAGAATGTTTTACCATACCTGAGTAAAAAGCTCTAGAAACTCTCTGTTTGTTTAGAATAGGAGCTGCAGTATTAATGTGGTGTGACATCACTTCCTGCCTGAGTCTCTCCCTGCTCTGGGCTCAGATTACAGTAGAGAAGGGAGGGGTGGGGGGGAGGAGCAAACTGAGCATGCTCTTGCCCAGGACAATGAGGTTTAAGCTGAAGGCAGGAAGTCTGATGCGGAAGCCCATGTGTACACAATAGAAGGAAAGAAATGTGGTGTTTCTTTTGACAGAGGACTCAGAGCAACATTACTTTGGGGATTTACTGATATATTTAGATGGACCTTTCTGATAAGGCTTACTTAGTTTTAACCTTTCCTTCTCCTTTAAAGGGGTTGTTCACTATGACTTAAATGCTTAACCCAGCAAATGAGGTCATTTTATGTAAATATGTAAAATATGAACATAGGAAAAACTAATTTCTGAGTTATTTACCTGAGAAGCTAACATTTTTCTCTATGACAGCTTTTAGGATAGGTGCAGGGGCAGGGGGTTGCCGACACCTTTTAAGCCAGGACCATGTCAGAGCGCTGAAACCCTATGTAATTTGGAGTACTGGCAGTAGGAGCTTCACAACTTACTGTGCATGGCTACATCGTATCTGTTAATTTGCATAGCGTGCCTCCAATTTATTTACAGCCTTTACAGAAAGTAACCGCTCTTCTGATGGGCAACAGATGCTGGGAATGTGCACATGTAAAAGCAAGCAGCTAAGTTTGGGCAATACAATGATAAATGGAACTAGGGAGGCTAATGTCTTTGGGGATACATGCTGGGGGAGGGAGGGGGAGCGCTTCCACATAGCTCATATAATTGTGCAGCTAAAGCTGGCCATAAATGCAAAGATCCGATCGTACGAATCATCGTACGATCGGACTTTCCCATCTCCCGACCCTCCACTAACCATTCAGATCAAAGTCTTACCAGTCAGATCAAATAAAGTAGTTAAAGAACAGATCAGCCAATGTTCTGCCCCTGACAGCAATCGTACGATATCTATGTCCAACCAAAGCTAGTGACAGTCTCCCACTGAAAATCGTACGATCGGCAATACACGCAGAGATATTATCGGCAGCCAACCAAACGACCGATCTCCGCCGGACGAAAAATGACGGGACTCTCCACACACGGTTCGAAAATCGTACGAATCCTTGATTCGTACGATCAGATCTTTGCGTCTATGGCCAGCTTAAGTCTCAGGCAACGGGATCTAAATCACCTGATATCAGTAATAAGTGCTGGGAAAGGGAGGTATTGAGTGGGCACTTGTATATTGTGTATATACTGTATATATATATACTTCAATTCAAGAGAACCGGCACTCCCATCTAAAAATTCTCAATCATTTATTCTGTTGTACCATTATCCAACATTTCGATCCTTGTTAGGACCTTTCTCAAGGACCGAAACGTTGGATAATGGTACAACGGAATAAATGATTGAGAATTTTTACATGGGAGTGCCGGTTCTCTTGAATTGAAGATTCTATACATTTAAACTGTGCACCCCGGCTATATAGGCCGCAATAGAGTTTGCCTTGAAGTGCTCACTCACTGGACTGATATATATATATATATATATATATATATATATATATAGTCCTCAATAAGGAGCACTCACAGGTCTTAAAAAATTGCACCCAGGCAGTCAGTTATATCTTTTGTCGGGAGTGCCGGCATTTCAATAGTATATATATCAAATGAGAGCAGAGGTTAGGCTTCAGTTTGTGATGTGACCTTACTGCAAGCCAGGTGGTTCCTTGGTCTGTATTGGTTTCCTGTTCTTTACCCATGTCGTCTTTTGCCCATTTCTGACTAGTCTTCAGGATTCTGAATTTGTACTGCAATGACTGATTGGCTTTAACCCCTGATGCGTTCTTTGACTGCACCTAGCTCTTTGCCCGTTACTCCGTTACTCCAGTCCTACATTCCGGTTCCCTTTTCTGCCTAGAACTCTCGCCTTGGTTCTCTTACTTTAATCCGAGTAGCAAAGGGCTCCTCCTGATGTGAAAGGCAGCGGTTATAGGCAGAAGTGTGAGCCATGACCAGAACCTTGGCATTTGTTCTGGGTTTGGGATACTGTACATAACAGACCCTTCCTGGGTCTAAAATGGGTTGCTAACTGGATTAATACTAAAGAAGGCAACCAACACATATTGAACCCCAACAAAGAATTACTCCAACCTCTGTTGATGAGTCATTCCATAAAATAGAAAATGAACTTTTTTACAGCATTATTTTACCCTATTTTTGACTTGGAATAACCCATTGAAATCAATGGGACAAAATCAGGTGGAGAAGCACATGTTTTCTCTTGCCTTTATAAATACACAACGGTAAATGGTGAGTGCAGGTCTAATCTGAGGATTATGTTCTCTCCTATACCATTCATACCATTCAGAGCATAGGAAGAGAAAGTTTCCATCTATTATTTAGAATAAGAGTAAGATAAGCTGAGGATACAGTCCATGTCAAACTTCAGCTCCAACCTCAAGCCAGTTCTTATTAAGACCATATGGCCCTAACATTTCAAAAGGAGCACGTGTTTTCTGGAACATTTTCTGATACTGTGACATTTTAGGCAGGAGACTGCTGGAAGTGACTTTATATTGCGGGTGGTGCAGATAGTCACAGAGACATTATAGGTTAGGAGCCACAAAATTAATCTAAGGCCAAGGCTGGGGGAGATGCAGTGAAAGTACTGGGGGATACTGGGATGTCACTTTCTTCATTATTGCTAAAGAAAGTAGTAGCAGTGATTATCAGCATTGCTAGAAGTTACTGGGCCCCACAGCAAATTTATTATTGGGCCCCTCTAAAACTGCATGTCAGTGACCCCACTGGGCCCCTACACCTCCTTAGAACCCCTGCCAATCCCAGGGTCTGCATCATATGCCTGTTCAATTATTTTTTTATCTTTCAGGAGACACAGGATATTACATTTAGTGGTGGTTACTGATAATTGTGTGGTCTTTTCAGATTACACCAGAGGCACCATAATCCCCAGTCATTATATGATGTATAGAAGTCTTACTTCTGGTTTATATCCAGCCCGGATGAGAAACTGCCCCATGCACCCCAAGGTACTTCAGAATCTGACTATTGAACACGGGTTTCCTAAAGAAATGAATGATGATCTGGGACCTGGGCTAGGGGGGCGTCTCACTACTACTAATGAAGCCACAATTGCAGGAAACACAATGCAAGTCCAACTCATCTGTAATTTAGGAACTTGTTCCACATCAGATTGTGTAAAGAAAATGTAAAAAGTGTGGGTTGAGGTTTGGCATCTTGTTTTGAATGAGCTCTTTTCTTTCCTTCAATACTCCCATTAGGCCCATGGTGATGTTTTGTGTCTCCTTTATAGAGATTGCGTTACCTGTGCTCTTCTATTGCTTTGTCAGTAAATGGCACAGAATAATATAGGCTGTGTGTTCTAATTAGATTAGAATAAAATAGTTACAGAAAAAAAGATTTTTGAGCAAAAACACTTTTGTTTGTTCTAAATGCTGAAAATGTTTGATTAAATCTTCAAAAGATTCAAATGAATTGAACTTTAGAACTGAGAGGGCATTATTTAAACTGTAAGAACACTGCAGCATTTCAGATCTTCCTACATCATTAGAACAACCCAGCGCCAATCACTGCAAACACAGGATCACAACCCGGCACCGGTTCTTTTTTTAAATCAGCAGCACATTTAATGGGCTGGTAAGAGACAAAAAAAACAGAATATGCTATTTATTTCTATTCAATGTATTGCTAACTGATCGACATAGATCTCAATTGCTCAAAATAATCTGGATGCCATCAGTTCCAAGAAAATAAACAGAATGTTCTTTACTTCACACATGAGTATCCAGCACCAGCATACCCAATCTCATGGTGTCGCCTCTTAGGGGTTCTTCATTACATTGGGCCTAATCACTTGGTTTTGGCAGGTGATCACATAGGGATACAAATCCCACACATGATTTCTTCATGATGAAACACACAACTGCTCATACAAGCTGCTCCACCACTATCTTACACTATTAGAGTGGGCTAAAACAGAGACTAGTCTATACTAAGTGAACCTTCATTCATAGGGTCCCTCTCCCTGATTTCCACTAATTTGTTCTCCTTATTCAAGGCACTTCTTTAACGTCTGCCTTCTTTTAAGGCTCTTCGCTATCTTCTATTTTTCTCTATTATCCAACCTTCAAAGAGGCACAGGCCTGGAATACCTGACATTTTACACTAGATAATGGCCAATAATTCCCCAGGGCCAACTGGTGATGTCTAAAAATGTTAGAATTGGACTGCCCCTCCCTGTTTATTATACCTGGTGCAGCTTTTGATGATAAATATTTATGATCTGGCCCCTAAGGCTAGGGCCATACAATATAGATCGCAGCAATTGCCTTATTGCCATTCCTTATACAAATAATTATACATGCTGCAGGGCTGTCATTCCTTATACTGAGAATGGATAATGAATAAACACACTCTTATCATGGCAACAAAACCCACTGCATTTTACTCTACAACTTATTTGAAATTAACTGAACTCAGTGACCGTTATGTAACTTGCTGATATAACTGCCCTGCCTTCAGCTGCACGTGTGATGTCATAATGCTCTGAGTCTTTGTGATGTCATAATGGAAAAAATGTCACAGTGATGTAATAATGGAAAAAGTCAAGCTGTACTGCTGCAGCCCCGAGATTCCTCATTCTTGATCAGGCGACTGAGGTGAGTAGATCTCTGTATATTTGGGAGAAAATTGTATTAAAAATAATCATGTTATACTGGTACCATGTGGGATTACAGACTGCTAGTGGTGCTGTGAATATTTTAGAATCTTTGGAATTATAGATCATTTTATTTTGAACCCTATTCGGGACCTGGGTTTTTTTTTTTCAAAAGGGATGGTTCTCTAATTTGGATCTCCATGTCTTAAATCTACTAAATAATCATTTAAGCATAAAATAAAGCTAAAGAGGCTGGTTTTGCCTCAAATAGAGCTAATTAAATCTTAGTTGGCATCCAGTAAAAGGTATTGTTTTCTCTTTATAAATAAAAGAGAAATCATTAATAAATTGAAGCATTTAATTAAAATGGAGTCTATGGGGAGGTGACATCCCATTATTTAGAGCTTTAAGGAAAAGGGCTGTTGGGTAAATTGACAACACACTTGCCAAAGAGCGCCACAGCTCAAAACATGTAGGGACATATTCATCAAGGGTCGAATTTCGAGTTTGTGGGAGTTTCTAAAAACTCCCATCAACTTTCATAATCTCGAAATAAGAAAAAAAATGACCAATCGAAATTTATTTTAAAAATATATAATTTTTTTTATTTCCGGGTGAATATGATCGGCCTGCAAACTCAAATCAAATTCAAATTTTTTTTTTTTTAAAAAAATTATTTTCAAAAGCCCACCAAATGTTTCCAAATTGGTTGTAGGAGGTCCCCCATAAGCTAAAACACCAATTCGGCAAGTTTTAGATTGCGCATAGTCAAATTCGAATTCTTAAAGAGACAGTACATGATAAATTTTGAATTTTTTTTAAACTTGAATTGAATTTGGACTATTCCCTAGTCAAATGACACTAAAATAAGCTCTAAATTCTAATTTAAAAATGGAATTTTCAATTCGACCCTTGAGACATCTGCCCCGTAGTGTGTCAATAAACAATTTTGATCAGTTAATGCTGCTGGAGTGCATTATTATTGTATACAATATTATTTCAGATTTACTAAAGTGTTTCTTTTTGTCTCTACAGAGAGAATATTTTGTGATCAGAAAACAACAGAACAATCAGAAAACAACAAAACTACAAAACAATTATCAGAGAACAACAAAACATCAAAACAATCAGAAAACAACAGAACTAGAAAACAAGGATCAGAGAACAACAAAAGATCAAAAAGATCCGAAAACAACAGAACAGAAAAAACAACAAAATGTTGAAAATATTGCGCAAATGCTTTTGCTTTCGCAAGGTAAGGACGTGGTTCTTTCTACTGTAACATGACATTTCATTTAGTGAGTAACTTGATGGAGGGAGAAAATTGTCCTCAGACTCTGTTACTGGATCATCTCTGAACTCTGATCTCTGAACAGTGTCGGACTGGCCCGGCGGGACACCGGGAAAAAACCCGGTGGGCCCCGACCCTCGTGGGCCCCCGCCGGGCCAGACCCCTTTACCAATATAAAAATTTTGAAAAAAAAAAGTTTTCGGCGATGCGTATCGGCCCTCGCGCATGCGCACCGAGAAGCGCCGCTCGCACATGCGCATGGCGGCGTTCGAGCGGCGCATACGCATAGTTGTGCCGAGTTCTGCGCGTCGCTGTAGGGGGGCGGGGGGCCCTGGACCAGCAGTCCCGGTGGGCCCCGGGCCCCCCAGTCCGACCCTGTCTCTGAACATTTGTTCTGTTTGTGACCCACTGACAGTTGCTGATAGTGAACATGATGAGACATAATGAGGGTCATTTATCAACACTGGGCAAATTTGCCCATGGGCAGTAACCCATAGCAACCAATCAGATTGCTGCTTTCATTGTTCTACTTGCAGCTGTCTTTAAAAAGCTAATCACTGATTGGTTGCTATAGGTAACTGCCCATGGGCAAATTTGCCCAGTGTTGATAAATGAGCCCCAATATATCTGTGTATTGTGCTACAGTCACTAGTGCACTTTCCATTCATACATCTTATATGATTTGGCTTATGATCAGGGATACACTGTGTTAAACTTGCTTTATGTACCAAATTCTTAATTATATCATTAGGTACCAAATACAGATTTCTGACCCTGAATCCAAATCCTTATTTCCATATTTAGATTGCTAATAAGTCCTGACTTGGGGAGGCACATTTATCAAAGGTCTAATTTCGAATTCATGTGAGTTTTTTTTAAAACTCCCTTAAATTCGAATATACTCAAAATTTGATTATTTATGAAAAAAATCAAATATCTAAAATTTGGGTTGAGTTTTACTGGCCCGAAAACTCGAATCGAATTTGAATAAAATTCGACTAAACTCGATTTGAGGTTTTTTTTTTTTTAAAAAAAACTCGAATGTCAGGAAGGCTACAAACATCTCCAAGTTGGTCACTGGACCTATCCCATTGACTTACAAATGAATTCAGGCAGGTTTTAGGCAACGAATAGTCAAATTCAAATTCTTAAAGGGCCAGAGTATTATAAATCTTGAATATCAAATTATAATTTTTGAAAAAAACTCAAATTGAGTTTGGATAATTCCCAAGTCAAATTTGACAATTTTAACAGTTTTGACCATAAAAAAAATTAGATTTTTTTTTTATTTTCAATTTGACCCTTAATAAATCTACCCCCAAGGGTTTAGATCAGTGGAGTGTCTAAATTTGTTTTAAGGCCCCCAAAATATCCAGAGATTGTCCTGTTTTACCAATATATATATTGAAATTGCTCATTAATTAGGGCCTCATGGGGCCACCTATACCTCCTGGGCCCTCCTGCAGCCGCAGGGTCTGCTTCCTCTGTAGTTATACCCCTGGTTTGGATTCTGTTTCACCCATTCCAAAAATGTAACTGATGTTTGATCTAAACATTTTTTTTAACTTTGAAAAGCATTATCCTGCCTCTCTCTCTCTCTTTCTCTCTTTCTCTATTATCTCTCTCTCGTCACTTTCTCTTTCTTTCTCTCTCTCTTTATCTCATCTCTCTCCTCCTCTCTCTCTCTCTCTCTCTCTCTCTCTCTCTCTCTCTATATAAATTCAGGTGTTTTATAGTTGGATTTATATCATTTATTTGAATTATAGTTTTCCTATTTTGTGATAAAACCTTTTTTTCTCTTTATTAGAAAAAAACAGATAAGAAGATCAAAAAATCTGTCGTGGTAAGTAATGAAGAAACAGACAACTGAAATATAAGTGACAACATTTTCCTAACTATTTATACCTTGATGAAGCTGCACCATATACATCGCTTATTTAGTGCTTTCTGGTCCAAAAGAAAACTAAAGAATACAGTGGAATTAGCCAATTCATTCACATTCCCCCATTATTTCTCATTTAGATAATAATTATTTGTCCATGACTTTATAACCATGGGACCTTCCTTACTTTTAACGCCATTTAATATTGACATTAAGGGGCAGATTTATCAAAGGTCGAGGTGAATTTTTGTGTACTTTGACTAAGGAATAGTCCAAATACAGACCTATTTGATCAAAAACCTATTTGACCAAAAACAAATTTTGACTTAATTTCAGTTGGTCTTTTTGAATTCAGGTTTTGAAGTTATATTTCATTTCGAAATTTGACCCTTGATAAATATGCCCCTTAGCTACAGGATTATCCATTACCAGCTCCATAAATGACACATTTCTTGATTTCATGGACTTTAGTAAAACACCACCCCTTGGCCTTTGCATTATTATTAGAATAAATCCTTATTCTGACCCTGCATTTATTTACTTTTTATTATTATTATAACATATTTACACATTAGTTAAATCGAATCAAAAGCATATGTTTCCAAGACTAACCATACTCCTTTAGTGATAACTAACAATAAATCATAGGCCTTTAATTATATAAAGTAACATCATCTTTTTATGTCTCAAACAGGAGGAAGCCATTCTGGAACCCCACGAGATTATCTGCCTGGTAAGCAAGTCCTAATATTTTTGCTTTCCTTAAATATTGTGTTGATTACTATTATTATTATCATTACCAAAGTTCCTTTTTATTTCGCAGTGGTTAGATTAGAATCCTTCTGTTTGAGCCCTCCCCTCCCAGCCAAGTTCTAAGCCTTTTCTAGGGGGTTCTTTGATTTTCTTGAAGTTTAGGGGATTTGCTTTATAAAAAAACATTTTAGATTTAGTATTATCAGTAGTTGATCATTAACTTTATCCCTCTTAGGTGGAAAAACCAGAGCAGAAGCTGGAGCTGGCCACTACCTACTGCCAGGTAAGCATAAGAGAGGGAGAGTAGGGGAAAATAAAAAAATCACTTATTTTATGCAAGATTTTAGTTTGCATTTCATTCAATTCATTGACATTCCTCCATTATTTCTCATTAAGACAATAATTATTTGTCCATGACTTTATAACCATGGGACCTTCCTTACTTTTAAAGTCATTAAGGGGCAGATTTATCAAAGGTCGAGGTGAATTTTTGTGTACTTTGACTAAGGAATAGTCCAAATGCCAGAACTAAATCCACACATACAATACAATTCTTTATTGTGGTACAATGCAATATATAGTGAAAAAAGTACCCCCTCTTGTAAAATATAAGGATATTATAAGTTACCGAGGAGTTTCATGACCATATAAAAACACGAGGCCGAAGGCCGAGTGTTTTTATACAGGTCATGGAACTCCGACGTAACTTCTAATATCCTCATATTTTACAACCGGGGGTACTTTATTTATTATAATACACAAATTTCAGTGAGTCATGTGACAGAAATGACATCAGAACTCACCGTTTATAACTGATGACATCAGAACTCATCGTTTATAAGGATATAATTTACAAGATATTCATGGCTTTTGTGTATTATACAAGTTTTCTTTCCTATTGGGAAAACTTTTTTTTTTTCTAAATCTTTTTTTCATCTTAACCAGGAGGCACAACCAACCGTGCAGGAACAGAGTGCTGATAGCAGCACCTGCCAGGTTAGAAGAAAATAACCAATGAATGACAAAGATTTATTTTTATAATAATATCCGATGACTTGAGTTGATCTAAAATAAAAAAAATTCTTTTAAACAGGAAACCGTCGGAGGACATGTAGAGCCTCATCTCGACGTGTGTGAGGTAACCAACAAAGAATTGTTCAGTGGTCCCAATGTGTTTAAAACAATCACGTTTTTATTTAGGCCGCATGGTTCATGAATAATCTCTTTAAAGGGTCATAATAATAATAATATTTACTGAAAATTGCAGTTGCCCATACCAACCAATCAGCCTCTGTTTTTTAATCTTCTACCTTGTAAAAACTAGAAATAAATATTTACAGGTTGTGTTGACTCTTACTATTAATTGACATAGTAATATTGTTCCCGACAGACCACTTACTATTATTCCAATCATTGCCAATGTTCATTTTTATTAACTGATGGTTACTGGGTTGGATTCCTTTGGTCTGGTCTCCCTTAGTCAGGTCCCTAGCACTTTTTAGTGGGGCATCCTTTTGCATTTTTCAACCATTTTTTTTATATATATATATGAGAGCTGTTAGCTTGGTGCTTCCCAGAACATCACCATATTCCCAGAGAAGAGCATCTTATATCATTGCTCTTAACCAGGATAATCTGCTGCTATAACCAATTAACCCACAATTTGTGATACAAATATGATTCACATCCACATATGGATCTGTACATACAATAGTTATTCCCACTGCCCCTCCACTTAGCAAAGGTGTGTGGCTCTGATCTATTTTCCTCTCTTAACAGGAACAACCTATTGAATCCGGCAATATCATCTGCCAAGTAAATACAGAATAATTGCAAATAAAACACCCATCCCTAAATATTACATTTAAATTATTTACACTTCTCTAAAATGCTGAGTTGATTTGATAACTTGTCTTTTATCTCTTAACCAGGAACCAACAGAAAACCCTGTCAACCAGGAAGAATTTATTGAATCCGGCAATACCATCTGCCAAGTAAGCACAGAATAATTGCAAATAAAACGCCCATCCCTAAATATTACATTTAAATTATTTACACTTCTCTAAAATTCTGAGTTGATTTGATAACTTGTCTTTTATCTCTTAACCAGGAACCACCAGAAAACCCTGTCAACCAGGAAGAATCTATTGAATCCGGCAATACCATCTGCCAAGTAAGTAGAGAATAATTGCAAATAAAAAACCCGTCCCTAAATATTACATTTAAATTATTTACACTTCTCTAAAATGCTGAGTTTATTTGATAACTTGTCTTTTATCACTTAACCAGGAACCAACAGAAAACCCTGTCAACCAGGAAGAATTTATTGAATCCGGCAATACCATCTGCCAAGTAAGCACAGAATAATTGCAAATAAAACACCCATCCCTAAATATTACATTTAACTTATTTACACTTCTCTAAAATGCTGAGTTGATTTGATAACTTGTCTTTTATCTCTTAACCAGGAACCACCAGAAAACCCTGTCAACCAGGAAGAATTTATTGAATCCGGCAATACCATCTGCCAAGTAAGCACAGAATAATTGCAAATAAAACGCCCATCCCTAAATATTACATTTAAATTATTTACACTTCTCTAAAATTCTGAGTTGATTTGATAACTTGTCTTTTATCTCTTAACCAGGAACCACCAGAAAACCCTGTCAACCAGGAAGAATCTATTGAATCCGGCAATACCATCTGCCAAGTAAGTACAGAATAATTGCAAATAAAAAACCCGTCCCTAAATATTACATTTAAATTATTTACACTTCTCTAAAATTCTGAGTTGATTTGATAACTTGTCTTTTATCTCTTAACCAGGAACCACCAGAAAACCCTGTCAACCAGGAAGAATCTATTGAATCCGGCAATACCATCTGCCAAGTAAGTAGAGAATAATTGCAAATAAAAAACCCGTCCCTAAATATTACATTTAAATTATTTACACTTCTCTAAAATGCTGAGTTTATTTGATAACTTGTCTTTTATCTCTTAACCAGGAACCAACAGAAAACCCTGTCAACCAGGAAGAATTTATTGAATCCGGCAATACCATCTGCCAAGTAAGCACAGAATAATTGCAAATAAAACACCCATCCCTAAATATTACATTTAACTTATTTACACTTCTCTATAATGCTGAGTTGATTTGATAACTTGTCTTTTATCTCTTAACCAGGAACCACCAGAAAACCCTGTCAACCAGGAAGAATCTATTGAATCCGACAATACCATCTGCCAAGTAAGTAGAGAATAATTGCAAATAAAAAACCCGTCCCTAAATATTACATTTAAATTATTTACACTTCTCTAAAATGCTGAGTTGATTTGATAACTTGTCTTTTATCACTTAACCAGGAACCAACAGAAAACCCTGTCAACCAGGAAGAATCTACTGAATCCGGCAATACCATCTGCCAAGTAAGTACAAAATAATTACAAATAAAATGCCCATCCCTAAATATTACATTTAAATTATTTACACTTCTCTAAAATGCTGAGTTGATTTGATAACTTGACTTTTTATCTCTTAACCAGGAACCACCAGAAAACCCTGTCAACCAGGAAGAATCTATTGAATCCGGCAATACCATCTGCCAAGTAAGAACAGAATAATTGCAAATAAAACACCCATCCCTAAATATTACAAATACATTATTTATACTTCCTTTCTAAAAAGCTGAGTTGATTTGATAACTTGACTTTTTATCTCTTAATCAGGACCCACCAGACATTGTTTGATTTTGTGAAGTAGTGTGAATTTTACCAAAATCATTTTAGACATTGAACTATAGCATTATAGGAAGTTTATCATTTAACTAACTTTATCCTTCTTAGGAGAAAGAACCGGAGCAAAAACTGGAGACGTGCATGAACAACTGCCAGGTAAGCTGAAGAAAGGGAGAAGGGGCAAATTGATTCAACCTATTTATATGCAACAAACATAATACATCTTTTTCTTCTCCTCTCATAACCAGGAGACTCCAGAACCACCTGAAGCTAATTTGAATCAACCTCAAATTAAAGAAGAATTCCCGGTAAGCAGATGTATTGCTGTATTTTGTAACACTAAACAACACAAAAACTCAACTTTAAGGGGCATATTTATCAAGGGTCGAATCTGAAAAACAACCAAAATTAAGTTAAAGGTTTCTTTTGGCCGAATAGGTCAGTTTTCGATAGAATAAGTCCGTATTCGGCCAAATTTGAATCCTACAAATCGAAGTAATAGCGAATTCGATCGAATTTGAATCAAAGTTTTTCCCAAAAAAAGCTGATTTTTCAAAGTCCACCAACTGATTCCAAATGGGTTCTAGGAGGTGCCCCATAGGCTAAAACAGCAATTCATCAGGTTTTAGATGGCGACTGGTCGAAGTCGAATTTTTAAAGAGACAGTAGATGATTAATTTTGATATTCAAATTTTCTAATTTTTTTCAAATTCGAATTAAATTTGGACTATTACCTAGTTGAGGTACACAAAAATAGCTTGAAATTCGAATTTTTTAAATTCAAAAATTCTTCTCGAACTTTGATAAATCTGGGCCTAGTTGGTTGGATTAAAAATTCCAACCCAAAGTCTGAATTTATCTCAATATTTTTTTGCTACAAACTTCAATCAAATCCACTCTGGTTTTTTACACTTATTTATCATTACATCATTACTTTTTCCCCAAAATTTGCTTTACTGGGAATTTTCACCCGAAAGCCCTAAGGGGGTTATTTATCAAAGTCTGAATTTATCTAAATTTTTCTGCTACAGTTTTTTACTGGAAAAAAATCAGATTTTCACAATTTTTTCAGATTTTTTCATACGATTTTCAAGATTTTTTCGTAATTTTCACCCGAAAACTTCGGGGTATTGCACGAAACCCAACGCACATCAAAAAATCATTGGGACTTCTCCCATTGACTGATTTTTGCAGTTGGAGTTTAGTAAATAATCCCCTAAGCCTTCTCCCAAATACACCAATTCCCAGTTCCCCCTATACTTCCTGTGCTTCTCTCATTTGACCAATGTCATTGTATTTGTCATGTTTTTAATACAATGTTTTTTTTAGAACCCCAGGAGATATCTGCAGCTCTTAGAGCCGGGTTGTGAGGACAACTATGGAAAGAACTATAATGTAAGAGATGTTAAAATTGCACATTTTTGTTATGGATTTGGGTGATTCTGTTTACTCTGCTGATTGGTTGTACCCTCTAGACTTTTATCCTTTCTGTGTTTTCCTTTCCCATATGCACACAGTATACCGTATATACTCGAGTATAAGCCGAGTTTTTCAGCATCCAAAATGTGCTGAAAAAGTCTACCTCGGCTTATACTCGGGTCAGCAGGCAGTAGCTGAGATTGCAGTTACTTTTAATCATTCCTATACCAACAGTTCACTTGGGGAGAGACTGCAATATCACACAGCGCCCTCTGTTGGTTATATAAAAGAATAACAGTGACTGCAATATCACACAGCGCCCTCTGTTGGTTATATAAAAGAATAACAGTGACTGCAATATCACACAGCACCCTCTGTTGGTTAAATCAAAGAATAACAGTGCGCCCTCTGTTGGTTATATGAAAGAATAACAGTGACTGCAATATCACACAGCGCCATCTGTTGGTTATATCAAAGAATAACAGTGACTGCAATATCACACATCGCCCACTGTTGGTTATATGAAAGATTAACAGTGATGGCAATATCACACAGCACCCTCTGTTGGTTATATGAAAGTATAACAGTGATGGCAATATCACACAGCGCCCTCTGTTGGTTATATCAAAGAATAACAGTGACTGCAATATCACACATCGCCCACTGTTGGTTATATGAAAGATTAACAGTGATGGCAATATCACACAGCACCCACTGTTGGTTATATGAAAGTATAACAGTGATGGCAATATCACACAGCACCCTCTGCACATGGTAGTGGGACAGTGGGACAATGCACACAGTAATCCGTTTGGCAATTCTCTGTCACCACCAACTTTGCAAAGAAGTCCGGTTGATCGCTGGGGGGGTCTCTTTGGCGGAATGTGCGCTGCTGGGAGACAGGGCTGTAGTTGTGTCTAGGCTTATACTAGAGTCAATACGTTTTCCCAGTTTTCGTAGGTAAAATTAGGTACCTCGGCTTATACTCGGATTATACTTGAGTATATACGGTATGTGTTTGCTTTCCCATAATGTTTCTTTTTCTACTTTTGTTGCAGGGATGGCACCGTAAAGAGCAAAAAGAAGTGGCCATCACCATTGTTAAGGATATTGAGGTAACATGTCTTGATACGATTACTAGAATCAGATACTAATAAGCCTTTAGTTACACATATATTATGATTGTTTATTAGAAGAAGAACTTGCTGACCAAATATTGGCATGTTCTCATTTCTGCACCAGTCAGTGTAATATCCCGACCCCTATTAATTATGTCATTATAAAAATAAGTCAACAAGTACTGTATGAGATTTAAGAAGTAAAAGAATAGAGTCAATCATATTATACAAGTCTTATGTAGGGGACAAGCTTTTATTTTTCAGAATTACAAGTTAGGTTGGGGTATTTGAAATGGTCATTTTATCCATTGTATTAACTTTACTTCTTTTGATCGAAACTAGAACAAAAAAGGAATCCAGCGAGAAGTTGACATCCTAGAAGCAGTTAAGGGCCACAAAAATGTGATCGGCTTTTACGGGGCATTTTACCACCCTGCCTCTGTGAAAATGCCAGAACGTGAAGGACTGTGGGTAAGAAAGCGTTTATACAGATGTTACACCTTTATGCACCAACATGCCAATCAACAGCTCTAATACAAGCTAGCATTTGGATGCAAATATGATTCAGTTTGGTAAGAAAGAGTCCGGTGCATGTGGACCACTTTGTTCTCAGTTGTACCAGATATTGTATTTACATCCAGAATGCTTGTGTAGCCTATTTCTGACTTACACCCTTTCCCCAGACATCCCAATAACATTGTAGGCCACACAAATCTTATGTATCAATCATTCTTTGTTTGTGTTCTAGATTTCTATGGAGCGTTGGTCTGGTGTATCCGTGCAAGAACTCATCAACACCAGACGCTCCCTGTCAGAGGACTGGATTGCCTATATCTGCAGGGAGGTGTTACAGGTATGTCTCATGTGAATCTCCTCAAAACTCTTTTGTATGAATCGAATTAATTAAAGAGCATGACAAATATTTATATTTTTTCTTTATTCATTTCCCAGGGCCTGTGTCATCTGCATAAACAGGAGGTCATCCATCACGACCTGAGGCCCCAGAATATAATAGTGACATCATCCGCTGATGTAAAGATCAGTAAGTGACGCTTGGAATCTGAACAAAGGGATAGTATCTTCTATCTCTATGGTGTATATTGGTGGGTTTTATAAATGAACATTCAAATTCTCACTTTTGTCTTACAATTTCAGCCGACTTCAGCTCTGCCACCATGGGGACAAGCAGTGTTAGTACTTCTGGGACTATACCATACATGGCCCCAGAAGTACTCAGCAACATTAGCACCAAGACCATCCGCTACAACTCTAAGGTATTGTGATGTCTTCTCTCTCGCTTTATATGTAACGTCACTCACTTCACATGCCCCTCTCATAACAGTGAATCCAAAGCTGTAAAGTGGCTTCTGTGATGTCTGATGGGGAATCTGAAGTGAAGGAGAGAAATGCAGTCTAACTGCAGGGCACAGGGATATTAGAAACCAACTACATTTGACTCTTTATGGGGTTTTCCAACTCATTGAGACACACCAGTCTGGGGTCTTTGGGGTCACTCATTAGAGATGACAGTCACATCACTTCACTCCTTGAAATTTTTTATATCAGTACAAAGGTCACACTTTGTATTATACAGAGAAACCTTAATTTTACACCCCCCCATTTTATGTTTTTCCCCACAGTTTACAAATTTTTGTTGTGACCCCACCAGTATAAAATATCTCATAAATCTCCTTGAGTTTATATGTTTACACCATTTTTTTTCTGGTCCCTTGAAATACATAAAATATGGGTTCTGTTATATTTTGGTATTGTTCATGCCAAATAGAATCACTCAGGGTGTGGATCGATACATAGCAAAAATGTCTGAATGTAACTAGAATTCTTCATGTGACCTTTGTATATTCTTGTCTAATTGCCTTTTTTCCCAAATTTTTAGGCTGATATATGGTCATTGGGAATATCAGCGCTGGAAATGGCAGAAGGATATTATCGTAAGTAAACCCCAGTATGCGTGAACTATAATGAATAAATAACTGTTTGTGGAAAGGTTAGAGGGCATTTATATGTCTTATTAAATATAAAAAACTAAGGGGCTGGTTTATGAAAATTTTAATTTAATATCAAGTTTCCAATCCCGGAACACAATTGAGTTAATTTGAGTTTGTTAAAGATTTGAAAAAGCTTGAAAGTTCAATTTTTTTTAAATTACCACCCAAATGTTGTGTCAGTTATAATATTCTCATTTTGTATTTTCTTACATCCTAGCATTCAGCAGATTTCCTGAAAATAAGATGATGAAGAGGGTTATGCACGGTCCCGCACCAACATTACTATGGGACAAATGGTGAGTTATTTGTACTGAATCAGGAAAAGAGAGTGAGAAGGAAAGGTGGGGAAATGAAAAAGAAATTGGGGAGGGGGTGGGGATTGACAGGGGGTAAAGGGGTATGTAAATGAGAGAGTCAAGAAAACTTGGGAATTAGGGTGAAGTAAGGACAGGGAATGGATAAATGGGAAAGAAGCAATGGTGAAGTGTAATATGTGTAGCTCATGAATGCTCAAATGCAGAATCTCATGCCTAGCTTGAGATATTTGGGTTATCACCTGTAGCCAATACAAGTCAGGCTAAGACGTTGGCAAAGCATTCTGGTCGAAGGTAATAAGGGAAGGGGCTCATCCTCTATTGTATGCTTGAATAGCGTCTGTCTGCCTCTGCTGTGATTGGGTGCAGAGTGACATATCACAAGGTTGAACAAAAGGATGTCAGTAAAATAGAGGCTTATGGGGGATACAGGGCACATGGCTGTGCTGGTTCTATGCACAGTCTTTTACACGTGTGAGCTCTGCAAATGTAGTTATTATATAACATGAACAATTATCATTTTGACTCTGTTTTATATTTTTCCAGGAGTGACAACTTTCGTGCATTCATCAGAGAAATCCTGCAAAAGAATGCAGCGTGGAGACCCTCTGCAGAGCAGCTACTGTCACACCCCTTCATATCAAATATCCCAAATGAGAGGGGTGTGACTGATTCCATCAAGTGGTACCTGCATTAAGGTAAGGGAACTGCTCATTCTCATTATAATTCACTTGATGTACAGACTATATCCATCTACTGCTCTTATTCATACAATATTCTCGGCCTTTCCTACATATACTATAATTCTCTAACTAAAGCCGCCCATAATAAAGGCTGAGATTGTATAAGGGCAGAGGTCAGTGAACTAGGCCAAATCTATGAGAGAAACAAACATGATGAGATGGGAGAAAATTTAATTATTAAATAGTTGTAGTTGACCTTTAAATTAGCAAAGGGGATGGGATATAAAACATGCAGCACATATACAGCAGAGACAAAATGGCAGAATTATTATACAAACAGCTTCTCCATGACTAACACTGATCAATCTTTCTTTAGGAATGAAGAACTGAAGAAATAGCAGCCATCGGGGGAGGGACGGGGGCACAATTGTGGGGCCCTAATGTCATCTTTGGGCCCCACTTAAAAACATGGTCCCGATGGCGGCTTTAGAAGATTAACAACATCAACTTTAGAAGAATAACAACAATATGATATTTTACATTATTCAATAAACATCTTAAAATTACATTGACCTCTATTGTGTTTCTTTAATAGGGAGACATCCCTAATAACCTCCAAGCCCACTGTTGGCTCATATTCATCTTCCTTTTAATATTAGTTCTAATGGCTCTTTAGGGAAGAGGGCATAGCCCACATCTACCTGGACAGAATCCCATAAAATGTTACTGTTAGGGATGCACCGAATCCAGGATTCGTTTCGGGAGTCAGCCAGGATTCGGCCTTTTTCAGCAGGATTCGGATTCAGTTTGGGTTATGCACATTTGTCACAAAACCAGGAAGTCAAAAATGTTTGTCCCCTTCCTACCCCTAATTTGCATATGCAAATTCGGATTCAGTTCGGTATTCGGCAGAATCTTCCGCGAAGGATTCGGGGGGTTCGGCTGAATCCAAAATAGTAGATTCGGTGCATCCCTAGTTACTGTGCTTGTCTTATCTATCCTGGTCCTGCTGGTAATTCCCATGTTCTCTTAGTGTTCTCTTGGTAGTGTCCCATCAATATCTATTCTTGCAGCAAACAAATAGTCACTAATACCATTATTAAAGGGGTGGTTCACCTTTGAGTTTTTTTTTTGTTAGCAGGAGTCCAGTATGCAGCAGTCAAGTACTGTATAGTGATGGGCGAATTTATTTGGCAGGTGCGAATTTGCCGTTTCGCGAATTTCGCTGGAAATTAGCAAATTTTTCGGCGAAACGCCCCAAATTCG
Source organism: Xenopus laevis (assembly GCF_017654675.1). NCBI lineage: Eukaryota > Metazoa > Chordata > Amphibia > Anura > Pipidae > Xenopus > Xenopus laevis. The sequence continues at coordinate 156,704,041 of NC_054374.1, read as the reverse complement.
TCCGTCACTAGTACTGTGCACTGCTAACCTAATTCCCAAACTATCTAAGGACTAAACAGGGAGAAGATTCAGTTTACCTGTTTTCCCTGTTTAGCTCAAGAAATTTAAAAAAACATTGATTTGTTATGTGATGTTCAAGATATTGGGGCTCATTTAAAAATGTTAACCTCTACAGTAACCAATGGCAACCAAGCAAATGGCTGAAAAAAGTCACTGGTTGCTATGGATTATTGCCCCTGTGCCAATTTGTCTAGTGTTTGTAAATTAGATCCAGTAGTGGGGCTTAAACACTGGGCAAATTTGCCCATGGGCAGTTACCTATAGTAACCAATCAGTGATAAGCTTTTTAAAGCCAGCTGCAAGCAGCACAATGAATGCAGCAATCTGATTGGTTGCCATGGGTAACTGCCCATGGGCAAATTTGCCCAGTGTTGATAAATGACCCCCACTGTATTCTGTAGACCTATAGAATAGAATAGAATCGAATAGAATAGAATAGAATAGAATCTATTCTATCTATCTATTCTATCGAATAGAATCCTCCGACATTCGAAGTCAGAGGATTTTATACATCGTACAATGGTATTCTGATTGTAGTACGATCGTATGATCGTACTTCAAATCAAACGATTCGAACAATTTTATCATACGATTTTGCAAAAAAATCCTTTGACTTAAAAAAAACTTAGCAAAACACACAGGAGGTCCCCTATAGGCTAAACAGCAATTCGGCAGGTTTAAGTTGGCGAAGTATTGAAGTCGAAGTTTTTTTTAAAGAGACAGTACTTAGATTATCGAATGGTCGAACGATTTTTACTTCGAATCGAAGTCGAAGTAAATTCCTATCCTATTCGATGGTCGAAGTACCCAAAAAATTACTTTGAATTTCGATTTTTTTTTTACTTTGAAAATTCCCTTCGACCTTTGATAAATCTGCCCCTAAGTGTGTGAACTGAACTGCGGATCACACATTAGCCGTCATGGCGACTACAATGGATCTCTCCTTGGGATTCCAGAAAACCCTAAATTTGGCAGAGCATGGAAAGATAATTGTGGATATCTCTCCGGTTTTTGCTCTGCCTTACAGAAAGCACAGACAGTTGCTCTTCAATTTCACTTTAATTAGCCTTGGAGTGTTCCTGCAACACCCCTTGCACATGGGGGACACCGGACAGAAGAGAACCAAAATATTGAGATCATAAATTGGGAAGGTACATCATTATATTATCATTATATATTACAGAGAATTGCAGGCCAAGACTATGCTGCCCCGTTGCTCCTCTTCTGCTGCTGCGCTGCCTGGAATTATTACTTCTGCTCAGGTGCAGGCAGACGCCGTGTATTTCGACTCAACACTTTGCATTTAGCACCAAAATCCACCAATCCTGCAGAGTAGAAGGGGAGCAGTGGGGCAGTGGATTCTTTGCCTGCAGAGAATCTGTATTGAGTGGCCCTAGCCTCAAGCCCTACAACTACACTGCCCATTAGCAGGGACACTAGTTTACATGTGATTGATGGGTTGGATTATATCAAAAGGGCCACATCTTGCATGTAAGGGCAATGGCCCACAAGGAGATTAGTCACGTGTGATAAATCTCCTCTTCTATGGGCGACTAATCTCCTCAAAAGCTTCCCCATGTTTGCAAGAAACATTTGGTTGACAGAGGAGTTCACAGGCACCATCTTCTTCCAATCGATCTTCTTCCTGCTTTGACCGGCGTTTTGGCGCAGTAGGAGCATTTCGCCGGTACGGATCTACTGCGCATGTGCCAAAAGTCAAGAAGTTTTCCGATTTCACTTCGTGACATTCGCCGCATGCGCAGTAGATCGTACCAGCGAAATGATCCTACTGCGCATGCACCGTTCAAAGCAGGAAGAAGATCTCGTGGAAGAAGATGGCGTCGGTGAACTCCGTAGACTGGACCTGCGCAGAAGGGTAAGTAACAAGTTAGGGGCATTTGCCCAGTGGGACGGGTAGGCCAGGGGGGAGGAGGGAGGGTGGGCAACACACGGGATGGGGGGGAGGGTTTTTGCGCCGACTAGGTTTCCTTCTCCTTTAAAAAGCTAATCAATGATTGGTTGCTATAGGTAACTGCCCATGGGGCAAATTTGCCCAGTGTTGATAAATGAGCCCCACTATGTCTAAAGTCACTTTAATATTAAAGGGCAAGTATGTATATATATATATATATTTTATTTTATTTTTTTTTTACTTTGAAAGCAGCAAGTAAGTTTCAGGAAAACTAGTCCCTTTTGTAAAATGTATAATGAAGCAATAGAATTCTAAATGAATCAGATGAAAATTGAGCGTAAGACTGGCCAGATATGGGATGACTTTGACGTAGTTGGCCAGCTTAAATATATTGCAATATATGGACAAACAATCCCTGTTTTGTTTAAAGGGTAAGGCATTTTTCAGTAGCAGTATGCACAAAATGTCTCTGTCTTAAATATATTGATAATGGGTTGAGTGCAGAGGACTTTTGTATGTGTCTATATATATATATATATATATATGGTGCTGGAGTGTCTGTGATTATTGGAAACTTCTGTATAAACTCAATGTATTTTGAAACAAATCAGGAGGGTTGATTATGTAAAACACTCAGAATTAGCGGCCCCTTTTGGCTCATCCGTCTGGAATATGAATATGGAAAGGTTTTGAGGCACTAAACAAATACAGTAAGATAAACTCAATTTGCTTTTAATAAGCAATGCAGAATAATATTCAGGAAACTAAGAGATACATGGTTAGGAATATAAATATGTATGGGTGACATGCTCATTGGGGAATTGGGGAATTCGCTCTGTTTCTCGGAGAATTGTGGTGACTCTGAATGTCCTTTGATTTTATTCACATCTTTATTTCTGTCTCTCTTTGGTCCCCGATTTGAATAAAGTACAGAAGGCGAAGAATATGGGAACATTGTCATTCTGCCCACACTCTTACTTAGAAGGGAAGACGCAATCAAACAGAAGAGATTAATAAGGGAATAATGGCACCTAATGAATTGTTGCAGAGGGGAAACAGAAGCGATTCAGTAGAGTTATTTCTATAAACATCTCTCCTTAAATTGGCAATACACTATTAGATCCGCTCATTTGGCGATCCTTCCCCGATATGCCCACCAACGACAGGGCTATATTTCGTTAATCCGAACGTTCGGCCCTGGGGTGAACACTTGGATTACAACAATCCGTCCGTCGGGTTGATCACCAGAAAAATTAAACCTTCCCAATCAATATCGTGGCCAGATATCGATTGGGAAGACCCATCGTTAGCCCCCACAGATAAGCTACTGATTCAGCCTAAAGGACCAATATCGGCAGCTTTAATCTGCGAGTGTATGGCCACCTATAGACTCTCATCACTTTCTACACCAGTAGGTAAAAATGCAGTGGGGGGTAGATGGGTCTTTGCAATAAAAAGCAATGCAGTTGGGTTTGAAACATACAAAGCTAAACCAGTTGCTAAATGTTACAGAAAATGTAAGGAGAACTTAAAACTTGAGACATATATAGTGATGGGCGAATTTATTCGCCAGGTGCGAATTCGCGGCGAATAAATTCGGGAAACTACTGTGAAAATTTGCCAGCGAAAATTCACCGGTATCAAAAATAACTGACGCCGGCTTCAAAAAGGAAACGCCGGTGCCGTTTCGCAAATTTCTTACCGTTTTGCGAATTCCGCCAGAAATTCGCTAATTTTTCGGCAAAGGGAAACCCCCCAAATTCGCATATCACTAGACATAAAGTGATGCTAGTTGGGCCTCAGACCTATATTACAGAAGACGCACAACAGGATATTGCTTTAGTCTATCCTCTTAAAACTTGAGACATATATAGTGATGGGCGAATTTATTTGCCAGGTGCGAATTCGCTGCAAATTCTCGTGATTCTCCGCCATCGAATAAATTAGCGAAACTGCCGGTGCTGTTTCGCAAATTTTTCGCTGTTTCGCAATTTTCTTGGGAAAATTCGCTAATTTTTTGGCAAAGCGAAATGCCCCAAATGGTTTTAGATATTGTTTTAGTCTATCCTCTTAAATCCTCTAAAATTCGCAAATTTTTTGGCAAAGCCAAACGCCCCAAATTTGTTTTAGATATTGTTTTAGTCTATCCTCTTAAAACTTGAGACATATATAGTGATGGGTGAATTTATTCGCCAGGTGCGAATTTGCGGAAAATTCCCACGATTCTCTGCCGGCAAATAAATTCGCAAAACTGCCAGTGCCGTTTCACAAATTTTTTGGCAAAGCGAAACGCCCCAAATTTGCCCATCACTAGACATATAGTGATGCTAGTTGGGCCTCAGACCTAAATGACAGAAGAAGCACATCAGGATATTGTTTTAGTCTATCCTCGAATGGTCCCTCATTTCTTGGGAGTCAAAGATCCCACTCCTGTGAGGCTGAATATTTAGCACTGGCTGTTGCCTCACAGGAGAGTTTATACCTTGTGCAGTTACTCAAAGAAATGGACAGTGAATGTCAATATGAGACAGTAAATTTTTTTTGAAGATAATCAAGGTGCAGTAGCTCTTATTAAGAACCCGGTTTGCCGTCAAAGGTGCAAACATGCTGATATCAAATACCATTTTCTTAGATCCGTACTAAGCGAGGGAAAGATAACTCGAGTATTATTCCATAAACACAATGGTAGCGGATGTTATGATTAAGCCAGTAACAAAGTTTAAACAGGGAGAATTTGCACATTACATATTTGGAGTATAAACCAGTTTATTATACTTTTATGCTAAATATGTCTTTCTGTAATATGAGAGCAAGTGGGGGTGTTAAGATATGTATTAATGTGTGTGTTCTCATACAGATCCCATAGTAATGTGATACTGACACAGTGTCGTGTGACACCATCTTTGTCTTCTAATGCAGAAGTGTTAATAAAGTTTTGTCTTCTTGAAGCAGATATAGCTGGACCCGTGGCCTATGACACCTGTATATAATGTGTGCAACGTGTGCATTTATTTGCAACAAGATAGCTCCGAATGAACCATATTTTACAGCATATATATGTATATATACATATATATATAATACAGCTATATAACATTTATCAACTGATTTTTTTTAAAAATAAAGAAACATATTAATGATTTTTTTCTGATTTGAGCATAGATTCCGTATTTTATTTCATAGTTATGGCTTTGGGCCAGTGAGTAAGATTTCTGCAGCTTTACCACCATCTTGTGGAGAAATTCTGATCTACAAAGCACGGTGATGCATTTCTTTCTCTAGTTGTCATGCAGTTCTCTTTAGTTTTCTTCATGTTTATGGACTTCTAATTTGCGCCAGCCAGTTACTAAACCTATCCAAAATTCTTGTGTTCATCACTCTACTTATTAATTAGGCAACTGGACCAGAAGCCAGTCTCATTTCTCTCTGCTTCCATAACAGACACGATGTTGACTTTTCGCTAGCGTTACTTCAGCAGTGGGAGCATTTCATAGCGAACGTGCAATATCGCTCATTTGTGCCTAACGAAGATTCACTAGTTCTTGCGCTTAGGTCAATTTGTATACGGCGGGTAATTTAAATTTGTATGAAGGTCTTTATTATAAATGGTGCAAATGCTTGAAGTTACCACTTTTTATTACACATGTCCAGGGAACCTTAATAAAGACAAGAGAGTTATTATATTGCCCTACACATGAGCCCACTGTAAAATGAATGTTCCATATGTGGTGAAATGTCTGGAGAAAACCGGTTACCCAAAAAAGTTTGTCAGGACTTTTGCAGGCAATTCCGCTTCAACACACAGGATATGATGTAAGTGTCAGAAGATTGAGGAAGATCTGGCTGCTTTATAGCACTTCCCCTGGTCTGAGGTGGTGAAGTCAACTCTGGCGAAAGAGGTAGCGTTCAGTAAAATCCGCACTTTAGTCAATTTACGGCGTAAAGTCCGATCACCAGATCCCGGTCTCTATGCGAATTGGCACCTGCGCCTGTTAGTAAATTGGCGATGTCCCTGCTGGTTGCAACGCTGGCGAAAAGTCACTAGCGTTAGCCACTTCGATAACACACTCTTTAGTCTTGTCCTGTTGGTTGCATAGGTGGGACTAGAGGTGGCTGCTATGATGGCAGCATTAAGTGGTGGAGAGGGGTGACTGTAAATCAGCAGGTGGGAGAGTTTTCACTTCTGTCCATGGGGCTGGGCCAGATGGAGTAGAAAAGGCAGAATTATAGTCTTCAGGTGTTATTTAATATAAAGTAATAGGCAGATGATTGGGCTGACCATTTGCACATGGAGGGGGCACATAGGGAGAGAGAAGAGGGATATTGACATATGGGGAGACAGAAGTAAAGAAAGAGTATTAGTAGATCTGCTCTTAATTAAAGGCTGGTGAGAATGGGACAGGGGGATACTGGCACATGGTAAATGAGGGTTCACTTGCATGTTTGGATCAACAACAAAGGAGAGATGAAGAAATCATGGAGAAGACATGTGGAATGATCACAACAGACTTTTCCTTTGGAATCACTGCTGGGTCAAACTTCAGTCAGGGTCCCTCGCTTTTGATGGCATTAAAAGTCAGTAAGGTTGCATATCATAGAATGGAAGAAGAGTTCAGGTGGATTAGGTGGGGGTTGGAAAGCAGTGAGTAACCTGTGGGATGAAAAATGTCTGACCTGCTCATCACTACTGGACAACATATGTACCACATTGGTTTTGCTTGTAGCTGTGGGGTCTTTTGGGTTTTTCAGTCTCTGTCTCACTCAAACATCGGTGATGTTTTTTTCCAGTACTCCAGATAGATATGGGATGACTGTATTATTTTATCTGCAGTGTGTCTGTAAGTTGTGAGGGAAATTGTCCAACTTGCCCCATAGTATGTACATTTAGTATTTCTGAAAGCTGGGATTTATTTTTATGCACAAATATAAGTCGATTATTTTAAGGGCTTTTTGTAAGGCTTTGAGGAGCAGTAAACATATGTGGATGTATTCAGAAGTGAAGTATATTTTGTATATAGTTATGGGAAAGAGTAATTTACCATTGGTCAGTAGAGGGCAGCCATTCCTATGGGCAGCCACATACAGGAATATCCTGGGATGTCTCTGGAGTGGGGGAGCGTAATGATACCTCCCAACATTTGATTTCCCAAATTCATGATAATTTAGGAACATCCTAGTTCATCCCTGCCTCTCGGGGGCTGTAACTCGGGTCTTTTCTGTGGATAACAGGACCATTAGGAGGATGATATAACCTCTGTCAGTGGGTGTAGAGGGACGAAGAACCTCAATTATTTGGCCTGACTTAAGTAGGTCCACCCATAGTGATACCATTTGACGTGGGCTTCGTGCTGGGCTGGTAGGGCCCTTTGAAGTTTCCATAAAAATAGTTAACATTTAAAATAAGGTTGCCATCTGCTGGGTTTTGTAGTTGACAGCCTGGTTTTCAGAAGGGCTGGGTCAAAAGTACCTGCCCGGATTTCTAAATAAGGAAAGCCAGGCAGAGTTCTCCTTGATTGACATGGCGATTGCCCTTTTGACAATCCCCACTTCATAGCCCTCCCCACAATGTGATCAGCTCAGCCCACACCATCACTACTCAGCCTTGTGACGTTCCCGGCCCACCCCCCCATCCCGGACTTAGTTTCCTCGAAGGATGGCAACCCTTAATGAAAATGAATATACAGCCTGATACATATACTTTTATTACATGGCAATGCCTGTAAGTCAGAAGAAGACGTGCTGTGATTGTCCACACTTTTTTTTACACAGTTTAATAAGTAGGCCCCCAAGAGTCAACCTGTAATGGTGGGTGTGAGCTAAAGGGGTTATTCTGGCCATACTACAGCAGCATTATTAGGAGGGCAGGGGGAAGGCAGTTCGGGGGAGATTATCGTCCCGAAGAAGAGGAGACCCCCCCGAATCTGCTTGTGTGGCCAGACCCTAAATGTCAGAAGAGAAATTCAGGAGAGAGCCTGGGATAAAAGATAAGCAATAATGGCAATACGTACTACTATAGAAATCGAACTTCACTATCACTATTCTGGTTGCTGGGGTCACTGACCCTAGCAACAGAAATGCATTATACATTTACTGTAGGTCTTGAGATAACTGTAGCCTTTAGTATTACAGTATGCTTGTTCAAGAAGTCATCCAAGCCATTCCTTAAGACATTAATACAATTGCTATCACAACACTCCTCATAGTTTAATTGTTCCATTTCTTGTGCCAGTCTAGTTGCACATTTAGTTGCATGGCTGTGTAACCATAGGGTGGGGGTTGAAGATAAGATCTGTTGGGGCAGATTTACTAAAGGGTGAAGTGAGTAAAGCTGGCAATGATTCGCCAGCATTACCGTTTTTAGGCACTTTGCCGATTTACTAATGGACACAGGCATAACTTTGCTAGTGAAAGAGAAAGACGCTAGCGCTCATTCCTACTCTATCACCAGGCGAATTTTCGATCTGGCAAATGGACGTTACGCTGCAAGTTCACTAAGATGCGGATTTTACTGAACGTTCCCTCTTTCGCCAGACTTGCCTTTGCCACCTCAGACCAGGTGGAGTGCATAGATCTTCCTCAATCTTTTAGTGAAGAAGTCCCGCCAGCGTATTTTCCTTTTTTCAGAGTGACAGCCTACAAAAGTAATTTTTTGGGGGTAACCGGTTAGTAAATTAGCGATGTCCTAGTGAATTTACACCTGGCGAAGTGGTGTGATGACTGCAAAGCATTCGCTGGCAAATATCACCGGTTAGTATATTTCCCCATAGAATACAATGGGGCAAATTTCACAAACCTGTGAAAATTTGCCAGCAACAGCTTCACAGCCATCGCAACACTTCGCCAGGCATAAATAAATCAACGTTAGTAAATTGGCGAAGTGCCTAAAAATGGAAACGCTGGTGAATCGCCGCCAGCGATAGTCGTCACTTCACCCTTTAATAAATCTGCCCCAATCTGTTGTCTGCTTTGTAACCTGTGCATTTTCTCCTTTTTCAACTAAATGTCTGCCCCAATAGCTACACAGCAGCTTGTTTATATAAACTATAGTAGGGTTTCTGAAGCAAATACACCCGTTTTACCAGTGCAGTGCAACAGAACACTATATATTAATTACTTTAAAGCACTTTCATTTATTTGTTACTGTTCTTTTAATCTGTAACCTTTTGCGTGCTACTGTATGGAATGCTTTAACAAGTCTAAGTAGATCACATCCACTGCCACCCCAGAGTCTATGTTTCTGCTCACCTCCTCACAGAAAGCAATAAAACTTGTCTGGCAATATCTGTTGCGCATAAAACCATGCTGGCACAAACTTATGGTATTGTAATTGCCAATCTATTCAAGTATGATATCTATTATTACCCCCTCCAAAGCTTTCCTACAATTGATGTCAAACTAACAGGCCTATAGTGTTTAAGGTGAAACTAATGACAATTTTTTAATAACGGCACCAAATTAACAATTTGTTAATCTCTCTGCACCATGCCAGACATAAAGTAGCCTGGAAGATTAAATGAAAAGTTTTGGCAATCACAGAGCTAATCTCATTTAGTAATTTGGGATGAATACCATCTGGTTCTGGATCTTTGATTAAGTTCACTTGTTCTAGTCTCTTTTGAATTTCCTCCAGAGTCAACCAGATTGCACTATTAGAATTGGGTCTATGAATAAGGAATTCTTCATTTGCTGGATCCTTAGTTGCAGCTCAGATTCTCTAATTTTTCCCAGTTCAGTATGGTTCTGTTCTTGGCTCTTGTTGCTCAATTTTCTCTGCTCTTTGATAATTTTGGATCCTGAATTGGATGGTGTTTCTTGACTGCTTTTCCATTATATAATATCCATTATTGTTGAAGTCTGTTCAGACCTTCTCTTTTTCCAATGATGAACCTATAATTGCTTTGGCCCACCCAACTAGGTTTCTCATTAGGACAACTGGCTTTTTCTCTTTGCTTCTATTGCCATTAGTCTTAAATGTTGTCATTTCTTACTTCTCCAGCTACTTTAATTTAATGTTTCCTTACAGCCTACGTTTCCACTTAATGGAATGATAGGGTAACCCAAAATTCACCGTTCCATATAAAGTTCATCAGCTTCTGCGTTTGGATCTGGGTATCATCCTCAATTCTTGTTTTTTGCATAGTGCCTGTAATTAATATATATATATAAGCCATGTTTAGTATTCAGTTCAATACTATATCATGTTAAAACATTTATAAAGGAGTTTTCCTTCATTTGGCAAGTGACGGGAGCATGTTGTTATCAATTCAGACAAATTCCACCAAGAGCCATCGCAGAAATTTCAGCAGTGGCAAAATGTGCAATTAAAGTGTAGTATGTATAACTGTAGGTCACAAAGAGGTTACTCTACATCCAAGCTTTGGTACTGGATATAAAGGGAGATGTATAAATCGTCTCCTGGAAATACTTGATATGAAAGTAAAATGAAAGTAAAATGAAAGACTAACACAAAGGGAAAAGTGCAGTGATAAAGATGTTTGCTACAGTAGCTATTATGTATAAGTGAGGATCCCTTCTGGGGCTATGCTTTCAAATATACTCTGCTAGTGCTACAAATCTGCATTTTGTAACTAAAAGGTCAGTGAAATCAAAAAAGGACAATGCATGTCTATTTGATGTATATTAATGCATAGTTATGCCATTCACTTGGGCTCCTGGGTCCATACATTATGCATATTGACAAAATAGTATTACATAAATACCAAATAACTGTATAGGAGATAAACACTGAGCAAGAACATGTTTATTTGGTCATCACCATGCATGGCCAGTCCAGCAGCATGCATCTGTTGGGCCTGAATGGTGATCAGTTGGATACCTTAAAGTCAGACAAACTTTGGCCACCAATGCCTCTAAGACAAGGGTATGAGCATAGCTGTGGCAGTGGTTATGGCTGAGAATAGGCACTGGAAGATTAGAAACTTAGAAAATATATAACTTGAGGGGACCAAAGCCCCAAAAACAACTACACTACTCATTCAAGCTATTACTCATTCTCTGGCAGTAATACCTACTGAGTACAATAACAGAGGAAGTACAAGTGAGGATGAGTAATAATATAATAAACTTGTAAAAGAGTCCCCTTCCTATCTGTGGCTTTTACACTTAGGCTGGTGTCACCCTGAAGAATGTTGAGTTTGCTTGTCTAGCTCACATCTCCTATTAGTGCTATGAAAGAAACATCTATCCACTGCCTTTACCTTGTTCCACAATGAGAGAATGCTGATCTGCTCATTGTCCACTATTTCATACAGGGGCCTTATGCATCAGCATAATCCATCAGCATCCCTGGTTCTATGTGGAAACCAAGAAGGACATCCACTCCAAACAGGACATCCACTCCTGGCTCGAGGTGGAGACCAAGCAGTACATCCACTCCTTTTCTGGGTAGAGGCCAAGCAGGACATCCACTCCTGGGTCTAGGTGTCTAGGTGGAGACCAAACAGGACATCCACTCCCTCTTCTATGAGGAGGCCAAAGAGATCATCCACTCCCAGTTCTAGATGGAGACCAAACAGGAAGAGCCATGTGCTCCCTCCCATTATATAAATTAAGGACAGGAGATGGACACAAGATCCCTGGGCCAAGTTGGGTAGCAGAGCCAGGACCTCCAAAGTAGTAAAGGGAATTAACCCATCAGCCTCTACACGTGTAACATTTTCATGAGTTATTTTGCTGGCTGGCTATTTTAATAATCAAAGTTTAAATTTCACTAAAAAAACCTCAAAGTTTTAGAGGGGAAAAGTCTAAAAAACCTGTCAAATTCATGTAAAAAAAGTCTGTCCCTTAAACCATTTGAAGATGTTTTTAACCTTCACAAATTTTGGGAGTTTTGGGTTGTTCAACACTGGTTTTCGCTCGAAAACTTTCAAAGTTTTTAAGCCTATAAGCTTGAAAAAATTAAATTTTTTAAACCTATAAACTCTTTGAGATAGTGATAAAACCTTGACGTTTTCGAGATTTTTCCAAGTTAAATTTTTTATAAATTAGTCAAATTCATGGATGGGAGTTAAGATAAGATTAAATAACAGGCCTATAGTGAGTAAATAACTCCCGGCCCCAAAGAACCCTGCAGAATACTCACTCTCTCTTGAAAGCTGCTGGAAGATTACAGGGTCTGATTTACCTTATCGTGAACCTTTGTTCATATGTATTCAGCTCTGTTTCTTTGTGGTTTCTTTCTTCTAGTTCATCATAGTGAAAGTACATTTCATATGAGGATCAGGCTAGGAAACAGCATTTCTGCCACTTAGTGACCTGAACATTTCTCAGTAGTCTTGGGGGGGGGGGTAGGAATAAAAAAGACATACAGTACAATCCTATTCTGAAATAATGATACTACAGAGATCAGACACCTCCCATATGAGTAGCACACAACTATATCTTGCTGAAAGCAACATCATTTATAACAGTCTTTAGCCGCACTCAAGCTATTCGTGATTTCACACAGAGTCACTTTATCACAACTAGAGAAGAAGATGACATTATTGAGTGTTAGAGAGAGACAGAGAGAGAGACTGGATGTATATTCTATAAACAGGTCTGAAACATGTCTATTTTGTTGTGTTTCTTAAGTGCAGATACAGTAACAGTCATATGCTAATACATTCAATTGTTTGGTGACATCAACCAACAAGCAGATATTTGCCCCAGTTGCCCATCCATGTGGTGGACCAAATCATGAGAAACCAATACTTTTGCAGGAGATCAGATCATTATAAGAGCCAATGCAGAATCCTCTGCCTGTTATTTGTTGGACAGGCCATCAGTTTGTCCAAGAAGTAATAACTCAGTCTGGAGTCAGTTACTTATATCAGCCCTTTTATGGACAGCTTTAGACTAGGGGGGTTAATTACTAAACTCCGAATGCAAAAATCACGAAAAATTCGTAATTTTTTTTAATAAAATCGGACTTTTAAAAAAATCACGAATTTTTCAGAATTTATTAAACCCAGAGGATGGGAAAAGTCTGAAAATCCGGCATCTCAGACCTGTCGAGGTTGCATATATGTCAATGGGAGAAGTCCCAATTATTTTTTGATGTGCGCTGGGTTTTTGGCAATACCGCGAAGTTTTCGGGCAAAATTCTGAGTTTTCGGGTGATAAATCAGAAAAAATCATGAAAATCGGATGAAAAATCCGAAAAAAAGCTAATTTATTAATTAAAAATCGGATGAAAGATCAGAAAAAATCTTGAAAATCTGATTTTTCGCTATTTTTTCAGATTTTTTTCCTGCAACAAAATTTTCGGGAAAGTGTATTAATATATAAAAAAAAACCTGTGCGGATTTGGTCTGAGTTTTTTTCAGGAATTATTCAGATAAATTCGGACTTAAATAAATAACCCCCTAAGACATATAGGTGATTTACTAAACCTCAAATTTATCTGGTTGGACTATTTGGGGCAGACACTGAAATTTTCCATGGAAAAAAACTCAAATGTTTTGAGATTTATTATACCAGATGCTGCAAAAAGCAGGAATCGGCCATCTCAGATCTGTCAAGGTCCTGTGTAAGTCAATGGGAGAGGCACTAATCTTGTTTTGAAGATATTGTGGTTTGCTCTTTAGGTTTAGGGCAAAAATTCAGGGTTTTCAAGCAAGAAACTGAAAAATCGAGAGATTCAGGGAAAAAGTCGTAAAAAATCAGAAGATTTGGGTTTTCACTCAGTTTTATCAGGTTTTTTCCTGAACCGATTAATTCAAATCGGCCATGGGAGTTTGGTCGTGGTTTTTTTTCCATAAAATAGATATATAGAGATAATGAGTTTAGTAAATAAGCCCCATATACATATTATATGTATAGGACCTGTTATCCAGATTGCTCAGGACCTGGGGTTTTTCAGATAAGTGATCTTTCTGTAATCTGGATCTCTCTGCTTTGTCTACTAAAAATCATTTAAACATTAAATAAACCTAATAGTATTGTTTTGACTCCAATAAGGATTATATCTTAGTTGGGATCAAGTACAAGCTACTGTTTTATTATTACAGGGAAAAGGGAAATCATTTATTAAAAAAATGTAATTATTTGATTATAATAGAGTCTATGGGAGATCGTTTTTTCCCATACTTCAGATAAGGGATCCCATAGCTATATAATTTTTTTATATGACCAGCTTCAGACAAAGACAGGCAAGATGAGCAGCAAAAAAACAATCATAATATAATTATTTATACACAGTAAAGTCGTTCTTCATATTAGTTGATCACTAGTCGATCACACCAGTTGTCCCCGTCCCGTTCATATTTGGTGTCAAAGGGGAAATAAGTGGATCTTTGCCACTGAATTCCTTTTGCTGCAAACCAACTAATGTCATTTCTTTTCCGAAGAGACAGCTTCTGACCCACACACACACACACACATAGAAAGATTGGAATCCTAAAATGACTGCTACAGGACTATCCTAACGCAAGCTTCTCCTTACTGAGCCTTTCACCTGCTCAGGCCCAATCCTGCTCTTTCCCGACAGGTGGTATTCCAGGAAAATGGCTAGGAGCACGTTTGCCGTCCCTTTTATACCATAACACACATCTGCTGGACAGTTTCTGACCCTGGAAAGAGAAATATCTGTAGGGACCCTGAGTTTTGGATTAAATTACTCAGGCAGTTCCCCTTTAGTACTTGGACACCTAAGGGTCCTTTAGTTAACTCAGGCAGCTATGTCCCTGGCTTGGTCCACATTAGTTCACTGTCCACTAGGTGGCACTATGTGATAATAGAAAGGGGTTTAGCACCATGTAGTGGGGTCTGTCCTGAGACTTCGCCTCACTGAGAGGTACTACAGATCCAGGTCTGCTGGTGAAGTTAGTTAAGTGTGAGTTAGTGATAGTGAATACAGTAATAGTCACTCTAGGCGTGAGAGTCAGCACAGGGTAGCTAGTGAGCATATGTGGCTCCAACGAGTAGAAATAGTGGGGTTAGGACCCTGTGGTATTTGAACCACTAGAGCAGGGACTACAGTGGGTGAGTTGAGGACCAGATAGGGTGCCAAGACCCAAGACCCCAGGCTGAATACAGTGGGTGAGAACCAAGTCCGGTGCCAAGATACAAGACCCCAGGCTGAGAAACCCAAGCCTTAGTGTTTATCCGGAGGGATAGTGCCTAGTGAGAGTGGTAACTATGTCCAAAGTCTATTATTGCTGTTACTCTGATATATTGGATATTAGCTCACCTGGAGCACCTTGTACCCCTTGGAGGGAATATTGCTGTTTAAAGCTATCCTATTATGTCTATGAATATCTGACCTGTGTACCTGTGAACTACTCTATTGCAACTGTTCTCTGTTAATAAACAAGTTTATGTTACTGCAAAAAAACGTGTCTGGCTGATTATCCTGCTGCATTGATCTACACCAGGTACCGGGAGTTGCAGGGAGTTTCACGGGTACACTGGGGGTCCGGGGCACACTACAAGCAGTTTTAGCCTGGTCACACACAGCCTTAATATACAGCAAAAGTACCCTCAAGAGTGCGCTGAATATCTATCCAGGGTTTCCCCAGGACCAGTCAATAAACAAGCAGAGGTCAATCCCGGGGGATCAAAAATTAGAGGGAACAGGAAATGGATAGGAACAGAACAGAAACAGGACAAGATTACTGGAACAGATTCAGAAACGGGAGCAGGATCAGGAACACAGTTACCAGATCAGGAGCAACACGACTAGAGGCTTGAGTCAGCGGTTAGAGGGAATGGATTCCTTAAGAGATGGAGACAGTGGCACAGAAGATATTATATTTCAGGCTGTCACCAGACTGCCTTCTGTGGCTCAAGCAGGAGTAGTGCCTGGAATACAACAGATCCCTGGTTCAAAACCTTCCTTGCTGAGCCCCCTCCAAACCTTGGCCCAGTCACCATGACTTTCTTAATTCAGATCCTCTATTCAGCCATACCCATGTTCCCTGCTTGTGAGACCGTGCAACATGAATCAGCAATGTAGGATTCAAAGTATTATGTATTTATTATGGAGAAAGACAGAAGGGTTGCAGTCTGATCTGCAAAATATAATTTCTAGAAGCAAATCATATTTTATTACCAAAAAAAAACAAAATTTTTTCCAACACAATAAAAGGGTAATAGTGGGCAACCTCTAAGAAGAATCGATCTCAATATGGACCAAGGGTAATAGCGGGCAACCTCTAAGAAGAATTGATCTCAATATGGACCAAGTAATTCTCATTTTTCCTCCAGCATGAAGCCTCAATAGTGACATTAGAGTCACTTGGTGGGTCAGTTATGGCTATTGATGGACGAACCCTGGAATTACTGTGAGGTCAAGAATTCTTTTGATTCCCTTGCATCCACACAAACATAAAAGCAGGTTTGTGAATAGCACTAATATTCCATATAGAAGGAATATGGTGCAAGGGTCAGACTCACTGGGCAAAAGGTTTTATTTGCACACACTTGGGTGTGAATTTGCACTGCAGTAATACATTCTTGGTGTACAGTATGAATGGAATGAGATGCTCCACGCTAAAGCGAATAAAGTACAACCAGAACAGTGTGTGTTGTTGGAGATTTACTTGTGTAGTATGGAAACTGGCCTTGCAATACATTTTATAGGCTCTAATATTTAACTGCTTCCATACAGACACTTAAAATATGGTCTCTGATTTTTTTGGGAGATATTGTGGTTCAAAAATTGTATGGGACCTGTTATCTAGAATACTTGGGACCTGGGGTTTTCTGGATAAGGGATCTTTATATAATTTGGATCCCCATACTTTAGGTCTACTTAAAAAAGAGTTAAATAATCCCAACAGGATTATGTAATAATAATAAGGATTAATTATATCTATGTTGAGATCAAGTACAAGGTACTGTTTTATTATTACAGAGAAAAAGGAAATCATTACTAAAAATGTAAATTATTTGATTGAAATGGAGTCTATAGAAGGTTGCCTCTCTGTAATTCAGAGCTTTCTGAATAATGGGTTTCCAGATAATGGGATCCCATACCGGTATCAGTTTTTGCTGCAGACAGTAACAGTAACAGCGCCACATATTCTGTAGCTTTTACGTGGAAATTAGACTGGCTTTTGGAATATGCGCACTAAAACTTATAACAAAGGTAATACTTCCCCTTTAAGATAAAGATATCATTTTTATATAACAATGTATTCCCTTCAGCCAATTTAGTAAATTTTTCATACTTCTTAAAGAGACTTAAAATACAGCTTCACACACCGTATATATATCACAGGGGAAACTAGGAAGTTTAAGAGAAAGCGGGATTACATAGCAATGGAACTTTATATAATTGAAAAAGCTTTGGGGAATCTGATGTGCTTATTATCTTGAGATTGGCACCTGGAAGTCAATTTCCCATTTTCTTTGTATAAAGTCAGTTCTGCTGAGTTAAATCAGTGCGTGCTACAGGTAGAATACATTTAGACGAGGCCACTCAGGACAATCTGAATATACTCTTTCTATACTTTATATTTAAATTGGGTTTATTAGCGCAAAATTGATAGACCAGGCACATTCACTTTTAAAATAAGGAAAGAGAGAAACACAATCTGTGAATTTGAATTCAGCTCTGTATATGTACAGAGCTTTAAAGATACAGGTATGGGACTTGTTATGCAGAATGCTCGGGACCTGGGGTTTTCTGGATAATGGATTATTCTGTGATTTGGATCTTCACACCTTAAATCTACTAGAAAATCTTGTAAACATTAAATAAACCAAATAAGAGGATTTGGCTTCCAGTAAGGTTTATTTATATTTTACTTGGGATAAAGTACAAGGTACAGGTATGGAACCTGTTATCCAGAATCCACGGGACCAAGGGTTTTCCACATTACAGATCTTTCTGTAATTTGGATCCTCATACCTTAAGTCTACTAGAAAATCATGTAAACATTAAATATACCCAATAGGCTGGTTTTGCCTCCAATAAGGATTAATTATATCTTAGTTGGGATCAAGTACAAGCTACTGTTTTATTAGTACAGAGAAAAAGGAAATAATTTTGCATGATTTGATTATAATGTCTATGGGAGACAGCCTTTCCATAATTCAGAGCTTTCTGGATAACGGGTTTCAAGATAATGGATCCCATACCTGTACCAGTTTTTGGCATGAAATAAATAATAAATGGCATGAGTACAGACTGGTGCAACACTATAGCATCCAAGCACAAATCATGCGTGCCCCCCCTAATCTGTAGTAGAAAAAGGGCAGAACGATGGTTCCCAAATTGTGTGGCTGTCCCCCCATAGGCCTGAAGGGCAATTAGAGTGTTATACGGGGACAATGTGCATTATTTCTTCTACATATTCCTGCTAGCTTAGCATGAAAGCCATATAAAGTTGGTTTTGGGGGGGGGAGAACTTCAAGTTCCAGAATTCATCACTTGACAATCAAGCTATGAGGGAGGGGCTTGCATTATACTCTCACTCTATATTTGTGTTAATTGGTTAATAGTGCTGCTCCAGTAGACTTCTGCACTGAAATCTGTTTCTCAAAGGAGATATTTAATTTTGAAATCTGACATGAGGCTAGACATATTGTCAGTTTCCCTGCTGCTCCGAGCCATGTGACTTGTGCTCTGATAAACAGTCACTCTTTACACCTGTACTGCAAGTTGGAGTGATATCACCCCTCCCGTCCCCCCAGCAACCTAACAACAGAACAATGGGAAAGTAACCAGGAAGCAGCTCCCTAACACAAGATAACAGCTCCCTGGTAGATCTAAGAACAACACTCATTAGTAAAATCCAGGTCCCACTGCAACACATTCAGTTACATTGAGTAGGAGAAACAACATCTTGCCAGAAAGCAGTTCCATCCTAGGGTGCTGGCTCTTTCTGAAAGCACATGACCAGGGAAAATGACCTGAGATGCACCTACACACCTATATTATAAATTTAAAAAAAATACATATGCTGGTTCAGGAATCAAATGTTATATGGTAGAGGTAATTATTTGCAGTGTAAACAGTGTAAATTAGAAATAAAAACGACACCATAAAAATCGTGACAGAATCCCTTTAAGTCTGCTAAAAATGTGATTGGGTCTGTAAGGGCTGGGGCCCCCTGGGGTTCATCCTGGTGTCCCGTCAGGCCAGTCCAACCTTGACTATTGATTGTTAATTATAGGTTACATGAGCAGGCAAATCTTGCCCCTGTTTCTCCCAATTTCATAGTAAAAGGAATGAATGGGCAAAGTTTTTGAGTAATGTAAGGGGCTTTATAGACCTACAGACAATTCCAAATTATTATATCCTCCCAGCACTAGTCTGACCTGACTCCATGGCCATGGAACCCACCCCTCTTAGAAAGGGTTTGATCAGTGATGCTTACGGAGATGACAGATCTGGAATCAGACTGGCATTTAGTTATTGATACCATCAGCGGCGTAACCCCCCTGCAAAAATTTTTCAATCCTAACCAAAAAAACCTGCCTACCCTGCTGGGTACTTAAATCCACAGCACCCGCCAGCTCTTAGGTAGGTAGATCCACTGGGAAGGGGGGCTTACCATCTCCACTGTGGGGTCTGCTTCCTCTATAGTTGCACCACTGGATACCATATAAATACCCCACTCACTTATGGGCAAAACGTAGGGAGAAAACTGGAATAAAGGGCACGTAAAGGCAAAAAAATAAAATCCAATTTTTACTTTTTTTAATGAAAAAGAAACCTATCTCCAATATACTTGAATTAAAAATGTGTACAGTTTTCATAAGAAACCTGACTGTATGCAGTGAAATTATTCCTTCATTTACTGCTGTGGATAGGAATTGTCAGATGGTCCCTAACTGCTCTGCAGGGAAACAATCATACTTATGTACAGCATGGGGAGCCCCTGCCTTACTTCCCAGCCATTCAGAACTAGGGATGTAGCTGGGATGAACTGTTCGCCGGCGAACTTGTTAGCGCGAACTTCGACCGTTCGCGTCCGCCGAATGTTCGCGAACGTCGCGCGACGTTCGCATTTTGAGTTCGCGTTCGATTCGAATACAAATCATTCGACCATTCGAATTCCTTCGACCGCTAAAAATCGAACGATTTCCATTCGTTCGAACGATTGTAAGCATTCGATCGAATGAAAAGCATTCGATCGAATGCTTCGATCGTTCGATTCGAATGAAAATCGTTCGATCGAACGATTAAAATCCTTCGATCGTTCGAATCGAACGATTTTAGCGGGTGTTCGAAGTTCGCGAACTGTTCGCGAACGTTCGCATTTTTTGCCGGTGTTCGCGAACGGCGTTCGCGAACACCAAATCGGCAGTTCGCTACATCCCTATTCAGAACTCAAGCAGCTTTGTTTGTTTTCCTGTAGAGCAGTCGGCGACTGTGTAGAGATTTGTATTGGATTTTATTTTGACTTTACATCCACTTTACTGTTTACAACTCCAGCTGCAGGGACAAAGATCATGGAGCCAGATTTAAACAGATAAACTGGGATTCTATTTGGAGGATTATTTTGCTGCAGCCACTGGTTCTGCAGAGTTGGAGAAAGTTTGTATCAAACAATACAAAAACTATAAAATCCACATTAGATTACATGACAACACAGGACCCAGTGCAGTCTGTATATTCTGATTATTAATCAGTCTTGCTGTATCGGCTTCTGGCAGATATTATTTGACTTGTGCTGTTTTGATCATTTATGACGATCCTTAAGCAGCCCAGACCACACTGAGCATGTGCACAGTCTTGGTCTTGCAAAGATGTTTAACAAAGTTACAAGATGGTGACCCCCTGTGGCTAACTTTGAAAGCATAAATCATTTGTTTGATTAGGCTTGTGGTGCATTAAGTTCATGTAAATGTTTAGTATACAAAATACAGCATTTCTAGCCGTATTCTATTTTAGATTTTATTTCCCCTTTAAGAAACATGAACTTGAATCGTAATTATGTAAAATGAAAGACAGAAGTGTCTATACCTCCCGCTGTTATTCTTCACACAAAGGGAGATGAGGACTGTCTGAAGGCAATTTTAGTAATAAATCCAAAGCTCACCCCATCTTGTCATTCTCTGATCATTTACACCTACTGTACATCTTGTGCTTTTGCATTATGATGTGTATTTTAAGAAACTGATGCTTGCGTTTTTGTCATTCCTTCGGCGGTTTTTCTCTACATTTTACTGAGCGAGCTGTAATCTGGTTTCTAATAGAAATGCCCCATTAATAACAGTTCTTTTTATTCCGTCCCGGCACACGGTTTTTATAAAAGCTCAAATAACTGACTCGAGCCTTATATTCCTTGAAGAGCAGATGAATACATTCTGGTTCTGTAAGAAAGAGATGATTTTAGTAAAAAGGTTTCATTTAAGCAAATGTTTATGGGGCTTTATTGGCACTGATAAAAGTAACACACTCCCCGCCCTGGGCCTGTCTCACCTTGTGGCTGTTTATTAACCAGCTTGGTCTTTCCTTTAATCTAATCTGAAGGGTCTGAGAGTTTACGTAGCTGCTAAATTTATACCTTGAGCAAGTGATGGCATTTAATCTTTAGCTGTCACATGTACAGTGCAGGCTTATCTATGGGCCAGTGAATTGGAGAAAATACAGTATTTAAAAAGGGAAAATTAAGTCACCCTGTAAAACTACAGTTGGTAACAAGCAAGATAAGAAACCAAAGTCCTCACCTGTCCAGCATAGCACAGACTTGCTCCAGTTCAGTAACTATTAGCAACCAGCTGGCAGTTAGCAATGCTCTTATTCAACCTTATGAGGAACTGCATCTATGGTGTATTAGCCAATGAGCCCCAAAGTGTCTTTAAGGGCACCTGTTGGGCTAAAATGTTATCCCCAACCAAAGGTACAGGCTAATAGAGCCCACGCTCCAGTTGGGGGTATCAGTAGTTTTTTTTAAAACATTGCCCCGACAGCTGTATTCCATTCGCACTGCAGGGCCGGATTAACCTTTTTGCCGCCCCTAGGCCGCCCAGGTCCTAGCGCCTGCCCACCACCCTGCGAGCGCATGCACTGGACACCAGGTCCTAGTGCCTGTCAGTGAACTTGCTCACATCCTACCCCTGCGAGCCGAATCTTCTGAATTTTACTGCTTCTTCTGCCAATTCCAGATATATTCGGCACAGTCACGTGTGAGTCATTGCGCACCAGGTCCTAGTACCTGCTGGCTTGTGAACGCGCTCACATACTTCCCCTGCGAGCGTGAGTGCGCTCCTGCAGGAGCGCCCACAGCTCCTGGTGCTATTCTAGATGCAGCTGCTCAAATTTTGCCACCCTAGGCCCGGGACTTTGTGGCCTCTCCACAAATCCGAGCCTGAGTACAAGTAGCCATGTTGGGGCACATACATACATATAATCACACTGGTTTGTATTAAACAATACAAAAACTATAAAATTTATATAATGCATGCATCTTGCTCATTATGCGCAGTTGTTAATGAGCTCTGACTGACATAGCTGCTTGCACCGGGATTTCCCTCCTGATGTGGTGTCCTAGCGCTGGCGGGGGACATTTTTTAAAAGAAACTACTGTTACCCCTAACTGGAGTACGTGCTCTGTTAGCCCACATCTTTGGTTGGGGATAACATTTTTGCCCAGTAGGTGACCTTTAAAGCACCTGTATTTATTGGCAACACAAGTTTTCTTTTATATAAGAGGAATTTATGCATTATTTCTGAAGAGAGCCTTGAATAGCACATGTACCTGTGCAAGAATGGGAATTAGATTTGATTCCTAAACACCTCTGTAAGTACCTTACCCACCGCAGAACTCTACCTATGTCCTTGTTCAGTCTGAATGACTGCCTCTATGGTTAGAGAGCAGCTTATCTATATCAACCGTAGGAGAATTTATAAAGCAAATGCACAATGTCCTTAATCTGTAGCAGTGCAAAGTAACAATGCATTGTATTTAAAGGCATATAAACCCTTTTATTTAATGCACTGCAACTTGAGTGAGTATGTTCATCCAAGCGGATACCCCTGTAGCTTCTGTTCCTTATGAAACATCATGTAACGTATGAAACATAATCTGTTTTCGGGGTCTCTTTTTTGGTTAATTTTTTGCTTGTATATTTGAGAATTTTTTCCCCGCAGAAATCAGACAAAACAAGGCAAATTAGGGCAAATAATAAGCAACAATGCCCATGAGGATCTAATCCCTTCTAACACTCCACGGTGGAGCCAAGAGCTGCTCATATATGTAGCCCTCAGTGGCGTAACTACCGAGGAAGCAGACCCCGCAGTTGCGGGGGGCCCGGAGATACAGGGGGCCCAGCGGGGCCTGCTTCCTCAGTAGGTGGATTGCTGCTCACAAACAGAACCTCTGCAGGCAGTGCTGGGAATGCGCCGATTGTGTCCAGTCGGGCCCCACATTCCACTTCCTCCCCCAGAGCGGAAGTTCAAAAGCAGGAGTCACGAGACTCGGACTGTGTGATTGGTGCCAGACCAGGATCATCAATCACTGTGTGGATACCGTACCGCCACTGCTGGCTGATAATCGCACCGACTGCCTGCTGCTGCTTTGGTGAGCAAGACTATGCGCAGAGAAATTGGGGGGGGGGGTTAATTACCTTGTAAGACACGCGTACTGTATAGTGCTAACCACCAACTACTTCTTTCATTTAATTTTACTTTTAACCCCTAAAAACTCTTAATGTCTGTTTGACCCTTAAGTTTGCTGCAATAACTTTCCCCTCCTCTCCATGCTCTGCCACCCCCCTTTTTGCACTAGATACTGCATCTCATAATATTCTCCAGCTCTCCATCTGTGTACTTGCGATTGAGCTAGCAATGAATTATTTTACTGGGGTGGGGACGCTTACAATAAATTAATTAAAAGTTGATATAAACAAAAAAATAAATAAAAAATGTTCCCCAAATTAATAATTACTTTATTAATTGAACATATCTAATAATGTTTTAGTCAAATTACAATTGGATTAAATGAAATGCAATTTATAGAGCTGATGGAGTACTGATGTGTATGAAGTGTGTGTGTGTATCATACATACTGTATACATTAGAACCCCCATTTTTGATTTCTCAGGGCACCAGAAAAAAAAAGTTGTAATATCCAGGATAATACAGTGGGACTTGGATTTTTACTAGTAAGTGTTATACTCATATCTACCAGTTATCTAATTTAATATGTCTATTCTATTTTCATACAAATAAAAATGTTCACTATTATATGAATTTCCTTGATTTTCCCTGTTGGGCTTTCATTAGTAAATGATGGGCCTTGAGATCAGGTTCTCTGGTGGGCCCCAGGTGCGCCAGTCCGACACTGTGTGCTCTTAAACACAAAAAAGTTTTTTTTTTTTTAACAGTGCACACAGTGATTGATGATGCAGGTCTGGCACTAATCGCATCTTCAGTCTTCTGCTTTTGAACTTCCTGTGTTCTGGCTGTATGGGGTAGAGCAAGGGGAGGGTGACAGGAACAAGAGCAGCAGAAGAGCCACTGTGCCATCCTTCTAAAGTTCTGGGGTATTTATATGTGAAATTGACACTGTGCCATCCTTCTATAGTACAGGGGTATTTATACATGGAATTGCTACTGTGCCATCCTTCTATGAGTTGTGGGGATGTTATACATGGAATTCTCCCACTGTTTTGTGCAGAGGGGGCCCTGAACAAACTTTTGCAGGGGGGCCCTGGCATCCGAAGTTACGCCACTGGTAGCCCTAAACCTGGCTGGCTCTTCTAGAGAGACCTATGACAGGAGGCTAACTAATGTTTACTGAAATCTATGCTTAAATGGGGTTGCATTTCTTCTTTCTGAAAGGGAAGAATTACTCCCTCAAATAGCTAAGGTCACCTTGCTGGCCAAACCTTAAAGAAATGCACAATAACGGACACCATTTACCACCAGTTCCCTACAAACATATTATTTTATTCTTTATGTACAGTGTATAAGCTGTACAGGCTGTGCAAAGAGAATGTTCATATATGACCATATATGATATATAATATAATCATATATGTCATTATATACAGTATCTTCCCTTCTACAAAAACAACTTTAACCATAGTATTCTTTATAACTGGGTTATTAATAATGATTATAAAAGAGGACTAGTCCCACACATCCGCAATACAAAAATATGTAGTAAACTGGGGCTTATTTACTTATTTAACAGGTGCTAAATTACACCAGTTTAGCACCCTTAGATACCAAATATATTTGTTTTTATTTTCTAACATATGATACAATAGGAATGAAAACTGGGTTGCCGTGTATACCCACAAATATGCAAATGGCACTATTAGTCAATCCACCCCTCGGTTTCTGACAGTATTGTGCACCTAGGAAAACTAGGAAAATGCACTAAAAAGCAATAGTCAATACTTAACCCATTCCCTATTCCACATGCTGAACAAATCCCAGCTGCCCCTCTATCAAACGAGACTCTCCAGTCTACCTCATGGCAGGCACCCAATAACCGAAATATCTGTTGGAGCCTCTTTTCTCCATACCCCTAAGGTTTAGGCGTGATCCCCAACCAGTGGCTCGCAGGCAACATGTTGCTCACCAACCATTTAGTGTCACGATCGCCGCCCGGAGCAGTTCCAGGAGATCCGGGCGGCGCGCCCTCCCCTGCCGGCGTCGCTCCCAAAATGGCGGCGCCCATGGCCGCCACGTAGGTAGCGGCGATGGCACGATGACGTCAGCGTGACGACGTCGGCGCAAGGACGCCGATGACGTCACTATGGCGCCAAATTCAAATATAAAAGCCCTACCAAGACGTCAGAATGGCGCCCAAGTATAGGATTCATTTCTGTGTGTTTCCTGGGTTTCCTGTCTGCTATTTTAAGACTAATCTTGTTCCTGTTTGTTGCCGACCTCTTGCCTGGACCTTGGACTTTGTTGATTATGCTGCCTGCCCTTGAACCCTTGCCTGGACTCTGATAAATCTTCTGGTTTACCCCTTTTGTACACCGCAACCTTGACTCCCTTGTGGGCTTCCTCCTTGATCCTGACAACCTCCCTGGTGGGAGCATCCCGGCTCCCTGACATTTACCTGTTGATCTTGGTGGCTTTAAAACAGATACTTATTCTTGAATTTCAGGCTTAAGGTGGCCATAGACGTAACAATTACGATCTTTCTTGGAAAAGATCTATCCAAGAAAGATCATTTGTTTCTATACACATGTGTAGAGCTGAATTGTCAGATATACTGGTAGAAACAATAGAATTCTACCTGTATCTGATTATTCAGCACTAACCATGGCCGATGTTTGGGTTCCTTCAAAGGCACCCGATCAAAATTTTCCCTCCAGCCTGATCGACGAGCCGACCGATATCCAAATCTTCTGTCGATATTGGTCGGCTCTTTTCCCATCATACACGTACAGAATATCATACGAAAATGAGTTTCGTACGATATTATCTGTGCGTCTATGTCCACCGTTAGAGGTTAATTTTGGTTGCATTAAAAACAGTTGTAATGACAAACTGAGCCTCCTGTAGGCTGCAACTCCACATAGGGGCTACCAAATAGCCAATCACAGCCCATATTTGGCACCCGCAGGGCCTTTTTTTCATGCTTGTGTTGCTCCCCAGCAGGTCCCCTTGTTTAGGATGAGGAGGTAATATAAAAACATGATAACTTCTAGTTTTAGCAATTCTCTATATCCACCATATTATAGGGGACGTTATAGATTTTGTAAATCTTTGGCTAGATCATATAGGGAGTTATTTATCAAGGTCCGAATTTATTTCAATATCAGCTGCTACAAACTCAGATCTAACCCGCTCGGGTTTTTAACGCTTATTTATTATTAAATTTTCAAGATTTTTCGTAAATTTTCACCCAAAAGCTCCAAAAACATTGTGAAATTGGCTCGCAACCCCCGACACAACCAAAAATCAATGGGGCTGTTCCCGTTTACTTTTCTGCAACCTCGACAGGTTTGAGATACTGGGGCAAATTCACTAAGATTCGAAGTTGCGCCAGGCGCAACTTCGCCGCATTTCTCCGCACTTCGCCAGGCGTAGTTTCGCCAGCGCTCCGCAAATTCCCTAAAATCCGAAGTTGCGCTCAGGGGTAGCGTAAGGTTGCGAAGTTGCGCTAGCGTTGATTCGCTAAGTAAAGCGAAGTTACGCTAGCGAAGGCTAATTTGCATACGGCGCCAAATTCAAATTTCATTGGAGGAATACGTATCAGCACTACAAATGCCTAGAAAACCTTCAAATCATCAAATAAAAAAATTATTTTGCCCTACACATGTGCCCACTGTCTAGGTAAGTTGCCATGAGTCAGGAAATGTAGGGGGGAAGGAGGGGAGCCCCAAAAAAATTTTCAATCTTTTTCAGCCTATCACCCATAATGTAGAAAACACGCCAGCGTTTTTTGGGACTTAGAAAAAATTTTGACTTTTTTTGAAACAATCCCTATCTACTCTATTGCGCTTCGCCTGGTCTGAGGTGGCGAAGGAAGCCTAGCGTAAAAGGTAGCGTTCAGTACACTGCGCAAGTTAGTGAATTTGCGTAGTTACGTCGCTAGCGAAACTTCGCCAGGCGTAAGGGTGCGAAGTAACACTAGCGAAACTACGCCAGCGTTCGTTAGTGAATTTGCGCAGTAATGAAAATGACAAACGCTAGCGAAGTAACGCTATCGTTCGGCGCTTCAGCGCTTAGTGAATTTGCCCCACTGTGTTTTTATATTCTGGCTTTTTAGCCCTCGGGGTTTAATAAATTTCGAAAAATTTGTGATTTTTTTTAAAAGCCTATTTTAACACAAAAAATCACAAATTTTTCAGATTTCTGGGAATTCAGTTTTCCGTTATAATAGAAAATACAGAGAGAAGCAAATAACATAACAGAGGGAGTAGACAAACAGTTGAGAAGGTTATACAGTAGTTTGTGATTCAGCATTAATGTCTCAAACGTCATGCTAATATTACATGGAGAAAGGATATAATAGAAAAGCAGCCAGTTATATTGTTAATTTCTCTCACTTCTTTTGTTATTCCCTTGAAACAAGGATGAAAAATGTTGGCTTGAGCAAGATACAAAGGGATGTAACTGATTTAACACTGGTTTTAGCCCCCCATCTGCTAGTATATAACCCACATATCTATCATGTATCATGCAAGTCTATACACATTTTCTTTTAGATCATCATTTAGATCTTTTAACTGCAAATCAGTTTTTAAACATAGGATTTTGGGTGGGAAAAAAATCATTATTTAGCATCGACAATAAGATAACATATTATGTTTATCTACAGTGCATTCAACCAGGGACTGGATGATCTGTGAATATGAGCCATAAACCACCTGAGACAAACGGCTGAACAGAGACGAGTCGGATAATTGGCTGAAAGTCTCAGACACAGAAGAATTTGAATAATTGTTGCTCCACTGGGGAAACACCAAATACATTCAAAGACACTGCTCCACCCTACCTTGTTGTTTGTCTCGCTGGCAACCCACGCTCTAAAGCAAGAAGAGCAGCAGCTGCCCGAGACCAACACTAAACAGGTTGATTTATGAATCGTAGTAGAAATGCCCCAAAAATAACCCAACACTTAAATGATTGCATTGGGCGAATGACGATTGCATGCAGATTTATTGAATCCTTTTATTCTTCTATTCCTTGTTTTTTTCATAATTATAGATGTATAAGATCATTTATTAATCATTGTTCTTAAAGCAGGAATCAGACAGGGGATGAGATGAGAAGACAACCTCAAAGCAGCACTTGTGGGTATGATATAGCTTTGTGGAAGCTTTCCCTTGAAAAGACTCTACCAGGGAATGAGTGGGCAGAGCCAACAGCTGCTTCTCCTGGTGACCAGACAGCTAGTGAGTATTTCAATTTTAAGGCCTGAGGTTACTGTATTGTACAGGTATGGGATCTGTTATCCGGAAACCCGTTATCCATAAACTTCTGAATTACGGAAAGGCTGTCCCCCATAGACTCCATTATAATCAAATAATCTTTAAAAATTTCCTTTTTTTCTGTACTAATAAAACAGTGGCTTGTACTTGATCCAAACTAGGATATAATTAATCCTTATTGGAAGCAAAACCAGCCTATTGGGTTTATTTTATGTTTATATGATTTTCTAGTAGACTTAAGATACGAAGATCCAAATTACAGAAAGATCCATTATCCGGAAAACCCCAGGTCCCGAGCTTTCTAGATAACAGGTCCCATACCTGTACTAAAAAATTAAACACCTATACTTTAATCTCATTATACAGAGTTAGACCAAACAGCTTTCACTGATTTAATACTGTTAGAACTGTGAACGTAAATCGGTTGCCATTGGTTGTTAGACAAAGGGCAGAGACACACGACTTCAGAAAACGAAGCGCTCCGAGTGCCACCCCGCCGGCAATTTACATTCTAGCTGGCGGGAAGACAGGGGAAGGCAGTTCAGAGAGATTAGTCGCCCCGAAGAAGAGGAGATTTATCGCCGGGCAACTAATCTCCCTGAATCTGACCGTGTGTCTCTGCCCTAAGGCAGATTTTGATCATGTCTAGGAATGACCCTGTTCATTTGCATATTTCAGGAGTCATTATACATTTTAAGAGATAATTAATTTCAGTAAATATTTTAAAAAATTGTAAAATGTCTTTATTTAGAATCAGGCAGGGGTGTTACTAAAAGGCTGAGTGGGAAATGCCAACTGCACTAGTACCTTAATCCCATGTGGGGTTAGGATTGAGCCAATGCACAACCTCCATCACCTAAACATGAGTGTGTGTAGCACTATTTTGATTTTAGGTAATGGAGCAAGCTTCAAAAAAGGGTTGAATATCGAGGGTTAATTAACCCTCGATATTCGACTGGGAATTAAAATCCTTCGACTTCGAATATCGAAGTCGAAGGATTTTAGCGCAAATAGTGCGATCGAACGATCGAAGGATTATTCCTTCGATCGAACGATAAAATCCTTCGAATCGAATGATTCGAAGGATTTTAATCCAACGATCGAAGGAATATCCTTAGATCAAAAAAATTTAGGAAAGCCTATGGGGACCTTCCACATAGGCTAACATTGAGTTCGGTAGCTTTTAGATGGCGAACTAGGGGGGTCGAAGTTTTTTCTTAAAGAGACAGTACTTCGAATATCGAATAGTCGAACGATTTTTAGTTCGAATCCTTCGATTCGAAGTCGTAGTCGTAGTCGAAGGTCGTAGTAGCCCATTCGATGGTCGAAGTAGCCCAAAAAACACTTTGAATCCTTCACTCAAAATTAGTGAATCGGCCCCATACAGTGCCCAAAACCAAAAAGTACAGCCCAGATTCAGAAGGACAGTGTTCAGATTATTTTTTCTTAGACTTAAACTACCTTGGGTTACTGTCTGACCCAGCTGTAACAGTCCTGATTCCTTTGCAGCCTACCATTAATCAAACACCAGCATTTAATGCTTCAGCAAAAAGAACAGCAAGTTGATCACCTGATATTTATTGAGACCCTGGTGCACCTGGCCTGAGCCTTTCACATAAGAGTGATGTCCATTGCATAAAGATTACAAGAAACACACAATGATTGAGTAGGACTACATGGACGTTTTCGGTGCAATCTGAGGCATTGCGACAAAAGAAACAGAAATAGGTAAGAGATAGAAATATCGGATGAAGTCACAGCGTTGATCCGACGTGACGATACTGTCCGATGCAGACGCAGCGTGCAGCTTACCTTACCTTATTTCTGTCGCATGCTACTTGTCAAAGGCGTTTGTCGCAGAGCGTCGGATTGCGACAAAAACGTCCATGTAGTCCTACCCGCAGTGGAGAACCTACCAATAATATAGTGTGATGTGGATGCAAATATCCCAACCCATAGCTGTACTGTGGCTTGCACATAAGATGGACACAAAAGCAAGGCTAAAACAAAGTTGACCAAGTGCACCAGTGCTCACACAATGTAGCACAATAAAAGGGGGGTATTTACTAAACTCTGAACGCCAAAAACCCTAAAAATTCATGTTTTTTTTGTATAAAATCTGAATTTTTAGTGGAAAAAACCCACAAATGTAGATTTATTATACCCCGAGGAATCCGAAAATCCGGCATCTCAGACCTGTTGAGGTTGCATACTGTATGTCAGCGGGAGAAGTCCCGAAGATTTTTGATTTGCAATGTGTTTCGTGCAATAATCTGAAGATTTTGTGGTTTTCTGGCAAAAATCTGAAAAAATCAGGTATTCAGGTATAAAATCCAAAAAAGTCAAAAAAATTTCAGGGTTTTTCCAGCAAACAAAATTGTGTATTAATTAATAAGGACAAAAGACCTGTGTGGATTTTGTTGGCGTTTTTTTCAAAAAATATTGAGATAAATTCTACTTTAATATATGGCCTCTATATGTCCTTCTACACATCCCAATGAATGGTGGGCCATGAAGAGCCATATGAGCCAAGCATCTAGAAAATGTTGTTCCATCATTGTGATCATGAGATAGAGCCTCACATAGTTAACTAGGAGGTGATAGGATTTAATCAGCTTCCGAACTGTTACTTGGGTGTAGGATTCTTTTGAACACTATTCATGTAGCATAAATGTGTAGCCTCGTTCTCAGAAGCTGTATTGAAGCTGCAAGTAGAGTAGAGTCAGATAGTTGGGATGTCATACTTAAACAGGTGCCACACACTGATCTGCACAGGTTAAAGTGATACTGTCATGGGAAAAAATGTTTTTTTCAAAATTAATCAGTTAATAGTGCTGCTCCAGCAGAATTCTGCACTGAAATCCATTTCTCAAAAGAGCAAACAGAATTTTTTATATTCAATTTTAAAATCTGACATGGGGCTAGACATTTTGTCAATTTCCCAGCTGCCCCCAGTCATGTGACTTGTGCCTGCACTTTAGGAGAGAAATGCTTTCTGGCAGGCTGCTGTTTTTCCTTCTCATTGTATCTGAATGTGTCTCAGTGGGACATGGGTTTTTACTATTGAGTGCTGTTCTTAGATCTACCAGGCAGCTGTTATCTTGTGTTAGGGAGCTGCTATCTGGTTACCTTCCCATTGTTCTTTTGTTTGGCTGCTGGGGGGAAAGGGGAGGGGGTTATATCACTCCAACTTGCAGTACAGCAGTAGAGAGTGATTGAAGTTTATCAGAGCCCAAGTCACATGACTTGGGGCAGCTGGGAAATTGACAATATGTCTAGCCCCATGTCAGATTTCAAAATTGAATTTAAAAAAATCAGTTCTTTGCTCTTTTGAGAAATGGATTTCAGTGCAGAATTCTGCTGGAGCAGCACTATTAACTGATTCATTTTGAAAAATTTTTTTTTTCCCATGACAGTATCCCTTTAAGTATTCACATCACTTATAGAATTCCTCTTCTGTGAGATTCCTTTAACTCGCCCTTCACTGACTCCCACCCTCGGGGTTCTCCTTCTCTCTGTTAAGTACTCAAGCTATTATTATCTAACTATATACTTCTTAAGCACATTATGAAAGTAACTTACCTAAGCCTTTAATACACTATTGAAAATCTGATGTTAATCTAAGGAGGAGTCACTTTTTCTTTAAAGAAGTATAGTTTGTGGGCAAAGAGGCTATTCCCTTATTGCCTCCTTCTTATAGAGGGCAATGACTACATGGAACTTTGGTGGAGCTCTCTTGATCTGACAGTTGAGTATCTCTATACATAAGGTCAAAAGTACCAGTGGTCATAACATTCAAAGCCATCACTAAACATATTAGGGTTCAATAAAGAAGCACCTACTAGTGCCACAACAGAAACTATATGGGTGCAGAAGACTAACTATAGAGGCAAAACTTTAAACCTTAAAAAAGAGCCTTTAACTTTTTTAGACAGCCTGGATACAGTTTATGATTTAGCATTAGAAAAGAAATGTTTCAAGTTTCTTGAAATATTCTCAGGTTAGTTTTACAAGGAAGCGATGACACATTTTTCCAAGGATCAAAAGGCAGAGCCGGCTCCATTCTCTCATTAGCTGCTTCTCACCAACAGGGAGGCACTTCTTTTATGTCGG
The DNA here is from genome assembly GCF_017654675.1 of Xenopus laevis. Taxonomy (NCBI): domain Eukaryota; kingdom Metazoa; phylum Chordata; class Amphibia; order Anura; family Pipidae; genus Xenopus; species Xenopus laevis. Next base: position 156,671,154 of record NC_054374.1, on the reverse strand, counting down.
GACTCCGAGAAGAATTCAGCAGATTACAGAAGAAGAAAGTTTTTTGAAGAAAGATGACATCCAAGTAACCAGTCCTCTATCAGGTAATGTAACTGGGAGAAATAGATATAGAGGGTTAGATGGTAACATAGGGAAAGTTTGACCCGATGCAACCAATGAGTAATTACATTTTACTGACCTAGATTACTTAGAATGAAGACATTTGGATGACTGACCTACAGAAAATGTTATTTGTCTTACCAGGTCATTGCAGATTCTTGTAGCTTATGCCTTGTTTATAAGTTTGCCCCCTAATCTTCTTTCCTGGTTACCAGACCAATGTTAGCTCTAATCTCACAATCATGCTAACTCCAAAGTCTATGCTGACTCTTTACCCAAAGTTATGCTTCATCAAAATGCACGGCCATACTAGTTTAAGGCTCATGGTCATTCTAGCCATACTTAACTTATATTCAGTTATAGCTCATACATACAGTTTAGCTCAAATCAAAATGCCTAGCACATCCTTGCCAGCCTGAAGAACATATGCATGATGGAATATCTCAAATTACTGCTAGCTCAAAGGTAAACTTCTATGCCAATGCTTGGTGTAGTCTACTGCCGTTGAAGAATATCTATTATGGAGACCTTGAGGCTACACATATAAACACAGCTGTTGCTTTTGGATGTTACTAGAGTGGAACCATGAATGAGAACTGTAGAAGTAAGGATGCTCAGGGTTACACCAATTCAGTAACACATATCAACCTACGCAAGGTTTACTATCATTTTATCTTCACTAGACTGATCATGAATCATTTTTGATTGGCTGCCAAGAGTTATACGTTTGCCCAGTAAATGAGTGCCCAAAGGGAAGCAAACTTTAGGAGTTCTATGAGAAAGTTTCATTAAATCATAAATTCAATCGCCATCTCACAAACTCTCCAACCCAGGAAAATCTTAAGCAAAGAAAAGATGTCTTTACAGCGCATCAGACACCAGAGGTGACATTTAAAAAATGTAAAGTTGTGTTTCTAGCAGTGACATTAGCCTGAAAATGTATTAAATCTCCTCGTGTATACCAACAAGGCTGCTCTCAGTGTTATGAAAAATTATATCTGGAACGGTCTATATCCTAAGACGGACGAATGGCTAGTGTCAGAGGGTTGATAGTTGTCACCCCCGCCCTCTATGACGCCATAACGCTATAGGGCCCAAGGCAGGATGGACTATAAGGGCTAATGGTCTACTGTGGACAATGGTCACTCATATAACTTATACTAGGCCATACAAATAAAAGATCACCACTCTGTTACTTAAAATCCAGAGTGCCAGCATAGTGTCAGACTGTCTCGTGGGGCCCCTTTTTGCATAAGTGTTGCTCAAACTTACTGGAAATACCACATTGGCTATGTTTAGCTAATTGCTGATTGCGAGGCTGCGGACTGTTGGAACTAAGAACAATATGTTGCAATATTGTCTGTAAAACTTGTAAGACTAAGCAAATTATCTAGACATTAATTGTACAAGGAGGAGTCAGACTATGTATGGTATTGGCATACCCCCATTTGTTATCACCCCCATCTATGACATCAAAATGGGTATATAAACTTATGTTATGTGGGAGTATCTTTGGAAAGCATTCGGGTACCACCCAGGTGACACTCCGACCGCTTCCCCAGGCAAAACCAATTGTCTTGTATTTTGGACACAATAAACTACCTCATTGTATTTAAACTTGCACTATTTTGTGGTTTTGCTTTACGTAAGAGGTCATAGAGGTACAAATATAACAACATTAAGCAAACAATAGCATCAGTCCTTCCCAATATCTCACAGTTAATCTCGCTGAATGTCAGCTTCTAGACTCTCCATTAATTATTTCCTAGTGTATAAATGCCTCTTGGTGCTTATTCAGTGCCGGCTACTGTACATTGCACAGCCTTTCCCTTCAATAAGAAAAATATCGCAAGTAAGAGTCAGCGTAATCTCTATGCAGATATTGATTCATGCCTCACATATACAAATTGTAATACAGGAGACCGGAATTGGAAAACCTCAAGAAGATAAGTCATAACCAATTAAAATTAAGGGGTGCGTTTTCTGAAGCATGTGCTGTAAATCTGTTGCATGAGAGACGAATGATATTTCTTTCTTCTTTCTAATTTTGTCTGTATGTAATGGAAAAATTGCGCTCCACCACAGTATGTCAAAAATTCGAATTCTAAATGATGATCTGGAAAAATGGGATTGCTTAGCCCAACCAGATATGTTGTGAATGCTGATTTGCTAATCTAAACATACCTAGTGTCAAGAGCTTTGTAGCAGGAACCCTCGGACTAGTTGGAAGGTTGCACTCTTTAGTAAGTAGAAGAGCACTGCTGGGGCCGATCTACACCAAAATCATTTTCGGACCCTAGAACTTTCTGTTGTGAAATGACAAAAGAGAACCTGAAGCCAGTAGAATTTCATCCTAAGTGTGGTATAGATAAGGGTTAAACATCACAGTCAAGAAAGGCATTGATCAGCGATCAGAGTCTAAAAAAGGCACATTGAATAAGTAACAAGAACTGTAGAGCCAGCTTGGGCAATGAAGGAATGTCCTTTTAAAGGAGGATTATCACTCATACATAAAAACCTATAAAATAAAAATTCTTTGCAAGATAAACATGATGTCAGGTATTGCTGGGATTCGAGCCAGGGACCTTTGGGTTTCTGGCTTGATACCTTAACCTGTGTTACCTGGCCTCTACAGCCCCAACCCAACTGCTGCCTAGATGCAATCAGCCAATCAGGGCTGACTCTTCCCTATTTAAGGGCAGCACGTGGAACACTCCTTGCCAGAGCATTGCATTGTTTCTCCCTAGTATTGCGGCAGCGCCCTAACTAGGTAGTTCTAGCTCTTGCCCCTTTTCCCTTATTCCTCCTTGCCTTTGTCTGCCTGTCCTTGTCTTGTCTTGCTTTACCCTCTCTTGTACCTTCCCAGCCTTGACCTGACCCTTGCCTGTTCTCATTTCCTATTCCACCTTGTACCTTTCACTGACTTCATCTTGTACCTGCCTTGCCGGTTCTTGCTTCCTTACCTGCTCTGCCTTGTACCCTGTCTTGTTGTTTCCCTCTGCTCCAGTCTCCCTCTCCTGTCTTGCTATCTGCTCCAGTCCTGTCTTGCATCCTGCTCTCCAGTCCTCTCTCGCTATCCTGCTCTCCAGTCCTCTCTCGCTATCCTGCTCTCCAGTCCTCTCTCGCTATCCTGCGCTCCAGTCTCCCTCTCTCGCTATCCTGCTCTCCAGTCCTCTCCCGCTATCCACTCTAGTCTCCTTCTGCTCTAGTCTCCTTCTACACTCTATCCCCAGTTTGATCTGATCTACGCCCGCACTGTCCTGTCCCATCCAGTCTGTTCCTGTCCTGAGTCGTCGCCCTCTTCATCCAGCCTAGTCCTGATCTTCGCCCTCTCCGTCCTGTTCTGCTCTGCACCTGATCCAGACTGACTCTTCGCCCTCATCAACCTGTTCCTGCTTTTCCTTCAAGTGTTCCCTAGGCACATACAGCTCCTGCCTCAAGGACTCACCCTTGTATAGAGGCAGGCCAGTCAGTTACCTTCTCTTTCCATTCCAAAGAAGATGGGCTGCAGCATTGCCCGCATTGCGTTGTTTCTCTTTCCATTCAGTACTTTCTATATGCTGCTGCAATCCTCACCCCCCCCCCCACAGTCTATAATTGTGTAGCCTGTACATGGGCACGGTCCCCCATTTTGGGGAGATACTAAACTTACCTTAACTTGCACAAAATTGTGTCTGCTTGCTTGTTGTGATTGTGAATTCCGAAACTGAATAAGATTTAAATAATTTATATTGTGTAAGTAAAGTTTATTTTGCTCTATGCTTCAACAGTCCCAGCCAGCATCACACCTAGTAACCCAACCAGTTAGAGTAAAATATAAGTAAACATTAATATGTCCAAAATATTCTTAAAACTATAACAGTTAAACTACAGTTGGGCTGGTAATGCCCCATCTAGAAAATGCTGTGCGGTTTTGGTCTCCAGTGCTCAAACAGAATATTAATGAATCTCTGGAAGTCCAAAGAAGGGCAGCTAAGCTGATAACTGATATGAGATGTCTTAGTTTTGTGGAAAGGTTGGCCAAGCTGGGAATGTTAAACTAGTAAATACATGCTCTTGGGTGCTTTTTTGCCATAAAGTCCTTCCAGCTGTGAGTGTGTGAAGTTGTGGAATTATCTCCCTCTCTGTATTTGTACTGGTTGATACATTAGATAGCTTCAAGAAGTGCGAGTGAGAAAATATAAGATTGCTTAGAAGAACCCTTAGAACAAGGTTCACCCGGGGACAGTTCTGATTGCCCTAGGACTAGGCAATTAGGCTACAGTTAGGCAATTTTATCTTGGACAAGATGGCTGAACTTGATGGGCATGTGCCTTTTCTTTCAACCTACCATGTTACTTATGTGGGAATTCACTCAAATGTTAGCCCTAGCAATAACCTCTTAACATATTAATGCAACGACATTCAGGTAGCTTTAAACATAAATCTGTCTGTTTTTATTTCCAAAAGAATCACTTGTAACGCTGTGTAACAAAAGTAACAGTAACTCTCAGATTGTTCATTAACCAGAACAGCCTTGTTTACTATCAGACTGACCGCACAGGTCCTGCTGTTTACAGCAAGGCTGAAGCCCCACTTAGGGTAGTTAATCCATACCTTGTCCTTGGTTTTGCCAGAGTTTTCCGTAAACTTTTGCTTTAGGAAAATCTCACTGCCTTTCTCTCACCACACCTGCATTTATTACATGACATGCTGTGATTCACCAGCCTCTTTAATCCTTCTCATATGCTGCGTCTCATAGAGCATTCTGGGAGATACGTGTAGGTACCTTCCCTCTAGAGTTTTCCCAGCCACTGTGCCACACTTACAGCATTTATGAGTTGCTGCAGAGAAGAAACAGGAATATTTAGGGCGAGTAGTAAACTCTACCCTTATATTATTTTGCCTGTTTTGATGAAAATGAACTGAAACTTAATAAATATGGCACGTTGTACTTTCCCGCTGTTAAGAGAACATAAAGGCAAGGTGGGACATTCTACATGAAAATGACAACAGGGCTTCCAATTAATCAAACTGTGCCTTCCTGCTGTGAGACAGAGCATTATCAGCCTAGGAATTAAAGAACTGTTGTGCATAGAAGGCTGCCGACAGTTGCAGCCAGGATTAGCATACATTATAAAACAATGAATGGGGTCACAATGCACTCGAAGGCTTTTATGCTGTAGCTATTTCTAAAGTAAAACAGACAGAATAGCTAGAAGTTGATTTTTGCAATTGGTGCTTATACTGAGATAAAAAAAAAATAGGATAAACCACAATGTGAATGACAATGTAATGCTTAGCTTTGTTATGAAAGTTTTATGCTTTGTTGAAAAATGTCTAATCTTTGGAGAGCAACTGCATATGCATTTCTTTTCTAAATAATGAGAGGCAAAGCTCTGTGGACTTAATGCTGGAAAGTAGCAAAACAATAAATGTTTCTGAAATTCACTGACCTTAATTTGGGGTCATTTCATCCATGGGTGTCACTCTAAAACTTCCTTGAAAATGTTACTATACTGTGACCCTATTTCTGTTGATTTTTTTGCTTTTATAAAAAAAAGTGTTTCTAACAGCAAAGTCTACCTTGTCTACAAAGAGTTATTGATGTTGTTTCTTAGCCCTATAATCTTTATTACCACTCCCCAAAGCCCAATTGTAAATATAAGGTCTGTTGTTAATCTTTCATGTTGTGGCACATTGATAAGGTGGGTAAGGAACAGTCAGGTATAACTTCAGATAGAAACAGAACAAAAACAAATGGAAATGACAAGTAGGCACAGGCTATACAGGAGAAATATTTTGTTCCTTCAGATTTGAGGTTAGAACATCATCAAGTTATCATGTTTTTTTCATCTATCTTTTTGTCCATTCAAGGCCACTCTGATGCTAATTATGTTTATGCTTGGTTGGCCTAGTGCAAGGATCCCCAACCTTTTTTACCCATGAGCCACATACAAATGTAAAAAGAAGTTGGAGAGCAACACAAGCATGAAAAACGTTTGTGGGGATCCAATTATGGGCTGTGATTGGCTATTTGGTAGCCTCTATGTGGACTGGCATTCTACATGAGGCTCTTTTTGCAGTAAAGGTGGTTATACAAGGGCAGATAAAGCTGCCGATATCGGTCGTTTGGACCAATTTGACAACTTATCTGCCCGTGTATGGGGGCTTCCGACGGTCTTCCCGATGGATATCTGTCCACAATATTGATCGGGAAGGTTTGATTTTTAACCGACCAACCCGTCGGAGCCCCTTGGCGTATCGTAATTCGATCGTTCGGCCATACAGCCAAACGTTTGAATTACCCCAGATATAGCCATGTCGCCAAACGAGCGGATCTTTGAGTCTATGGCCAGCTTAAGTCTGTTTTTTATGCAACCAAAACTTCCTCCAAGCCTGGAATTTAAAAATAATCACCTTTTTTGAGGCCACTGAGGCCAACATCCAAGGGGTTGGTGAGCAGCATGTTGCTTGCAAGCCACTGTTTGGAGACCACTAGTTTAGAGATTAAATGATCAAACTTTGGGCCAGATTCAATTCAGTGAGGAAAAAGGTTTCTCACATGAAAACTCATGGAAAAGATTTTTCCATGAGATGCAATTCAATTAAAAAAAATATATCTTGTGAAAACTCTACTGAAATCTATGAGAAAAAAAACTTGGAAATAAATTAGAAGAAAAGTCTTTTCTCCTAACTGAATGTCATGCATGAGTTTTCACTTGATATACTGTTCTCATTGAATTGATTCTAGCCCTTTAATGTAAAATTACATGCTAGAGACCCTGGTTTGATTCCCTCCGGCAACTCCTTGAGACCCTAATTTAATCTCTTGGTGTCCGGGCATGAAGCACTGCGTAACTTGTCGGCAATATATAAATAAATAATGATAATAGTTAGTACACAATAAGGGCTACCTTGAGTGCTTTGAGTCCTACCGGAGAATGGTGCTATAGAAACAAGCAGCGTCGAACTGGAACACCAGGGGGCCAACAAAAAACCTTAGACCAGGGGCCCACTAATCTACTATTATTCTTCTTCTCCTCACTTAACCTGGTATCCCAGTGGGCAAGTCCATCACTGTAAACAATAATTTCCTGTCCTCAATAGCACAGTGAAAACCCCTTATAAGATAAAGACATAATGGAACCTTCATATAACGATACGTATACTTTAAGTGCTAATTCACCAACTGAATTAATAATATCCACTTTACTGTTCCTTTGATTAATGCAATATGATATAATGCTGCATTACAGTATATCAACAGGTTGACCACCTCTAAAGGTGTTTCTAAGCTAAAGAACCATCTATCCAAACTCGCTGACTTGATATAAATGTTTCACCCTGTCATCATTTATTCTCAATCATATAAGTTGACTATTATTTATAAGCCTATAGTAGTCTGGTATTTCTGGTTGCACAAGGATATACTTAGTTCCTACACCTATGCCCTACTACCTCTGTCCCAAATTATGATAGTTATATCTTGATTCCGGAGACACATCCAGCCAATGCAAGATCTCCTTGACACTTATTTGATATTTATTATACCCGAATACTGAAAAAAGCCAGAATCCAAAAATCCACTCATCTCAGACCTGTCAAGGTCCTGTATTACTCAATGGGAGAGGCACCTACTGTATCTCAAATTAAAGTTACGTGGGTCTTTGGGGGTTTTGGCCCGACTTTTTCAGGGATTTCTGGCGAGATCTCAAAAGTAATTCAGGAAAAAAAAACAGAAAGTTTCAAGCAATTTGAGAAAAAGCCAGAAAAATTTGAGCAATTCGGGTTTTCGCTTGATTTTTTTTTTTCCGTGATCCGATTAAATAGAGTTTTTTTTATTAATAAATAAAATCCAGCATGGGAGTTTGTGTTTTTTTTTTAATAAAATATGAGATAAATTTGTATTTTAGTAAATAACCCCCTTTGTATTTCCTGGTCTGTTGTTAAAGGAACAGTAACACCAAAAAATTTAAGTGTTTTAAAGTAATGAAAATATCATGTACTCCTGCACTGGTAAAACTGATCTGTTTGATTCAGAAACACTACTATAGTTCATATAAACAAGCTGCTGTGGAGCAATGGCGGAAATTGAAAAACGGCTATATGGCACAGGTTAACGAATGGATAACAGATAACACCATTAGACAGACAGAGCTTATTTGCTATCTGCTGTGTAACCTGAGCCTTTTCTCCTTTGAATGGCTGCCCCCATTGCTACACAGCAGCTTATTTATATAAACAATAGTAGTGTTTCTGAAGCAAACACAGCAGTTTTACCAGTGCAGGGCAACACTGCATTATATTTTCATTACTTTAAAACACTTTTATTTTTTGACGTTACTGTTCCTTTAAAAAACATTGCTCTGATGCTGAGGGTAAGCTTTGTGCCTTTAATTACATTCCTATGACTGGCTAGAGCTATAGAGTATGTGGTGGGAAGAACCTGCTGTTTTTAATACTTCATTTAAATCGAGGGCCCCAAAGTAAGGGTTACAAAGAGTCTCAGTACAAAAATATCCAATGATCTTAAATACGATGGACAGAACTGGAATCTAATGGGTTGATGTTGCTCAGCTGATGGTTCTGTTGTCAATATCTAAAGGCATTATAGACAAGATAAAGTTGGGGTTCTGACCTGACCCTTAGACACCAGTGGTGTAAAGATGGATTGATACAACAATACACACAGCACAATATTTATTTCCCAGAGAAAATGGGTGGTACTCTGGGTGCTAGATAATTTACTCCATCTGTAATTGGAATGTTCAGGACCCCATTTAAAATATTTTTCTGCCTGAATGTACAGTATGTGCCAGTTCAATAACATTTTGGTACTTTACAGTATGTTGACAAAATCAACACAAAACGAAGCAGAATTATAAATATATGATCATCAAATGTCTTTGGCAGGGGCACTGGGGGACAAGCGAAACACAGAGAAGAACATCTCTTTGAGGTCTTTGAATCCTGCTGCTCTCCCGAGGAACAGTCTTCTTGCCCAACCCGTTTATTATTCCCGTCATGGAGAAATCCAAGGTAAGAGACTGCTGGAAAAATGGCTACATCTATATTTTATAAGCCAAAGGTATACGATTTCATTAGGCAAACCCCCAACCTGCAATTGCCTGGTGCAGGCTGAAACCCGATTTCTCTGACTTTTGTGTTGGAAAACAAAAGAAAAGCAGCTATTCAAATGGTTGTGAGAGTTGAAATTTCAGCAGTTGGCAATGGTGAGCTTTATGTCCTTGATGTCACCTTAGCCCCAGTTGTATTGAAGGACTCAAACAATCTGATTGGTATGACTGATAAAAAAAACTGTTAATGAATACACAAAATGTGACTTTCAACTGCAGCTTTAGGCAAAGGGATGTTGGTCTTAATCTGACCTTGGGCTTAGGCTGAGCTTAGGCTGAGCTCTTCCAATAAACGCAGACCAAACAAACTATATATAGGTGTTATTTACTAAACTCCGAATGCAAAAATCCAAAAAATTCTTTATAAAATCGGACTTTTCAAAAATCACGAATTTGTGGGAATTTATTAAACCGAATCAGTATATCCGGCATCTCAGACCTGTCAAGGTTGCATATACAGGTAAGTCAGTGGGAGAAGTCCCAATGATTTGTAATGTGCACTGAATTTCGTGCAATGCCCCGAAGTTTTCAGGCAAAAATCTGAGTGATAAATCAGAAAATATCATGAAAATCGGATGAAAAATCTGAAAAAAGCAAATTATCGGGAAAATTTAATAATAAATAGGCGTAAAAAACACAAGCGGATTTGATCAGAGTTTGTAGCAGAAACATTGAGATAAATTTGGACATTGATAAATAACCCCTATAGTGTAAACTAAAGAACACTGCAATTAACACAGGGGTGTTTTCCGAGCACAACTGTCTAACTTACACAGACATAAAATATCTCCAGTGACAGTTCAAAGTCTATTAAGACAACTTCTGTGTTTCGGAGTGTCTGGCTTCATTCAATGCCAGTCTCAGAGTTGCTTCTTCTTTACATATCTTCACTTAATGAAGAGATCATGTAAGTGGTGCTAAGATGGGAATGTGGGCAAAGGCAAGTAAGAATTGAAACTTATCATCTTCTTTTATTCCATGTTTTCCATCACCTTGTTTCCTACTCTCCTACAGAGTCACCCACCACTGGTTCTTCTGCCTACTTATACCAGACAAAAGAAGTTATTGTTAACTAATCATGCCAAAACAGCTGTAACCTTCCTAACTATACTTACATGCAGTCTATTATTCCATGACCAGACCTGCTTCCTCCATGTCTCTAGATAAAAATAGGCTTAATGGAGAAATAAAGCCTAACTAAAGAAGTAGCTAGAAATGTTGTACATGATGTTTTGTGCTTCTGTACCAGCCCAAGGCAACCACAGCCCTTTAGCAGTAAAGATCTGTGTCTCCAAAGATGCCCCAGTAGCTCCCCATCTTCTTTTCTGCTGATTCACTGCACATGCTCTGTGCTGCTGTCACTTACTGAGCTTAGGGACCCACTCACAATATACAGTACACATAGAATAGAAATGTCACAATATAAGGCTGATTAGTAATTAATACAGATAATTACTACATGGCAGCACAGAAACCAGTGCAATTAGCATCAGAATTTAATAATCAGCAAACCTGTAGCATCATCTTATATTACAGGGGAAGCTCATTTTCTGCTGGATAATTAGTGACGAGCCCTAAGCTTAGCTTCTCAACAGCCAATCAGAGCCCACTGAGCATGTGAGTGTCACAGACACTTTCCAAGATGGTGACCCCCTGTGACAAGTTTGAAGTCCTGGATCATTGCTGTTATTGACAAGCTGAAACTTTAGCCTCGTGCAATAAGTTCACTATATAAAATACGGCATTTTTAACCATATTCATTTTTAGGGTTTAGTTCTCCTTTCACCTTAAAAGTTGTGTTTATTTCATGAAACAGTTTTACTTTACAGCTCTTATTGTCAGTCCCCATCTTAACCCAAGATACTGTTTAAAAATAATTGTATAATATTCTTCCAGCAGTCTCGGTTCCCTTACGCCTTTTCACACTAGTTTAGGGAGAAACAAGTCTTCACTTCTCCTCTAATATTTATTAAAGAGCTCTGTACTCTTGTATAGTCATTTTCCTTATCTTTTGAAGCTTTGAAGCTAGACTTTCATACTGCTCTTGGAAGAACTCTACTAAGTAAATAATTACCATCATTTTCTGTATCCCAGGACCTCTAACCTGCTCAGTCATCTCGATCTACCTTTATCTTTCAATGCGGTAGACCACCCTCAGCTCTTTTCTACACTCCATCAATTTGCTATTTAAAATAAAGCTGTATTCAACATATAGAACAATAGAAATTTCAGTAATAGGAGCTGCACAGATCAGTCTTGTGATTTCAAACGGCTATTAGCTCCTACGAGCTCATGTTACATTGTTATTGCTGCTCTAGCATAATAAAAGTAAACGTTTTTAGTGGTGGAGGTAGTTTCCTTTTAACTTAAAGGGGAAGTAAAGTAGAAATAGAATAAGGCTAGAAATGCTGTATTTTGTATACTAAACATAAACATGAACTTACTGCACCACAAGCCTAATCAAACAAATGATTTATGCTTTTAAAGTTGGCCTCATGGGGGTCACCATCTTGTAACTTTGTTATACATCTTTGCAAGACCAAGACTGTGCACATGCTCAGTGTGGTCTGGGCATCTTAGGGATCATCATAAATTATCAAAACAGCACAAGTCAAATAATATCTGCCAGAAGCCGATACAGCAAGACTGATTAATAATCAGAATATTCAGACTGTACTGGGTCCTGTGTTGTCATGTAATCTAATGTGGATTTTATAGTTTTTGTATTGTTTAATACAAACTTTCTCCAACTGTGCAGAACCAGTGGCTGCAGCAAAATAATCCTCCAAATAGAATCCCAGTTTATCTGTTTAAATCTGGCTCCATGATCTTTGTCCCTGCAGCTGGAGTTGGAAACAGTAAAGGGAATGTAAAGTCAAAATAAAATACAATACAAATCTCTACACAGTCGTCGACTGCTCTACAGGGAAACAAACAAAGCTGCATGAGTTCTGCATGGCTGGGAAGTAAGGCAGGTACTCCCCCTGCTGTACATAAGTATGATTGTTTCCCTGCAGAGCAGTTAGGGACCATCTGATAATTCCTATCCACAGGAGTAAATGAAGGGAAAATTTCACTGCATACAGTCAGGTTTCTTATACAAATGGTACACGTTTTTTAATTAAAGTCTATTTGAGATAGGTTTCTTTTTCATTAAAGTAAAAATGTGATTTTATTTGTTTGCCTTAAATGCCCTTTAATGGTGTCCCTAAGTCAGAACGCTGAGTACAGTGAGAATCCCTCCTCTGAAAAAGGAAACTAAATCACCACTTTGATGGAGCCATCAGGTGCGGAACCCCTACTGGGCTTATATCATTTGAAATTGCTTTCAGGTAGACCAGCTGTGAAAGCTAATCTCATTATATGGTAGTAATTGTTTCTAGAAAGATTCCAGATGAAGGCTTACAAAGTAAAGAAAGGTTCCATTAACTTAAAAGCATGTATACCGGAATCTCTCCTGTTTCTTCAGCGATGGTTCTGTACAGAACTTTCCAACTCGCTAGAATAAAGGAAAGGTTAAAAACACTAAATCAGAAAGACCTTTAACTGCATTTCAAATAGATTAATCAACAAAGATCATTTTACCCCTTCACCATTGTAAAAAAATCCCAACTTGGCCTTTCTCCATAACTAAAGGTGGCCATACACAGGGAGACAATCTAGCGGATCTCTCCCCAATATGCCCACATTGAGGTGGGCAATATCGGGCTGATTTGATCGTGGGCCCTAGGGCCCAATGATCGGATCAGAATGGAGGCCATACGGACGCCCGGATCACGAGACCGCATCAACTTTGACGCCGGTGCCCATTTCGATGCCGGCGAATTGTCGCCGGTGTCAGAATTGTCATTTTATGATTTTTTTGCCTGTTTCTCGAATTTCACAGGAAATTCGCAAATTTTGTGGCAAAGCGAAACGGACAAATTCGCCCATCACTACTGATGAAGCCTAATTGGAGAAATGTGTCAGGCGTGGACATCATCACAGGACACCAGGGAAGGAATTGTGGATGTGAAAGAAGAAATTGTGGATGTGAAGGAAGAAATTGTGGATGTGAAGGATAATGAAAGATAAAGATTTTTTTTTTATGGTCAATAATGTCAAATTCAACTAGGGAATTATCCAAACTCGATTTGAGCTTTTTAAAAAATGTGAATTTGATTTTCGAGATTTATCATACTCTGGCCCTTTAAGAATTTGAATTCTACTATACTATTCGTCACCTAAAACCCGCAGAATTCATGTATAAGTCAATGGTAGAGGTCCAGTGACCAATCTGGAGATGTTTGTAGCCTTCCTGTCAGTCGAGTTTTTATCAGAGAAAAAACTCGACTCGAGTTTGGTTGAATTCGAATCAAATTCAATTTGAGTTTTCGCATCGGTTTCATTTTTTTTATTAAATAACCCCCCAATTTAATTTTGAGTAAAATCTTATTCATTTGAGTTAAAAAAAAATCTCACATGAATTCGAAATTCAACCCTTGATAAATGTGGCTCTAAATCTTTATGGATGCTTGGTGTAATTGATTGGACTGCATCGCAAACGAAAAATACATTGTTTAGAATGCCCTCCCTGAAGTCATTCAAATAAAAAAAGTGGAAAAAATGGCAAACCCTAAGGGTAAGGGCACACCTGGAGATTCGGGGAGATTTAGTCACCCGGCGTCTAATCCCATCTTCTTTGGGGCGACTAATCTCTCACGAGGAAACTTTGGGCGACTTCGGAAATCGAAGTGCCGTGTGTGCATTGTTGCAGGCGTTTTTTCATTAAAGCAGGTGGAAGACACGGGGAAGCAGTTCGGGAGATTAGTCGCCCCAAAGAAGAGGCGATTAGTCACCAGGCGACTAAATCTCCCCAAATTTGCCCATGTGCCCCATGCCATAAGGCACCCCACTCCACTCTAACTTCATCATATAAACAAATTATATTTGTTTGACTTGATCTGTTGATTGGTTATAACTATGATTGCCACATCCTTTATTAGCTTAGTCTCTCTTCCCTGGACTTTTCTAGTTCAAAAAAGTTCCTTTTGAGCACCAGAATCCAAAAATGTACTGCATGTATACTCTATAGTGGAACGATTGCCCTCTCCTCCTGTGAACCTACATGCCTTTTAATACTATAGCAAAAGCTTTGACAAAGTCCCAGTAGATTCCATGTATTGCAAACCATTGCCTGAGTTCCTACATCAAACAATGCAAATGAATATGTCTGACACAATTTGTCTTGAATAAAGTCATGCTGATTATTTCTGAATATCACTCTTTAGATCTTTTATCTTAAAGGTTTAAATTTTGCAGAAGCTACAAGTCAGACTTACAGGCTTTTAATTGCCTGGTTGAGACATCAGAATTACATAAGCTTTTCTCCAGTTCATTGATACCATACCAGATGAAAGAAAACTAAAACTGAACTAGTCTTTGTGTCACAGAATGTTTACGTACATATTTACGTACCATATCAACTGAAAAATTTTTGAGCTAAGACTTTTGTTGAGCTAAGACATTACTACCCAACTGAAGGGCTTCTCTTGGTGGTGGGACTACAGCATGCTCACAATCCCAGAGGTGGAGTTAGCAGTCCTTCCTTCATTCTAGGCTAGATGGCTCTTGATCACTTATGCTCTAATACATTTGAGAACTAGTAATGTCTGCAAGAATGCTGTCCAACCTAATCTGCCACTCAGCATCCAACTCAAGCAGAGCAGAAATTTTGTTTCACAGGGATGCCAGTATCTTATCAGAGAAAGTGAATCAAACCAAAAACCCATCTCCTCTTCAGAAAAGGCCATCGGGTGATCCATCGATTTCTCCTCCCTGCCTTCCTTATAGGAGATAACCAGGGAGGAGAAATTGAGCGCCGCACAATGGATTGTCGCCCTGTCGCCTTTTCTGAAGAGGAGTGTAAGCAGAGAATCGGTAAGTTATTTCTAAATAAAGACTTTGCGAGTTTAAAGATTAATGTGTTGATGTTTTTTTTTCATATACAAACAATTTTTTTAAAAAAAATGTTGATGTTACTGGTCCTTTAAGGGGAAAAATCAGAATTTTAAGAGGAAAAAAAACTTGAATTTCTTGAGATTTAATATGCTCCAAAGCTGCCAAAAATACTCTAGCTCAAACCTGTCGCAAACAAGTCAATGGCAGATGTCCCTTTTACAATTGGAAGATATTTTTTTTGCCCCTTTGAGGGTTTTGGGCTGGTTTGTGTTCGTTTTTGGGGCACAATTTTGTCACGACTTTTCCCACACGTACAATTTTCATATAGATTTTTTAGTAACTTTAGCCAAATCGTGATTGGGAGTTAAGATTACTTTTTATTTTTAAAATAATGAGAAAAATTTGGGTTTTAATAAATGCCCCCATAAAAATGTATTAAATAATTGCATTTTTATAAATGCTACAAAGAACACTGTAACTGCCACAAAGAATATAACAGTAATCAAAGATACATTGCTTTGATAAAATTATAGCCGCTAACACTTTAGCCCAGCTTGCATCAACACACAGCACAACTGACTGATACTGTAGGCGTAAGATTAAGCAAATTTATATTTTTAGATTTTCCCCCTTGTCTTTAGAATTATTGTGCTGTGACACAAGTTTCATTTGAGTCTGCCTGTCAGAAGCCCATTGCCTAAAACAGTTGATTTAATCGGTTTCACGTGTGGCACTTTACAGATATAGGCTTAACCGCCAACTTCTTTTTATTGCTACAAACTTTTTAATTGTTTAATCTAACGTAACAAGGTTTATTATTCCTGTAAATTTTCAGACGGTGTTTCATGGTAAGTAACTTAAACTCTTTGGGTCCCGATCCTCCTTAATGATAATGCTATCTTTTGGGGCCATAGCAGCTTCCCATCTTGCTGCTCCCACGTCAACTCAGTCTTCCCAGCATCCCTTGTGGGGGGCACGCCCTGGAACAGTCACTCCATGTCCCTTCAGTAGTCCCACCACTAGTGTTTTGGTCATTTTGAGTTAACACACAGTAGGGCCCATTTACAATAGCTAGGTGAAGTGCTAGGTACTGATATCGGAACTAGTGATGTATGGGTTGACCCAAAACCCATGAGTTAGGCGTGTTCAGGTTTGCAATTTGGGTCACAGTTGGGAAGCTCTTCCTTTTGTGTAAGGGCACCTGGTTGTCCTGTGGTGCAGCAGGGACACTCGCCACACTCCCTAGAGGGACACCCTCATCGGCCGCCGCTTCTTCCTTGACATGTGCCGTCCTTTATTTCGGAACAGACGCGAGACGTTATCACTCGCGGCTCAAATTTTTAATATTTAAAGGGCCCTTTACCTACAACTTATTGCCCAACATAAGGTCTATTTTTTTAGTTTCTGGGTATGATTCCTAATGTTCTGATCTGTTCCTGACTTTGCCTGTCCCTGACCTTGTCTAGTCTGCTGCCTGTCCTGACTTTTGCCCGTGTTTTGATTACTATCTTGGAACCTGCTTTGTACTGCGATATTGGTGTGTTTGAACCGGCCTGTGACCTTGAATACGCTCTCATCTATCGAATCTGTGCTGCTTCTCCTGATGGTATTGATCTGGCCTGTCCTTTGACCAATCTTGTTCTCAGTTCCAGTTACAACATTCGGTTCCCTTGCCTGCCCAGAACACTCTCCCTGGTCCTTTCACAATAAGACCTGGTGGCACCCGTGTAGCGGAGGGCTCCTCCAGCAGCAAATGGTGGTTGTTATAGGTGGAAGAGTTAGCCACGACCTGGACATTGGAGCTAGTTCTGGGTTTGGGACTCTGTTCATAACATTTTGCCCCTGATACTGCCTTGGAACCAGAGGGTCACA